>NW_026960606.1:7586009-8201449 GCF_021018805.1 Prinia subflava
CTCAGTCTGATCAGTCCCTTCCTAATCACTTGTACAGCTCTTTTTGTTTAATATCAGTAGTGAGCTCTGTTTTTTCAGGTTTTTAGTCTCTCCTCTCCTTGGGCACGAGGAGCTTTTAGCAATACTGTTAATTTAAATACCAGCTGCAGAAAGGGCAGGAACTGTTTTAAAAGGTGTTCTGAAAAACCAAAAGCCTCACAGTTTTCCCCCTGTACAATTCTGTAAGTTCCAAACAGAGCTACCCTTCCACAGACAAAGCCCAGAGTTCCAAGATGCTGAGCCTGTGCGCAAGTAGAGGCATTAAAATTTGGAGTGGAAATGGAGGTTTGTGAGCAGACCTCACAGTGCTGTCCTTCACAGGGAGGATAGAGCTGAGCTGGAATTCTGCTAGTTTTGAAAAACTCATTTATAAAGGGTTTTCTATGCCAGGCCGACAATGGTTTCTATTGCTCTTCCCTTTAGGCAGGAAATTTGTGCCACTGACAATGAAACCTCATTTTCTGCGAAATTAAAAAAATAGTGCTAGGATTTGCCACTATTGGGACCCTGTTTTCCTGCTTCTTCCACTTGAATTCCCATGACAGAGGGCAGGATACTTTTAACAGGAGTTCTCAATTTCATGGTCAATTAAATCATCCGCTTTCCCACAAGAAAAACTTCCATTGATGATTCCTATTTTGCTGTCTTGCTGCTATTTCATATCGTTATTTCATATTCGAACAAATCGAAGCAATTATGTCAGCCCCTGTTCTCCAGGAAGCTAGAATCCTCTTGGATATGCAGCTGAGATGAGCTGCAGTCAAGGCCCACCCCATCCCTGGGGGATGTTCTGGGGTCCTTTCTCCTGTGGGGAGACAAAACACAGCCTGAGACACTTGGCATTACTACAGGAGAGTCAGGAAAAAAAGAGTATAAATTCTATCCCTGAATAACAAAATCTGGGGAGGAAGATGCTCCACAGCTCCTTGGCTGGGTTTTTTCAGTATCAGTGTGTATTTCCAACAAAAATCTAATGACTGTTACCATTAGTGGTGGTTAAATGTTGGTGGAGAGTAGTGGGGGTGGCTCTGGGGTGGGTTTGGGTTCAGGGTGTTTCCCCTGTCTGTAAGATGGTAACAAACACCTGCATTACAGTTCATCATTTCATAACCTTCCATGGGAGATAAAGCTCATCCAGTGCCTTTCAGGGTGACAGAAATCAGCCTCCTTTCTGTTCCAGTGGGTGACTCTAATGTGAATTATCACTGCAGCAGGAGGGCCACGTGTTGGTGGTTTATCACCTTTCTGTGGCCATGTATCAATATTTGACAATCCTGCAAAGTCTCTCATTTACTTTGTCCATGAACAATGACTTCCCTGGTGTTGTTTATCCCTAAAGCATCCATGGGAACATCAGTGATGTCTTTCTGAAGAAACCCAGGTGGGAAAATAGCCCAGAACAGGCACTACCCAGAGGCAGGACAGGCTCTCCCTGGGAAGCTGTTTTTGATGCTGGAAGGTTTGCTCATGGTTAAAACCCTATTTCCTGGAGCTCTGCCTCCTTTCCTCTTCTTGCAGGTGATGCTTCAGTCACATCCGTAGGTCTGACAGGAGTAACAGGAAATACTCCAATAAAACAATAAATACTCCAGGAGGTGAATTTGGCGCAGGTTTAAAGGTACCTGAGCAGATGAACTTTATGAGGTTTCTGGAGTGCCTGGCCCTGGCAGCTCTGCACTTTAATCTTTCTAAGTATTTCTTTTCACTAAGGCAATAAAAAGTGTGAAATGAGGAGTTTGGGGCTTTGCAGCCCTGTGAGTGAGGAAAGGAATGTGTTGGTTCTGTCCTCACCTTGAACTGGGCAGGAGCTTTAGAGAGTCTGTTCTCCAAGGGGAGAAGCTGTGTCTGCTGCTGGGCTCAGACAGGTGAAGTGATGGAACAAACCAGCAGCATCACAGACATCCTGGCTTGGGAATGGGAATCCCTGCTTCAAATGAGTCTGCCCTTCCCTTTGGGGTCTCTTGCACTGCTATATCCCTGACACTGAACACAAACTCCTGCACAGACTGACCTTCCCCTCCTCATTCCAGACAGAGCCACTGCTGGCCTCTGGTCTCAGGGTGCTGCTGGTGTGAGGAGGGACAGGGATGTACCTGAAGGGAATAGCACAGAATTCCTGGCACAGGAACAATTCATAACTTGTTCCAGCCCAAAGCTTGATGTCCAACCTCCAGCCCCTGCCCAGCTCCCCCAGACTGGAGGCTGAAGGGCTGGAACCTGGCCAGACTCTGCTTTTTCTGCCCCAAATGAGGTGCCTGAGCAAAGTTAGGAGTGGTCAGTGAGGAAACTCCACCTGGCTACCAGAGAACATGAGCTGGATTGGGGTGGTTGATTTCTTTACTCAAGAAGGTTTCACCACATTGATCAAATGTGAAATCTGAAAAGGTCTGGGAAAAAAAATAGTCAAAGCAGCACTACAGAATGGGTGTTTTCCATGGAAGAACAGGAGTTTAGTCTGAGTATGTATTGCTCTTAAAAAACAGCAGCTGCTTTGGTCAGAAGGCAACAGAAATGGGGCAGAGCCTTGGGCTTGTGGGGGTTCTTTTCCCACAAAGGAGCAAATCCTCTTGGCTGAAGGAGGTGTTCAAGGATGTTCCTGGAAGGAAAACAGTTCAGGTCAGTGCTTTGGCTCTGGAACAGTTTCATATGTTACTGAACTAAGTCAATAACTCTTTTCTAGCTCTGTTTTACATTTTACACAACGCTACCTCTGAAACATGGCACCCCTAAACCCACACAGAAAATGTGAATTTAGGCACTTTTTAAACCTTTTGTAGGCAATAAATTATTCCCAACATGCATCCTTCAGCTTGTGCTTGGTTTTTGCTGAGTGTGAGCCATCACTTTGTTTTTATTTTAGTGCTATTTTTCTGTATTTGTGTTAATCACAATCCAGGGAGAAGGAAATAATAGGATATTAGGGAGAAAAGCTTAGCATATGTTAATGGGAGAAAATATTTCTGTCAAAGATGAAGGATGGTGGGGTGGCTGTGCTGGTTTTGGTGCAGTTACTGTGAGAAATGGGTATTATCCTTAATTCTGGTATTAATGATTGTTGGAACATTGCTCAGTGGATCAGATGACAATCTGAGAGAGCAGTCAGTGATGTCAGCACCATAAGGAAAAGGATTTTACACTTTCTGAGACACCACAGTTCATGAATACCTCTGGAGATTTTTGTTTCAGTTGTTTCCTTTTTGCATAACTTTATAGAGACCTTGTAGAAAGAATTTTGAAGTGTTAAATAAAATGGGTCAGTAACAAACTGTGGTCAACTGTAGATTTAGACCATGTTTGTATTCAAGTTTCATCTGAAAAAGAGTTCCTTGAATTTCCCCCATTGCATTTCTCTCCCTGGAGTACAGGAGAAGGGTGGCAGGATGCACGAGGGGGATGGAGGGAATGAGGCACAAGCAGGCAGAAATGAAGGTTCTTGGTTTTAGTCAAGGAAATTTCAATAAACTAAAAGGTTTCTGTGCTGTGGAAAAGAAGAGCTTCTGCTTTATTTGCAGATTTTGTGAACTACACTTCAAAAAGTCATTGGCACATCCACTGAGTTGTGCTGGGGGAAAATTGTCTTCTCCAGTAGGAATTTTACCATTTCTGGGGTTATTTCTGGAATTACTGAGTGTGTGCGAACACACAGATGCAGATTTACAATGTGCACAGATACACTGAACTTGATCACAGTAGCTCTACAAAGGTACTTTAACTTGAAATGTGTCATGGGTTGATGCTGGACCAAATGCCAGTGCACCCATGAGTGTATATTTTACCCAATGAGCAACTGAGATGCGACCAAGAACAGAGCAGAGCAGGCTTAGAACTTGAAATAGAAAAAAAACTTTATTAAACTACATAACAGAATATAGAAAAAGAAAACCCAACCACCTAAAAGCAGAAATGAAAACCTCCCAGAACACTTCTTCTCCTCCCCCCAATTTCCATCCCATGCATGCTCACACAGTTGACACCAGCACATTACCCTCATCCACTTGCTTAAACCTTCTACGACCCTGGGTTCCCATCGCAATCATCATCCCTTAAAAAAAACAAACAATCTTCATTCCATCCAGGGAGAGAGGAGTCTCTCTCGCACCACAGACCCCCCCCACAGGAAACACAGGTCCACCGTCCTGTGTTCCCATGTCACCCATGGCACCACCCGGAGAAGCCTGCCATGGTGACACCCTCCTTTCCATGTCCAGTGCTCTCACCACCGTCCATGGACCAAAACCGCATATAGGGCTCTTTTAAGGATGTTTGGCCAAGTACCAAAAAACCAGCCATCTTCTCATATTGGGACAAGCAGTCTCCCCTACATTTACCCCTGGGGCCGAGGGTTCCAAGGATAGGCCACAAAGTCTTTGGTTTTCAGCCAAAATGCATCCACCCAAATACAGTCTTATTTATGTTCAGGAGAGTTCAGGGTCCGTCTATGGCTAACATTACGCAAGAACAGTCCAGCCCAAAAGGCCACTCCTCTTCAATCTGCTGGTCTGGGGGGTCTTTTCCAATCGTCCTTTACCATCTCGGTCCCAGGCTGTCTCTCTCTCTTCTGAAACCACCAGCCCTGAGAAAGAATGTCTGGGAACAGTTTTCCTCTGCCTCAGAGTTAAAAGCTTCTATCTCCCCGCAAGGCCACAGGCTCAGGCACTCACAGGCTCCGGCAGCTCCCACACGCAGCTCGGCACCTTCTCCCTGGGGGAAGGGGGGAGAGACGGGCCGAGGGGGAAGGGGGGGGGGAGACAGGGACAGGATGGGACGACAGAGGGCACTTCCAAAGTTCTCCACCCCTCCATCCTGGATGGGGCTGGCTCAGCTCCCATCTGGCTCGCTCTCTCTATCTCTTTCCCCCCCTGGGGCCCGAGGCCTACCTGGCTCCCCTCCCCCACCCAGCCTGGGCAGGCTAGGCAGGGGAGAGGAGAAGGATACTCCTCTCTGAAAAGGGGAGCCAGGAAAAGAGGAGGTCCCTTTGGGAATCCTTGCTTTTAACCCCTTGTGTCCTCAGAGGCGTGTCCAACCTCTCAGTGGCCACCAAAGGTGTCAATATTCGAACCTGACCACTCATTGGTTTGACCTCAGCTTCCAAAAAAAAAATTCACTTCCCCTCAAACCAGGACAAAATGTTAATGGAATTCCTCTCAAATATGTTTCATTTGCTCTTATTTTTGTGTCTTGCTGCATATCAATTGCATAGTTCAGAAAATTAGTCAAATACATCCATACAAATATGGTTTATTGTTTATGTCCTTGCTACTGGTAACTTTTAGGCTTGGAAATTTATGAAAATGCCCATAATAATGATATTTCTAAGTGATCTTGGCAAATAAACAAACTGCTGTATTTCTGAAGAGATAATGAATCTTCTGCCATGATAATTCCTGCTTTATTTTCACTGTAGGAATCAGTTTCATTTAAAAAAAAATCTGAAAATGTGAGTATTATTGTATAACTTGGATGTTTTCCTTCGCCTACAAAACAGGATAATTGATGATTTTAAATATTTTATCATTTCCTTCTGGGCCAATTCCTTAAGCTCTGTAACCTGAGCATATTCCTGAGTTTCTGTGTGAAAATCACTATTTATATTGCATTTTTATGATTTGTATCAGTACATGTAACAAAGAAACTACTACAAACCTTCAACTGAAGTACCTCCACGATGGTCCAGGACACCTGATCTGGGCATTTTGAGTGCCAGATGCCTGGAGAAACAGTCCAGACATTTGTATTGAGTTGGTTTTCTGTGTATATAAAGGGTATTTATAATCTTGTATTAAGTCATCATTGGAAATGCTGATTTCCTGCTCTAGAAGCCTGCTCAGCTATTTTTATATAAAATGTTGGTCTTCGCCTTAATTTTTTTTGGTGAAAAGTTGTGCCATAGATATTTTTCTTATCCACAGATCCTTTACAGAGATTGCTTTGACTTCTCTTAATTAATTTTTTCCTCAAATTGTCCTAATTTGTTTTCTCCTCCAAAGGCATCTCGAGGTTGGTTTGCTTTCTTAAATTTTTTATTTTTTTTTGAACTTTTCAAAGAGCCCTTCATCTGCATGCTTTGGTAGTTCAAGTTTTTCCTCTGTAGTTTATTGTTTGTAGTTTAGAAGAACCTTTTATTGAAACCCCCTGAAGTAATGCTTGTACAAATGTATTTAGGGTGGCCCAGATGGTCAAGAAAAGGGCTATTTAGCATTGGTAAATTTGTCTACTGACTCAAGGATATTTTTCTACGTTTGTCAAGTTTGGGACTATGGAGAAATGAAATAAAGGTGAACTAACTCCTTTTCCTATATGAACTTCTCAGTTTCTGTCTTTATTATGGCCTTGTAAATGTTCAGTCCTGTTCAGAGCAACAATAATTAAATCCACATCAGGCTCAGCCCTAATTCTTCAGTTCCCACCATATAAATTAATTTATTAATTATGGAGTGGCTTTTCAGAATTAGAATTTTATACAGAACTTGGAGCCCTCTGTCCCAGGAACAGTGAAATGTCCCTTCCCAAAATGGGATTTGTGTCCAATGGAGACACTGCACACCCAGCACTGACCCAGCTCAGTTCACGTGAGGGGGATTGAGCTGTAGGGCTTTTTAAAAGCTATTTTTAAGCTAAATGTGAGCTCCTTGTGCTCTTTTCATCTCATCCCTTGGCATTTCCTAAGTTAAAAATCTCCAGCGCTAAATCCCGTGGCCTCTGGCCTCTGCCCCAATCTACCTGGATGGAAACTGGGGAAAGTTGTTAGTGCTGATGTTTGCTTTAGGAGCAATTCTGGTGCTGAAAGGAGCAGCCCGGGTGTGCCGGGAGCCCCACGGCCGAGGGACAGGGTTTCAATTTAATTCAAACCCAGGAATGGTGAAAGAGAGCTGGGAGGGACCGCACGGAAAAGGGCTTTGGTGCGGGGTGCACCCCGGGCTGGTGTCAGGCAGGGAAACGAGAGCGAGGTGCAGCCGGATCCCACAATTCCCGTCTGCCTTTGGTGGCAGAGGCTGGCAGTAGCAGTGTAGCCGCGTCCTGCGGGTGCTGCGGGCACACGCTCACCTGGCTCCCCTCCTGCACTGCAGATTTTCATAGTCCTGATGAATTAAACTCTTCACGCTCCAAAGTCACCCAAACTCCGAGCTCAGCCCCCGGCCAGCTTTGGAATTAAGGCTGCGGAGAGGGAGGGCAAAACTAGAGGGAACATGGATGGAGAGGAGTTAAATCTGTCTGACCCGAAAGATTTATTAACAACTGTTCCCGGCACCCTGAACTCGGATGTTTTGGGAAAAGTCCACCCGAGCTGGGTGGTGCTGCATCTCCATTGCCACCTGGTGGCAAAAAAAACCCCAGGAACTGGAGAAAAATGCCTTGAACTGTCCTCATACTTCACATTTCAGAATGAACAACTATTTTTGTCTCAATGAAAAATCAAATTTTAAAATAAATATGGCATTTCATAAAGAGGAGACTCAGATCAGACTGAAGCAGCCATAAACCAGGAGCATATTCCAGTTTAATTTCCCCATGTGGATTTAGGTTTGGGGACACCAAAGCTGCTCCATGGGATGAGGTGATGTGTGACCAGCAGGGACAGCTGGGGTGGCCACTCCAGCTCCATGTTCCTGCTGCAAGGAGTAAGAGAAAGGGCCATGGGAGGAGAAAGAAACGGGGAATAAAAAGGTGTTTTCTGGTTATTTACTTGCAGTTGTTATGTTGGTGGGGAAGGAAGGGGGAGGAAAGGGTAAGAAATGTGAAAATTTTAAGACTTTACCTACTATTTGATCTTGCTTTTTGGTTATTTCTTGCTGGAAAACTGGAATAATCTTGGACTGTGTAGAATTTTTTCACTAGAAAAAGCTCATTTGACTTTTTTTGAAGGAAAAATTCTCCCCAGCCTCAATCTTCCCTGGCAGTCTCCTCTTTTCTGTTAAATGTGAAATTTTCAATTAAAAGCCCTTCACCTTTTTCTTCTGATGGTTTTGGGTTTGGTCAGAATTCAGGGGAATTTGAAGTGAATTTGAAGGAGTCACCCAGCAGGCCCCACCCCCACAAGGATGGACAGAGCAGGAGAGCAGCAGCCACACCAGGAGAGCCCATTTGGGGAAGGCCAAATCCTTGGAATGGCACCTGGGAAGAGACACTCCATCAGATCCAAGACCATGGGTTAATTAACCTGACTTTAATGTTCTGTTAATCATTTAATAGTTGAAATCCCATTGCAACCAAACCCCCTCAGGCCTTAATTCCCATAATAGTAATAAATGGCTCATTGTGATCCAAACTATAAATAGATTTAATGAATTCTGGCAGAAATTGAATATTGAATTATTTCTTTATGACCACATCTTTCCTGGTTTGCTTAATTCTGCCAAATATTTAGCTCAGCCCTCTCTTAGCAACCCACACTCTCCCGGCTACATCATCCCAATTTTGGACCATTATTTAAAATTTCAGGATTTTTACAGAGCTTGGCCAAGGAATCAAAACTGATCAGGGAGGAATGAAACAGCTGAAGGTGTTCAGCTCCAGTGTGGGGATCAGGTCATGGGCTCCTGTCTTGGTTTGAAAGACAGGTATCTGCTAGGAAGGGGGCAGGACCTCCCTAGAGATGGAGAATTCCAGTCCTCTCCCTCCAAATTATTCTAATCTAGAAAATTAAAGGGGCTTTCAGGCAGAGGTATGGGGATAGGAATAACAGTTCTTTACTAGTATATATGACAAAACAACAAACAAACAACAACTACAGCATTAGTAATAAACAGATCCAGGAACCTTGAGGGCTTTCTTTCACAAAAAGCCCAGGGCAGTTTGATCTCGGTGCCCGTGCAGGACTCTGAGAGGCTGAGCTGGAACGGTGGAAAGTCCCGGGCTGGTGGATGAGATGAGGAGCTCTGCGCTGGTAGCTGGAATGGCAGGGGGTGCCCCAGCAGGGCTGCCCAGTGCAGGGCTACAGAGTAGCAGGAGAGCCTCAAAGCTCCGAAGAAGCAGCAGCGGTGGGGGGAGGGCTGGAGAAAACGAGCTCAGGATTCCTGGGTACACAAGCAGATGACGGTAGATTTCCCAGGATGAGGCAGAGGCAGAGTGATGGCCATGAACTCTTCCTGCAGAGAGGGGCAGCTTGACTGTCTTCCCCGATGCTGAGAGCAAGAGTGAGCCCCCTCCCCCAGCTGTCTTTTTACCTTTCCCAAAGCTCGCGTTCACAAGACACCTGTACACCAAGCAGCAGTGTTTGAGCCCAGTCAAGTAACGCTGGCACAGGCTCCCTGGTTTAGCCCTTTTTTTTTTGGAAAAATCCCACTGGAATGTGTCTTTTGCCTAATCTGGGCAGTGGGAACGGGATGGACACATTTTTGCATGTTCTACAACCACACTTCAGAAATATATGATTTTCTGAGTTTCCGTTCTTTAAAATATTAATTAATCTATTTTTTTCATACAAAACCCTGGAGTGTGGGGCTGAAAATGCCATTTCTTGCTGCCATGGGGGGCTGTGAGCTGCTATGATCTGTGTCCTCAGCAAGAAACAGGACTCACAATTTTCAGAGTAAGTGCTGCTGATGGCCTGAAGACAACAAAATAATGCCAGCAATTAGCAGTAAAACCCCCTTAATTTGCACAAACATTCCCAGAGAAAGACTCCTATCACCTTTGCAGATTATTTTCAATTGGTTTTCCCCTCTTTAATTCAGCTGGAGAAGCCGAGATAAGATATGAAACCATTCAGTGCCCTGCCTGTTCCGTGCCCTGATGGGCCCTGTCTTGGGGCAGCAGGAGCAGCTGGGGCTCCGGGAACCATTTCCTGCCATGCTCCCAGCCCGAGGACAGGGATGGGGACAGGAACGGGTGGCAGAGCCAGCTTCTCGCTGCTCCCACACCAGAGCTATGTGTTGATTCACTCTGTAATTGATTTGGGCAACTTTAGGCAATTGGTTTCCAAGTTACCACGTCCTTCAGATATTTAAAACCCCTCTCTCTGGCAGTGTATTATATTTAAATGTTGATAGATGATCTGGGTGTATATTTATAGCCACACTCAGATGGACTCTGGGAATGGGCCGTGAATGGCTGGACAGGGAAGTGTGTGTGGCTGGAATTCTGAGGGGCCTGGGGGCCCCTCTGAGTCACCCCAAAATCAATATCTCACCATGGGTCAATGCATCAGAGGTTCTGTTGGCTCCACCACACTGGGGTTCAGTGCAGCTCCAATTAACAGCCAGGCCATGAGTAGTAATTAGAGAGTAATTTCAGATTTTCCCTCACAACAGTGATTCCAGATTTCCCACCCAGGGGCTGTGACTGGTCCAGCCAGATGAGGGACATTTTGTTTGCTGTTCCTGTCATTCCTCACCATCACCTCCCCACCTCCACACCACTGCCATGGCTCACACAGGGATCACTCCCTTCCAGCAGTGAATGTTGGCTTCCTGGATAAAGGAAATGTCCAAAGAAGAGAGAGGAAGCTGCTGTGATCTCACTCTGGAAGTCCAGAGAAAAAAAAAAAAAGTGGAAATATTGGCTAAATTGGTTGAGTTTTATGAGACCTGGAGCTGCACACACATCTTGTGAGCTCAGGGTTTCAATGTGAGGAAAGAAAACTCGTGTACGTAGAAGAGGGGACAGCTCTGAAGCAGGCAGGAGAGGCAGAGATAACCTGGGAGGTGGATGGAGACAGGACACACAGGTCACCTGTAATAAATATGGTATATTAATTCATGTTTCAGTTATGTAACCTGTAAATATGCTCTGTAAAATGAAACACTGGCTGAGGTTGGGCACGAAACTGACCGATTTCAAGACAGGCAACACCCAGGAACCGCCATTCAGAGGAGGACAATGCAATGCCGGGAATCGGGAATCGGGGACTTTGCCATTGGCATCAGGATAGAAGACACATCAAGATGGAAATCAGTCCTCCTCCCGGAACAGCGGAGCTGTGAACGCCCTGCTATCATCAGAGGAGGACGCCCGTTCATTCAGAACTTCATTTTCCATTCACCCACCGGAGGAGAGAAATTAACACTCCTCCCTCCCAGAGGAAGCCCCTTTTCAGCAGGCCAGACGACCGAGATGCATTCGAATAACCACCCCAAAAACAAAGAACTGTGGGGAAATCCTTTGCCGCGGGCAAAATAAACTGTATAAAACACGAACCCCAAAAGGGGCCAATTTGTGAACAAGGGGGTCACAGCATGCTAGGGGCTCTGACTGGTTCACCCAGTGTCGATCCCAGGTCATCGGCACCGCACTTTCGATTGCTGGTTTGCCCAAAATTTTGATCTGTTATTCTTTAATTAATAAAAATTATTTTATTCATTAAGATTGGCTCATATTTATAACATCACCCCATCCTGGAGTGGCTCTGCAGGTGCAACTCTGAGCAGGAATGACAGGAAGTGTCTGGAGAGGCAGAGTTCCCAAACTCCTGCTTTGGGCTTCTCCAGCAAGAGGAACGCTCACCCAAATCCCTAGGCCTGGAATGAGCCCAGCTTGGGTGTTATAAATGTGGAATGGTTAATTCATGTTCTTATGATAAATTAGAAATTTATAAAATTGTATAAAGTGATATCAGGTAAAAGTTGATGTTTAAGAGATTTTGCAGCAGATGGTGAAACTGACCACCCTGAGACAGCCGGTGCCTCCATTCATAAGAGAACAATGGGATTTTTCCGGGAAAGCCCGCAGCTGCCCAAGCACCGGGAGGGGACCCCGGAGATAAGCTGGCACCAGCAACTCACACCTTGGGTACCACCTTCACAGACCATCAAGCCACATCTTCGATATCCCGACCACTCATCAACTATAAGGACCTATAGAAATTGGACATTAACATTTGAACTAAGAAAAGAACTCTTTTCTGCTTGGTCGGGGAAACTCCCGAATTTGTATAGTTGGTGGGGAAACAATAGGAAATATGGGGAAATATTGCCGAGGGCAGAATAAAGTGTATAAAAACCAAGCCCCAAACCGGGCTAATTTGTGAACCATTGGGGGAGATAGCAGGCTGCCAGGCCCTGTATCTCACGGTTCACCCTTGACATTTCCCGGGAAAACTCTGTCAAGTTTCTCCACTGTTGGTGGGTTATCAAAATTCTGTGATTTGATTTGCTATTAATAAACCAAATTATTATTAAAAATTGGAATATCTGATTGGCATTTATAACATTGGGCAATGCAGAGTTTTCCTTGTTTTAGCCCTAAACGAGCTGTAAAATACACTAAGAATGGAGATAAAATAAGGGCTTGGATTTGTGGCCTCCCACCTTTGCCACCATCATGATTTGGACTTAAAGGAGGGATCCAAGACCCAGGATCATACATCAGCCAAAGGCTGGACTCGATGACCTCAGAGCTCTTTACCAACCTAGAGGATTCTGTGAAATTTTCCTTTCATCCATCCCTTGGGCGTGTGTAGCCTCAGGAGGCCACAGCAGGAAGGGAACAGGACCAATCCAGCTTGGAACTACAGGTAACAAAGGTTAAACTGAGACACAAAGTGTCTGAGCACCATGGAGAAAGGGAAACTGGTGAAACAAGGAGAGGAGTTGGGAATGCTCAGAGTGCCAGCCATAGACATCTAGGTCCTGGGGGAGAGAGGAAGAGCAGCTGGGAATGGGAGCAGAACACAACAGTGTGGTGGGGTGTGAGGGGCTGGCCCTGGCTGACCCTTCAGGAGGCTCGGAGCAGTCACCTGAAGAGGACGATGTCATCCGGTGTCACCCAGGGCTGCTCTGGTGGGGCTTGGCCCGGGCTCAGCAGGAACAGCTCCCAGGAAGCTGGGGCAGGATGTGAGAGCACTGACGGCACTGCCCATGGGAGTAGCTGTGGGCTGGGATGACGGGTGGTTTTTGGCTCAGTAAGGAAAAAAATAAAACCCAACCTTTTCTTGTTTGCTTCAAGCCTCACTATGAGCTTCATATTGTGGACTTTTCACTGGGATGTTTTAGGACTTGAATACATGCAAGGAAAGGAAAATCTGTGCACAAAAGAATGGTTTGTATTAAAAGCAGTGTAGTAGTAAGCAAAAACTAAAATACAGTCCGTTAAAAAATCCCTTGCTTAAGAGGTTTTAAAAGCTGGTTTTACCCTTATCTACTAATAATGTTGAGTTATTTATTTTTTTCATATCCTAAAGGTTTTACAGTGGCGCGTATTTTTGCTGGAAGCATTTCTTAGTTCAATGTATGAGAGCTTGAACAAATCCCACTCATGCTCTGGATAAATGGAGTCATTCCAGCTTTCTCGTGCCATGATCTGACCTTTGCTAACTTTAATTTACGCTTTTTGGGTGACTCCTTGAACTGCTTCATCATTTACAATATAACCATTGAAACTTATAAATGTGTTTAGGGCTGATCAGCCTGCTGGTCACTGAGGGGTTAAGGACACCTGTAAAAGTTCAGACCATTATTTCCAGTTCAAAAACATCCTGAAGGATGAGGGAATTGGGTCTTTGGGAGGTGTCAATAGGACACAGAATGGGTTGGGGTGGAAGGGACCTTAAAGCCCATCCCATCCCACCCCCTGCCAAGGGCAGGGACACCTTCCACTATCCCAGGTTGCTCCAAGCCCTGTCCAACCAGGCCTTGGACACTTCCAGGGATCCAGGGGCAGCAGCCACGGCTTCTCTGGGCACTCTGTGCCAGGGCCTCCCCACCCTCAGAGGGAAGAATTTTTTGCTAATATCCCATCTAACCCTACTCTCTGGCAGCTTGAAGCCATTCCCCCCTGTCCTGGCACTCTGGGCCCTTGGAAATAGTCTCTCCATCTTCCCTGTGGGCTCCCTTCAGGCACTGGAAGGCCACAATGAGGTCTCTTATCCAGGCTGAACAATCCCAACTCTCCCAGCCATTCCTTGCAGCAGAGCTGCTCCATCCCTCTGATTATCCTGCTACCTCCTCTGGAATATTTCAGTCCTGTTGAGCTGCAATGCCATCGGAGTTGTTCTGGCAGGTGCTTTTCCCAACGAGCCCCCAGCTTGTGTGAATTTCTCACCTCTTCCGTGGCCGTGCCAGGAATGGGAGCAGTAGCCAAGGTGTCTGCAGGGGAACTCTCCCTGTTTTCTGGCTGTATGGAACAGAATGAAACAGAGGTGTCACTGTGACAAGCTATGAAAAAGCACTCCCAGAGTCTCCAAGCAAATTTGGAGGGAGCCAGAACTGCAGGGTTGGAGTTAAACAAACAAGCAGACAAACAGGGAATGACAATTCTGGGTTCCCCTGAGCTTTCTGCTGCTCTCAGCAGGTTCAGCAGATCCATCAGAGTGACACAAAGGGAGTCAGAGGGAAATGCTGAGCAATCAGTGTGGCATTTTATGGAGGAAAAAATCCTTTGTGTAGAAAATATTTATGGCAAAATGTTCTGTACAGAAAATTGATTCCATATGTTTATCCCATTAAAATCTTATCTAAAGGGTCTGGGGGTCTCCTGCTGGTTCTGTGATCAGGTAATCATCTCCCTCACTCAAAAAATCCCATTAATTGAATCCATTTAGTCCACTGAGTTAAAAAAAATGCCATTAATTGATATAAAATGGGTTCACAGTTTTATTTGTAGTGTTAATACAGATGGAATCATCTCTGAGTGAAAACATCTTCCACCTAGAGTACTAAATAACCAATATTAATAGCTAGGTGCAACATAAAATACTTTATAACTGTCTTATTAAAACACATTAAGCAATGAGGACTGTCATAACAGAAGGAATACGTTACTTCTGTTGCTGCAAATTTAATGATTGTGTTTAATCACCCATTGTTTGGTGATTGAAAATTTGGAAAGGTGTAGTGATGTGTTAATGAGTTCTTTATATTTTCTAAGTTTTTCTAAGTTCTTTGTAAGATGGTTTGTTCCTTGTACCCCCCCCGTTTTGCCCTCCTGATAGTTGCCCCTGGAACTCCGCCAGTAACTGTTAGGTGTCAATCCTTTCCCCCCTCCTCCCTGGAGCCTGCCTGTCATCTCAGAGCCCTGCCTCAGAGCTAGAAAGTTCTATGAGGGGCTTCGAGTGATAGGCTAGGTTCGGGGAAAATTCCCTCCCCTCCCTTGTGTGTGGTGCTCGTTTGTGTCAGTCACCTTCCTAGCCCCTTCTGTATTGAACCCGATTGGTTGTACCCTCCTCACCGCCCTCTGTACCACCACCCCTCTGTTGTCGAACCCTGGAAAGACTGGGGACTAGAGTAACGTGAGACCAAACCAGTATGGTTTCCAGCACGAACTCCGCTTTATTCCGCGAGATGGCCGGTTAAGTACAGAGCAGATAGTTTACAGTAGCAGGTGCATTGTGATAGGCAGTGAGCATACAGAAGTATGTAAGCAATCTAGGATTAAGGTGGCTACGGAGATCTAGTGCCATTACCTCCATGCTGCGAGTGGCCATACCTTAACACATACCTAGCAGGAGATAAGGTTATCTGCTACTACGTACTCGGAACGTTCCGCGGCCTACTAGGCCCAGGCCTGAGGCCTAGTTTGGCCTAGTCTGGAATAGCTCAAATGGTATCTGTGAGCATATCATGCCCACGATACCTGAGAAACTCGGCCACAGTTCCCCCTTTTTCTTTTTGGGCTATCCAAACTGACGTTAAGGCACGGTCAGCTAATTTGCGCATGCATTGTATCAAGCAAGGCACTATTGTCAAAACTACTATGACAGCAATAAAGATCATTATACCAAAACGAATTAAATCCACAATCCACCCGGTGAGATTCCAAGACTTCAGCCAAGTGTCAAACGGAGTGTTCTCAACTACAAGATGTTTCATGTTGTCCCTCAACTGCGCTAACTGCTGATGTATCGACCGTGAGTGGTCTGATAAATTCATGCAGCACATGCCTTCAAACTCTTCGCATCCATGCCCCTGAGCCAAAAGAAGGAAGTCAATCGTGGCTCGGTTCTGGAGCACTGAATGGCGAATGCCACTAACATCTTCAGCAAGCTCACTCAACAACTTCGTCGTTATGTTAATCTGTTTTCCTGTCCAGCAGGCTAAATGTTTCAGTTGTGTGAGGGCTTGTGCTGAAGCAACTCCTGGGGCAAAAATGGATGCTGAGATCACGGCTGGAGGCTGCCATAGGGTAACTTGATCTTTGCAGTTGGGACCTAGTTGAGACATACTGCGCTTGACTCGTTGAGCCTTCCTTGGCAAGCCTAGAACCTGGTGAATGCTAGGTGCGAACAGAGTTAGTTTGCCAAAATAACACGGTCCTCCGACACTGTTTGGAGGTACTGTGGACCATGCTCTATCTCCGCAAACTAAAAAGATTCCTGGTGGCAATCTCTTAGCAGCTGTTGTCAATTGCGTGACAGATCTGACCCAACTATTACAATACTCAGAGTAATTGTAATACAAAAGTGAATGAGGGGACAGCCACGTAGCGTGGCCTTTCAATTGCTGCTCATCTATGATTAATAGACTAGAATTCACTGCAAAGCGCCCAAAGACAAGACAATAGTTTCCTGGCACAGAACCTAAGAGATCAAGCTCCTGAGGTTCTGGACCAGCCGCTCGAAGGTTTCGCGCTATGGCAGCAGCTTGTGGCCCTAAATCACCTTTTGGGTCAATCCTGACAGGGGTTAAAGACTTGAACTCTGCCATGGAGGTCAGTGGAACTCCAATCAAGCAGGTTCTAAAAGGATTGGATGGCGTCGCTAGAGATAAACAAAAGGAATCCTGTTTAGTTTGTTTGGCCCAAGTAACCCACATGTTCTCCCTTGTGTCAATGTCAAACATCCCTGCTCTTATTTTTACTACCACACTGATTAAAACCAACACCCTCATGCTTAACATTTCACCCATTGTGACAAGCACACAGTGTAGCACACAGGCTATCAACCTAAAACCCTAACCAATAACTTATCGTGCCTCTAAGTGTCACACAATAACAGTGCAATGATATAATATCAAAACAGTCAATTTTCAGCACTCTCCGCGTCTTCTTGAGGTGCTTCAGGTAAGTCGTCGCTGTCTTTTTGAGTGTCACCGCCGGTTGGTATCTTTTCCTGTGGACACGCACGGGTAAAGCGACTCGGCACCCAGACAGGTCCTGCTTCTCCTGCAGAAACACACATATAACCGCGACCATTAAACAAGACTGGACTGGGTCCCTGCCATTCACCCGTTCGCATGTCTCTATGATATACGTAAAGTCCTGGAATTGCTTGTGGTCTCCCTTCTTTCACAGCCTGGTGGTGGATGACAACTGCAGGCTCTTCTCGCCCTTCTGCTAGGCATAAGTAATTTAAAGTGAACAGTACTTTAGATAAACGATTGGTCACATCTAGGTCATTGCTTTGCTTCTGTTTTGTGAGATACTCTTTCAGCGTCCGATGAGCCCGTTCCACAATGGCTTGGCCAGTAGGAGAGTGAGGAATCCCGGTAGTATGTTTGACTCCCCACTTTTGCAGAAACCTAGCAACTCGTTGTCCCACATAAGCTGGACCATTGTCAGTTTTGATTTCTGCAGGCACTCCCATCACTGAAAAGCAAACAGTCAAATGTCTCTCAACGTGCAGAGCTCTTTCCCCAGTTTGTGCTGTGGCCCAAATGAATTTGGAGTAGGTGTCAATAGTGACATGAACATATTTCAACCTTCCAAACTCTGGGATGTGTGTTACATCCATTTGCCACAGTTCCAGGGCTTTCATTCCTCGAGGATTCGTGCCTAGGCCAAGACCTGGCCCGTGATGACTGCATTGAGGGCAGGCACGCACAATCCCCTGTGCATCGTTCATAGATATTTGAAATTGACGACGCAAAGCTCTAGCATTCTGATGGAAGTTCTCGTGGCTGTTGCGAGCTCTGACAAATTTGCTTTCAGGAGGGACATGGGCAACGCAACTGACTGCAGCATCTGCCCGTGCATTGCCTTCTCCCAAACCATTGTTGCACTGATGACTACGAATGTGCATCACGCAAAAGGCATGCTGACGCTGTTTGAGTATGCTCCTCAGTCGCAGAAATAGTTCTCCGAGGTGCTGATTCTGAGTGGTCTTAATGAGTGCATCTTCGATTCTTTGTACCACTCCAACCACATACAAAGAATCTGACACCACATTAAGAGGTTCCTTGTTCCAGGTTTGCAAAGCCCAACACACTGCTCCCAGTTCCAGGGTCTGCAAGCTGTCTCCGGCTTCACTGTGGATTAAATGCTGCTTCCATTCTCCTTGCTGTTTCCACACACACACCGCTCTTTGTGTCTTCCGGCCAGCATCTGTATAAACTGTTCTGCCGTCCACAGGTGTCATGGAACACAAAGGCTTCTCCAGCCACTGATGGCGTGCAATCAGAGTCCACATCGGACCCTTTGGCTGTCGGTTGTGAACCACACCTGTAAAACCCAACAATGCTTCTTGCAGCTCCACAGAATGTCTCAGTTTCCAGTCCAGATCTTCATTTCTGATCGGAACACTGATATCTGCCGGTTCTGCCCCATCGATCTCTAAGATCCTATCTCTCCCTTTCCTGATGAGCATGGCAAGGGCTTCTGTTCTTGTCATAACACGACTCTTCGGCTGCACCGGCAAGAACACCCATTCAATCACCCCAGCTGTCGATTTTAACCCAGACTGGTGTTCCCCCTTTTTCTTTTGCCATTGAAAGATGATGGCAAATGGACAGACATCTGCGTTGGAGAGGAACAGTGACAGTGGCAGGTGTTCTATGCGGCGAATACTCCAACCCCGTTGCAGCTTTTCTGACACCTTGACTAAGGCTCGTTGCTGTTCAGGGGTACATTGTCGAAGGCTACTGGCATCATTACCGTGTAGCCATGGTAGAAACGGTTGCAAGTCCTCATTGGTGATTCCTACAATGGGACGAACCCATTGCAGGTCTCCAAAAAGTCTCTGAGCATCATATAACGTTGAAATGTTGGTATGTAAAGTAATTTTCTGTGGCCGGACTTGTGCACTCGTGATCAGCCATCCTAAGTACTTCCACGGGGCTGATCGCTGTATCTTTTCCGGGGCCACAGTCAGACCACGATGTTTTAATTGCGTGATCAGCCAGTCCAAGTCCTCTGTGGGCAGAGGCTCCTTAGTAGCAACAAGGATATCATCGACGTAGTGATAAATCATTGCATTGGAAAAACGCTGACGAATCGGCTGCAAAGCCCAATTGACGAATATCTGGCACATGGTAGGCGAGGTACGACTTCCCTGAGGAAGAGTTACCCATTCATACCGTTGTGCTGGCGCTGCTCTGTTAACAGATGGCACAGTGAAGGCAAAGCGCTGAGTATCTTGAGGATGGAGTGGGATCGTGAAAAAACAGTCCTTCAAATCGATGATGACAATGTCCCACCCTTGAGGAATCATGGTCGGTGCTGGCAAGCCTGGTTGCAGAGCACCCATCGCTTGCATCTGCTCATTAACCTTACGAAGGTCATGTAGCAGTCTCCATTTCCCTGATTTTTTAGGGATGACAAAAATCGGTGTGTTCCATGGACTCACTGAGGGTCGAATGTGACCTGCTTCTAATTGTTCCTGCACCAATTGCTTGGTAATTCGCAGCCTCTTCTCTGTCATTGGCCACTGCTCAACCCACACAGGGGTATCCGTCAACCAGGTGATTTTTAAAATGGGTGGCTGCTCTGCAGTGGCCACTAAGGAAAATGCCGGTCAGTAGTCAAAACCATCCCTATTTGGGAAAGCACATCTCTTCCTAGGAGCCCTAGAATCTCTTGATGCATTGGCACAACATATAGATGAGCCACAACCACTTGTCCATCTTCAAAGATGATCCGAATAGGATCTGCACTTATTGAGGGAACAGTCAGGCCTCCTACGCCCACAACGCGGGTATAGGGGGATGTCAAAGGCCAGTGAGAAGGCCAATGTAATTTGTTAATTAAAGATATGTCTGCGCCGGTGTCTGGAAGTGGTTCGATGCCGATAATTTCATCGCCTCGTTGCAGTTTCACTGCAATCCGTGGCCGCTCGTGTAAATCCACTGTAAGGAAAACACTGTGTCCCATAGAGCCAAAGCTCCCAGCTCCGCCTTCGGCTTCCGCAGGCTGCTTTTGGGACTGACGACGTGGCAGGATGTTCTCAAAGGGGATGATCTGAGCAATCTTGCTCCCCTTTGGGATCGTCACAGGAGGCTGCAGGGCATAAACCATTACTTTTAACTGTCCAGTGTAATTAGCATTGATGACTCCTGGCACCACCATAATACCCTGTTTGCTCGTGGAGGCTCCTCCTAATATCAAACCTCCAGCTGAGGAAACTGTATTATAGATGGGTTCAGAGACATCAGTTGGGATTAGAGTGACTTCCTTATCTTGCAAGATGACTTCTTCTGCTGCTGTTATGTCCACACCAACACTTCTCCACGCAGCAGGTCTGGTCTGGTTCAATGAGTCTTTTTTGGGGTCTGGTTGGCTGAGGCATTGATTTGTGTCTTGGCGCGCTGCCTCGGCGCGCTGGCCGTGAAGTTTCCCTGTTTCCTGCAGATCTCTGTGGCATGGGTGTCCACATTGCAGTGGTGACACCAAACAGGCTTTTGGCAGGTCCGCCTGAAATGACCCATTTCACCACAGCGGTTGCACTGGGACTTTGCCGCTGATTTTTTGTTATTAGTAAAACGGTTAAAGGGCTTTCCCGTCAATGCAGCTGCTATAACATGTCCCTGTTGCTGCATTGCGTTTTGCATTGCCGCTGTGAAAGCTGCTGTTTGGTTGGACTGTTCTGCTCTTGCTGCTCTCACCAACATTTCGTCCACGCCACAGCCTTGAGGGAGGGAGGCCAGGATGGTTTTCATGCGTGCGCTGGCGTTCTCAAATGCCAGAGAACGAAACAGGTGGTCTCGCACCTCGTCAGGCAAATCTGGGGCATCCCTCAATGCCGTAGAAAGACAATCTATAAATTGAGCAAACGATTCGGTGGCTCCCTGTTTGACGTTGGCATAGGATGGAGGCTTCTTTTTGTCTGGCACCAACAGCAAAGCTCTGTAGGCTAGTGACTGGGAGAGTTGATGGATTTCGATGGGAAAAGTCAGCTGTACATTCGTCGTGGCATAGGCTCCTTGGCCCGTCAGCATGTCCGGCTGAATCCCATAAAATGGATCTCCCACTATTTGATGCCTGTTGGCTTCCTCGGTTGCCAGGCGTCTCCACTCTCTTTTGAAAATGAGAAACTGAGATGGCGTGAGCAGAAGTGCTGCAATGTTAGAACTGTCAGCAGGGCACAAGAGGTCAGCAGTGAAGATGTATTGTATAATACTTTTAGAAGCTTCCGCACGAATTCCATACTGGCTAACTGTCTGCTTTGCAGATTGCAGTACTTTCCATTCATGCGGTTGCCATCTGGCAACGTTCTGCTCAATCACCACAGGGCACGCTATAACATTGGCTGCTTCAAAGTCCTTATCGAGGATGGCATGTTTTTTAACTTCAGCCCAGCGGTTCAGAAGCGGATCAGTTTGGTTGGCAGGCAGCGCCATCTGCTGGGCATTGGATGGCAACGCCTGCTGGCTCTGTAATGATGACAGAGGTTGTATGGTACATGGTTTCTGTGGGAATGTTTTGGATAATTCAAATGTCTTTTGTTCCAGCTGACTTTGCCGGTTAGAGAGCTTAGCAAGCTCTGCTATAATTTGCTGCAGCTCCGTTGACCTCTGCGGCTTTTCCGGCGCTTGCGTTGCACAGCTGTTATCCGATTCCAAAACTTCCTCATCCGAGTCAGATTCTGGCAGAGGACAGTGAGACGCTTGTGGATGGATGGCGGGTCCCACTGATGCAGGCTGTGGGGGCGCAGGGATCTCAGGTTGAATCGAATTCGCGTTGTCCGATCCGGTCATGGGCGCAGCCATGTTCTCTGTTTTTGTTTTTGTCATGTGGGCAGCTGACGTCAGCTCCCGTTCCGGTGGGGAGGGGTTTGGCTCCGCTCCGCCGGTGGCACCGCCTCCAAGTCCACCCCCTTGCTGCGTCACTTGTGCCCGCCCTGCGCCGCTGCCGATCCCGCCTGCCTCCTCTTTCGCCACGCCCCTCGGGTCTGGCGGCTGGCTCGTCTCCTCCCCCACGCCTTTCTCGCCGAACCGCGGCAAGGACACTTCCGGCCTCTCGCTCGGTCTCTCAACCGCATGGCTGGCTACGTCTACCACATCACGGAGGGAGGAACAGAGGGGGGCCGCATTCCCTTTCACCGGATGCGTGGAATTAATTCCGAAAAATCTCGCAACCCTGGATACTTTTTTCCGCTCTTCCGCTTGGGAAGGAACGGTCTCCGGTTCAGGAGAGCAAGGGGCCGTTCTCTCCAATGCGGAAATCGCGGCTTGGGCAGCTCTGCGCTCCGCGGCAAAGGTTTGTAGCGTATTTATAATTTTCTTCCACGTGACGCCTAACTCTGAACAGAGTTTTGCGTCTTTTCCCTGTGAAACTACCGAGTCCCACAGTAAATCTC
The DNA here is from genome assembly GCF_021018805.1 of Prinia subflava. Lineage (NCBI taxonomy): Eukaryota > Metazoa > Chordata > Aves > Passeriformes > Cisticolidae > Prinia > Prinia subflava. The sequence continues at coordinate 7,608,430 of NW_026960606.1, forward strand.
CGATCTCCTTCCATTCTGTCTCGCTGAACAAAAGCGAGGGCTGCTGTAACTTTCCCTTCTTTTTAGCCCATTGGGCCAGCTGATTTATATCAGAATCTCTGATCTTTTCGCCCCGTTTCGAGACAATGGACGCTAACAGCTGCGTGGCAGCTATGTAATCGCGTTCCGTGAGTGAATCCATCCGCGCCGCTGCTCTTACCTTCTTTCCACTGACAGCAGGTGGCACTGTCGCCTTCTATTCAATCCAATCAGCCGACACTCCCCAGCCTGCCTCGGAATTCCGGACTGTAGTTCGCAAGCGATACACACACGTCCGAAATCAAGCGAGGACTTCCAGCATTTAAGCTAAATCATACACAGCATTAAAGCCAAATAATCCACAGCATTGAAGCCAAATATCACACAGCATCGAAGCCTGATATTTCAATAAAATCCAGGGCTCTGTCTCTAAGTTTCGGGCGCCACTGTTGTCGAACCCTGGAAAGACTGGGGACTAGAGTAACGTGAGACCAAACCAGTATGGTTTCCAGCACGAACTCCGCTTTATTCCGCGAGATGGCCGGTTAAGTACAGAGCAGATAGTTTACAGTAGCAGGTGCATTGTGATAGGCAGTGAGCATACAGAAGTATGTAAGCAATCTAGGATTAAGGTGGCTACGGAGATCTAGTGCCATTACCTCCATGCTGCGAGTGGCCATACCTTAACACATACCTAGCAGGAGATAAGGTTATCTGCTACTACGTACTCGGAACGTTCCGCGGCCTACTAGGCCCAGGCCTGAGGCCTAGTTTGGCCTAGTCTGGAATAGCTCAAATGGTATCTGTGAGCATATCATGCCCACGATACCTGAGAAACTCGGCCACACCCCCCCATAAAAGGAGGTCCCAAAAAGCCAAAAGTGACTCGGTCAGAGCAAGTCCTTGGCAGGTGGAGAGGCTCTGCCTGACCCCTCAAATAAACCCCCTTGGACTTACTCGGCCGGCTCCTCCCTTTATTCTCCGCCATCGTCTGCCCCTTGCCACCTGTGCCCTCGACGTCTTGTCGGAACCAAAAACCCACTGGATCGGCTTGGCTTGCGCTGTTGCCAGCCATACCCGCTGCCTGGTGCAGTGCCTGAGCTAGCCTGGGCAGGGCGGGACCGTGTTCTGAAAGACACCAGCGACAGAAAGGTATTTTAATTTAAATTTTGAAGTGTTCTCAGAGTTCATGTGCTTCTGAAAGGCACTGTTGGAAGGCAGTTGTGGCACTCACAAAGGCACAATTTCGCAGTAAATCCAAGTTGCTGCTCTCCCAGCCACACGCTGCCTCAAGCCCTCACTGCTGAGCTCAGGGACAATTTTAGATATCATTTAACAAGGCTGACTTCTTTCTTTGCGTTAATTTGAACTTCAGCCCTTGATCATCTGCCTCTGTTTATGTGCAGTTATCCATCCTTGAAAATTTTCAAATTAATATTTCGCTGTGAATATTGGAAGTATTTTAATTCTGACTATCTCTTTCAATGGTTCCTGTAATTACAAGGTACGTCATTATTTGAGATTTAAATCTGCTTCCTTCCCACACAAACCCAGCATTATTTCTTTTTTCCTCAAGATTACTGTTAGCAGATTTAAAAAGTGAGGCTTATTAATTTTTTGTATTAAAAGAAGCTGATCCTCCTCTTTTGAAGAGTCCTGCCCTGGTGCTTTTTGCTGACCTTCCAGAGGTGGTACCACACTGTGTTTGTTGCAGGAAGAAAAATCAAAGGTTGTTCCTCCTCCTTTTACTAGATAAATATTGATGCTCAGAATTACATTCTTTAAACTTGTTTCAAAACACCACAAACTGGTGAAATGTAAACTGAAACTAGACTGGAGCTGAGGTTTTGTAGCTTTGTTAGGAAGGTTGAGGTACCCCACCAGAATTATTCTTGCTGTTTACAGGTGATTTATTGCTCACGCTGTGGCTCTGCTGCTGGGCTGGGCTGGGCTGTGGGTAAGAGCCATTCTTTACAAGCCTGACCTCATCCTGTGAGTTGTTTCCTTCACTGAGTGCTCCTGTTTTTCACTGAAGCCAATTCACAACATCTACTGAAAAACCCTCCCATTAAGGGAGGTGAGAATCTGTCTCTCATGGCATGGACTGGATTTTTTCCTTTTTTCCAGGAAGTCTGCTCATCTGTCAATTTTTTACCACTTTCAGCTGTTCTGCCACAGCTCCATCGATGCCTGTGACAGCTCCTCAGTGACAGGAGAAGCAGCTCTTTCAGTGTCAAAGTCAACTTGTTGAAGACTTCATAATCGCTTGTCCCTGTAGATTTGCAGCAGAGGAGGAAATATGACAAAGAACTGGGAGTGGTGGTGTGTTGCCATGAATTTTCCTGGTTTGCTGAGCGTTCATATTAAAGGAGAAACGTGCAGTTTCTCACGCTGGTGAATTGTAAACACAGGACCATGTTTTGTAAATATTGGCAATGTTATGAATTCTTTCTCCAAGAGAAGGGGAGGTTGAATGACAGCCTCTTGGACCAATGTGACAGGAGAGGTGGCGATACCCTTCTCCAATCCATGGTCACCTTGACACAGATATATAATGGAAAAATAAACTAAGGGCAAGGTCTTCTGCCCTGCTGCTGTTGATGCACCCAGATCTGTGTCCCCAGTCTGTTTTCCTGGTTGGGCCTCCACGGTGATAACTGGCGCCTACGTGGTCAAGTTGCAAGCTAGTGAGGAAAGAAAAAAGAAGAAAAAAAAATCTGCCTTCTACAGCTGCAAAAAGAAGAAACCCACGATGTTCTCAGAGGAACGATTGATGATGGAACTGCTCCACTCCTTTTTGTTGTCCTGTGACGCTGACTTGACCAGGAAACACGTGAGAGAACTATTTAGCTGGGGAAAGAAACTTGGAATTTTTTATAGTGCTGAAAAAGCACTCTCAATCGACCCATGGAAAACCCTGGGGGAAAAACTTTTTTTATCCGTTCTGAACGGAAATATGAGAGCTAGCGCTCTCCTAGGGACCTGGGGAACAGTCTTCCCACTTCTAAAAGAGGCTGGAGAGGACTTTGAAGTTGATTCTGGGCTTTCGACAGGAAGCAGGACTGGCTCCCCTGCGAGCTCCGTCGCTTCTGACGAGGATTGCTCTGATGCAGGGTTAGAGCCGATGCAGGAGATCCCAGCCCCCATGTCGGGGGTTGGGCGTGGCCAGCGCGGGTCTCGGAAGGGCTGCGGGACTTTTGTGAGCCTTTTTGCTGGGCCACTGTGCCCGGGCAGTGCCGCTGGCGCGCGCGCGCGCCGCGTCCGCCTGTGTCGCGCCGAGCCAGAGCGGTTCAACGCCGCTCCCACCGCTCTGCCGGCCCTGCTCCCCGCCCCTCACGGGCCCGGCATGCCGCGGCGACCCCCCCGCTGCCCGCCGCCGCTGTGGGGTCCGCCCTGCAGCTGCCGCGCGGAGCCGCCCCGCCTCGGGCCCCCTGCGGGGAGCCGGGGGGGCCGCCGTGCACGCCGCCCCCGGCGCTGCCGGCGTCGCCCCCTGCCGCCACCTCCCCGGCCCGCCCCGCCCCGCCGCGACCTGCTCCGCGCAGGATTCGGCAAGCGAGAGCGGCGGGGACGGCCCCTCCTTGCCCCGTCCCCCCGCCGCGCCAAATGCTGTGCGCGGGGTCGCCGCCGCCGCCCACCGCGCCGCGCCCCGCCCCACGCGTCCGGTGCCGGTCCGGCGCCGCGGGGGGAGGGCTGGGCGCAACGCTGCCCGCTGCTGCGGGGCCCCCCGCGCTGGACAGCCCCCCCGCGCCGCCGCGCGGCACTGCCGCATGCCCCCTCCATTCAGAGGGGGCGGGGCCGAGCGCTGGAGCCGCAGAGCTGCTGCCGGCTCTGGACCAAGCCACCGACCCATCGGCTGGCCAGGCGGGAGCTGAAAGCTGTGGCCGACTGGCCACGCCCCCCTGCCCAGCGCGACAATCCCCCCCCCGCTCAGAGAGGAGTCTGAGCGAGTCACTGTCCCCCGCCCGCCCCCCCTACGGGGCCGGGTCGGCTGTGGGAGATGATAACGGGGCAAAAGCGTTGTCTGATGTGCACGCTTTTCCTGTCGTGAAATCGGATGAGGTTTTTAGTCCTGCATCCCAGGTGAACCAGGCTGCTGACCTAAGAGAGCTGCTGCCTGCAGATGCAGCTTTGCCCGAGCCAGTTCAGGGACCTGTGGACGTGGGTCCACAGCATCATAGCCATGATGACCCATCATGGGCAGTCCCGTTTCCCTTATCAAGGGACGTGGCAGAAAATAATACAAGCTTCACTGAGGCAATTCAATGGATCAGTGCAGAATTTGAGAATCTGATCTTTCCTTATGTAATAAGAGGTTTTGCAACAGTGATGCTTGAACCTCAACAGGTTTTTACCTTTGAAAGAAATTGGAAATTCCTAGCTGGACAAATGGCTGTCGTAAATAGCCACCTGCCTCGAGACGATCCCTTGTTTGGGGTCGGAGCTGACCTACTTATGGGGAGGAGTCAATATGCTTGCCCTGATGTGCAAGCTGGTCTTTCTCACACTGTTTTAGATTCGTGCAGATACATAGGGATATCTGCATTGATAAAAACCAAGTTATCCTTCTCCCCAAAGCAAGACTTCTCAGATATAGCACAGAAGCCAGGTGAACTTTTTCATCGACTTATAGTGCGTCTGATGGATTTTTTAGAGATGAGAGTCCAGGATAGCACTTTAAGAATGATCATTTTGGAGCAATTAGCAAGAAGCCATGCTAATTCTGCTTGCCAGAGGCTCCTGGAAACCATTCCAGAGACTTCTAATGTCCTGGAGATGGTCCAGACCTGTGCAGTTCTAAACACCTGTGATTCTATGGTGATGACCCCAACAGCTGCTTCACAGCCGGCTGAACAGAGGCAGAATGCTGGACATGAGACACAGGCAGATATTCAGCCTAGTGGAGAACAGGAAAAGGAGGCACAGAAAGTGACTCCCTTGTTTTTCTGCGCACAAGGTGTGGGTCCAGACCATACTGCAGAAACATGCGAGGCAGTGGGTCATGCTGAGCCCACGCCAAGCCCGAAAACTCGGAGGCGAAGAAAAAGACGAAGACGTCAGGGGGACGAAACAGTTTCCCAAGCTCTAGAACAAGAGCAAAATTCTCTGGCTGGTGTACAGCCATCATCTCAAGTGTAGGAAGTGTTGATGTTGCCACATAGCTATGGTCAGTTTTTCCTTGGACCTTGCAGTGGGTTTCTACATCCACATCCTATGTTGCATGCATTCTTTGAGAAAAAGTCAATTGCTCAATTTGTGTTTTTTAAGTTCTCTATCCTCAGGTTCTGGGATCTTTGCCATGGAGGTGGCCGCTGAAAGTCTGCTGAGCTGCCTCAGGTGCATTGGACTGATCCTGTTTGATCCTGAAACCTTGTGCACCCTGTGCCACCCTAGTGCCACCCATCACAGAAGCCTCTTTGAGATCTGATTGACATGGACACGGACTGGCATCCTCTCTTTTCCTATATGGCCTCCATAGAGACTTTGGATCCTGTGGAGCTGCTGGACAAGGACAGACTGAAGCAGTGTGATGCTGAGAGCCAGCGGACTGTTAATCATGGACTCAGAGGAATTGTTTGCTACGGCTCAGTTTTATGTATGGTAGCCATTGTGACCTCTGTGGGGAAAGTGCACGTTGTTTGGGGGTTGTGGTTTTGGGACAGAACTTTTGGGGTTCAGAATTTTGAATTGAGTGGTTAATTTTTCTTGGAATGCTCCTGCCTTTTGCACCGTATATTCCCTTGTATCTTATAAAAATTTAAAAATATGAGGGTGTTGGTTGAATTATGTTAGACTATGCTCGAGATATTTTGAGCAGGTTATTGCAAGGGGTTCAGGGTGAAACCCTGGGTAGCAAAGGCAGAATCAGACCAACATGTAGCCCTCACACCGTCACCTAAATGAAGGTCGGTGAACTTTATACAGGTTTTTTTTTTTCTTTCTTTCTTCCTGTCATAGAATTGTTCATTTTTCTTTTTTTGTTTTCTTTTTAATATACTTAAAAGGGTGAGATGTTGCCATGAATTTTCCTGGTTTGCTGAGCGTTCATATTAAAGGAGAAACGTGCAGTTTCTCACGCTGGTGAATTGTAAACACAGGACCATGTTTTGTAAATATTGGCAATGTTATGAATTCTTTCTCCAAGAGAAGGGGAGGTTGAATGACAGCCTCTTGGACCAATGTGACAGGAGAGGTGGCGATACCCTTCTCCAATCCATGGTCACCTTGCCACAGATATATAATGGAAAAATAAACTAAGGGCAAGGTCTTCTGCCCTGCTGCTGTTGATGCACCCAGATCTGTGTCCCCAGTCTGTTTTCCTGGTTGGGCCTCCACGGTGATAGTGGTGAGCCCTATCCTTCCTTACTCAGCACTCGGCTGCCCCGTGGCTGCTGTTTGTTGCTGTTAGCTTCGCTCGAAAAGACACATGGAGTCAGGATTTTGGGAGAGCAGAATCAGCAGAGAAGAATCTCCCCCTTTGTTTATTACTTCCTATTATATACTTTTAGAAAGGTGACCATGGATTGGAGTGTGGTATTCCCACCTCTCAACCACATTGGTCAAAGGGACTGTCACACAATCATTCCTCTCCTTGGAGAAGAATGTGAAAACAATGGTAATATTTATAAATACAATCTCCTTGTTTATATGAGAAGAGCATGAGAAGGTGCACACTTCTACTTTGATATGAACGCTCAGAAAACTAGGAGAATCTCATGGTGACAGCTGTTGGTTTTTAAGAACAAGGTAATGACCTGCCAAGTGTTTTGTGGCATTTCCCTGTAGGAAAGACGTTGATTAAAGATCCATTGCCTGGCAATTGCTGCTTCAGATTTGTCCTGGAAAAGCACAATTTGACTGAGATGACTTTGCTGGCGATGCTGTGCTATTGGATAGTGCTGGAGGATGGGCAGTGAACTCCTGCAGAGCAACACAGGATCCCAGAATCCCTGAGGCTGGGAAAGATGTCTGGGATCATCGCGTCCAACCTGGGACCGATCCCCACCTTGTCACCCAGCCCGGAGCACTGAGTGCCACATCCAGGCATTCCTTGGACACCCCCAGGGATGGGGACTCCACCACCTCCCTGGGCAGCCCCTGCCAAGGCCTGACCACCCTTTCCATGGAAAAATTCCTGCTGATGTCCAACCTGAACCCATCCTGGTGCAGCTTGAGGCTGTTCCCTCTCATCCTGTCCCCATTCCCTGGGAGCAGAGCCCAAGCCCTCCCTGGCTGTCCCCTCCTGTCAGGGAGTTGTGCAGAGCCACAAGGTCCCCCCTGAGCCTCCTTTTCTCCAGGCTGAGTCCCTTTCCCAGCTCCCTCAGCCACTCCTGGGGCTCCAGCCCCTTCCCAGCTCCGTTCCCTTCCCTGGACTCACTCCAGCCCCTCAATGTCTTTCTGGCAGTGAAATCAGGAGCAGGTTGGCGTTCTGGCATGTTGACATTCTGTATTTAGTACACCTGTGTAAGCCCAGCTGAGGGAAACAGGAGTTAGAGGCAACTTGCATCGTTCCTTAGTCTTTTCAACAATCCTATTGTGGCTCGAAAGGCTCCTCAGCCTAGCAGAGTTTCAGGTTAGTTCTAGTCACTTACCTGCTCATCTCCATATAATACTGTTATTTGTCTAATTGTTTCTATTCTTGTGTGTTTGCTATGCAAAAATGCAGCAAAGCCATTATGCAGGAAAAGAAAAGTGGTTGAGATAATTATTCTGTTATCAGTCATGAGTAAGATGAAGAGAGATATACTAGCAAAACATTGTTCCTAAAATAGATATCTTGCAAACAAGAAATGTCAATCAAATGAAGTTTAAATTAAATTCCTGATAGCAATTACTTACAGAATTATCATGCTCCCATTGAAATTATTATGAATGTTGTCACCAGAGTTAATGGGAAAAGAAGTTAGGCTTAAGAGACTGATTCTGAAACATATTCCAGAATGTGCTCAGCTTTTGTCCTGCTGAACCCAAAGTCACAGGGCTACAAAGAGCATCCTTGGCTGAAGAGTGGCTCCAGACTCAGGGCAGTGGGAAAAGGTGAAACTGAGAGCTGGGCATTTGCAGGAAGTATTGAATGGCCACAAACGAGTGACCTCACTGGGAGAAGAACTGATGAAGTGCAGAAATGTAATGTGTGTTCCAAATAAAGAACTGATGAGTCAAGTTGTGCCCCAATTGGAATAGGAGCAAAGTCAAGACGGCTGGAAAATAACCTTGATTGTGGTGGAGGAGAAATAGCAGTGGAGTTGTGGTGACCCCCAGGAGCCCCAGAGCAGCAGGGGACAGGAAGGGCGTGGTTCTCTGTCCCTCCAGCAGTGGGGACCCTTTCAGCACTCACTGCTGCTGCAGCAGTTATCTGAAGAGCCACACTGATACCCCTGAAGTGGCATTCACGACCTCCTCTCTGCTCTAGTAATGCAGCTATTACTCATCCAGCCAAGTCCTTTTGTTACACAATAAGGAGAAAACAACTTCTAAATATATAATATTAAATCCGTATCTTTATACTGCAAGACAAACAGCTACTGCTGAATTATTTCTGACAGATACTAAGTTCCTATTTAATCTTTCAGGTTGAGGCGTTTTTCTAAGCATGGCTCAGTAGGAAGTTAATCATAATCTTCCAAAATAGGAAGAATTTTCACCTGGGATGATTAGGATACTGGTTTGAGGCATGGTATGTGGGCTCCTAGCTAAAGTTAGGAACTGGCAATATCTTTGGCTCTCTCTCACTGCAGAAGTAATACCTGCTGTCACAAGAACTACCCTGAAGATGGAGATCACAATGATTTTGGATGCAATCATTCCCTTAAATATTCATCATTGTTGATACATTTGCATATTGGAACATCATGGTGGTTTATTCTGTGCTCTGAGGCAAAATTCACTCTGAATTCCAGTTGGATTTTTCAGGCTTGGTTTCAGCTTCGAGGATAAATTGGGTTTGAAGAACTGTAATGAAGCAAGTTCTGGAAAAAGACAAAAGTATGTGAGATTCATTTTTTTTAACAAAAGGATCCATTGCTTGTGGTAGATTTGCCATCTGTTGGTGTGTGCACACTGCTGCAGTGACTTATTTCAGTATTTAATTATATTTTCTGCCTGCACTTGGCTCAGCTAACCTTGGGAGTTTCTATCAGACATACAGTTGGTCACGTTTTTGTCAGTAGCTTTTGGAAAGACATGAATTACCAAAGAAATTCTTGTTGATGAGTCCTTAGGAGGAGCTTGGACAAAGCTGGGCCTTGGGGTTTTCACTGAGTCATTATGTGGAGGCTGCAGGATTCCTGTGGTCTCTTCTGGGCTTTCCTAAGCTCACTCTCCAAAAGTGCCCACAAAGCCTGAGTGTCTATCCCTGCAGTGTCACTCATGGGTGTACAACCAGCCCCCTCCTTACTCCATCCCTCCTGTGCCTTCGTGGTGGGCTCCTGATGTTGCCTGAGTCCCTTGTCATTTCCCACAGGACTCGGGGAGCTGATGACTGCTCTTTACTTTCCTTCTCTTTGTAATTTGTGCACATTATTGACAACTGTTTTATGTTTATTCCAAATCAGCAGTGAAAATGTGTGCAGAGAAACAGGAATTTCCCCACTCTTCAGCTCTGAGTGACCAGCCCAGGAATCCCCAGCCTGGGGAAGGGAGCAGTGCCCAGTGGGATTGTGGAGGTGGGATATACACCTGTGTGAAATTCCAAATGTGCAGAGGGGGATTAATCCCTCTCCCTTGCAATACAAATCCAGGGAACACCAGATCCAACCAAGCAGCAGGCTCAGAGTGAGCCTTTGGTGATAAGGGTGGAATTAGCCAGGTGTTGTGCTCACTGTAAATGTAGACATTCCAGAAAACTTGGGCAAATTGATGGAAGAAATATGCCACAAGACTACTCTGTGCAGGATCTCACCCTTGGTTTATGAAACCTGAATTGCTTGAGCCTGAACACAAATCTAGAGCTGTATTTTTAGCTATTGCTTACCCTGTTTGTGGGTTCTGACATCTGCTTTCCTGGCCAGTGTGGAGACCGCATCTTTAATTTATATTTTCCTTTGAGGATAGAGAAGAACTGAGATGTGTCAGTTGGCTGGTTTGTAGCATTCACTCATGACACGGCCGGTAGAACCCCAGCTAGCTCTGATTCCCGGCTGTGCCAAGGACCGATCCCAAATGTGCCTGCAGATTCAGGTAATGGTGCAGATCAAGGGCGTTCTTCTACGGCAAACAGGTGTTGCGGTGTCTAGGCTTTGGAGCAAGGACTAGAAAAGACTCTTTTCTGTACGATTTCTCAGAGACCTTTATTCCCCAAGAGGGGGGGACAAAAAAGAGCAGGAGACAAAGCCCGAGCCCGCTTTTAAAACCGAGGAGTGGGGGGTGTGAAACAAGCATGGGATTGGTCCCAGGACAGATGGACAGGGCTTTTTCCATAACATAGGGCAGGGTCAGGGGAAAGATGGACAGCTGACCGAAGCTTCTAGGGACAGGGCAGGGGTAGGAGAGGTACACAAAGAGACAAAGGGGGAGACATGCCTGGACAGCACCTGACCCATCGGGCAAGGGGAAACAGGGAAGAACCATTGAGATACAGAACTCAAAACAGCTTAACAAAAACCCACCACCACACACTCAGTTTGGGGGGAAAAACATAAACTATAGGACATTTGATTTCAAAATGCATTTCAAAATGAAGGAAAATGAAAAGGTTTTAAGTGAAAACAAGTATATACAAGCAAAAAAGTCTAGTAAGATCTTCATTCACTGTGCCTATCTGCAGTTTTCATCCCCTACTGTCAAAGCACTGTGATCAGCAGAGATAAATTCATTGTATTTTCCATATGGCTGAGATATTTCTTGGGCTCATTTTGGACAAATGTGGCAAAATTTGCTGCTAAGTCTGTCCTGTGGTTCCAAAATATCCCCCAAAATATGTTTGCTTTGACGGTGAGAATGAAATAGTATATCTTTCTTAAGGTGTTGATCTGGGAGCAACATCTCCCAATTGGCTTTATTTTTTTATCCCTAAGTGAGCTTTTAAAACCTTGCTACAGAAGCACAAGGATGAGATGGGGAAATATAATGAAGCTGAGGCAGGGATTCACCACGGGCCTCTTCCCTCACACTTCATACTCTGACATAACCACAACAGAGTGGAAGAGTGGTTCTGGCTGTTCCCTCGTGTGAGTGACTCCTCTCGCCTTCACAGTGTGGGGCAAAGCACACAACAAACCGTTTAACAAGTTCACTCTGTATTTGATACCACATCTCTGTGAATACACATAAATGAGCTTGGCTTTGGAGCACATTTTAAATATCAGAATATCCAGAGTGGGATCTGGGCTCTCACATTTCTGTTTCATATTCACACTAACATAGCATTGACCAAAGATTTTGCCATGATGCTGTTCCATAACTTAATCTGTATACAGATATTTCGTATTGGGATACCAGTGTCTAAAATGGTGAAAATTTTGCTGTATTTACCTCCTTAGGACCTGAGCAATTTCCTCTGTGTGTAGAGGATTTCCACATTTTAATGGCCACAGCTGTCCCACTGAGCCCATGTGGGAGCTCCTTAGGCTCTGTGTGAAGCAGTCCCTTCTATGGAGCAGTTCTGGCAGGGACTCAAGGATACAAGGACACATTTTTGTTGCATCAGGACGGTTGTTTCTCCTCCTCCTAGGTGACAGCACGAGATGGTGGGACGAGGGGGTTGCATTCTGAGCAATTAGTAACTCTTTTAATATGCTAATAGGTGTGTTAGCTTAGGAAAACATATAACCACACGAAGGCGATCATATGCGGTTCTTTATTTGAGCACGCGGGACACAGGGGCGTGAAATGCCCAAATCTTGTACCCAAGAATACAGAGTTGCTTTGTGATTTTATAGCTTCAAGTTATACATATGTTAACTAACCTCCACCCCTAGATACTGGTTATCCTATTTCTTAGTTACTATCTTAAATCATACGTACGCTTTACCCTGAGTTATACTTGATTTGGTTAAAACAATGCTTCTCAATTATCTCCTGGGCTGGAGTCACACTTGATTCAATTAAAACAATAGTATGAAGCTGGTTGCAGAAGCTGACGTTCGTTCCAAGGCTAGACTGCGTCAAGTTCAAGTTGTACGTCTTCTACTTCCCCCCCCCCCCCCCCCCACCAACTACCCGCGGTTATCTTATACAAAAATTATTTTTTAACCCTCCACTATCAGGTGCTCTGCATTTTTCTCTGTGGGGATGGGGCGGCTGTCTTGCTATGGGGGCCCAGGGCAGGGATGGCACAACCTCCTCCCGACAGGGGGTTTACCATCCCTGGGAAATGCTGGGGGGTTCCAGTGCTCCCCATTTCCTCTGTTTGGAGCCTGGCTGTTGTTCTCGCCAGCAGCAGCTGTGCCTGTCAGGGCTGCACAGCGTGGCTGTGGCTGCCTGGCGGATGGTGTTCTGGAGACATAACCCGGCCACATCCCAGGGCCACAGCAGCAAACACGGGCAGCCTTTGGAGCACTCATACCCACTGGGAATTCGTTCATAACAAGCTTGCCTTGAACTGAATCCCCAAAGCCAAATTTGTACCTGTTCCCTTCCAGGGGCGTTACCAGAGTTGTAAAAGCTGAATGAGACAAGCGAGGGAAGCTTCCTCAAACTTTGCTTTTTGCAGTTTCCTTCCTGAGTTCTTGCTAAATGAGGCATGTAATAAATGTAGCAGGTAAATTTGTGTTTTTTGGGGATAATAACATAATAAAATCATGGTTTGGTAAAATATAAAATAAATTGTAACTCACATTCCAGCCAGCCATGGAATTAGAATTCCTAGCTGGCACCACCCAGTAACTACTATTCAGGGGGACACAATAAGGTGCCGGGAACTGGAGATGAGGAAATTGGCATCTGAAAGAAGGATGCATTAAGATAATAAATCAGTTCTCCTCCCATGGGCAGCAGAGCCATCAGAGCACCATCATCGCCTGGATGCCCGGAGAAGAATGCCCTTCCGCCCTTCCATTCAGAAACTTCAGTTTCCATTCACCCACGGGAAGCCTGAAATTGACACCTCGCACTACCGGAGGAAAATCTTTTCAGCCGACCAGCGATGACTATGAATTCGAATAACCAGTCCTGGGAACAAAGAGACTGTGGGGAAATCTAGTGCCAGGGGCAAAATAAAGTGTATGAAACCTGAGCCCTGAACAAGGCAAATTTGTGAACTTTGAGGGGACGGCAGAGTGTGCCAGATACTGTGTCCCAGTTCACCCGTTGACAATCCCGGGTATATTGTCAACGTAACTCCGCTGGGGTTTTTACTGAAATTCTATAATTTGATCCTTAAATAAACCAAATTATATTTTAATTGGACTTGTGGATTGGCATTTATAACAAGGCACTATCCACATATTCCTCTATTCCCACTGCTTGGCTTTCCAGGGGAAAGCTCTCCTGTCCTTGCTGTGGTTTGGGTTCAGTGTCACTAAGCTAGGCAAGAAGGACACAAAAGACACTGGCTGGATGATAATATTCTTATTTTTCCTTTCCTGGAAATCTTGCTGAGTGAATGAATACAGAGTTTACAGGATTCTTCTGAAATAATCTTGTTTAGTGTTATAAATGCTGATCCAATAGTCCAATTAAAATATAGTTTAGTTTATTAAAAAATAGTCGACAGGTGAACTGGGACACAGTATCTGGCACACTGCCATCCCCCCCAAGTTCACACCTTTGCCTTGTTCGGGGCTCAGGTTTCATACACTTTATTTTGCCCCTGGCACAAGATTTCCCCACAGTCTCTTTGTTCCCGGGACTGGTTATTCGAATTCATAGTCGTCGCTGGTCGGCTGAAAAGATTTTCCTCCGGTAGTTCAAGGTGTCAATTTCGGGCTTCCCGTGGGTGAATGGAAACTGAAGTTTATGAATGGAAGGGCAGAAGGGCGTTCTTCTCCGGGATCCGGGCGATGATGGTGCTCTGATGGCTCTGCTGCCCATGGGAGGAGAACTGATTTACTATCTTAATGCATCCTTCTTTCAGATGCCAATCTCTTCATCTCCAGTTCCCGGCACCTTATTGTGTCCCCCTGAATAGTAGTTACTGGGTGGTGCTGCCTAGGAATTCTAATTCCATGGCTGGCTGGAATTTGAGTTACAATTTATTTAATATTTTACCAAACTGTTATAAATGCCAATCAGATATTCCAATTTTAAATAATAATTTGGTTTATTAATAGCAAATCAAATCACAGAATTTCGATAACCCACCAACAGCGGAGAAACTTGACAGAGTTTTCCCGGGAAATGTCAAGGGTGAACCGTGAGATACAGGGTCTGGCAGCCTGCTATCTCCCCCAATGGTTCACAAATTAGCCCAGTTCAGGGCTTGGTTTTTATACACTTTATTCCGCCCTCGGCAATATTTCCCCATATTTCCCATTGTTTCCCCACCAACTATACAAATTCGGGAGTTTCCCCGACCAAGCAGAAAAGAGTTCTTTTCTCAGTTCAAATGTTAATGTGCAATTTCAATAGGTCCTTATAGTTGATGAGTGGTCGGGATATCAAAGATGTGGCTTGATGGTCTGTGAAGGTGGCACCCAGGGTGTGAGTTGCTGGTGCCAGCTTATCTCCGGAGGTCCCCTCCCGGTGCTTGAGAAGGCTGCAAGCTTTCCCTGAAAACTCTTTTGTTCTTTCCTGAATGGCGGTGCCAGCTGTCTCAGGGTGGTCAGTTTCACCATCTGCTGCAAAATCTCTTAAAACATCAACTTTTACCTGATATCACTTTATACAATTTTATAAATTTCTAATTTATCATAAGAACATGAATTAACCATTCCACATTTATAACAATTCCCCTATTTTTTCTTTTATTAACTATTTAATTCGTGTTTGCATCGTCCCCATTTGTAGATTTTTCTTTAAATCTACCTCAAATTTTTCCAGAGCCAGAAAGGCTCTTTTTCTTTGTTGTCTTTTTATTTTTTTATTTCTGCACATCCTTACTAATTTAATCACCCACACCAAGGGATTCACATATCTTGGTTTCCATTTTAATTTTGTCGAAGTCCAAAATAGTACTCCTAGGGCCCCTAGTCCCATCATTCCTATTCCTCATCTCATTATCCAACCCCATCCCGAATTCCCTGGGGATGAATTATCCCTTTTGCTTGGCATATTTTCTCCTTCCCTTTTTAGAAAGTAATCTATCCTTTTCGATTGTGATTCTACCCAAAGTTCACTTATGGGACAGTTTTCAAATTTTTGATTTTTCCAAGAGTTACCTTTTACCAATTCTATCATTAATTTTATCTTTCCCATTTCTTTTTGTATATCAGTTAAAAATTCAATTGTTTTTGTCCTCAGTTCTGTTATAAACGCCAGGACAAATTTATTGCCAAATTCAATAGTTTGGTTTATTAACATCCAAATCACAAAATTTAGAATCAAATTATAACAATTTCAAACAATAAAAACAAAACAATACGAACCCCACGAACAGCAAACTTACTTGACCGAAGTTCTCCCGGGAAAAGTAGAGCCAAGGGTGACCCCAGAGACACAGGACCTGGCAGCCTTGTCTCTAGCTGGGTTCACAAACTTGCCCACCTAAAGACCCAACTTAAATACACTTAGTTTCCCCCTCGGCAACTTTCCTCCCATTGTTTCTCTAATCATCGACCATTAACTTTATTTACATTAATTCCCGAAAGGGTCCCCGGGCACATTCAAATGCTAATGTCCAGAGTTAGTCCTTGCTTTGAGTAACTGTCGTAGAGGTGTGTGATGACCGGTGTAAGTCCTCGCTGGCACGTCTTTGCTGGCACGTAGCGTTTGACCTGTTGCGAGTCCCAATGAGTTGAGCTGCACGTAGGCAGGGGCAAGTCGTTCTCACCTTCCATTTTTGGAACCCGGAAGATCAGGGAGGTGCTTTACAGAAATTCATACAATATATATCACAGTTCCCAATCTATAATTATTTATAAAACATGAATTAAATAACCATATTTCCCACAACTCCCCCATTTCTTTTCTTTTGTCAATAATTTTAATTCATGTTTTGTATTTAACTTAATTGTTTTCCTCTCTCGAGTTTCCCGTTCCTTGGAGAAACACCTGACCAGCGATTCCTGAACCATGTTTGCCTTTTCTGCTTTTCTTCTATCTTTCCAATTCCCATGTCCCTGACTGCCTTTGAGTGCCAGCTAGTTACTTGTGTCTTAACAGGGGTAACTTTTTGGAGGAGCCTTATGTCACACTCCCTAGAGTGATCCGCAGAGGCTTCCCTCTGTCTGGCCCAGCGTCTGTCGGGTTGCAACCGAACAACGGGGAAGTTTCTTCGCGACAGCAGGGGCTCTCTGCTCGGACCCTCGGGGTGGTTCGGACGGCACACCTCCTTTTTTAAAAATTCCCCACCGAGATTACTTTACTTGCTCTGCCACCCACGGCACTACATTAGTTCGACGCCACTCCGTGGCTAACACTTGGGCCTTTAGATCCAATTTTCCCTTTAACCCCTTTTCGTATATTGAATACCACCCGGGATACTTTGGTTCTATCAATCCCAAACGTGTGGCACAGTTTAAGAATCGCATAGTCAGAGTCTGTTTTTCCTCAGAACACCTGGGGCATAACCCCAGCGGCCCCCCCACCCCCACTTGCAGTGCACCACCCAAATTTCAAGACAATAATTGTATTTGAAATGGATATATGGATTGCAGGGGGGCATCCAGGTTCAGAGCAGCGCATGGATATTTCTTCTGCCATTTGTTTCTGATATCCTGGGGTTGGAGTACTTTCTCTTTAAATTTCTGGAGCTCCGGATTCACCCTTCCTGATGTTCTAACACCTTCCTTCTGGTTACCCTTCCCTCTCTCAGTCCTCCTTGTCGGGTGGTTATTAAGTTTCCTTTGAGGCTCCTCTAGGCTGCAGCTTAATGTTTCCAGGGTGTTGGCATCCTCGGTGCAGCCGGACCCTCAGATCTCCGGGGGAAGAGATGACCTTCCATTCGGGGTTTTCCCTCGGGGCTGTTAGTTTCTTAACCCTGGAGGCGTGTGTCCAGCCTCTTTCAGCTGTTCGGATGGTTGTATCTGTAGTTAAAAGGACAAGAAAGGGTCCCTCCTAATGAGGGGTTAATGACACCGCTTTCCAAGCTCTGATCAGTACTTTACCTCCTGGTTGTATCTCATGAATATACATCGAAATCCTGCAACTTCCTCAGATTGAATTTACCTAATACAAAATTCCAAACCAGCCCAATACTACAAGAATATTGTATAAAGAGAATCCCTGTCATGTCTACCATTCAGAAAATCTGAATATTAGAACAAGTTATCTAATAGTACATTCACACCTTTACCATAAAAACAATTTTGTCCCTGGATCACTATGATTCTCACCTCACTATCCACCCAATGTACCATACCATCCAGAATTTTTCCCCTTTTTTGCACTGTTACAGGAAAAATCAGAAAGAAAATTTTTCTTCTTATTAAACGAGGTTTATACTGAAACATACAAACAATTCTTTTTACATCCTACCAATACTTCTGACAGTGTCCACTGGATATATAGCGAGCAAACAATAAACACTAAGACTACTCCAAATCCCATAGTATTAACACAGGTTTTAGCTTTTTAAAGAAAAATTCAGTTTAAAAAATCATAGATGAGCACAAACAATTTGGGCTTATTTCAAGAATCAAACTCAGCACATTCAGAGTGATTTGGCATACAAACAAACATTCATAAAACCCAGTATCCTACAATGCTCGGTGACAACAGCAGTTTCCAGGACAATCAGCTGTTAAGGTTACACACATCCTCACTCAGTTTCTACAGCCTCAGTGTAATGAGTCTGCACTGCTGCTAATTAACTGAACTACAAATTTATATTCCAGACCCCTACTCAGCACATTCTCAGATACACACAGCCAAAAGAAGGACGCAACTTGAGTGAGACAATGAGACCACCTTGTCCCTATTTTCGATGTGCACCCTGCCATGGCCATTCTCACTCAGCCTCCAAGAAGCATCTGCCTTCACAACTGCTTCTCACCCTTGCTTCAGCCACCCCTAATGATCAGCAAAATTAACACAATTCCAGAAGCACTATCGGACCTTTCAGCTCTGCTGTTAGCTTGATGGCGACACTTCTTATTTTGGTTTGTAATTCCACTGCCTCGTAGCAATTGTGACTACACTCCTCAGATCCTCCCCAGGACCGAAACTGGGCGGGGTTTCAAGCAGCAGCAGTACGGAGTTCTAACTCCGGGGAATTTACCAGAATTGCCTCATATTTCAATAGCCGGGATTCAGTAAGCCATTTAAAACATACCCCACCGGTTTCCTGGCTCCCGCCCACTCCTGTGTAAGAACTCCATACGCCGTGTGATTGCTAACATCCACGAAAAGCTGGAACTCCCGGTTAATATACCGGGGCAGTTCCCATCAACTACTCGTGCAGATCCGTCTACAAACCATTTCTCACAGACAGGATCAGCTGCAGACCCCTATTTCAGCGTGGCAAGATACAATCCTGCAGCAGTAGCTGAAGTGACTTCTTCCCTTCATCAGAGAGCCAATTCAAACAGTCAGTGAGTAGTACAACTTAATAAAGGATAACTTTAAGCAAAATTTGTACAAATTAAGAGAAAAACTTAAGACCTCACCCATAATCCTGGGGGAGTATTGTTACAAGACAGAAAAAAACAAAGCACACCAAATAGAAGAAACTATTACAAAGAGCAGAACTTACTCTGTAATAAACCATACATTACTTAAATTCGGAACTTAAAACCCAGAAGTTTTCCAAAGCCAGGAGTCACTGTAAACATCAGGCCCCGGTAATCAGACAGCTTTATCTAGTACAATTATCAGAACATTAACACTACTGCTTTTTACTTCAGTCCAAAAAAACTTCACAAACTTAGCCTTTCTTAACAAACAAACTCGAGATAACTTGTGCCTAATTCCCAAAGTAAAGCTCCTGTATTTGCTATACATTCTTGCGTATTATTAAACTTAAATACACAAGCAAACACCGACCAAACTTAACACCGGTGACAAAATGCTGCCTCTCATACATCACTTACTCTCCACCAGAAAAACACAGGCACCAGGGCAACCTCAAGGTTCACATCCTCCAAATTGAGGAGCAAGTAAGAAGACATAATATCAAAGGGACAACACAAACCATCTAAAATTAAGAATCCCGGTTCCCAACTAGATAAAATACATACAGAATAGGAACTGCAAAGAATAAAGAAAAATCCTGTAACTACCAACACAGAGAATTATACCACTTTCCCAACTTAATACTAGAATCCTGACTCCAATTACCATTCCAACACTATCTCGACAGAAAGATTTAGTTTCCTGCCTCTCAACAGCCGCTTTAATTTGGACTTCACCGGCCACATGCTTCAACCTTTTGAAAGAAAAACTGAAACACACAAAACCCTTGCAGTACACTGTCTGCCAACACAAATGCCATATTCCTGCTCAAGCTGACAATCCGAATTCAAAATGTAGCAATTGTTTCAAACATAGACGAGCTACATCCACCATACTATCAACCTTTTGATTTGCACAAAATCCTCACATACAGTAGACAGACAACTAAAAGGAAGATATATTTTCAGCTTTTCAAGAACAAACACCTAGGTATTTCCTACGCATAAGTATAGCTCCCATTCTTGGTCTCTTCTCTCAATACTTTTATCTATTTTTGCTTCTTATTTCGCCTTACAGGGCGGTTTTCTGCCCCAGGCAGCCTTGTCTAATCACTTTAAAACTGCCGCTTTCCTTCGTCTCCCGGCAACCATGGACTGACTCGCCCTGCCGCTTGCGGGAAGGGGCGGGTTTCGTTCCATTCCCACGTTAGTGAAAAGAAAAAGAAAAAAAACAACTCCGCCGATCTCGTCCAGGAGAAAAAAACTCTTAAAGCAAAATACACAACTCTAGGGAGTCTCCAAAATGTATTCAGCCTGAAGTAAAAGATCTACCACCACCAAGGAAAAGAGTAGGCAAGATTCCTTTTAATCCCTTTTCTATCTTTTTCTCCTTTTGCAGACTCACGTGAATTTTCGCATTTCTAATTTGCACGCTTCCCAACACCACTAGTTATTCTCTAATGCATTCCAATTCACCTTTGGTAATTTCTGTTTTGCTCTACTGTCAAATTTCTTACGGGAATGCTTCTTTTCCCCCATTTTTCCTCCCGGGCCATTCTTGCTCTCACACCAACTGTCCCACCCCGAATCCCTCCCGGGCTCTTCAAGATCTCCTTCGGGGGTCCTGGTTTTAGCCAGGGCTCTAACTGGTATATACCTGTCTGGTTTATTCTTCCACCCTTCGTTTTCCTTACCCTTCTTCTCTTTTTCTCCATATTTTAGCGTCGGTGGCCGAGGTGCGGGGTCAGGACCAGAAACGGGGGCAGGATTCCCTCTCGGGAATCTCCTTGAACGGGAGGGAGGTTTCTGGAGTGGCCGCTGAGCTCGGGGCTCCGCATGGGTCTCGGATGGCAGTGTTAACTCTGCCCCTGAGAAGGCCGGGGAGGAGGAAGTGGTAGGGGTAGGGGCTGGCAGGACGGGGGCCACCGAGCCGTGAGAGAAGTTTATCCCGTAGTCCAGTTCATTCCGTGTTTCCCTTTCCTCAGAACACAGCTTTACTCGTACCTCATACCATAACAGAACATATGCCAATTCCTCAAATTCTCTCCTTTTCTTCTTCGCTACATGTTCCCACAGAGCTTCCCACGCCCATTCGTCAAAAGTACCAAACACAGGCCATATAATATTAGGTCCTATCTCCTTTCCTCCCCAAACATTCATACACAAATAAATCATCCGATCTTTAGATGCTCCTCTCCTAATTGGGCATTCTTGCCAACCTTGCAACAACTTTCCTAATGGACTTTTCCGAGGAATTTCAAGATCAGCCCTCGCTGAGGTTTCCCTTAAAGAATCCTCCCGATCTCTGCTGAGATCTGATCCCATACTCCCCGTGGCACAGAAGTTATGGGATACCAAAAATTAAATCCCGAGTTTCCGAACTCGATGCCGTTAACTTAATGATCCAGCGGATGACCGTTCCGTGGATGTTCGGTTAACGGCGGGGCTCTGTAACCGCCACCGAAAAAATTAAGCGACCCCCCTGGTCGCGGTCAAGAAGGCTTACTCGTCCCTGAACTCAAAAAGGGACGTCCTCTTTCCTTCAGGACCCCTGGTGACCTCCCCCACCCCGTCGGGTAGCACTCACACACGAAGCGAAATATCACACGTTCCAATCGCTTCCCCGTCGGTCGGCCGTGTCCCTCGCGGGAGCAGCGGAAACGCGACCTTAAGGTCCGCTCTCGCTTCGTGATAAATCACGTCTCATTCACACACACACTCACACACACATACACGTTCTCAAGCACTTGGTCACCCCCACTCAACCACGCTGTACTTACGGTCCTTTTCCTGCGTGGATTCTTCGTGCACTTAGATTTTTACGAGTGAAACAATACCGCGGTTCCAGGGGAAAACCCCTGCTGAGTTCCCGAGCCCCCCCAAGCTAGCTTGTCCTAATGCCTAATCCCTTTGCTGTTGTGGGTTCTGGGTTCGTAAAGCCAGTTCGTTCTTCCGGACTTACCCGCTCTGCCAGGCCGCTTTTTACGGCGGGGCGCCCCCCGGTCAGAAGCAGGGATCCGTAGAATATTCAAAACTGGCCCCGCTGTTGGGCGCCAAAATTGTTATAAACGCCAGGACAAATTTATTGCCAAATTCAATAGTTTGGTTTATTAACATCCAAATCACAAAATTTAGAATCAAATTATAACAATTTCAAACAATAAAAACAAAACAATACGAACCCCACGAACAGCAAACTTACTTGACCGAAGTTCTCCCGGGAAAAGCAGAGTCAAGGGTGACCCCAGAGACACAGGACCTGGCAGCCTTGTCTCTAGCTGGGTTCACAAACTTGCCCACCTAAAGACCCAACTTAAATACACTTAGTTTCCCCCTCGGCAACTTTCCTCCCATTGTTTCTCTAATCATCGACCATTAACTTTATTTACATTAATTCCCGAAAGGGTCCCCGGGCACATTCAAATGCTAATGTCCAGAGTTAGTCCTTGCTTTGAGTAACTGTCATAGAGGTGTGTGATGACCGGTGTAAGTCCTCGCTGGCACGTCTTTGCTGGCACGTAGCGTTTGACCTGTTGCGAGTCCCAATGAGTTGAGCTGCACGTAGGCAGGGGCAAGTCGTTCTCACCTTCCATTTTTGGAACCCGGAAGATCAGGGAGGTGCTTTACAGAAATTCATACAATATATATCACAGTTCCCAATCTATAATTATTTATAAAACATGAATTAAATAACCATATTTCCCACAGTTCCCTTATGAGGACTGAACTGCATGATGTTAGACTTTCAGTGGAGGCTCCTTTTAGAGAGACATCCGAGGAGGGAGAGGACATTTGTAACCCTTGATCTCTAGGTGGGGTTTTTCGGTCAAAGTCCGTTTTTCCCAATTTAATCCCTGGGTCCAAATTTCCCTTTTGAGGGCGCTCAAAAGAGGACCGAACATTAGCTTCAGGTCTGTCTATATTGGGGAACCTCCGACTGAGCTCTGTCGTATTGTTCCAGCCACTTATAGGGCTTATAATTAGGCTTATTACCATTAGAGCGATCCACAGACCAATACCTCTGTTTACACCAGCGCCCATTGGGTTGCATCCAATGGCGAGGCCCATTTCTTGTCTTCTCAACAGCAAGTAAAGGTTGCTCCGATCCTCTTTCTGTTTTTTTTGCCTTATATCTGTCAGTTCCCTTTAGACAGCTCTGGTTACTAAATCCCGGCCAGGAGCCTTTTGGACCCAAACTTTCAGTTTCGGTTCTCCGACTTTTTCTCCACCCCTGCCCGCCGAATTTTAAGTGTTTAGTCAATTAATTCCCATTTACCCACCGATCACAAGGTTAAAAATGTTTCTCTTATGGTTACCCGTTTCCTCCTGGGTTTTACAATGAAGATCAAAATCTTTCTTTTGGTCTTCTACTCCACGGTTTTGAGTTCCTTCAGGTGATCACGTCCTCGACGGAGACGGACTCTCAAATCTCCAGGGGAAGAAGTGACTTTCCAGTCGGAGCTCTCCTTAGGTGCTTCCAATCTCTTGACTCGAGAGGCGTGGGTCCACCCTTTCTCAGCTGTTCTTATAGCTGTGTCTGTGGTTAAAAGAACAAGAAACAGTCCCTCCCAATGAGGGGTTAATGATGCTTCCTTCCAGGCTTTTATTAACACTTTATCTCCGGGTTGTGTTTTATGGATAGCAAATCCTAAAGGAGTACTTTGCAGGATGATGCCTTTCTTTCTCAGTGCTAAGAGATTTTTATGTATCGTTATCAAATAGGGCTGAATTTGGGAATCTTCCAATCGAGGGTGACCTACTGGCATTCCATGTTCATATGGCATGCCATATAACATTTCAAACGGAGATAGTCCACCGTTGGAGCTCGGCATAGTTCTTATATTTAATAAAGCCAATGGTAAACATTTCACCCAAGACATTTTTGTTTCAAGCATTAATTTTGCTAGTTGGGCTTTTAAGGTTTGGTTCATCCTTTCAACCCTTCCCGAACTCTGAGGGTGCCAAGGGGTGTGGTAATCCCATCGAATTCCCAGAGTGCTAACCAAATGTTTTATGACCTTTGAAGTAAAGTGCGTTCCTTGGTCTGAATCGATATGGTCTATAATTCCATACCGGGGAATAATTTCTTCCAAGATTATTTTCGCAACGACTTGCGCAGTTGCCCTGGAACTGGGAAAAGCTTCTATCCAACGGGTTAATTGATCTGTTATTACTAATAGATACCTATACCTTCCTACCTTCGGGAGTTTGGTAAAATCTACTTGTACCCTGCCAAAGGGGCGATATGCCAACGGCCGACCACCCCAAGGATTTTGTTTGGACCTAGTCCTATTTATTCTCTGACAAGTAACACACCCTAGTACCTCTTGCTTTGCTATCTCATATATTCCCTTACAACCGAAGAATTTTAGAAAATGTTCAGCCAGTGCTTGGGTTCCCCAAATGAGTTTGAGCATGTAATTGATTTAGAATTTTCCTGGTATATCCTTTTGATATTAATTCCCTACCATCAGGTAATTTCCATTTTTCTCCCTCCAGTTTTGCTCCCATTCTCTGGTAATCCTTAATTTCATCTTCAGATAATCGGCACGGATATTCCTGCTGGGTATTTTCCTTTTCCTCCCAGGTTTTTATTGCAAGAAGGGCTGCCCATTTGCTTCTTGATCAGCTAAATTATTTCCACGAGTCCTAAATTGCATTCCTGATTGATGCCCTTTTACATGCACTACTGCGATTGTCTTTGGTCCTCAAACAGCCTCTAGAACTTGTCGGATTAGTTCGCTATGTACCAATCCTTTTCCTCGGGTGCTGATCACACCTCTCTCTTCCCAAATTTTCCCAAAAGTGTGTATTATCCCATAGGAAAATTTGGAATCCGTGAAGATGGTACCCGTTTTCCCATTTAGTCTTTTTAGTGCCTGTAGCATTGCAAAAACTTCACAAGCTTGGGCAGACCAATTAGTATTCAATGGCCCGGACTCGATTACCTTTCCTGTTTTTCCGTCTACTATGGCATATCCAGTTTTCCTTTTCCCATCAATTACCCATGTGGATCCGTCTATAAACCATTTTTCACCCTCGTTAAGTTCCTCTTCCTCTAAGTCTGATCTTATTTTGGTTTGTAATTCCACGACCTCTGAGCAATTGTGACTATACTCCTCAGATCCCCCCCCCGAACAGAAACTGGGCGGGATTCCGTGCTGTAGCAGTACGGAGTTCTAACTCGGGGGAATTTATCAGAATAGCCTCATATTTTAGCAGCCAGGAGTCAGTGAGCCATTTATCTGCGTTCTGTTGCAATATACTCCTAACATTGTGAGGGGTATATACCACCAAAGGGGCACCGAAAGTTACTTTCTTTGCCTCTTCCACCATCAAAGCAACGGCCACAATTGCCTGTAAGCATGTGGGCCATCCTCAGCTAACAGGATCTAATAATTTAGAAACATACCCCACCGGTTTCCTGGCTCCCGCCCACTCCTGTGTAAGAACTCCATACGCTGTGTGATTACTAACATCCACGAAAAGCTGGAACTCTCGGTTAATATCAGGTAAACTTAATACCGGGGCAGATGTTAATACCCCCTTAAGCGTTTCTAGCCTTCTATCATCTTCTTCGTCCCATTTGACACGGTCAGTGGTGAGTTTCTCATACAGAAACTTAACTTTTTCATTATACCCTTCGATCCATTGCCTACAATATCCCAAAAGTCCTAATAACTGCCTAATTTCCTTCTTTGTCCTTGGCAGGGGTAAAACTACGATTCCTGATACTCTCTCAGGGTCCAATTTCTTTTTCCCCTTTACCAACCAATGTCCTAAGTATTTTACCTCCTGCTCCGTGAATTGTAATTTGGATTTTGATAATTTCAATCCCTTTTTCCCTAGAAAATTCAACAATTCTATTGTGCCTGCCCTGACCTTCCCTTCCTCAGGTCCTGCAATTAATATGTCATCTACATACTGCAGGATTTTAGTTCCTTCCACAGGGACAAATTGATCCAATAATTTTCCCAAAGCTTGAGCGAACAAATTTGGCGAATCAGTGAAACCCTGGGGTAGAGAAGTCCACCTTAGCTGTTGTTTCCGATTTGTATCTGGGTCTTCCCACTGGAAAGCAAAGAAATCTCTACTATCCTCTGCCAGAGGACACGTCCAAAATGCATCCTTCAGATCTATTACGCTATACCATACATCCTCCGAGGAAATTTGATGTAACAATGTGTAGGGATTAGCTACTACGGGGAAGTTAGTTTTTGTTCTCTGGTTTACCGCTCTTAAGTCCTGGGCTAAACGATAATTGCCATCAGGTTTTTTCACTGCCAGTATAGGGGTATTATGCCTAGAAATGCAGGGCTCAAGCACTTTTCTCCTCAGCAGATCCTCAATTATAGGTTTCAGTTTCTTTCTCCCTTCCAGGGAGATATAATATTGTTTCACCTGAATGGGATCCTCTGGTCTTTGGATCTCTATAGATATAGGGCTCATCTCAATCAATCCCCCTTCTCCCGGGGTGTGCCAAACTGAGGGGTCAATTTCCTCTTCATCCTTTTCAGTCAACTTATACAAATTTACCACAATTTTAGCATCTTTCACCAAGAGATTTATTCCTAAAGTCACTATTAAGTCTCTTCCCAGTAGATTGTAATCTGCTTCTTCTACCAATAACAAATTATTTACACACACCCTGTCTTCTAATTCAATATTTACTTCTTCAATTATCGGAACCCTGAAAGGTTCCCCTTTAGCTCCAATTACCAAAGCCGTTCCTGTACCTTTACTACATCCTTTTGGTAGTTTCCTGACTGTAGATCGTTCAGCCCCTGTATCAGCTAAAAACAACACCTCCTCCTTGTGGGGTCCTATTCTCAAAGTTACCTTAGGCTCTTGTCATGGTCTTGACCCCAGAGAGAAGAGCCCAAGGATTTCCTATTCGTTCTTAAACATGCTTTCATCTTTTTTTCTTTTTCTACATTCTTTTTTCATGTGTCCCCTCCCTCCACAGTAAAAACACCTATATGTTTCCCTTTGTTCCGGTGGGGACTTTCCAGGTTTTTCCCTCATGCCACCCCTCCTTTCCAGGAATTCAGGCCTCCGGGAGGAGGGTTCCTTATTCTGAATTTCCCTCACGGCCGCTACCAAAACCCGCGCTTGCATCTTATGCTGCGTTTCTTCCCGTCGCATATACACCTTCTGAGCTTCTCTTAACAACTCTTGCAAGCCTCGTTCTTGCCAATCCTCAATTTTCTCCAATTTCCTCCTAATATCTTCCCAAGACTTAGCAACAAATTGAGTTTTGAGCAACACCTCTCCCACAGGGGAGTTAGGATCTGTACCTGAATACATTTGTAAACTTTTTCTTAACCGGTCAAGCCACTCCGACGGAGTCTCATCCTTGCCCTGACATTCATTCATTGCCTTACTAATATTCTGACCTCTAGGTACAGCCTCCTTGATACCCTGCACCACAATGCTTCTTAAATCCATCATATTTTTCCTCCCGTTCTCCGTCTGCGGACTCCACTCCGGTCTATGGCTGGGCCATTTTAAATCACCGGGGGTTCCTTGTGGATTCCGTTTTTCTCACTCCCTCATTCCTGCCTGCCTGATTAATTCCCTTTCTTCCAGATTAAACAACGTTCTCAAGATTGCCATGATATCATCATAAGTGTAGATATTAGGACCTAGGAACTCATCAACCTTTTCTGCAACCCCTAAAGGATCATCCATCAGGCTTCCCATTTCCCGTTTAAACGCTCTCACATCTGTGGTATTAATAGGTACATTCACAAATCCTATAATTCTGGGGGCAGTGGGAACCTCTCGTAAGGGATATAATCCCTTTCCTTCTTCTTTTATCTCGCTATCTCCCTCGCTAATTTTTCTTCCCTTTCGCCTGGTTCTTCTTACTGGAGGAGAGATAGCAGGCTTAGATTCTGGGCGCATGCGTTGACTCGGACCCTGAAGGGAGATAGCATCTTTCTCGGGGAGCTGGATTTCGGGATGACGAGGAAGCGGCGGAGCAGGGGTCTCGATTACTGAGACTCCGCTCTCCAGCGGTGGCGCGGATGCCATTACGGGATAATCCCGAGCACGCTGATTATATGCAGAATCTTGGATCGGGGCAGGAGCTGGTATCGGTGGGGGCGTATAGGGAGGGGGTAGGTAGTCCAGGGGTTCCCATTCCTCTTTTTTTCCTGTTTTTACCGGGTAAATTCTAATTCTTGAATTATCCCACAATTGGGCATACTCTAATTCATCTACTTCTCTCAATTCCTTATTTCTTACATACTTACACAAAGCCTGACAAGTCCATAAATCAAATGTACCAAACATCGGCCAAATCACAAGTTTCTCTATTTCCTTACCTCCCCATACTTCCATACAGAAGTATATCATCCTTTGTTTAGATTTCTCCTGCCCTTCATGTCAAATGTCAAGGGTGAACCGTGAGATACAGGGCCTGGCAGCCTGCTATCTCCCCCAACGGTTCACAAATTAGCCCAGTTCGGGGCTTGGTTTTTATACACTTTATTCCGCCCTCGGCAATATTTCCCCATATTTCCCATTGTTTCCCCACCAACTATACAAATTCGGGAGTTTCCCCGACCAAGCAGAAAAGAGTTCTTTTCTCAGTTCAAATGTTAATGTCCAATTTCAATAGGTCCTTATAGTTGATGAGTGGTCGGGATATCGAAGATGTGGCTTGATGGTCTGTGAAGGTGGTACCCAAGGTGTGAGTTGCTGGTGCCAGCTTATCTCCGGGGTCCCCTCCCGGTGCTTGAGAAGGCTGCAAGCTTTCCCTGAAAAATCTTTTGTTCTTTCCTGAATGGCGGCGCCAGCTGTCTCAGGGTGGTCAGTTTCACCATCTGCTGCAAAATCTCTTAAAACATAAACTTTTACCTGATATCACTTTATACAATTTTATAAATTTCTAATTTATCATAAGAACATGAATTAACTATTCCACATTTATAACACAAACCATGATTTTATTATGTTATTATCCCCAAAAACCACGAATTTACCCGCTACATTTATTACATTTAGGGTAGCTACAGATTACCAGAAAACTGGAGAGGGAACGTCAGTCTGTAATTGGCCTCTCTGAGAAATGTCCTGCTGGAAATGTGCAGGGATCTTTTAAATTCATAAATAAGCTGTTGTTCCTATGTTCAAGTGTGTGATTGGTGATTTTCAGGGAAATTGAATAAGTAAACTGTGAAAAACTGAAGTTCACTCTTAGAATATTTTCAGAAGTTTAATAAGGGAACAAAAAGGAGAATGTCCAGCACTGGGGTGTTCCTGGGTCATTTTTAACAAAAGAAAGTATGGATGCTGTCAGGTGGCTTCAAGTGCATAAAAGGGACAACTGAATGCTTGGATTTCATGTTACTGATACTGAATAAACTGAATTTCAGCTGCAGATCCCATTTATTACTGCATTATTATTACTTTTACTTTTATTATTTTTATTCCTTTCTTATTAGGCTCAGTAAAATACTACTCTCAGCAACTTTACTATGCTGTAGAATTAATTTTGAAGTGAATCTATATTAAGAAACTAATTATTTTGAACCCTTCATCTAATCAAAGTCCCTCAGAGGTTCTCATGCTGCTCCTACAAGGACCCACTGAGGGGTGGAATTGGCAGAACCTGCTGAACAGATAAAGGTGCTGAAATGTCAGAAATATTCAGCTGCAAATTGCACAGCATGGATGTGATAGATACCTGCAGCTGAAACCTGGGCACCAAGTGAGATCTGATATCCCTACAGGCAGATTAGATGCTCTAGAAATAGGGACATATAATATCCAGGTATATAATTTCTAAATATTCATTTGAAACCCAAGACATGAGGCCCTAGTCCTCCTAAATCAGTGATTTGCTAATGTATTTTTGATGGTTTATTTCTCTCTAAAACAGCATTTGAGGGAGATATCGTTAATTTTTACATTTCAGTGCAGGGGGATATGGGCCACTGAATAGCAAACCAATATGATTTCACCAGAAGCCGTTTATTGTTTACAATACAATTACAATTACAGATTCTAAGTCTCCAGCCCATGTGGGCACACATCTCTGGGTTGGCTAAGTTGCTTGCTCAAGAGGCAGGTACATCTCCTTCAGGACATCTAATTGGTCAAATGTCCATCATCACGTCGCGCCTTCTGTATCTAGGGTTTACATTCTTTGTGGACAGTTTATCAGGCTCTCTGTTCTTATTTTAATCCTGTTGTTTTCCCAGTAACCTTGATGCAATTCCTAAGAGCCCTGAAAACAAGACTGCAGGTGGGTTGATAAGATTTCTCACGAACAGTTTGGCTGGTGCATCAAAATGACCTGTTACACAGATGCATTGCTACATTTCAGTGACATATTGTTGCTTTTTTATTGAATACCTTTTGCTTGTTTGGTTGTGAGACCCAGAGTAACAGAAATTCTGAATTTCCTTTTTCTTATAGCTACATACATAATAATTTCCCTTTTCTAGTCTTTGACACAAATAATCCTAACTCTTTTAATTATTGCTTTCCTCTGAACTTCTCAAATCCCTGGGGATGCAGAACACTTGTTTGCAGCCTGTTATTATTTGGAGCAATGAGAGGAGTCAGATGCAGGAAAACAGCATCTGCCACAGGAGTTTTAGATGCAAGTTCTTGTTGAGCACTCCAAGAACTTTCAAAAATCACTTCTCACTTGATTCCCTTTATATTTAAGTGCCTGATGGCATTGATGAAGTATGTACAGATTTAACCTCACAGAAGATTTGGCTACACCAGTGTCACCAGTAGAGGCACTGGAATATGGCTGTGTGCACCAACAGCCTGCAAAGTTGTCCCTTCATCTCCTGTCACTTAATTGCTGTAAAATCTCTGTGTTCACACACTCCTACTACAACAGAAATAGTGACCCAGCCTGAACAATTCTATATTTAAGGCATAAATTCTCTGACAACATTAACTACCTGTGACTTTGCTCCTCCATTTTCTCACCTGATTTTTATTTTCTGAAGGACAAACTTTCCCGATATACACTCCAGAAAATTTGTCTTCCATGGTGGAGTTTCAGACCTTTAAAAATAGGCTTGCAATGGAAATGCTGACGTGCCAGCTGGCGGCTGCTGCAGTGACACATTCACAATAAGCAACTCTTCAGCCACAGGGAACTGGGAATGGGCAGCTTTGGGGGACTGGGAATCAGATTTAATCAAGGATTGCAGCAGCATAGCATCCTACAGCAGTGGTTGACTTTTGAGCCAAAAAGATCAGCGTGGAAAGTGTTTGAGCCATGGGGTGCACCAGCTTGTTCCCTTGTTTGTGCTCATTTCATCCAAATTGTTTGGCAATTAAGAACGGTTTGAGTCTTCTTTTGCTTTATCTAAAGGGCAGGGCTTATAGATAAAACATACAACGTGTTCAAATACAAACTGTCATTGAGGCAGTTTTCTATCCTTTAAAAACACACTTTTGACAGTATCATCTAGTGTCTTTGAGCTCCTAAAATCGAACGGTGAAGGGGGAATATAATTTTTCACGCACGCTCTTTCTCCTGCCCCCGTTCGGCAGCGCTGCTATTTCTCTCCGAACACATGCCTGCGAACAAAGGCGTCGGGGCCGGTTTGTTGTAACCACTGCGAGGCGGCTCCGCTGCTGCCCCGGCTCCTACCTTCTCGCTTCCCACCGCCGCGGGCCCCACGGGGACCGGGCTGTGCCTCCTCGCCGCCCGCGCTTCCTGTCCCCACACCTCGCAAATTCGAAAAAAAACCAAAACTTTTTTTTTTTTTTTTTCTGTCAGTTCCGTGCGAGGAAGAGCCTCCCCGTGCCGGGCCCGCAGCCGGTGCACCTCAGTGCTGGTCACTGACAGTCCGCGATCCCTCAAACCTGTGAAAAAGGCATATTGTATATGTGGCTCTACGCAGACATTTACTATATGTAATCTGATAGATAGAAAAGTTATACTATATTAAGATTAGAATAATGTAGTGAATGTAGTTTTGTAATTAACAATAAGTTATAGTACAATAGAAGCTGTGTATGTGTGTTATATTTTTTTTGCTCAAGAAGAAAAATTCCTCAGCACAGAGATAACATTCACAGAGGCCCCTAAACCTTACAGAGGCCTCTAAACCTTCTAGTGAAGAAGAATTTATGGCCTCTTATCCACAGAACCTAACTTTCTCAAGGACGTATGCTCTCATGCGTTCTTTTAATTAACAGAAAGCTTTTGTGACAAGAAACAGCTGAAAATTACTTGTTTTACGTAAGATATGAATAGTCATAAACTGAAGGCTTAAAAAAGAAGACTTCTCTTTGTTCTGGGCCCTTCTCCTTCCTAGCCTTTGTCTGGGAGGGAGGGGGGACAAAAGCCCGGGCTACCTTCTTTGCTCTTGTTGCCTCATTATTTGTCCTGTCTCTGAAAACTTTTTAAACTTTTATTATTGTATTAATATTTTTGTAACCAATTTTTATTCTTTATTAAATATTCATAAATTTCAAAAAAGCGAGTGATTGGCGTTTATCACAAACCTGTCCCCCAACCATCCCTGTCCCCTCATTCCTGTCCCTCACCCCCAACCCCTCCATTCCCAAACCCTCCATCCCCAATCCCCCTCAGCGCAGCACCGCCCGCCCGCGGCCCCGGTGACGTCACCGCGCGTCATCCTCCTCCCCCATGCAGGGGATTCTTCGTCCTGGCTTGACGTCACCACGGTGCGGCCCAGGCCCCGCCCACGCGAGCCGCCATGTTGGGGGCGCGCGCGGGGCAGCGCAGCGTGGTGCCGCCCCCGCCGGCCGGCAGCGCCTGCGCCCCGTGCCGCGCCGCACGGCCACTGGTAGCGGCCGAGCCGCCGCGGCCTCACAGCCAGGACATGGTGCCGTGCACGCCGCTGGACGACGAGCCGCAGCCCTGCCACAAAATGGAGCTGTACGTGAGCGCCGCTGAGGTCAGTGCGGGGCGGAAGGGGGGGGGCGGCCCGGCCTCTCCCGCGGCCCCTCCGCGTGGGGCTGCGCCGGCCTTGCCTCGCTGCCCCCTCAGCCTGCCCGTCGCACCCCCGCCTCCCCCGCCTCCCCCGCCGCCCCCGGCCTGTGCTCGACCGCGACCCGCGGCCGCCCTGCCCGGCCCCGGCGGCCTGCTGCCGGCGGCCCCCAGGCGCGGGCCGTGACACGTGTGGAGGTAGCGGGACCGGCGCCCGCGGGAGGCCGGTGCTTTGTGTCGCCTCCCGGCTGCTTCGTGTCCCAGGTGTCCGTCCCCATGTAGCATCCAAGGGGTTGTAAACTCACTTTTATGGCCGTAGCTCCTGTGAGAAGTTACTTTAACTTCTGCTGGAAATTTGCTCGTGCTAATGTGGCTGCGCATCCAGGTAGGTTGTCACTACGGAGGTCCCTTTGCCTTCTCCTGGAATAACTATGCATTATTTATCATACACATAACGACCTGAGAGAATCAGGAGTGCCTGGCTGAGGTTTGGATGCTTAAACGTGCTCAAGAACGAGGAACGACTTCGAGGTATTGCTCAGTGCTCGAGGTGCTTCATCAGCAAGGAGCAAATGCAATTTAGAAGAAAATGTAAAACTGGTTTTGTTGCAATGATTGCTGAGTCTCAGCAGAACATGGTGCTTGAATATTAAAACTCTTGCACTTTGAAATTAGAAGTGAAGGGTTGCATATCAGGTATAGTCAGCTATGACAAATAAAAGATTACACCTAGGTCTGTCAGACACACAAAAGATGTTATCTAAATAAAGCTGCTTCAAACTGGTCCGACTTGCTTTCTGTAGTGCACTAGACTCTTCTTATTGTAAGTGAAAAGGGTCTGTAGCAAGATCATCTCAAAGTACAAAGTGTGTAAGGGTGAAAGGATGTCCTTTAAAGGGTCTTGTTGAAATTTTTTTCCCTGATAAAAATTGAAAGGGAAAAAAACCCCAAATTTCTTAGTGCTTTTAGTATTTAGGGATTTTAGTACCACTGCAAAGTATTGTAATTACTGGATATGCATATGGCTGCTGCACTCTTAACACTTTCAGATGTTCTAATGATTAATAATACTTGCTGCAGTCCCTCTACCTTAATATCAGAGAACTCCTAATTATGTTAGTGAAGCTACAGGATCAGAAAGTCAGCAGAAGTATTAAGGCTTATTCGTTCATATTGTCTGTAAAAGCAGTTTGTTGTCATTGAGGTATGAAACTTAGCAAAGGTCTGAGAACTTTCTTTGTCCTGTTGATCGGTTCTTTAGGAAATGTTTGGAAACTATGATGTATCAGTGCTAAAACAGTCAAGTGTAGAGTGTTGCAGCTGAGCTGGGATGTGCATCCCTGGGTGTTTTTTGGCTGGACAAGCTCCTCCAGCAAGGGGAGCCAGCAGAGCACAGGACAGGGGTGTCCAGCTGAAAGGGCTGTGTGTGTGTAACATCTGAAGGCAACTGTTTGCAGCACTCTTCAAATTGTATTTTCCTTAGGCCTGTACCTGAGCTATTTCACAAGGTCTGGGTAAAGCTCTTCCAGTTGTGCTCTGATTAAAAGGAGACCTGGTGTTTGTTGTGTATGTTAGGTTTTGCCAGCAGCACTTAAAGCCCAGTTGTGCCAAACCAGTTTCTTCAAGTTGAGTGCAAAGTTCCCAAATTACAGGAACAAATACTTGTGTTGTCATAACCCTTTCTATAAGTGATCTCAGGGGTATGCTGCACTTCTCACTTGTTGGATTTCTACATCCAGGTGGCTTGGGGATTCAACAAAGGTGTATTTTATGTCAAAATGAATTTTAGTTTGGACTTTGACTTAAATTTTATAGAATTAAGTATAGCTCATAGTACTCATTACAGCCTTGTATTGGCAGTCTGAGAGATCTCTGACCTTGGCCTTGCTGGAACTATAGTCAACAAAGCTACTGTGAAATAGAATTTTATTTTGAAGATTAACTTGTGCCTTCTGGTGCTCTAGTCCATCAGCTGTGGCACAGGAGGAAAAATCAGAGGAAACATTTTCTCTGAGGACTCTGCTTGTTGACTAAATTTAGGATTATGTTATTAGCAGTAAGTGCATTTCTAGTAGCACTTGTGTTGACTTGGAGTAAAAACACCTGGCAAGGACAGGAGGTGATCTTGAAAGTAGGAAACAAATTTTCATGCTTCAAGTGACAAGAACAGCATGAACTTTTGGAAGAAATCATTGAAGGTCAGGATTGAATTATTTTGTCCTTTTTGGGGAGTCTTTGAAGTGCTGAGGATTTGGGGCTGTGCACTGTGCTGTTCCTCTGTTTATATTCCTGTGACAGTATCATTTGTGAAGCTGTTTTGTGACTCTGGGAATTCCTTAAGCCTAGGTAGGAAGGATCAGTGTTGTGCTGTTAAAGCTTCAAATATTCAGGGAACTTCTTTCCCCCTGGATATTGGATTAATAAGTATCTCCATGGTAATAAAAATAGGTATGAGGGTGTTGATTATAATCAACTGTTCCAGATTATTAACATGTAATTATAATCTACAAAGAAACAGGAAAGTAAACATTAACATTTTACTGACCAAGCTGAATGAAATGCAGAAATAGTTGGAATTGGGCAGAATACAGGAATTTGGGCACTTTCTGCCCCTTGAACTGGGAGGATTGCATTTACAATGAGCTGTGCAATTGCTGTAAGCAAGTAATGTATATTGTGCATTGTATAAATGCAACCTCCTTCTCAAATACTTATTTTTGTAATAAATACTTCAGGAATCAGTTGCATAATTGCCTGATTATGACAAGCAAGACAAGGCTGAAACAAAAAAAAGTGACTGAAAACTAAAGTATTCTGCTGGAAAATGGGGCTGCATTGAAAGTTGCTGCCCTCCAAAAGGCATTTTCTTGAGCTGAGCTCTGCTGCTGTTGTGCATAAGCTGCTGCCTTTGCCAGTTGAAATAAATACATCTTTGATTTTGGCCAGTGTTTTCAGTCTGTCCTCTGGAGCACATTCTGAGCCCAGTCTGTCAAAGGCCACTGAATTTTGTCAGTGTTAGGAGTTGCATAACTCCTTTGTGAGTAATTACTGGCAGTGACGTGGATGACTCAGCTCTACCTAGTTTTGTGCATTTCTCAGAATCTCCACAATTGGCTGGTGTTCTTTTAAGGAAAGAAAGTAAAACATTACCCCTAATTTGAGTGCCCTCAGCCA
Organism: Prinia subflava; assembly: GCF_021018805.1. Classification (NCBI taxonomy): domain Eukaryota; kingdom Metazoa; phylum Chordata; class Aves; order Passeriformes; family Cisticolidae; genus Prinia; species Prinia subflava. The sequence continues at coordinate 7,644,205 of NW_026960606.1, forward strand.
TTGCAACAATGTACAGATTTTGTAAAGATCTTGAAGAACAGGTTGCCTTTTAAAAAAAAAGTATTCACATTAATGCTCTTAAAGGGGAAACAATGAGTGTCTTTATGCATTGAAAAGTGCTGCAATACAGTAATAGTGATGGTGGGTTTGTTTACCACTTCTGACATTAATTTTGGAAATCTGTTATAGTATTCTGAGTCTCTGCCGGCAGCCAGGAGTCTGTTGCCGGTAGCTCACCTTGCTTCCTGTAGGATACCTTTGGAGACACTTTGCAATAACCCTAAATCCAAAAAATGGTATGATTTGTTTACTCATCATAGGTAGAATCCTGCTATTTATGTAGTACTTCACTAAGAAAAAAAACCTGAAATAGTTGCTATCCTCAAGTTTAAATCTTACCCTTTCCCCTAATTACCTGCCATTAAGCATGATTTGGAGACTGGCTGCTTTATGCCCTTTGATTCTGGAGTTAAGATCATGTACACAAGCAGGAATGAAAAGATCTCAAGTCCTTTGCTAATTCAGTGATCCCTGTACTTGGGGTCAGCTTTGTGTCTTGTCAGAGCTATAACTTGTTGGAGGCACATGTAATTCTCCCTTGATCTGATAATGGGAAGGATCAAAATGTTCTTTTAAAATCACTAATTATATGTTGCTGAAGGTTTGGTGTCTTGTCTGAATGTATGATTTATTTGCCACAGGCAAAGAACTTTGTAGCTCTCCCCAGTAATTGATTATGGGTTTCAGGTGGTTTAGATTGCTTTATTTCCCTCTCTTGGTGTGTTAAAGAGTGTGAGGGAGTTAAGAGGCCTCTTTCTGTTGTGGAGGGAATTGAGCGACTGTGACTGGCCCGGAGTTTGTGCAGGTGGGGAGTGGATGTGCCCAGAACCCTCAAATTCCTCAGACCTATCTCAGGAAATCCTCAGTAGGCCAATGTGTTGCTAATTAAATTAATGATGCAAACTCTCTATAGATGTAATTAAGAATAAATGAGGAACAAATGTGGTCATCCTGTCAGGGTATTTTTTTCAGTCTTTTTGACAAAATTGGGATTTCCAATGTAAGCTTCCACTCAAATATTTTGTAATAAGTATTTGAAGCGTTCCTTCTGTGTGTGGGGAAGGAAGCTGCTTATTCCTGTGTTCATGTGGGAGAACTGAGGTGCAGCTCTGGGGACACCACAGTAACATCCCAAATGGAGCCCAGGGAAGGAGGAGCTGTGGAGGATACAGGAGGTCTTGGTGATCCATGGGTAGAATTTTACCTGTTTGAAGCCAGACAAGATTTTAGGTGAGTGGTGCTGAATACTGCTTTTTACTTCTAATTGTAGTATGATGATAAAATTCCCAGTTCTGCTTTTTCTTGAATTTTTAAAATTCTGTTTGAATGACTCAGTGAGGACATGTAAAACCAGGGCAGGATGAACCTGCTTTACATCTTCCACTGCTTTTCCTGAGATTAAGCATATTTGCTGACCTTTGCCTGGCTTCTTTCAACCAAAACCTGTAGACCCACCAGGTCCTAAGGCATTTACCATGTAAACAGTGAAAACATCCTTAATATGGGGGAGAGGGGGAGGGCAGATGGTTCAAATCTTTGGTAATACTGGGAATCCTCTGTTCTGTTGTACTAATCAGAGCAAAAACAGGTGCAATAGTCATTGAGCCTTTTCCTAGCCCACAGAAGCTGTTTGGATATTCTCCCAAGGTAACAGGGATGGTCCCAGCCATGGGATCCATGGCACTATTTAAATACAGAGGCACATTGCTCCCTGCAAGGCAGTTGGGACCCTCAGCCTGCATCTCTGCAAAAGTGAGTGTCTGACCTGCCAGGTGCTCTCACCTAAACTTTGAGCTCATCTATTTACATAGTTTCTTTTCTTATTGTATATTAAACAACCCGGGCTACTTTGTGTCATTTCCAGAATGTGTGTTTGGAAAGTAGTTAGTGTTTGCCTAAATGTCTGACTTCAGTTTATGTTTTCATGGGAGTTGATGTTTAAAATGTTCAGTTGTAGGACTTGAGCAGCACTGAACAGCAAAATGATTGAAAGATGAAGGAATCTCCTTCCCAATCATAGCACTGGCTTTTTTCACCTGTTCTTTTTATGGAGCGCTGTACTTTGTAATTGTCAATAATAACTTACATTTCTGCATTCGTAGATATTTAGTAAGTAATGACTTAGAGGTTAAAATTATTCTGTTCTATATATATTTATGCATAAATATTCATGATTAAATCACTAAAAGGAGCCTCACTTGGCTGTGGAAGCTGCATTTTGTATCTGATTTCCACAGAGGTGGGAAATAAGTATTAACTGTCACTTTTCTTCTTTTGCCAGCTTCTGGTTATTGAAACTTCGCCAATTAAGTGACTGTACAAGACAGTAATGATTTGATTTTTGTCATTGACTCTTTTTTTAGCTGAATTACTTAATAAGCTAACAGACTTTGGGTTATATTCCAACAAGTTTGCAGATTTTTGTTCCTTTTTTTTTTTTTTAATGGACAGTGACCAGGCTTCACAAACAAATATGGCAAAAATGTACTTGTGTGTATCAAGCAATAAAAGCACATTCATGCCCTTGAACATCAAATTCTTTGTACTACAAATTGGCAGGTGTCCCAGTCTGTATCAGTACAGAGAGACTGGACAGGAAAAAGCAAACACAAACCAAGGAGCAACAGTGAAGGGGAAAAGTGCATGATAGGAAATTGTTAATTAAGATGATTACCTGCCATAAAAATCCAATAGCTTAGTGTACTTGATTTGCCAGCAAGTTGAAAGTACATTAAATGGTGTTCTCAGGAACAACCTAGATGAAATAACACACTGATTTTGGGTTCAAAACCCCATTCTAGCCCCATTTCTTGTATCTGTATTGTTTTCAGTGTATCTACAGTTCTTTTGGCTGGTAGCATTGGTTCCAGAGCTTAAATTTAAGTAACAAAACTTGGAAAATGTTGCCCATATTTATAGAAAGAAAAGGTGAAATAGACAATAAAATCACTTTGAATTAAAGTCCATGAAGGAACAATGTTATTACATTTCTGAGTACCTGGAATAGAAACTCAGTTTATTCCTAGTTCTAAATAAGCTTTATGGACAATTTTGGTGGGCTTCACATTGGTTCACACTTGAATGTAATCTTATGGTGGTGTGAAAAGAAATTGCATGGAAATGAGGTTGGAGGTCAGAGCTGGGCTGAAATTTGGTGTTACTTCTGGATTTATTCAGTTAATCCATACAGTAACAACCATAGTGAGTGTCTTGTCCCTCCCAGTGTCTAATTTGGAAAAAAATATTTGTGCAAAAAAAGAAATAAGTTATGTAGCAAATGAGTAGCTTTGGTTTCTGGATCCAGGGTAATGCATGACTGATTTTTGGCCATTAGAGTTGGGGTGGCAACACATGAGAGACCAATGATGGGTGTGGGTTGGAGGTACCTTTGGTTAAACTGAGTTATGATAAATAGAAACTTTTAGAGTGAAAATAAATGCTATTTCCTTGATCTGTTTTTCTGTTTTGTTTTTTTCCCCCCCAGTGAGGATATAGTCCAAAAATAAGTGTCAGTATCTTGCTACAAAAATTGAAGATTTAATTTTATCAAAAGCATTAATTTGTGAATTAGCTCTTAAAAGCTCTCAAAACCAGAAGTCTGTAGCAGCAGTGGAAGTGGTTGAGGGTTTGCCCGGGTGACACAGTTGTGGTACAAACCTGTCCCTGCAGCCCCACCTGTTTGTCCAGATTCTGGGTTTGGTTCTAAACAGAGGAATCTGTGGGGCATTTCTTTGTAGTCCTGGGTTTTACCAACTCCCATGCTGACAGTAATACCATATTCCAGTATCTTTGGCAGGGATTTTAGAAAAATTCAGATGTACCAGAAAAAAAGTTGTTACCTGAAGGAGTTACTCTGTGACGGTAGAGTCGGCGACAAAGTATCTCTATAAGCAAAGTAGCGGGGGTAGCACGTGGTTTATTGTGAGGGCCTTGCTTGTAGCTGCTGGGCACAGCTAAAGCAGGCCAGGAGAGCAGGAACAGAGGGGGAAAGAGAGGGAAAGAAGAGGAGAAAAAGAGAGGAGAGGGAAAAGAGGTGGAGGTTCTGAATACCGTACAATAAATGTCTTTCCAAGTTGAATAGTCTGTGTTGGACAATCTAATACAAGATAACAACATTTACATACAGCCAATAGAACTGTCCCATTACCTTTGGCAAGCAGAAGGGTATTGTTTAATCAAGGGAGCTGGCCCTCAGCTAGGCACATCATTATTCACTAGCTGATGGCCCTGTACCCCACACCCTAAATCTCAAAGCTTGCTTTCATTTCTATCTCGCTTGTTGAACTCATACTCCCAGAATCTAAACCACCATGTTTGCAAGGTCTTTCTACTTCATCCTTCCCAACAGTTACCCAGCCTAAGAATTTAATTGGTTCAACTTCTGTTTTCAGCAAAAAAAATATTAAGTTTTCTTATGTCATTTCTAGTTATTATTTTAGTGTGAGACCTGTGCCACATAAAGGTAGAGATGCTGAACAATTAATATATATATAAATAAATTAGCAATTATTACTAGCAAAATCCATAATGGCAATCACCCATTTTTGTCTGGTATTTCCAGTTTTTAATGGATGCTTTGCATGTCTGAACAGAGCATGTCCTTCATATTTCTGGGGTTTAGTATTTTTTTTTTTAGTTTCAGCACTGAATTATTTGTGACTTAGAGAGTGTTTAAACTAAGTTTTATTTTTTTTTTTTACTGCAACGGTAAACTTGGTATTTTCAAAAAGGCTTGGAATCACTTGCATCTTTTCTATTTAAACTACAAAATAATTTTCATTAGAGGATTCTAGGTTTCTGAAAAGAATCTGCAGCATAAGTTTCGTGCATAACTGAGGAATTCTGCATTAGTGTCATGCTGTAGGGGTGGTATCTGTAGCTTTTAAAGGAGTTTTAAATTAATCCCAATTAAATAACACTGGCATAATAATAATAATGATGGCATTTACAAAAGGAAGTGCTAAATGATATATAAGGGAGGTGCTAAATATAACTACTGAGTAGTAGTGTTTGTTTGAAACTGCAGCTTTAAATTAGAGCAACCCCATCATCGATTTTCACTCGTGTGCTCTGAAATGTAAATTGGTCGAATTTTGAACTCTTATTAATTTGAAATTGCTAGGTCTTAATGATGTTTTTGCCTTTTTTTTCCCCCTGCATTCCCCTCTCCAGCTAAATGGCCTTAAAATGGCAGATGAGCCTATGGAAGAAGGTGAACCATATTCCTACCACGTAAGTGTTTGATTCCTGCTCACTTCGGCCACTCATTAGCATGACCTTCAGCTGAAGCAAAATTTATGCATTCCCTGCTCTTTAATAACTTCTGAACCCATCATTTTATTTGAATAATATCTGAGGAGACTCTAATTCTCAAAGATGGCTTTGGAAATTAGTACCTGAGTAAGGACTGTAAATGCCTTGTTTGGGAAAATCTGCTGCATGAGGCAGAGCTTTATGGAAAGATTCCCTGTGCTAGAGGGAGCATTTGATCGCTCAACCTCAGAAATGCTCAGGCCAACCTGGAACCTTTCATACAGAGTGCTGAATAATGCTCTTGCTACAATAATTTGTTCTGCCTTTGTAGTTTTTAGTGTAGCTGCTGTACTTTCAGCTCAAAGGTATGTTATAGATGCCAATCCAATTCCAATTAATAAAATAAAATTTTATTAATTAAAGAATTACAAGACAGAAATTTAGGCAAAACCAACAATCGGAAGCACAGTGCTGATACCCGGGATTGACACTGGGTGAACAAGTTACAGCCTCTATCACATTGTAACCCCCTCGTTCACAAATTGGGCTTTTTCGGGGTCCTTGTTTTATACAGTTTATTTGGCCCCTGGCAGAGGATTTTCCCACAGTTCTTTGTTTTCAGGGTGGTTTTTTCGAATTCATCTGGCTTGTTGAATGGGGTTTCCCCATGAAAAAATGAGTGTTAATTTCTTTCCTCCCTTGTATGAATGGGAGACCAAGTTCTGAATGGAAAGGCATCCCCCTGATTGTATCTCGGTGATGGCTGGGCGTTTCACAGTTCTGCTGCCCCTGGAGGACTGATTTTGATCTTGATTTGACTTTTATTCTGATGTCAATAGCGGGCTCCCGATTCCCAGCAAGGCATTGTCCTTCCCTGAATAGCGCCCCCTGGGTGTTGCTTGTCCTGAGATTGGACGTGCTTGCATTTTATTTTACAGAACATATTTACATTCTACATACACCAAAACCACAAATTAATATACCATATTTATTACAGGTACTTAATTCTGCTTTTTTAGAACAGAATTAATATGTATACCATTATGTTAATTTTGCTTATATGTAGAAATACCCCAGGTAAGCCCCTCTTGAGTATGGGTTTTTTCCAGTGCCTGTTTCGGAGATGCTGAAGTGTGATGAGTATTCTGTGTGCTGGCTAAACCTTGGACTAAACTTCAGGCTCATCCTGTGTGTGGTGAAATGCCTGACTTCTCATGGAAATACTGGCCAGCATTTCTCAACACATTCATCCTTGTATTTTCATGCAGGTTCATGAAGGTATCTTGACACGGCCGGTAGAACCCCAGCTAGCTCTGATTCCCGGCTGTGCCAAGGACCGATCCCAAATGCGCCTGCAGATTCAGGTAATGGTGCAGATCAAGGGTGTTCTTCTACGGCAAACAGGTGTTGCGGTGTCTAGGCTTTGGAGCAAGGACTAGAAAAGACTCTTTTCTGTACGATTTCTCAGAGACCTTTATTCCCCAAGGGGGGGGGCGAAAAAGAGCAGGAGACAAAGCCCGAGCCTGCTTTTAAAACCGAGGAGTGGGGGGTGTGAAACAAGCATGTGATTGGTCCCAGAACAGATGGACAGGGCTTTTTTCATAACATAGGGCAGGGTCAGGGGAAAGATGGACAGCTGACCGAAGCTTCTAGGGACAGGGCAGGGGTAGGAGAGGTAGACAAAGAGACAAAAAGGGGGACATGCCTGGACAGCACCTGACCCATCGAGCGGGGGGAAATAGGGAAGAACAAGAACCATTGAGATACAGAACTCAAAACAGCTTAACAAAAACCCACCATCACAGTATCTGTTACCCAGAGAGTCCCTGGAAGTGTCCAAGGCCAGGTTGGACAGGGTTTGGAGCACCCTGGGTTAGTGGATGGTGTCCCTGCCCATCGAAGGGCTGGCACTGCATGAGCTTTAAGGTTCCTCCAACCCAAACCAGTCTGGGATTCTGGGATAAGTAGATCTTGTCACCAGCTGTAACCACTGCTTTGTGTTACAATAATGATATGTATAAGGAAGGGTTTGGAGAATGCAGTCTTGGGCATAGATCCACATGGTGCCTGGACATTTCCTAGTGTAGCAAAGAAAAGACCAGTGGATTGTCTGAGTTTTCTACTGCTCTTGAAAGAGGAGGAGGTTTCTGGGTGCTTGGAGCCACATTTCAGGGAGCTGTGACAAATCGTTACTGATCCCAGAGTTTCCTTTGGCTCCTTGGCTCCTAGTGAACCTGCTGGGAGCGGGGAAGAATTCCCTCTTCTGCAAGGCCACTGGGTAAGAGCTGGTGCCTCAGCTTGGAAAGAAATTTGCTGCTCAAGCAGCAGAACACAAAATGAGATAACCACATTTGCAGTTCGTAGAGGCCAAAGGAGAAATGAAAATGAAAGTGGCTTGGAGCTGCTCAGCTGTGTGCTCATTCCTTGGCAGTGATGAAGAGGTCTCTATACCTCAGTCATGCAAAATTTTAGTACCTTAATGATAGATAAGTAAGTAAAATTATATAGGCATCTTTTTTGACGATAAAACAGTTTATAAAAAAAAAACAACCCTCATTTCATCCATCTCAAGTTAGTCTTTATTTGCATGGAAAACATTTCTCTCCTGAGTTCACATTTAGTAATCCTCTCAGTGTGATGTCACAGGCTAATGGCTGGAGGTGGGTGATAAACACAGGAGGGGCTGAACTCTTAAAGAGCTTTTCTCATGCAAAGTTTCACGGTGTTAAGGAATACAAATTAGGATGGTGAAGAAAAAAGGCTTCTAAATAGAGTACATATTTCATAGGAAGAAGCAGCCATTAAGTCTGTTGTACAACTTGGTGGTGTGTAATTAGACAACTTTCTGCTTTCATCTGTCATCAGATGACTGAAATGCTGCTGTTCTTACCTGCCTTAAATTAGGCATGTGTTTAAAAAGTCAAGGAAAATGAAAAGATAGGTGTATCTTTCCTCTGAGTGCATAAATGCAGTCACCAAGGGGGACGGATGAGGGGAAGTTGAGATGTTTACAGTGTGTCATGAGTGTGTGATGGGGGTTTGTGACCAAAGAGGGATATAAAGTAGCTTGGTTGTTGTTATAAATGCCAGGACAAATTTATTGCCAAATTCAATAATTTGGTTTATTAAAATTCAAATCACAAAATTTGGAATCAAATTATAACAATTTTAAGCAATAAAAACAAAACAATACGAGCCCCACAAACAGCGACACTTACTTGACAGAAGTTCTCCCGGGAAAAGTTGAGCCAAGGGTGACCCCAGAGACACAGGACCTGGCAGTCGGTGTATCTAGCTGGGTTCACGAATTTGCCATGTTCGAGGCTTGGTTTTTATACTCTTTATTCTGCCTCTGGCAATATTTCCCCATACTTCCCTTTGTTTCTTGGTTAGCTATTCAAACCCAAATTCGTCTCCGGTCGGATTGAAAAAGAGCTCCCCTCCCAAGTCCATGTGTTAATATTCAGTTTTTATGGATCCTTATAGTTGATGAATGTTCGAGATATGGGTAATATTGCTTGATGGTCTGTGAAGGTGGCTCCCGAGGTGTGAGTTGCTGATACCGGCTCATCTCAACAGGTCCCCTCCCAATACTTGAGAAGGCTGCAAAGTCTTTTGTTCCCTTCTGAATGGAGACGCCTGATTTTCAGGGTGGTCAGTTTCACTATCTGCTGCAGAAACCTCCTGAAACATAGACTTTTACCTGATATAAATTTATACAGCTTTATAATTTTCCAGTTTATCATAAGAACATGAATTAATCATCTCACGATTTTCACAGTTGTGAATTATAGAATTTGTTTTCCAGCAGTGTCTGGTGTTAATACTCACCTTTGTGTGGGAAGCAGGCAGAACAAACAGGCCTTTCCCAGAAGGAGGATGAAGTAAGAGAGGGAAGGGGAAAGGACTTGTGTGCAATAACAGCTGGACTACAGTTTGGGAATATACCAAAATGTTTGTTTGAACTCTTTCTTTTCCCCCTCTGGACAAACAAAGCAATTAAGGCAGAAGCAATTAATGCAGTGCGACGATTTCCTCTTTCCCCTGTCCCCTGTCCCCTGTCCCCTTTCCCCTGTCCCCTGTCCCCTTTCCCCTGTCCCCTTTCCCCCTGCAGTATGTACAAGTTCAGATGAGCAGATTTCTACTCTGAATTTCTGTGTAAAACCAGAATTTCATCCAGGTACTTCTGTATGAACTGTGATAAAGCTGATTAAAAGTTTTAATTCACAGTCCGGGCAGTAAGTTCACTTGACTATAGAATGCTATTAAAACCCAGCTGTTTCATCCAGTGCTCAGGTCCTTTCCTGGTGCTACTTGCACTTCTCATCGAGGGGCTGTAACTCACGGGAGATTGGTGGGGTGTTTTTCTGGTCTCTGCTAAGAGAAGCTTTCACAATGAAGGCCTGAAGATGAGGATAAGGAGACAGCTGGTAATCATCTGATGCCCCAAAAGTGAAGTACTGCAAATCAGATGGGATTTTCACTTGTGATTTTGTTGTGTACAAGAACTTTATTGATATTTGTGATAGGGCTGAGGATGCTGCTCCTTTTCTATCTGCAAGCTGAGGTTGCTGTTGTGGACCTCAGCTTTTAATTTCAAGGGTGTTTATTTTGACACCTTGCTTGTTTCGGCTCTCAGAAACTTCTCTTACACCATAAAAGCTGCAATCCATCATGGGATTTGTTGTCATCAGAAACTTTTGTCTTTTCACAACTGGGGCTGCTGTGCCCTGCTCTGCTAAAGATGAGAGAGACATGAGAAAGTCAAGAGAACATTAAATCACTCACCTAGCTCAGAATTACCCTCAGCTGTCTGAAGGAGGTCCCCACACAGCATAATCTTCCCAGGAGCTCTGTACCCCAGAGCTGTTTCTTCTCTTGGATGCCAGAATTCTGAGTCCTTAAGATGACTCATCTCTTATTTATGGTCTTCAAATGCTGCCTGTTCCTCCAGCTACAAATGGATGACCAGAGTTATTATTTGCTGCTGTGAAAAGCAATAATTACCCCAAATGATGAAATTCAATTTGACTTTCATTAAGACTTATTTCAGGAAGGGGGAAAGATGAGAAGAGTAATCACTGGGAAAACTAAAGCTGCTAAGCAGAGGTGAAGCACAGAAGTCATGGTTTAAAAATCTGCATTTATTCATTTCATATAAAATAATCCAACTTTTCTGTAGTTGAAATATTTATGGCAAAAGGAAAGGTGAGCATTGAGAATTTTCATTCAGTTTAGAAATTTTAGATGCATCTATTTAAGAAAAGATTGATGGGAAAACTCTTCATTTGAACAGTTTTCCTTGAAGCCTTATTAGAATTTCAAATATTTTACTAAAATAAAACTAAACAAAGAAAAAACCAGGTATTTACATGCATTTTTAGCAAGACTTAGTTACTGCAGGCCTGTTCACTGTTGTATTTTGTTTGCTTTGAAATCACAGGATGAAGGAAGTGTGAAAGAAATTCCTATTACACACCATGTGAAAGAAGGATGTGAGAAAGCAGATCCAGCACAGTTTGAACTACTTAAGGTCCTTGGACAGGGATCATTTGGAAAGGTAAGATGATAAACTTGTTCCATAGACCTGTCCAGACATTCTGGGGAAACAGTGGCCAGCAGAGTTGCTGGGAATGTTTGAAAATGTATTGAGTAATTGAATCCTTTCCCAGCCTTGCTCCAGTGCCACGGACAGAACCTTCTGAAGGAAATGGTGGTTTGTCTTTTAGTGGTGGCACTTGACATGCTGGGAATGTTTGGCTTTTTTCAAAACACAAAATCTGTATTTATGTAGCTACAGAAGAGTTGATTGTGGCAGTTTGGAACTTAAAGTAAATAACCCGGGAAATGGATTCCAGGTTTTCTAGTTTGCTGTATTTATCAAGTGATCTACAGCTAAAAGACACTAATTATTCAAATGGCACAAAGAAACATGGCAGAGTTTTTGTTACAATATTTTCCTTTTCTAATGTGCCACTGGATGTCACTTTGCAGAAATGAAAATCTGATCTCTTCAGTCCCTGTGTTGAAACACAGTAGTTGAAATATTAATCCTAGTGTATAGGAAGGTAATTAATTTTTTAAAACCATACTCAAACTACATCTTTTGCAACATCTAAAGTAGTCAGTCAGCTTTACATTTGTTCCCATTTTCCTGCTCTTCTGCTGATTCTGTGTGTCTCTAAGCATGAACAAACCTCTGCATAGAGTGCAATGAGAGAGGAAGAAATTGACATTAGGATGGCATTTTGTGCATAAGTGACAGTGAACAGACTTTAAATATTTCTTAATATTTTGAGGTTTCAGAAACATTCCTTTACTTGGTAATGTTGGTTGACAATTCACTCACACAGTTCTCACTATATAGGAGCCTGAAAGGCTCCGTATATTTATTACTCCTGACTTGAGATGTCTGAAGCTCCCTCAGGGTTCAGCACAGCTGGCACAGCCAGCCCTGACTCAGATTTGGCATCCCAGAACTCATGGTTCTGCCAGCCTGAGGAGTTGCGCCTGCTTGGAGTCCCAGCAGCTTGGCCAGACATGCTCTGGAGCTTTGGAATCCTGGCAGTGCCTCTTCAGGAAGCAGCTTCAGGAGCTGCACGCTGTGTGTTGCATGCTTGAGCTCAGAGTTCTTTATCTCTGCTCTTTCCATTGAAAAGAGAAAACAAACCAGGAGGATCAGTGGCTGTTGCCTTCAGGGTGTTTTGTCTTCCCAGTTTCTACTCCCAGGGTCCTTCCTTTGGGCTTGGCAAATATAGGGGTGGTTTCCTGGAGCCTGGTGTCATGGGTTAGCACTGGCCAGATGTTAATGCACCCATGAGTGTATGTTTTTCCTAATGAGCTACTGTGAGATGTGATCAAGAACAGAGCAGAGCAGGCCCAAGACTTGAAAACAGAGAACAAAACTTTATTACATTACATAAGAACAGAAATAGAAAAGAAAAAAAAAAACACACACAAAAACAGAAATGAAAACTTCCCAGAACATTTCTTCTCCTCTCCCAATTTCCACCCCCTACACATTACCCTCCATAGACCAAAACCTTGGGTTTTAAATCAATCACCACTCAAAAAACCTAATCTTCAAGTCAGCAAGGGAGAGAGGAGTCTCTCTCGCACCACAGACTGCTCCTCAGAAAACAGAGGTCCACCCCTTATGTGTTTCCATGTCACCCATGGCACCGCCCGGAGAAGTCTGCCGTGGTGACACTCTTTTCCATGTCCAGTGCTCTCACCACTGTCCATGGGCCAAAGCTGCATATAGGGCTCTTTTAAGGATGCTTGCATGCCGAGCTCTCCCCATCTTTCCCCTGGGGCTGAGGGTTCCAAGAGCAGGTCTCCCCTGAGGGCAGAGGGCGCCACCACACCCTCCCCCTCTCTTCTCTGTTCACTCTACTCTTAAAGTGCCAGTCACTGTAGCAAAAGTAGAGGCAGCTGTATCCACCCAAATGCAGTTTATGTTTAAAAGAGACTCAAGTTCAGTCTATGGCTAACATTATGCAAGAAAAGTCCAGCTCAAAAGCCGCTTCTCTTTCATCTCTGCCCATCTGGGGTTCTTTTCATTTTCCTTCATCATCTCAGTCCCAGGCTGTCTCTCTCTCTCTTCTGAAACCACTAGCCATGAGAATCAATGTCTGGGAAAAAGTTTCCTTCTGCCAAGAAAGGGTTAACAGTTCCTGGCTCCCGGCAGGGTCCCGGACTTGGCACCTCTTTACACAGCTGGGAACTTCTCCTCTCCCCTCCCCCCGCTCTTTCTTCGCTGCTGGCTGCTGCCAGTGTTCGAAACTCTGAAACTCTGAAGCAGCAGTCTCTCTCCATGGGGGGGGAGGTGGCGGGGGGAACAGACAGATGGACGGAAGGCACCTCGCACCTCTAAAGTTCTCCACCCATCCAGGATGGATGGGACTGGCCTAGCTCCAGTCCTGTTCTCTCTCTCCCCGTCGCCCCCCCGGGGCCCGGGCCTACCTCAGCCTGACCACTTGGCCCCCCTACCCAGCCTGGGTAGGGGAGGAGGGAAAAGATGCTCCTCTCCTGAAAGCGGAGCCAGAAAGAGGAAGTCCCTCTGGGAGGCCTCACTTTTAACCCCTTGTGTCCTCGGAGGCATGTCCAACCCCTCAGTGGCCACTAAAGGTGCCAACATTCAAACCTGACCACTGATTGGTTTGACCACAGCCTCCTGAAAAAGTCACTTTCCCTCAAACCAAGACACCTGGTTTTGACATCAGTGCAGGATATAACACCTCCATAGAAATAAAAGGTTAAACCTTCTGAGTTACTGAATTTCTTTCCTCATTCTTTGAGAAATGATGTGCCTTTTAAAGCAGATGTGGAGTTATGGAGGATTTGTCTGCAAATTAAATAAATAGGTGGTGCTTCAGTAGTTTTCAGCTATTTTGGGTCTTATTAGCTAAAATTTGTAACTTGTACGTGAATTCCTTATGTTCTCACAAGTTGTTGGTTATTGAGATTAAAATATTCCTATGTGCTTATTATTAATATTTTATAGTTGTGACTGTATTCATCTACAGCTGTTTTCTTAGTTGCTGGTGTTCAAATTACTCTCTTTATTGTTTTCTATCACCTTGGCCTATAGGAGAGCACTGTTGTAGGTCAGTTATTGGGCAAAACTTATTAAAACAAAAACCCAGACAACCTTGAAACATGATGACATGTTTCTTCTAACCAGAGCTTCACATAAAAACAACCCTTCTCCCGACCTTGCACAACTTAGTCATGACAGTGCTTGAATTTCTGATTCTAGAATGGAAAATTTGACAAGATCATTGAAAAAATATATATAACTTCTAGATGTATATAAATTAATTGTAAATGAAAGTCTGGATGAGATCAGAGAGGTAATTTTGGGAAGCTCTTGGCTTTCTCTTGTGACTTGTATGTTTTTTACAGCAAAACCTAATAATTCATAACTAATAATTGCTATTACAAGAACAGCAGTTAAGAAGTAGGAGCACATATCATACCATTTTGTAAATTGGAAGATCTGGTGCTTAAAAATTAGTGTAGCTCCAAAACTTTGTACTGCAATATTTTGTCTAATATGCTTTTCTCAGTGTCAGGTTATGTCCCATCTATCTTTAAAACTCTTCTGGAGAGAAAAAAATAGAAAAATCTGTTGAAGTTGCTATTCCAGGGGGAAAGGGTGCTTTGATCTTAAATGGTGAGGTTTTCTTGCTTTCCTCTGTCTTGGGTTATGTAACCAAAAAAAAAAAAGGTCTGTCACGGTGCTGTGTTTCGAGACCTCAGCGTCTCCACACACAGCCAGCCTGGGACACTGCGACACGGGACGAGGATCAGTTCGTGCGCCATGCGACGATACTGATTCCTGTGGCTTCTTGTTTCGAGAGATCCTTGGCAGTGATGTTAAAGTGACGAAGCAGACGCAGGATGGGAGGCAGTGAGGTAGCAGCGTTTATTGTGTGGCAAGCGGGTTATCACTGCGCCTGCGTCTGCTCTCGCAACTGCCCCGAGGGGCGGTTCTGCGCAAACTTTTATCTAGATGGTATCAGGGAGGGGCAAAGGCAAAACAACCAATAAAGGGGATTCTAGGGACCGTTACACAGATGCGATATTTAACTTTTACCAACCAGGGGAGTGGGGAGAAATACAAAAACTCGCCGTCTTCATGACTGACAGAAAACTGACAGTTACGTAACTTGCTGCAGGAGTACACATGGTGGAGAGGGAACAAAGGAAGATAGAACAAACTTAATAAACCAAATTTAACACACTGCCACGAAGGTCTATTCTGTTTCATCTGTTGAAACCAGTTGGGGAGATGTTTGGTGGGGTTTTTTTCCTTTATCTCTTGTAACTCCAGGGTGGAGGGGGGTGGATGCCTTCTGGTAATAGGCCAGCTGTTAAAACCAGGTGGGGCAGTGTTTCTTATCTCTTCCACTACTGTCCACCCTCCAAGGGGAATATCTTCTGTTAATGGGCCATTAAGGCTCACCAATGGCATGACACATTGCACCATCCCATTGGGAGATGCTCTACCCAGTGGGAGGGGGAGCCAGCCGTTCCTACCAAGATAAAAACTGAGCTGTAGGAACACCAAGCATCCTCTTTTCCACTGGATTCTCAGAGGAAGACCGGACTCATCTCACCGCCACTACAGGATCATCTCTACTCCAACAGAACCACATCTGTCACTCCAGGAGGACTTATCTGGACTGCTTCCAACACCCTGGCTGACAGGTGTCAGGTCGTATTCCTGACTCCATCAGGGTTTTCTAGGACTTTTGTTTGTTTGTTTGCTTGGTTTTTTTTTGTATTACTGCATTTGCATTTTTAATATTCCTAGTAAAGAACTGTTATTTCTATTCCCATATTTTTTGCCTGAAAGCTCCTAATTGCAAAACTGTAATAATTTGGAGGGGGAGGGGGTTTCTACATTCTCCATTCCAAGGGAAACTCCAGTTTTCCCTGACAGATACCCGTCTTTCCAAACCAAGACACATCTCACCACTTGCACAGAATTCATTAATAAAAATAAATGTTTCATATTTGAGACTTGGGTCTTAAACATCAAAAACCTCTTGGGAATTGGCAGACCAGGCAGAATTGTCATTCTCCACGAAAGTGATAGAAAGAAGCATCTTTCTGTAAGAACTTCTATAAATCAGGAAAGAATCCAAAGTTTATGGCTAGTGTCATGCTTCAGAGAGCTTGGTGCTTTGCAGCTCTGATCTGATCAAGAAATGCAGTTTTGCTCTTCCTTTAAAGGTGTGTGCTTGGTACAGAGCACTGGAAGCTGCCTGACATTAATAGGAGGTTTGCAAGTGCTTTGTGAGAGTTTGGGTTTGATTACTAAGCTTGCAGTGATTTAAAAATAGCCTTTATATTGCCAGGTCTTCCTCGTGAGGAAGATAATTGGGCCTGATGCTGGGCAGCTTTATGCAATGAAAGTGTTGAAAAAAGCTTCTTTAAAAGGTAGGTTTGTCTTTCAACTGAGACTTTGGACCATGGGGTTTAGTGCACCTGTATCTAAAAGCTTTTTTTAGTCTTAAATATTTTTCAGTGAGTTCATAACTCTTCTCTGACAGGAGGGGTTTTTTTAGAGTAACTTGTAAATTCATGTTTAAGTATTATTTTAAATCTGGCCAGGTAGCTTTAATTATGTGGTCAGAAATGCTCTTTCAAAGTTTTAAATTAGATTATTTAATTCTTTTTAGACTTTCCATTATATGAAAACAAGTTAATTTCATAAAGAGTTTTCCTTTTGTTAAGTCAGAACTCTGCTGTGGTTAAACTTAAGTCATTCCCTTGTTCTAGGAGCCAGAACACTTTAATTCAGTGTTTTGGCTTTCAGGAGACACTTCAGTGGGTGCAAGTCCACTGTGTGTAAATAGGACTGTTACTGTTAAAGGGGAAAAAGTAATCTTAAAACTATTTTATGGGCAGGACAGAGAGTTAATTCAAAAGTTGAAGTTGGGAACGTAGATGGGAGCTTTTTTCTTGAAAGCAGTAAGGATTATCAGAAAAGATGGGGATTTGCTGGAAATATAATGAAGCAAAGAAGAAAGTTAGGGTAGGCAAGAAGCAAATCAGTTTCACTCTGAAAGGAGGAATTTTGTGGGAAACTTGAACATTAAAAACAAATAAGGTGATGAGGGAAGAGATTCCTTTAGCCAGCAAAGCCTTTCTGCTGAGTTTGTGTTGTAGCAAATGCATTTGTTTCACCCTGTTGTTTCTTCCTGTCTCCCCTCAGTTCGGGACAGAGTCCGTACCAAAATGGAGCGAGACATCTTGGTAGAAGTAAATCACCCGTTCATCGTCAAACTGCACTATGGTTGGTACAGATTCCTTTTCTTTGCCTATACTTCCTTTCCTTGCTCGAAGGCACAGCTCCTCTTGTTCTGTCTCACTTTTGGAGGGTCCACATTAGGTTCTAGCAACTTGGGGAAAAAAAAGGAATGTAAATACATATCTGTATGTCATGGGTTAGCACTGGCCAGATGTTAATACACCCATGAGTGTATGTTTTTCCTAATGAGCTACTGTGAGATGTGGTC
Source organism: Prinia subflava (assembly GCF_021018805.1). Lineage (NCBI taxonomy): Eukaryota > Metazoa > Chordata > Aves > Passeriformes > Cisticolidae > Prinia > Prinia subflava. The sequence goes on from NW_026960606.1 coordinate 7,661,550, forward strand.
AAGAACAGAGCAGAGCAGGCCCAAGACTTGAAAACAGAGAACAAAACTTTATTACATTACATAAGAACAGAAATAGAAAAGAAAAAAAAAAACCACACAGAAATTAAAACTTCCCAGAACATTTCTTCTCCTCCCCCAATTTCCACCCCTTACACGTTACCCTCCATGGACCAAAACCTTGGGTTTTAAATCAAACAATCACCACTCAAAAAACCTAATCTTCAAGTCAGCAAGGGAGAGAGGAGTCTCTCTCGCACCACAGACTGCTCCTCAGAAAACAGAGGTCCACCCCTTATTTGTTTCCATGTCACCCATGGCACCGCCCGGAGAAGTCTGCCGTGGTGACACTCTCTTTTCCATGTCCAGTGCTCTCACCACTGTCCATGGGCCAAAGCTGCATATAGGGCTCTTTTAAGGATGCTTGCATGCCGAGCTCTCCCCATCTTTCCCCTGGGGCTGAGGGTTCCAAGAGCAGGTCTCCCCTGAGGGCAGAGGGCGCCACCACACCCTCCCCCTCTCTTCTCTGTTCACTCTACTCTTAAAGTGCCAGTCACTGTAGCAAAAGTAGAGGCAGCTGTATCCACCCAAATGCAGTTTATGTTTAAAAGAGACTCAAGTTCAGTCTATGGCTAACATTATGCAAGAAAAGTCCAGCTCAAAAGCCGCTTCTCTTTCATCTCTGCCCATCTGGGGTTCTTTTCATTTTCCCTTTATCATCTCGGTCCCAGGCTGTCTTTCTCTCTCTTCTGAAACCACTAGCCATGAGAATCAATGTCTAGGAAAAGTTTCCTTCTGCCTCAGAAAGAGTTAACACTTCTTGGCTCCTGGCAGGGCTGCAGGCTCAGGCACTCCCAGGTACCTCCACAGTTTTCCACCCCTCCATTCTGGATGGGGCTAGCTCAGCTCCAGTCCTGTTCACTCTCTTCCCCCCCCCCGGGGCTCCAGCTTACCTCAGCCCGGCCGCATGGTTCCCCTCCCCCACTCAGCCTTGTAAGCTGGGCAGGGGAGGAGGTGAAGATGTTTCTCTGCTGAAACCGGAACCCAAAAGAGGCAGACCCTCTGGGAGTCCTTGCTTTTAACCCCCTGTGTTCTCAGAGGCGTGTCCAAACCTCCCAGTGGCTACTCCAGGTGCCAGCATAAAACCTGACCACTGATTGGTTTGCCCATAACTTCCTGGAAAATTCACCTCTACCTCAACCACGACACTGTATTAAAGTTTTAGGTTGAGCCCTCTTGTAAGAACTTTCCAAATCTTTACATTCAAGTTCTGCAGAGATTTTATACTTTTCATTGATTTCAACCAAACCACAGTAATTGACATCCTTGCTGTTTCCGTTTTTGACAAAGGGGAAATAAAAGAACATTATTTTAATCATCTCTCATGACTAAGCTTTTCTTCTGTGAAGAAGCGAGGAATCATTCAGTAAATTACCTTGTGTGCTGCTGAATTATTTCAGTTCCACAACAAAAGTATTGCCTGTGACTGAAATTTCCTAGTTGCAAAAGCATTCTGATCTGTTTTGTAGCTTTGTCATACAACTATTAATTTTTATTTACTTTTATTTTTTTAAAGCCTTTCAGACTGAAGGGAAGCTCTATTTAATATTGGATTTTCTCAGGGGAGGAGATGTATTCACACGATTATCCAAAGAGGTAAGTACCTAAAATTTTATCTCCACTGACTCGTAGACAGGGATTGGGTTTTGCTGGTACAGAATTGGCTTCTAAACCTGTTCCCCCCCATATTTCTTGTCATAGTGAAGTGTTTAATAACTTTTGGGCTTTCCTTACATATTCTAGATTCTGTTCTATCCTTAAAAAACTTGAGTGTGTATTGATGAGTAGCCCAAGTTTTAATTTGGCATCTGCAAAGTACAGTTCTTTTGTCTAAAAATGTTTTGTTGCTGGGAAACACAACTGAAGTAAATGAATATTTAGCTCTGAAGGAAGGGATTGTGTAGTTCTCATGCTCTTAGTCAGCTTAGGTGCTCCTGGAATCCTGCTGCCCTGAGAGCTTTGCTGCACTGTAAAATTGCCTTGTGCTGCAATCCAAATGCTCATTCTGAGTCCCACAAAGTGGGAACACAGAGTGCTTTTGAGCCCACTCCCCTCCGTCCACACCTGGCACACAACTGGACCTTGAATTTTTTATTTCTATTTTCATTTCCTGGAGGGAGAGCTCCAGAGGAGGGAATGGGATACAGCTACAGGCTGTTATTTTTTTTTAAACATTTGCCATCAAGTATTTATTTCATGCTACCTTAAGTGTTATGAACACGTTTAGAGGACTTTTATTTTTTTTTGGCAAACCTTTTATAAAGGTCTAAATTTTTAGTGGCAATTTCTCAACAGCTTCACAGCAAGAGAGGGTTTCAGTGTTTTCACCACTGTAAATCCATTTGTTGCCAAAGCACAGGAAAAGCCACTTTCTTCAATGAGAGAACTGTGTTATCTGATTTTTTTCATGGCATGGAGGAGGTTGTTTATTCCCAGTATGTAAGGCCAGGAGAGAGTTTTTTTCCCCCTATACTTCTCATAAAAATAATGGTTTTACTTTAGGAACAGGCAAAAGAGAAAGAATTTAAAGGCATTTTTGTTAAAAGCTGAGCTCAGTAACACAGTGATTATGTCTAAGAATTGAGCTAAAAATTAATGAATCTGGAAGCTAAAATGGCTGTTAAAAACTTCAAGTGACTGACTTGTCCCGGGTTATTGGAGCAGGAGGTAGGAAAGAGGTCAGGCTCTGCTTTGATATGGAATGTCTATTTCCAGAGGGAATTCTGGAATGGCAGGAAGAGCTGTTCTCTTACACTAACCCAGCTGGAATTATCCCCTATGGAACATTCTTAAATAAGGGATGCAAGACTATCCATAAGAACTCTTACTGGGGGTTGAAAGAAGGATATGTTCCCTGTGGGAATCAAAAAGTCATAATTCTCAAGTTTTCTTACTGCTAAAACTCTATCTGTGTTTTGAAACACTTCAGTTACCTTTTATACGGGCTTTTATATATATAGATACAAAAAAAAATAGGTTTTTATTTTCTGGTGGGAATGTGAGGTAGTTTCAAAAGTCCTTGGTAATGCACAGCTTATGGACAATGCACATGAAAATAAATTCCCTGTGGCATTCCATACTTTGCCCACAAGGATTCTTTTAAATTAATTTGGTTTAGTATGAAGTTATTAAAAGATAAGAGTTTTGTTGGTCTTTAAATTCTAATGTGGGTATGAGAGTTTCAGCTGTGGCAGTGAGATGAGTGTGTAATGAAGTTTTTATTGGTAAATATTTAATGAAGCTGACTTGCATCATGTTTAGCTTGACCCAGAGAACAGCTTTAGATGTCATTATGGGGAGATAGTACATTGGCATTTAGCATCACTATATTCTGAGATTTGCATTTTGGCTGCTCCAAGGAGTAATGAAATCCAAGGAGTTAATGAAATCCAAGGTTTCCCTTTGCTCTTTTGAAAGAGATGAAACCAGCATGAACACTGCTCTTTAAAGGTGTGAAGGTGACACTGTGTGGGGTGTAACAGCTTCATTGTTCACCCAAGGTCAGCACCTGTCACTGTGGAAAATAGGGAATATTCTGTGCCTGGAGAACAGATCACACCTGAGCAATTCAGAGCAGTGGCACTGAATCAGGGAGCCCAGGTACTTCCATTCCAGCCTTGCTGAGTGGCTGCACTCCCCATTCCTGCTGGATCCAGCAAATGAGGGAATAGTTCCCTTAAAGCCCAAATACAGTCCAGCCATTTAAAGATTCCAGGCTTCTCTAGTAATTTGTAGAACATGACAAGAGCCAAAGGAGGCCCAGTTTTTGTATATTAAATTAGAAGCAATCTGTGGAGTGTTCAGGACAGAAATGCATCTCTGCTCTAGAAGTAACATCAGTATTTCAGTGTCTCACCAGGCTTCTTTAATTTTATTGGTTTTTCCTAAGAGCAGAGTAGGTTCTTCAACTCCTAGGCTGTTATTGTTATTGCCACCAGTGTTTTTTTCTCCATTCTTTTTTCCTAAATGATTTTTGCTTTTTTTCCTAAATCTCGTTAATGTGAATTCACACTCACCCAATACAGCAGCCATTTCTTAAATTTTATGATGCAGTGCAAAACTGTCTGGGATTGTGGCAGGAGGAGTGCTAGGTGTCAATTACACCAAATATAACAATTAATTTATTATCTAAAAATTAATGCTCTGCAGTAATGCTCTGCTGATGGTTTTATTTAAGTATTGCAGGTAGTTCTTTGTGTATTTTATAATTAACAGATATTAGTAAATCATTTCTTTTGGCTGAACTCATGAATTATGAGTTCACAAGTGACTTCTAAAACTAAGTTTGAAATTTAGGCAGACAGGACTATATTTTTTTTTTAGATTGCAGTTTTAAAAACTGAAGACAAGATCAGAAGGTAAATCTATACAGTTCTTATTAGGTTATGTTTACAGAGGAAGATGTGAAATTCTACCTCGCAGAACTGGCCCTTGCTTTGGATCACCTTCACAGCTTGGGAATTGTGTACAGGGACCTGAAGCCAGAAAAGTAAAGTAAAATGTATTTTGCCACTATTATGTGTATTTTGCTTGTTGCTTTGCCTTTTCCACTGTAAAAAATTAAAACTGTTTCTGTTAAGACTTTGTAAAGAAATACAAAACATAAAACATGTATCTCTGGTTTAAATGAAATAATATTTGTTTGTTAAAGTAATAACAGAATTGGATGTCATCATTTTTATCTTACATTTTAAATGTTTTATGTAAACATCGCTCTTTATGTGTTTTGGTGAATGTGAATTTTAATTTTCAGCATTTTGCTTGACGAAGCAGGACATATCAAGTTAACAGGTAGGCATCACTCATTAATACAGCCCTTTGTAAATAAGTGTTTTTGAGTTTCTGTATTATCAATTTTAAATGCATATAAAATTGCAGAAAATAGTTCTGTGAGGAACAATTCAAATACATATATTCTAGAAAATGATGTATATAAAAGACTGACTATTTGGGAAACAAATTACTATAAATTTCTGAAAGCTTTAAATTACATTGAAGGTGATTATTTTGTACTAGAGATTGCATCATATATTTTAATCTAAGATATTACTGTTAGATTCCAAGAGAAAATTAAGGTTTTTAAACCCTCAAAGGCTTGATAGAATAATGGTGATGGAATTCAGGTTTATAAAATGCATACCTTTTAAAAATTCTGCTATATTTAAATACAGTTCAATCCTAAATTTGTCACTTCCTTCTGAAAGTGGAAATAATAGATGGGATCATTTATCAGCAATCCTTTTCCTCTGTGGAAAAAAAGGATGCTTGAGAGCTGAGCCAGTGTCAAGGACTTGTGTATTCACTGTATTCAAAACAAGGAAAAAAGTGTTCTGGGAATTAAATACTCTGGGAATGCAGAGCTGTTCTGCACTGAACTTGAGGCAGGTTACAGAACCATGTTGCCTTATGTAATAACAATAACTTCAGTGTGATTTTATTTATTCATCATTCAGTAAGACCAGACTGCAGGCTGCATTCTCTTTGAAACTGATTTTTACTTTTATCCAGTTTTTTTGTGTGAATAAAGCAGGCAATAAACAGAGAAAATGAGAACTTCTGGGTATCTTAGAGCTCTAAACGTGTAAGATTTCAAATGTTGAGTTATTTCAGTGATAATTTTGATGGCTAATCATGGATTTAATGACTTTTAGAATGGTTTTGGAGGTGTGTAGTAAACGAAATGTGCTATCTCCAGATACCTGCAGTCTCTTGTTTCATGGAGAGCTGTGCTAATCATATTTGTGAAAATAACCAGCCCAAACTTCTTAACCCTTGTGTTTTGAATTACCATATATTGATTGGTTTTCCCCTGAAGTTATTTACTGGCTGTGTTCTTGTGGTGCTGTTGTAGACTTTGGACTCAGCAAGGAATCAGTAGACCAGGAGAAGAAGGCCTATTCTTTCTGTGGTACTGTAGAGTACATGGCTCCTGAAGTGGTAAACAGGCGAGGGCACAACCAGAGTGCTGACTGGTGGTCCTTTGGGGTCCTCATGGTACTGTATTTGCCTCTTGCTTCCCTTGCTAAGCTCCCACAAATGCACTTAGAATAAGCTTGTCCAGTTCTGATTAGGGATGTTTGGATAAGGGGGACAATTCAATGACTGAATTGCTACTGAGTGGAATAAAATTGACTTTTCACCTCTAAGGAATGTTTATCAGGCACCTGAAAAATCCTGTGTTGTCCGTTAGTAGTTAAAACCAGTTGTAGTCAGTGTGAGACTTCACTTTGTATATTTATTTTGCATGTTACTTGATAGTTAAATTTAAAAACAGACTTTAAGACTTCGTTTGAAGGAATATTAATGGCGTTTCTGTGAGAGTGAGCCTGTGGAAGGAGTGCTGTAGTGGAATAGTGAGATAATTCAGTAACGGCTGCCACTTCTGTGCTTGCTGAGATGTGTTAGAGCATCAGCCTGACATGCAGATGGACTTGAAAAGCAAACTACTGCTCTAGAATTTACCATTCTTGGCAGTTTTTGGAATATGGCAACATCTAAAACCTGGTTGTGGAGAAGATTTTATTACTTTCAAGTAGCTTCCTGGTGTATAATATTCCTCCATCATCATGATGCTACACTTGCCTCTGTTATCATCATGTAAACTGCAAGTGAGAGCAGAATTTTATATTTGGGAACACATCCATAATCTTTTCCAAGTTCAACCAGTGCGATGTAGAGGTAGGAAAGAGTGCAGTGCTTAACACTGTTTCAGCAATTGGGGGAAGAAGTGTTGATTTAGATTAACATTTGTTCTTTCCAGTTTGAAATGCTTACTGGTACCCTGCCATTTCAAGGTAAAGATCGAAATGAGACTATGAATATGATACTGAAGTAAGTATATCTCCTTCCTTATTCAGAAGTCTGAAAATGCCATTTTAAACATGTTTTAACAGCTTGTTATAACTCCTTGTGCAGCCTGGTCTTGTGGAGGGTGTCCCCCATGGCAGGGGGTGGAACGAGATGAGCTTTAAGGTCCCTTCCAACCCAAACCATTTTATGATTCTAAGAGCACTGGACTGCAACAGGAGCAAAAAGCAAAGCCCCTTGATAAGCTTTAGATCCCAGACTGTGAAGTACCATTAAGTATTCCCAGCAATTAAAGTCTCAGGGATGAATCTGTACTTTGATTGTAGGCATATAATAAAGATAAGAACAGCGCAGTGACTGAGAGCAGCTTGATTTACACTGCTGTTGTTTTTACACTCCCTTGCTACTGTTACAGCACACCTTGTTTTGTAAGCAGCAGGTGATCAGGTGCTACTTTGTGTACAGATGTGTGGAGAGCCCTTACGTGCTCTAATTCTCATCCCTAATTACCCCAGTTACAACAGAAGGTGTTGGACTGGACAAACTGGGTGAGCTGGTGTTCAGTGAGTGGAGCTGTTGGGCAAATATGTTCTTGTTTGTCTGTGCTCAGCTAACAGTTTCCTTCTGGCACAGGCAGAGCCTTGGGCCCTCTCAGGGGTGATGAGGAAGGGGGGGGAGGGAGAAACTCTGTTCTTCCAGCACAGGGCACTTTGAGCTTGCCCTGAGTGGGAGTTCATGGTGGTGCTCCTGTGAAAGGATGGATTAGACCACGAGCTGCTTCCCTTGCAGCTCCCAGTGATGCTGCAGTTCTGCACAAGAATTTCCTGCCTTGGCATTAGAGTTTCCATTAAATAAAATGAATGATAAAGTCAGTGAGCTTCTATATGATGGCTCAATGAGCCCTGGAAGAATAGTAGCAATCCCTTCAAGGGCAGGTAATTAGGGATTTAGTGAGTCTCTTCTGAGTTACTGGTAGTTATTTTGGTAAAACCTCCTGGTGACATGAAGATATATTTGAAAATACTTATATATACTGAGATAATTATTTTACCCTGTTTTAGCATATAAAGCTTGCTTTGGGGGCTTGGGTGGGGTTTGGTGGTTTTGGTCTGATGTGTTTGTTCTTTGTTGCATTTTATTTTAAACCACTGCTATAATAGGAAACTTTAAAAGTTGGTGATTAAAGTATGTGCACTCTACAAGGCTTTGGAATAGATCCTTGATACATCAAACTGCAGTGAAATCTATGTAGACAGTTTTTACTAAGATAAGTTTCTTCCTCTGACTTGTTCTCTGTTTTCTTTTAGAGCAAAGCTGGGAATGCCTCAGTTCCTCAGCCCTGAAGCACAAAGTCTCCTGAGGATGTTGTTTAAAAGGAACCCATCAAATAGATTAGGTTGGTTCATTTATTTGGATCTTCAAATAATCAACTCAGCCTAACTTTTAATTAAAAAAAAGGAGTTGCTAGAGACTCTCAAGCTCTGGGTGATCACTAACATTTGGGTACCATTTCCTGTTAGCTTGGATCATGACTTCCTGGATTTGGCCAAGGAATGATCAAATTGTGGGATCAGTGACTTAGGAGTGAGCCAAAGCTCTGACAGTGTCACAACAAAGAATATTGACACTGTATTTATGGGCTTCTTGTGCTCTCTTTGCCTCCCTGGGTATTTTACATCCTTGGAATATTTCTGTATTCACAGTTCCCTCAAATAACTATGTCTGTGCAAACTTTTTAGAAATGAACTAATTTTTAGTGCAATCTTCAAAGACTTTACCCACAAGTGTGTTAAATACAATATTTCTTTTGTTCAGGAGCTGGTTCAGATGGAGTTGAAGAAATCAAGAGACATCCTTTTTTTTCTACTGTTGACTGGAATGTGAGTACAAAAGGATCTGAATGATAAAGCTGTTGTTAATTTTTTCTGTGTGTTGTAGCATTTGTATAAGTATTTACATCTCAATAGGGCACAGCAAACACTGCATTACTGCTGACTAGCATATCCTGGCTTCTCCTGTAATTCCTTGGCATCTGGAGCTGCAGTATTTACTGCAGATAGGGAGTATGAATTATAAATTGTGCATTTACTTTTTAAATAATTGAGTTGCAGCATTCTCGAGCTGAAATGGTCCATTAGAGCATTTATAGGTGGGAGAGGCTGCTGGTCTTCCCAGGGAATCCTTCAGGAAGTGTCTGTCCAGTGCTCCCTGCAGGGCACAACAGCTCCTTGTGGCTGTAACTGTCCTGGACTTCCCTCTGCATCACTTCCATCCCAGTCACAGGTCAGGAATTAACTCAGGTGCTCCAAGATGATCCAAAGTCTACAAGATCACAACTCCTGGCTTCAATTCCTCATGAGCACTTTATGATTCTGCTCTGTGGCTCATTCATCCTCTGATCCGTGTTTGCCGGAAATGTTCTCAAAGCCAAGGTGCTGTGTGTGAAATAAATCCCCCCTTTGCTGTGATGCTACAGTGGTTAATGGAATAAATAAGATGTGGCTGTGCTGACAGAATTGCAGCCACCCAGGGCAGTGCTGTGCTCACCTGTTTCTTTGAAGCCCCTCATCATTATCTATTTATCTCCTGTATTTATTTCTGAAAAGTGATTTTCTAGCTGTATTCATGCAGCAGCTACCTCAGAGTCTGTTCAGCAACAAGTTTTTAGTTACAGCAAAACTCTTCTGCTTTATGTGAATATTCTTCAGAAGCTGTTGTCTTGTTTGGCTTGATTATTTACTTTTTTTCCTTTTGGAGGGACTGATGTTGAAATAAATACCAGCAGGGAACTTTGAAAGCTCAGCAGTTCTAGCTCTTTCTTTTTTCCTTTTTTTTTTCAATTTGACAATAATTTGTATTTATTTCACTCCAGTGGTGTTGATGACTGTAGCAGTTTCACGTTCGCCAATTTTGACTTTTCCTGGTCAACACACCAAATTTGTGATGGTTTTTGTGCCTACTTTTTCTTTCTGTGAGATAGACTTTGGGAGAGAAAAAGGCAAAACAGGCTCAACCTAAAGGTTACAAAGTTAGGTTTATTAACACACACTAAAGGAAGGAAAAAAGAAGAAAAAAATGAAGCTTTCAAAACTTTTCTCTCCATCCCCACAAACTGTTTACTTTTCTACAACCAACATAGAGAGACAAAACTATGATTTTTATTTAGTTTCACCATTTAAAAATAATCTTTCATCACTTTGGGAGAGGAGTCTCTCTTGATGTCCCATAGAATTTCCCCACTAACAAAACAGTTTTCTCGTGGGTTTTAACTGCCACAAAAACAGCCGCCTGGTAAAAAACTTTGCTTCTGTGACCCCTCTCATTAGCAGTTTTCCCACGCTGCTTATGGGTCATGGGTCTAGACTTTTGCATATTAGGGTGTCACCTTTTAAAGATGCACAACTCAAAGGATTCTTCTCAGGGAACAGAGAGATCTCACTTCTTCACTAGCACAAAGGACTTATCTCTATCTCTGTTCAAGCATCTTTTAAGATCAGTATCACTTAGTCCATCACACACACCTTTGTTCAAAATCCACACACAAATTTGAAGATCTCCCTAAATGCATATCTTTCCATGATTTGAAGGGATATGTTAGTCCAGTTTCCATGGTTTACATCCAGAGAAGTCCAGTCAGAAATGTCCACTTCCTCAATCCCTTTTTTCCAATAATCTTTATCAGTTCTTTTGCTGACGTCATATCATGCTGTCTGTGAAAAACGAGGTCCACTTTCCTGGTAAAATTAAAAATAGGTTTAATAAAAAAAATATGTAAGACAATTAGGAGACAGAAATCAAACAAAGGATTAACGCCCAGGTGACTTGGCATTTAGCCAAGTGCACAGCTGCTATTTCAGAGACCTTCTTTAAATACCCTTTCTATTGCATCAGTCTGTTGCATATTCAAACTTTTCTACAAACTAGTTTCCATATTCCAGGAATTGTTTAGCATGGTCCCGCCTTTTTAGAGCATGCGTGTTTCTTGGCTGTGTCTTCATTATCACTTCTAGTTTGGGTTGTGATCTATGCTTTCTTCAGGTGGCAGGTGCTGATAGTCTGGCATATCAATAGCAGGGTCTTCTTCACACGTTCATTGGATGTTAACTAAACAGACAGTTCAATTGCAAGCATAACTATAAATCAGCTATTCCACTACTGTGACTAAGCAAAAACATAAAATCTGTATCCTTACAGCAGAGTTATTTCAGCACCACACATAAAACAATCATTTTAATATTTGCGAAAAGCCAATACTATAATGTGTATCTGTAACACTGTCTCTCTGTGTTCTTTCCTCTTAGGGAAAGAGTTGGAGTTTGAAGGCTTCAGCTTGCCCAGAAAGGGTTAAATCTGCCCAGGCCTACTATGGTCATGTGATTTTTGCCAGCAGCAGCTTCTCCCTGCTGCTGCTCTTCAGAGGGCCAGGCATTCCCCCCCACACCCCCCTTTTTTTTCTTTGCCTGGTAGTCACCGGAGCGGGGTGGGGGACCTCTGCCCACCCCTCGGTGACTGGACCCATAGATGTTATCAGAGGCTCAGCTGGCTCCAGGGGATAGGCAACCTCCCCTCTCCTGCCAGGAGCCCATGGAGAGGACCAGGCCTCCGGCTGCCTCCCCCTGCCTAACAGAGGGAGGGGCAGGGCAGGCTGGCCTGGGCTGTTCTAACAGAACGGCCCGGCTGATGTTACCTGTTCAAGTGGCCGAGAGGAAAGGGCCGACTTGCCCTTCCTCAGAATTTTATATGGGTGTTCCTCAGAGTTGCATCCAGCTTCTTCAATGGTCTAACAATATGTCAATATTCAAAAATGAACTCTGATAGGTGCCTGTCTCAAAACAATTTCAAGGTCCTGACAGGGAACTGTTCCCACTTTATCTAAAAGCCAAAATGTGTCAACCTATAACAATGACACTTCTGTATTTTTCCTCTTTATTTCTTTGGGATGAATTTAGGTCCCCTTTTCCTTGGGGTTGGTTGGTTTGGGTTTTTTAACTGAAATATACTGTATGCTTTTGTGCAGGAAGGCTAAATTTAAAAAAACTGCACAAAATAGGTCTGAAAGGAGGAGCAAAATGGCAAGGAAATGCTCTTAGAAATTCCTGAATTTTGCATGGGGAGTCAACATCTTTTGACATGAAGTTTTCTGTTCCTTAGCTGTAAATGGGATTTATTGCAGATTTGAGATTTTCCCCTGATTAGTTTGGTGGATTAGGAAAAACCTGGAATAGAGTTTTGAGAATGGGCAGTTCCTTGCCAGGAGGGATGTGCCTGACACTGGTTGAGGTCTTTGTCCTTCCCGTGGAAGCTTCATTGACTCTTAAATCTTTGTCCTTCTCTTTCAGAAACTGTTCAGAAGAGAAATTCAGCCTCCATTCAAACCTGCCTCTGGAAAGCCAGAAGATACTTTCTGTTTTGATCCAGAATTCACAGCAAAAACACCAAAAGGTAACTGTGCATAGCTGTAAATGGGTGAGATTTGAGGGACAGGAGGGTCAAATTAATGCTAAAACAACAAGCAGAAAAGCCAGGGAAAAAGTTATAAGGAAAGGATGCACCAGGGTTCCAGTGCTTTGAAGGAGGATGTTCCCCTCAGCAGGTTTCTGTTCTTTGAATATTTTGTTAATCTTTGACTCGGGAAGAAAAAAATAAATGGAATATTAAAAGTTGGACTATGTTTCTAGTTATGATTAAAGTCAAGCATGCAATGTTTGAGGGCAAGTATTAAATATTAAAGTAAACTCAATTTGATTGCAGCAGTGAGTCTTTTTAGGGTCAGCATTTTATTGAGACTGCCTTGCTTTAAGAAACTATTATCATTATTATTGCTTGGTTTGCTTCAAGTTTCACTTGAGGTTTTCTTTTGTGAATATAGCTGCTGCATCCAGCTTCTAAACCCTCTTCCCGTGTTTGGAGAAGGTCTGTGCTCTTGATAGGCTACACAAAATTATTGAGCTGTGCTCACTGTGAGATTTCATACAGTGAATTCAGAGGTACACAGAATATAACCTGAGGAAAACTTAATTCTATTAATTCAGGGATATTTTTTTCAGTCAAAATTTACTATTTGGGTATTCTTGTGTTGCCTCACTTGTGCCTTGCCAGCAGCTCATTCGCCACTGAACCAGCAGTTCTGTTGTTGCTCTTCTGTGTTACAAAGCTGTTAAGCTTTGACAATGATCTTTATTTCTTTTCCATAAGTAGTTTTGCTTCAGTGAACTTCTTCCTTAAAACATGTGTTCACACATAAATTCCTGCAGTGCTTTGCAGTTTTCTCTAAACCCTGGAATACTTGTTTGTGTTTGTTACTGAAGTAAGAGAGCACAGATGACAAACTAGAAGTTTTATTTATTATTTAACATTGATGTTCCTCTTGTTTGCTTCCCTCCCCTCAAGATGGTTTTTCTAACATACCTCTCCTGAATGTTATGAAATGGCCTTGCTGGGATGTAGCCACACTAATCTTGTGTGTCTGTGTGCCCCCAGATTCTCCAGGGGTCCCACCCAGTGCAAACGCCCATCAACTCTTCAAGGGATTTAGTTTTGTTGCAACTACTACTGTGGAAGACCATAAAATTTCACCCCTCACCAATATCCTGCCCATAGTCCAGGTAATGCTTTGCTTTTGGGAAACTTCTTTCACATGTCAAAGACTTACCAATATTCAGTATTTACATTTGCTTTGTTGAGGAGACGGTTATAAAAGTCTTATTAAATACTTCCATATGTTTGATTTTAAAAAGTGAGTTACTGTTTCTCTGGAGGCAGAATTTCAAAGAAAAATCATGAGCAAGCAAGAGAAACTTCTGCTTTTGGTACCAGTGTAATGGCAAAGAGAATCCTGTTGCTTTAGATAACCATTTGCCTGTGTTTTTTTTAAAGCAGCTTCATGGAAACAGTGCACAGTTCACTGATGTCTATGAACTGAAGGAAGATATTGGTGTGGGCTCCTACTCTGTTTGCAAAAGATGTATCCACATAGCTACAAACATGGAGTTTGCTGTGAAGGTATTGGCATAAATTCTACTCTGACATTCTGAAAATATTGGCTAGTAGATTTGAAAACTTATATTTGTGAATTTCCCAGTTATTGTGGCTGTTTATGTGTTTATAAGTTACAATCTTGAAAGCTGAAAATCCTGTACAATGATGGGAACACTGGAAATAAAACGAGATTCACAAGGGTGGAACTGGGCTGCAGGGAATTAGTGATGTTTCAGACCAGTGCATTTCCTTGTTCAGTGGAGCAGGATAGGTGATAGAATTTTAACAAGGATAGAGCAAGAAATGAATAAATGGAATTAGAAGCTGGAAGATTAATTACTCATGATTAGTAAGAAGTAATGAACTCTAGATTTTTTTTTCTGTTGTTTAAATGAGAATATAAATTTAAAAAAATGTCATTAGCAAATAGCCTTTGCTTATGCAAGTTATTTTTCCTGTTATATTTTGCAGATAATTGATAAAAGCAAAAGGGATCCCTCAGAAGAAATCGAAATTCTTATGCGTTATGGGCAACATCCAAATATTATCACTTTAAAGGATGTATGTACCTCCTTTTTTGCTGCCTCTTATTAGACAGTGCTGAAAAAATAAACGCAGATGTCGGCAATTTATTGGGATTCATTAAGTTTCTTTTACATAGAAAAATCTACTGGCAGAGCAGTATGTAATAGTAGAGGGAGTGTTTCAAAATACAACGTTGTCCTGGTACTAATTTTTTCTAAGGCCTGTTTAACCAGCCTGAAGTGAGAAATGATGTAAAGGTTAGAAATGCCATATTTCTTCTTGTTTCAAAGGAGCAGCCAATGTGTTGGTGAAAAGAAAAGAAAAGAAAAAAAAAAAAGCAGTGGCCTGCATGTTGTCCTGTCTATCCCAGAATGACCCTGGAAGGGAAGAGCAGTAGGGAGTTGTAGGGCTGCTCTCCTCTTCCAACGGTAGTTCTTACACTGAAAAATGTAACTCAGAGTGATGAATTAACAACTTGAATTGAGAGTGATGAATTAACAGCTGAGTTATGAACTCCCAGGATGACACATGAGCTGCCTTGCAGTCCCTGCTTTGGCAGTCCCTGCTGTTTGTGCTGCCTACTCCTGTGGGAGGAGGGGATTTCTGGGGATGTGTAACTACAGATGTTGCCTTTTAATAGCTCGGAGTGTATTTTGTGTGAGTGCACTGTTCAACCTCTCCCCAGGTGTATGATGATGGCAGATTCATCTACCTGGTCACAGAGCTGATGAAGGGGGGGGAGCTGCTGGACCGCATCCTGAGGCAGAAATTCTTCTCGGAGCGGGAGGCCAGCGCTGTGCTCTTCACCATCACCAAGACCGTGGACTACCTGCATTGCCAGGGGGTGAGTGAGCCCTCCCACTACACACCCCTGTCACAGCTCTGAAATTACCTTGCCCTGTGTCCTTTGCTTGGCTTGTTCTCATGCTACAAGGTTTTGTATTTATCACAAAGGTGAATCATAGAAACAACTTATCCTGTTATCCTGGCAAACCCTTTGGACTACACTTTATGAAACAGCAGATTTTTGTCCTGTTCTCCTTGCCAAATGGTGATGCTGGTTCCAGTTGCGTTATGAGCCAGGAGGTTTTTATTACATTACTTGAACTAGAATTTTTGGGTACTTTAAAGTTACATAGTTTTTTAAAACTCTCATAAGTATCTTAATCTAGAGAATAGCTTTCATAAATTGTAAATTACAAACAAATGTACCTGCTCCTCCTAAATGATGGCTTTTCTAATATCTTTGCTTAAAGGTGGTGCACCGAGACCTTAAACCCAGTAATATTTTATACACTGATGATTCAAACAATGCTGATTCTATCAGGATTTGTGATTTTGGATTTGCAAAACAACTTCGAGGAGAAAATGGACTACTTCTAACTCCCTGCTACACAGCAAACTTTGTGGCACCAGAGGTATTTCAAGCTGCTCTGTGTTTTCTTTATGCTGTTTTTGGTGCATCAAATGCTTAAAAATTTCAGCAATGCTTGGAAAAAACCTTCAACAGTTCTGCTACTTTTCTTTAAATATAATCACACATGCTTTTTAAACACTGGGGCATGTTTATTATAAACCTGCTTTAAAAACAGCAGAGCCCACCCTTAAAGATAAGATGTGAGCCTGTTGAAAATCTTAAGAGATTACCTGGGAACAAGAAATATTCTTGGTATTTACTGCAACCTGTATATTAGAAAATCAATAGTCAAATCTCTGACATGATCCAGGGATGGTCTTACCCTTCCTTAGGCTGTGGTGTTGTTTTGGGGTGTTTTTTGTAATATATGGTAAATCTTTAATGCTCTCTGTATCATAGGTTCTCATGAGACAGGGATATGATGCTGCTTGTGACATATGGAGCTTGGGAGTTCTCCTTTACACAATGTTGGCAGGGTGAGAATATTTCTGAGCTCTTTTGTTTACCTAAAATCCCAGAATGTTGCCTGAATCCTTGCTTCCATAGAAATGGTGAGGCATGGGCTCATGGAATGACACAGACACTCAGGTGGGACAGGCAGTGCTGAATCAAAGCCAAATAAACCATGTTTATCTCACAGGTAGGATCAGGGTTTCTCTTCCCATACTGCAGGACTTGGGGGTGCCAAAGACTTCCCCCAGTTTTCAGGAGGAAATTGAGTCTGTGAAAATATGTGGTGGGTTTCTTTTTACCCTCCAGTCTCTTGTCCTCCCACCCCATCCCCTTTACTTACCTTGTGTCTCTTGCCCCTGCTGCATTCCTGTGTAGAACACTCTGGGTTGTGATCTCTGGAGTTTCCTAAACAATCCAAACCTAATGAAGCTCTAGGAAGCATCTAGTGGCCAAATGAGAGATGTTTGCTGGATACCGCTCTAACAGAAAAATAGCAGGTTTTTCATCTTATGGCTAAATTCTGTCTATTCGAAATTATTCTCTTGAGAAATCTCTACTTGCCATTTAATACTAGAAATAATAATATTTAATAGTATGTGTATACATTCTGTGATATGTTTCTGTTGGCATTGGAATATTGACTCTGATTCATGAGATTTTACCAGTTTCTTGCAGTTTTTATCTAACAAGGTGTTTTTGTTGGTTTTTTTCTTTCACCAGCTATACTCCATTTGCCAATGGTCCCAATGATACTCCTGAGGAGATCCTAGTACGGATAGGCAGTGGAAAATTCTCTCTAAGTGGAGGCAATTGGGACACTGTTTCAGATGCAGCAAAGGTGTAAATGTTTTTTGGTTTTATATTTTTGTAGAATTCCAATGAAATCTACTGAGCTTTATCAGCTAGACTGCTCTGTAAGTGTAGTTTGTTATTATTGTCTGCAGACTTCATTGCAGGGAAGGATATCTGCTCCGACATTTTATTTAAAGACTCCATCTGTAATCAGTATGGATTCCCTGGGATGGTGTTGACCCATTCTGTGGGTATCTTTATCACCAGTGTTATCTTTTAAAAAGATCAGCATTAATATTAAATATTAACGTTTAAATATTTTTTCCTGATCCTTTGGAACTGCACTATTTGTTCATTTCAGTAGGAGTGATTCGGAATGCTTGTTGGCTGCTGCTGTCTTAGCATGAGAAATTCACTTTTGTGTATTTAAGAATGCTTCACATTTTGTACCTAAAACAAAGGGAACATTGTGTCAGCTTGCTCGTATTTTGGTTTTATTTCAAACTATTGCTGTCTCTGTTCTGCACCCTTCCCACCCACCTCTCCTTTGTTGTAATTAATCAGTAGCTTATTGCTAATGTTTCTCACAGGCAAAAACAAATGTCCATTGCTGTTGGCTTTATGCTTTATGTGGCTCCTTGAAGGAAAAATTCCTTGCTGGTGTCTCACTGTCTCTGAATTCAGTTGTAGTAAGGAGTCAGCAGAGCCCAAAGTGCAGAATGAACAAGGAGAGAGATTTGCAAATAATAGCTTTCCTCCATAAAATCTGCTTACTACATTATAATAGGATTTCTAGTCTTTTAAAGATTGCATTCATAATAAACATGAAAGGCACAACAGTGAGTTGCTTTGCAATCAAGGCTGGCTCTGTTGAACTGCTCCAATAGTACCACACATTGTTCTCAGCCTTCTGCAGTGTCAGGGTGCAGAATGATCCCATTTGTCTGCTGATCTGTGTGCTGACATTCTGTTAATCCCTCCACATCGGGTGCTTCTCTCATAGCTGCCATCCCTGCTGCTTTAAAGGCCGCCTAAGATGATTTGGACTGAGCAATTTTCGTGTTTCCCTTCCCTGCAGGACTTGTTGTCACACATGCTGCACGTGGATCCCCACCAGCGGTACACGGCCGAGCAGGTGCTGAAGCATTCCTGGATTGCCTGTAGGGACCAGCTGCCTCATTATCAGCTCAACAGGCAAGATGCTCCACATCTAGTAAAGGTAAACCCACCTGGGATGCTGCTTCAGCTGGGGGCTGTGCAAGGAGTTCAGTTGGTTTAGAGCTACAGACAGAAGTCTCATTTTTTCTATTTGCTTTCTGTAGTACCAACACATTTAAGTTACATAGTGAGACAAATTCATGGAATGGTGGATTGGTTTGGGTTGGGAGGGACCTTAAAGCTGGGCCACCCACCCCCTGCCATGGGCAGGGACACCTTTCACTGTCTCAGGCTTCTCCAAGCCCCAATGTCCAGCTTGGCCTTGGACACTGCCAGGGATCCAGGGGCAGCCACAGCTTCTCAGGGCACCCTGTGCCAGGGCCTGCCCACCTTCACAGGGAGGAATTTCTTCCCAATATCCCACCTAACCCTGCCCTCTGGCAGTGTGAAGCCATTCCCCTTGTCCTGGCACTACATACCTCTGTGTAAAGTTCCTCTACAAATGAAATTAATAAATAATTATTTTTAACCTCTGTAGAGGAAGAGATTTTTGTGTGTGTTTTCTGTAAGGTAGTTCTTGAGCTGTCTCCTATGTCAGGACCTGAGTAACCACTGAAGTGGCTGTATTTGAGAAATTTGTTCTAATCTGGCTTGAAAGATACAAATTCTGACCTACATTAACAGGTCACTCCTACATCTAAGGGATACAAAACAAGTACAAAAGAAAGAGAAAGAAGTGTCAGGCACCCATGCTTAGACATTGGAAGGATTCAACAACAGATTTTTTTTTCCTAACAAACTTAGGAGAATTCACATGACCTGGCATAAGTTTTGTTTGGTTTTAATAGAGCTAGTTGAGTATTTAATGTTTACTTGCTTTATTTTCTGATTAAAACTTCTACATATATGAATTATTATCACGTATTTCCTTTTTCTCTAGGGAGCCATGGCTGCTACATATTCTGCACTGAATCACAAGACATTTCAGCCAGTGCTGGAGCCTGTGGCAGCCTCCAGTTTAGCTCAGCGACGAAGCATGAAAAAGCTCACATCCACAGACTTATAGATCCACTGGGACACCTGAGCAGACACAAGCAAGGGGGAAACCTAGCAAGTGGCTCTGTTTTGCCTGACCTGTGATCAAAAGGCATCTATGGTTTCCTGCTACACTACTTGAATTCTGTATAAGTCCTTTTTTTAAAAAGAAAAAAAATCCACAGGTTCATACTGTGTTTGTTTTACAGGCCATATCTGTTAACTTAAACATCAGGTACACCATAATGAATTTCTCTACACTGTCCTTTGAGATGTGTTGGAAATATTCTTTCACATTCTTTATAGTTTTGCTGGGTTCAGGTTAAAAAAAACAAAAACAAAAAAAAATTTAGGGGACCATTCCCAATGACCAAGTTGTACATAAAGCGTCAGTGTGAGTTTTCTTGCTTCACACCTTTAGACCTTGCTGTGAAAGGCAAATTCTTCATTTTGTAATTGGGCACTTCCTTGATTCAACTCAGTTCCTTTCCCTTGTCCATGACTTATGCAGTTGAGCAATGTGATGTGCCAAAGTTAATTCATCACTGTTGATTTGGTAAGTCTGTGTTTGCATGGTGCCAGTAACTGAGGAGTTTCTGTGGAAATACAAACCAAAGGGATATACAAGATCCTGCACTTCAATTTGATCTCTTGTGACCCAAAAGAAATGCTGGTTATGGCCTCTAACAGGAAAATGAACATTTATGGTCGTTACCACAAATTGTGTCCTCCACTGAGCTGGAGAAAGTCAATATATGAAAACTGTCAAAATTCAGGCTCTCAGAAACATTGGTGCCACTTCAAAACAACATCATGCAGCTCAATCCTTTGTTATTTATATTTCCTATCCATTAGTACAACTACTGTGTTACTTTCCTCAGCAGTCTTTCCACTAAATACACCCAATATTAGGTTTGTTTGGCATATGAGACAAACTGACACTTTATTATAACCAACTTGGCACTTGGGGTTTATTTTTATTTATTTGATTTTATTTTTAATAGAAGGTTGCTTCTCTCTTACTCTCTTGCCACATGTACAAATATTACAGAACAGCAATGCAAAATTCTCTTTGCCTAACTGTAGGAGTAGCTTGGGAAAATAAATAAGCCTTGCTGTGTGCCCAGATGAGGGAATTCTGACCAAGAAATTTCACAGTTAGGGACAAATTTCTTTCAGCATCCTGTGGCCAGCACTCACTCACCCTCTCTGTCTGGTGTTAGGACTTCAGCTGTTCCTAAATGCTCTGGTGGAAAGGAAATTCATTTCAGGGCCAGAATTACCTTGGGGTTTCCTGACTCAAAACCAATGCTAACTGCTGATAGTTCATTCAGAGCTATACTTATAAGTGTTTTCAAAAGTTGTAGACACTGAGTAATTATAGTGACATAGCAGGATGATTTTAAATATTAAATATATTAGTGACATTAGACTGTGAAGTGACCAAAACTCAAACATAGTTCAGACTCATTTGTCATCATTGAATTTTCAAATGCAAGACCCCAGGGCAGACAGAAATCAGTGTTTTGAGACAGCAAAAAAAAAAAACTTCCAGGAGAATTCTGGCCCAAGCACCAGGAGTGGTGGTGATAACTCAGATCTCAGAAGAGATGTTGGCTGGTTTTTGGTTATACCTGTGAAGGAATTGGTGATGTTGGAAGTACTTTTAGATAAGCTGCTTTCTTCTGTTGTGATGGGGGAAGATGGACATTATCTGGCCAAATAGTTAAGTATGAATATATGTAGAGTTGAGACTTAATGATAGAGCAAACATAGGTGTGCTCTTTGTATCACACAGAACATCCCCCAGATGGAACTTCTTGAGTGTTTGTTAGATGTTGGAAGCTTTAGGGGTCATTTGTGCCTAGTTTTGAGGTGCCTGTTTGAAATGCTTGAAAGCTTATCAAAGAACACAACTGCTTCCTGGAAAGCTCCTTGTTTAATACAAAATCTGCCCCTTTTGCAGCTGCTTCATCTTCCTTTTCGTTATTGAAGACCTTTTCCAGCAAGAATGCCTGGAAACCTCTTGTCTACACTCTGTCAGGGTCATTTTTATGTGAATTTAAAGATGACTGCCAGAAGAATTTTAATTCACTAAAAAAAAAAAAAAAAAAAAAAAAAAGGCAAAAGTGGTGTAAATTAAACACTCTGAGCCCAGGTCTAGGTGTCATGTGGTGTTGGGGATAAGAAGTAATACAAAGCCTGGAATACCAGGAAAATGTCAAACTTGAATTGTCTTCAGCTTTCCTGTAAGGCAGCAGCTGGTCTTTAATGGCTTTACCCATGAGTCATTTAACAGTGTTTCTGTTGATATTTTCTTTTAGCTTGCTTAGAAGCACCACGGCATAAGCACCTTAAAAGCTTTTTTCACAAGAGCAGTTGGAAGCAGCTGAAGGGACTCAAGTTGTTCTTGATGTGCAACACAAAGGTGGTGAGAGGAAAAGAACACAAACAAGGTGGATGTTCTGATTCATTGCAGAGTATTTAAAACATCTCCTGTAAAGTTATCCCTGTGTTATATCACTACTGACCTTTAGTGCAAGTGGTACTCCAGGGATAAAAGCAACGTTTCAGTGATTGCAGCATTACAAAGTTGTCTTCTCCTGGGGAAAACGTATGGATATGTTATATCTGACAGGCCAGTGTACCCTGGTATTCCAATTATAATCCTTATTTTGGGGGGAAAGTTCCCTTGCTCTGACTATTTCAGCATATCAGTCTTGGACTATTTGGGATCTGCAGGAACACGAAAGAGTTCACTTGCAGTTTACTTTTACTATATTTAATGATCATTTTTGTGAGGCTCCTTTGGGAATTCCTTGCCTGTTTCTCATCCCTTTCTTTCCCAACTTAGGTTTTGATATCTAAAAGTAGCATGGTCTGCTCATGAGCTGTCAGTTAAAGGTTTGAGATGGAAGAGCAGGTGGGAAATGGGAAAGTGCTCTGGCTGCAGTGAAAGACTGGAGGTTGGTGGAAATTATTTCATATCATCTGGGCACAGTTCAAGTTTACAAACTGGTGATGTTCTTACTGCCTTACTGAGTTAGAAAAAAAAGACAAATTTTTACAAAGGCTCATAATTATACAGAAGTAGGCATTCAGACTAAAGGAATTTCCACAGAACTAAGTCTTTAATGATAGAATATTTTGGCTGTGGCTTCCTGCCAAAAAAGCTCCTGCTCTGATGTTTGGTGATGATCATTCTAAGTTCCAGCTCTGGGGCACACAGAAAGCAGATTCCCACTGGAGCTGGAGTGGGCTCAGGATGTCTTTTGCTGTTCTTTCACCCCAGGATATCTCAATTTGTACGTTCAGTTATCCTTTGGATATTAAGTGAGGAACTCTGTCGTATTCCTGTTCCATATCCAAAAACTGCAGTGGCATCATGATGAGCCCATGGTAGGGTCACAGGGGCCTTCCTGAGAGCTTTCCTGGTTGGGTCCAGTCAAGCCATCGATGTGTGGCTTGTGTGGTTTTCTTTATCCCATTGTGCTCAAAGTCAGTGAATTCCTCTTGCCCACGCCAGGAGGTGCAGGGGG
The DNA here is from genome assembly GCF_021018805.1 of Prinia subflava. Taxonomy (NCBI): domain Eukaryota; kingdom Metazoa; phylum Chordata; class Aves; order Passeriformes; family Cisticolidae; genus Prinia; species Prinia subflava. The sequence goes on from NW_026960606.1 coordinate 7,684,311, forward strand.
CTGATCCTGCTGTTCATTTCAGGCCTCTGTTGTTTGAATGTTCTTGCAGCCAGAGGAGGCATCCAAAATCTCACCCAAGTCAGCCATGCTGAGCTTGAATTCTGTCTTCCATGTTTTAATACCTTTTCCAAAGCTGATCTTCAGCTGCCCAATAGTTAAAATAACCTTTAGCAAACTTCAAGATTTCCTTGCAATGTATTTAGAGACTGGTCTGTAGAGCTATGTGAAATTAATTACACAAGATGATAATAATTCTCCTTGTTTGTGTCGGTGAAATTGGGCTAAAACATCAATGGTTTTATGTATTTCTGTAGCACTTAAGCTTTTCAGTCCTACCTAGAACTAAAAGTTTGCAATATTTGTGGGAGGGGAGGGAGGAGCAGGTTTTTCTTTCTCAAAGTTTCCAGAAAGCTTCTGAAGCTGTGATCATAATGGAGTCCTTATGTAATCTTATAGGAGCTCTGTAGGGTTAAAAACATAAAATTCTCCTTAAAAGTTTGTTCCAAAGCTCTTTTAGGTGTGCACTGAAAGCTATCGGTAACACCCCTGCACTTCATCCATACCACATCAGCCTTCTGCATCAATATTTCTGTCTCTGCTCCAGTTATTTTTTAAAATATTTTCTTCTTCAAATAGAAGAATGGATAGAAATTTGAAAACTCCCACCCTTAATGTATGGCTGAAGCTGACTGAGTATTGTAATAATTTGCATAATTAGAAAGTCCCCCACTAAATCATCAGCAAGTGGTTTTCTTGAGATTTTTCCTGTGTAAAGAAAGCAAACTTTCTCTGAAAGCTTTAAAATATACTTAATTGATTATGTCTCTTAATTATTAATTTTTGGGCAATAGCTTATTACCGATAGTGAGTTTGAATAATCCTGAATCTTCTTGTGGGGTTTTTCACATGAGGCCTGAGGACACTGGAGGTGGATCTGCTTTGCAGGACCAAGTGTTCAGGTTTGGGTGTTTTGCAGTAGACTTTTGAGCAGTGTTTGCTAATTAATTGATTAATTGCATTATCATAATGTCCCAAGCACTTTGGCATCTTGTACTGATGCTCTGGTTAGAGCTGAAACTCTCCTGGCACGTGGCTAAATCTCCATAAAGGGCATTAATTGAGAACAGTGTGTAATGAATTCCATGCTCTCTGAGGTACTTCAAAGATGAAACTACACAAGGTCCCCATTATCAGATATTGTAACTGTCATTTCTTTCTCTTAAGAATATTGTGGATTTTGTATCATACTGTATTTATTTCATTTAATTTTAAAAGAAATGTTTTCTTTAAAGCTCTGTATATATTGACATTAAAGTTTGCATTGTACTACGTTCTCTTCTTGCAAGGCTGGGTCTGGCAGTGCAGAGATGTTTCTCTTGGCACTGCTGCCTTCAATTACAACACACCAAAGACAGCCTCAAAATTGTATTTATTTTTGTCAAACTCCCTGAATAATCATAAAGGTACAGTTTTAATTAGCTGGCAGTTCCTTGAGTACTAGAATAAAAGGGTTGCAAATTCATAACATTTGGTAATTGACAGAAATCTATCACTTCTGCTTTGGAAGTTTGCTTGCTTCTGATTTTCAAATGGATATAAAAAACAATGAGCAAACATTCCTAAATTAAATGTATATGAATTATTTCATAAACCTTGCCAAAAATCTCACATACATCAATCTCTACTTATAAATTTATATTCAGTCAAGTGTTTCGTGCCACACTTGCAGCAAAACAGACATTCAGTGGTAGGATTGATGTGTTACCTCAGGGTGGGATCATCTACCTCTGTGTTTTTTAAGTACGTATTAAATTGGACTTCATAAAGTAAGAGGAAATAATTTTCCTGCAAAGATCTGATCTTTTGAAAGTTGATGCATTACAAGTGTCAGGAATTACATTAAAAACTAGGTTTAAAATCCTCCTGAGGTATTTGATAACTGCTGGTGCTGTTTGTATTCACAATGGTTTATAAATACTTGATTTTTTTGAATGCACAGGAACGTTTTCCCACCTTTGCCTCACGTCCGTCTCCCAGGTGCTGTTTGCTCACACAAGACACTGCTTTTACTAGCACTGGTGGCAGAAGAAGAGAGGGACTGGACCCACAGAGGAGGCAGCAGGTGCAAGTTTCCCAGACTGATGATTTGTTTGATTTTCATTCAAGGTAGGCAGGAAAAACAAATCAAATTGGACAAAAACATTAATATAATTTTTTAAAGCCCTGAGTCTCAGGTATTGGGATCTGGAGGCTTGGTGAAGATGTTGCTAGGTGGGAGGAGACAAGGCATGGATTAAAAGCCAACCTTACTGAATATTTGAAAAAACCAAGGACAGGGATGAGCCAAGTGCTAAAAAAGATGCCAGAATGTGCCTTAATTGCATCCTGCTCTTTGTTTTCCTGCAAATTTTGGTTCGCGGGAGCCGTTTTCCCCATGATTCATCTCTGAAGCTTTATGACTGTAAGAGGCACCTTCCCATGTCTCTTGTGTTTTTATGAGGTGTAAAATGTTTTAACGTAAAGATGTTCCCACCTTTACTTGCCCCAGCAGTAGCAGGAGGAGGGAACAGTTGTCTGCTGGCAGTTTTGCCAAAATATTGCATTTATTTTAACTTTTGTTTAACAATTTTCTCCCAGAACCTCTGGGGAACTTTTCTCAGAGGCTGGGGCTTCTTGTGGACCTCTTGAAAGACTCAGGAAGCTTTTGGCCGAGATGAGGTCAGTTCTGCAGTCCCTTGAGGCACTGTTTGGGCAGGGGCTCACTCACAGCTCCCTCCTCTTGGAGTCATTTGCATTTCCAGCCTTGGAGCAAATCTTTAACTGTAGGTAATCAGGGATATGCGATCGGAAGATGTCGCGCTGTACAGGCAGACAGAGCCCCTCCCCCTCAAATAATCAATGCAGTTTAACCCCCTCAGTTACCTAGTGATGCAAGCAGACGGAAGTGGCATCCTAAACCCAAGCTATTTAACCCCATACCGCCTTCTAATAAACGCCATTCGCCGTCCACCACATTGGTGTCTGTGAGCTAATGGCCCGAGCGGCCTGGGGTTGGTCGCTGTGCTGTTCCTGAACCAGGTCGTCACGCCTCAGAGAAGGCAGCAAGTGGTGCCGAAAACCGGGAATCACTCGGGTAACGGGAATCGCCTGGATGGGTGAACAGCGGCTGGAGCGGCAGGGCCAGCTCAGCGGGGAGGATGCTCCCGGACCAGTGAAAGAGAATGGAAGCTCTCGCGAAGGTCGTATCCGATTCATAAGCAATGGGGTATTGATTGTAAACCAAAAGACTTTAATCTCGCCGTCGTGAGGCTTTTAGAAATTGGGGTCATTGACAGAACGGTGGATATACTCCACCCAGAAATATGGGATAGATGTACTAAAGCTTTAGCTGAAGAGACTATGTCCTCAGGGTTGGGGAAAAACCTTAAAGCGTGGGGAAAAGTCGTGTGGGCTTTGCAAAAGGCCTTCCAGGAGCAAGAGACCTGGAAAACCGCACAAAACTGTCTGCTGGCCACACCGCAGCTGGGGGTGGGAGCAACTACGCAGACAGAGGACGAAAGCGATTTTGCCGAGTGCAAAAACTCGCAAGCGCAAGAGCTCCTCCCAGAGCCCCCGAGCGTAAGGCCGCCTGAAGAGGTACAAGCGCGGGCACGGTCATTCTGGGACGAGCTAGCGGAGGAAGCCAGAAATGCCACCGTCAGTTCAGAGAACAGGGGGACCAGGGAAGGACCCCCACCTTATTCAGCACAAAATGGCGCTGAACCGCAGAGAAAGGGAGGGGCACACACGCGGCCGGCAAAAACAAAGAGGGTCTGTTAGACATTGCAGACGCGCGCGAGCGAAGACGGGGGGAGAGTCCAGCAGGGGGGCAAAAGGCCAACCCGAGGGCTCACCCGAAAGCATACCCTTATAAGGCAAGAGCCTCCCCTAGCAGGAGGCGGGGCGAGCCTAGGGGGAAGGAGCGGTCCACCCACAGGAGGAGTGGGCGGGGCCGGAGCCCAACAAAAAGGCACTGGAACCCAGAAGTGTCTTATCACTCCACATCCAGCTCTGGGTCTGACACCAGCGGCTCGGACGAGCGGTCGGAAACTGACACGGACTCCAAAAAAGAGGGAGCGTGTCAAGTGTGGTCTAAAGCAAAGTCAAATAAAGCCTCAGCCCACACCGAGAGGGAATTAAAATGTGAACCCACCCAGCTTACAGACTGGAGGAAAATCAAAATAGCGTGTGCGGACTGGGCTCCGTCAGCCAAGCTGGCATTCCCGGTCCGACTTGGGGGTCAAGGTGGGAACCAAAGGATTTATTCACCAGTAAATCCCAAGGATGTGCAGGCAATTGTTAAAGCAATTGCAGACAAAGGTATTAACTCTGCTATGGTCTCCACCCTCATTGATGGCATTTTTGGAGGGGATGACATGCTCCCATTTGATATTAAACAAACCTGCAGACTAATTTTTGACGGGGCAGGGATGATTGTTTTTAAACAAGAATGGGAAGACAATTGCACAAAGCAGCTAGCCTTAGTGACAGGGGCGGATTACCCACTGCACGGCTCCAGCCTGCAGTGGCTGATAGGCACGGACCCAGACATGATCACCCCCCAAGCGCAAGCCGAGAAATTACGGGCCCATTAAGTTATAGTAACTACTCGTGCCGCCAGAGATGCTATTCGCTCTGCCTCCAGAATTATTGCTAAATGTCTCGGTTTAAGGGAGAGGTGAATTTTCCAGGAAGTTATGGGCAAACCAATCAGTGGTCAGGTTTTATGCTGGCACCTGGAGTAGCCACTGGGAAGTTTGGACACATCTCTGAGAACACAAGGGTTTAAAAGCAAGGACTCCCAGAGGGTCTGCCTCTTTTTGGGTTCCGGTTTCAGCAGAGAAACATCTTCGCCTCCTCCCCTGCTCAGCTTACAAGGCTGAGTGGGGGAGGGGAACCATGTGGCTGGGCTGAGGTAAGCTGGAGCCCCGGGGGGGGGGGAAGAGAGTGAACAGGACTGGAGCTGAGCTGGCCCCATCCAGGATGGAACAGTAGAAAACTGTAGAGGTGCTTTCCGTCCCGTCACACACCCCCCCCCACCCTCCGGGAGAAGGTGCCCAGCTGCGTGTAGGAGTTGTCGAGCCTAGGAGTGCCTGAGCCTGCAGCCCTGCCGGGAGCCAAGAACTGTTAACTCTTTCTGAGGCAGAAGGAAACTTTTCCCAGACATTGATTCTCATGGCTAGTGGTTTCAGAAGAGAGAGAGAGAGAGACAGCCTGGGACCGAGATGATAAAGGAAGATGAAAAGAACCCCAGATGGGCAGAGATGAAAGAGCAGTGGCTTTTGAGCTGGACTTTTCTTGCATAATGTTAGCCATAGACTGAACTTGAGTCTCTTTTGAACATAAACTGCATTTAGGTAAATGTAGCCGGCTCGACTTGCTGCAGTAGAGCAAACAGAGAAGAAAGGAAGAGGGTGTAGTGGCGCCCTCTGCCCTCAGAGAAGAAACCTTCGGCCCCAGGGGAAAGATAGGGAGAGCCCGGCATGCAAGTATCCTTAAAAAGAGCCCTATATGCAGCTTTAACCCATGGACAGTGGTGAGAGCACTAGACATGGAAAAGAGAGTGTCACCACGGCAGACTTCTCCGGGTGATGCCATAGGTGACACATAAAGAGTGCACCTGTGTTTTCTGAAAAGCAGTCTGTAGTGCAAGAGAGACTCTTCTCTCCCTTGCTGAATTGAAGATTAGCTTTTGAGTAGTGATTGTTTGATTTAAAACCCAAGGTTTTAGTCCATGGAGGGTAACGTGTAAGGGGTGAAAATTGGGAGAAGAAATTTCTGGGAAGTTTTCATTTCTGGTTTTTTTTTCTTTTCTATTTCTGTTCTTATGTAATGTAATAAAGTTTTGTTTTCTGTTTTCAAGTTTTGGGCCTGCTCTGCTCTGTTCCTGATCACATCCCACAGTAGTTGTTAGGGAAAAAACATATATTCATGGGTGCATTAACATCTGGCCAGTGCTAACCCATGACACTAGACCATCGCCATGGTCCACAATAAGGCAAGTCGAGACCAAAAGTTTTACGCAGTTTGTAGACCGCCTCCAGGCAGCGGTTGATTCCTCAGCTTTGCCCTCGGAAGCAAAGGGCCCTGTTGTGGCAGAATGTCTGCGCCAACAATGTAATTTGGCTGCCAAAGACATCCTACGGTCATTACCAGCTGGGTCCAGTATTGCAGACATGATCAAGCATGTCGCAAAAGAAGAACAGCTAGTCCCAGTTCAGGCAGCCATTCACACCACAATATCCAGTGTAATGGCATGCTTCAAGTGTGGTCAAGCAGGCCACGCTGTGGCGAATTGCCCCCAGGCAGGGCACCCGCCAGCAGTGTTCCCCCTCAGCCAGATGCATCCAAGAGGACCATGCTGGGCATGCGGAAAAAAAGGGACACTTTGCCAAAGAATGCAGATCTAAGCTTCAGGGAAATGGGAAGGGGAGGGAACAGCTGGGCCGCACACAGTTCCCTCCCGCTTGGAATGCGAAGTGGCCCAATTATGCCAATCCCTGATGGGGTGCGGAGCTCCCGTGCCCGCTGCCCTCCGGAGGAATGACCAATTTTGCAGCTCAAGCGATAGCTCAATCAAGTCCGTCTACGCTCCAGGAACACCAAGAACAACCTCTCGGGAGCGAGATCCCTGAGTGGCCTTGGCCATGAAGGTGGGTAAAAACCCACTGGTAGTGTGGGGAGTCTGCTATCTCCACAACAGCTCTGACGACACTGCTATTAGTCTCCCCTTTTGGCCTGACACAGGGTCCGATGTGAGTGTTTTTCCAGAAACATACTGGCCTCTGCACTGCAAAACAGGAAGCCCCCATGGTGGGCGGAGTTGGGGGCTTGTCTCGAGCCTGCAAAAGCACCCAATTGGTGGGGATAACACTTTACACCAAAAGAGGACCGGAAAAACCCATCACCCTTTTCCCATACGTTATGTCAAAATGTCCACCCCTGTTGGGAAGAGATGCCCTAGCCCTATTGAATGTCAGAGTGACAAATTTATTCTGAGGGCCACTGCCACGTACCCGCAATTTCCTATCAAACTAACATGGAAATCAACTGACCCAGTGTGGGTCGAGCAGTGGCCCTTGTCAAAGCCTCGAATGATTGCCCTCCTTGAGCTAATTAATCGCGAGCTGCAGCGGAACCATATAGAGCCCTCCACCAGTCCATGGAACACCCCGGTTTTTGTAATACCCAAGCAGTCTGGCGAAGGCTTTCGCCTGTTGCACGACCTGCGGGAAGTGAACAAGAAAATCCAACCAATAGGTCCCATTCAAACTCTGTTGCCCATGAACTCAATGATACCACGAGAGCAACCCTGTGCTGTGCTTGACATTAAAGACTGCTTCTTTTCTATACCCCTGCATGATGAAGATAAAGAGAGGTTTGCTTTCTCCATTGTCTCCCCAAACAACCAACGGCCCAACCTGCGCTTCCAGTGGAGGGTTCTTCCCCAGGGAATGGTCAACTCAGCCACGATATGCCTGATCACAGTGGACCGAGCACTGGCACCCGTTCGGCGCAGCGACCCGGCCGCAACCATCATCCAGTACATGGGTGACATCCTGATTTCCATGCCATCAGTGAGCCAGGTAGACTGACTAGTGTTGGCAGTCTCAGAGACCCTGAAAACAAAAGGGTTTGAAATCGCGAGTGCAAAAATAAAGAAGGGACCATGTGTAACCTTTTTGGGGGTAGGAATTACAAGTTCCTACGTTACCCTTCCCCAGGTAAAAATCTGCCGAGACATTAAAACGCTCCATGACATGCAGCAGCTGGTGGGATCCCTGCAATGGCTTTGCAACATTCTGATCCCTCCCGAGGTCATGGCCCCCCTGAATGACCTCTTGAAAGGGAAGAACTCATGGGAGCAGAAAACTCTAACACCAGAAGAGACAAGTTCACTCGATTTTATCGAACAGCAGATGTCCATGAGTACGCTCGCCAGGTGGAACCTGGGCGCGCCACTTGATTTGTACGTCCATTTCATGAAGAAGGGAGGAGTTGGAGCGCTTGCCCAAGGGCCCCCCGCAGAAGCCCAGCCTATACAATGGGTAGTCTTGGAGAAGCCGTCACGCGCATTTTCCCCAGGAGTCGAGTGCCTTGGCAACCTCATCGTGAAAGGTGGGAAGCTTGCCCTAAGGCACTTGGGCACTGAACCTGCCACGATTTACCTGCCCTTCTGCAAACAGCTCTCCACGCAGTCAACGACAGTTTCAGAGCATCTAGCCCTAGCCCTCGTCGGCTTTGGGGGGGGAGGTCCACTATGCAGTGAAACCCCCTTGGATTCAGCTGCTGGCAATTGTCAACATCGACCTCCCGCCGAAAATCATTGACTGACCCCAACCAGGACCAACAATCTTCACAGACGCGTCCTCAGTGACCTCAACCGCGGCGGCGGTGTGGCAGTCGGGAGAACAGTGGCAATGCATCAAAACAATCGACCCTACGCTTTCAGTCCAGCAGCTCGAAGCAGCAGCCATGGTCCTGGCGTGCGGTTTGTTCCCAGAAGAACACCTCAACATTGTAACCGACTCCATGTTTGTGGCCAAGCTTTGTCTAGCCATGTCAGGACCCGGCGTCGTGACGTCCACAGCAGCCATGATGCTTGAGGAGGCACTCTTTTCGCAAAAAGGCACCATATCCGTCATCCATGTCAACAGCCATGATCCAATCAAAGGATTCTTTCAAATCAACAACGACAAAGCAGATGCCGCAGCCAAAGGACTGTGGACACTGAGAGATGCCCAGCAGTTGCACGAATCGCTCCACATCGGGGCTAAAGCACTGGCAAAAAGGTGCGGGATCTCGACTGCTGATGCAAAACACATTGTTGCTACGTGTCCTCACTGTCAGAAATCACCACTGTGGTCCAGCGGAGTCAACCCGAGGGGCCTCATAGCCTCAGAAATATGGCAAACAGACTTCACGCTTTGTCAGCTGCTGAAACCCCGAGCATGGCTTGCAGTGACTGTGGACACATACAGTGGGGTGATCGTGGCCACGCAACACCTGAAAACTGACTCCAAAGCAACCATCCAGCACTGGTTGACAGCCATGGCATGGCTCGGTGTTCCAAAACAGATTAAAACAGACAACGGCCCAAATTTTGTTTCGAAATCGAGCCAAGTGTTTGTTTCAAAGTGGGGTATCCCCTTAGTGCATGGTATCCCGTAAAACAGCACCAGGCAGGCCATTGTTGAGCGAGCAAATCAGACCCTGAAAGCTAAGTTAGAAGTATTGGCAAAAACAGAGGGCTTTGCCAATTCCATTCCCTCAGGAGACCAAGCATGTATACTAGCAACCGCTTTGCTAGCACTGAATCAATTCCCTAGGGGAGATGAAACAAACAGTCCTGTTCAAAAACACTGGGCCACCCGAGCACTAGAGGAGGGCCCACAGGTTGTAATTAAAAATGAGCTGGGCGAATGGGAACGGGGCTGGAGACTGGTGCTCACAGGGCGAGGATATGCAGCTGTCAAAAAGGAGGGCAGAATCAGGTGTTGTCCACTTAAGTCAATCAAGCCAGACCTGCAGAATGAGACTAATGAAAACTGTGAGTTTCTGTTTGCAGGACATGCTCGTGGGGCACCCCTGTACACCCCTGTTCCAGAGGAGAGTGACGAACCACCAAGCGTCCCGCACTGGTGAGACCCAGACATCAATGGTGTTTTTGTGTGATTCTGCTGTTGGGGCTTGTCGCCAGAGAGCGAGCCAACTCAGACTATTACCCCCATCAGCCATTCAGGTGGGTCCTACAACATCTTTCAGGTGACAAGGTGTTCAAAGAAATCACCACACCGAGCGCCCCATCCTTTGTGTTCCACATCACCGACCTATTCCCAGGACGACCAAAAATAGGCCCCAGTCACCCACACCTCATGAACATGAACATGTACCTGTCCTACTGGTGCCCAGCCTCCAACCCAGGGAAAAAGTACTGCAACTACCCGGGGTGAGGGTATTGTGGGTACTGGGGCTGTGAAACTATTGTTACAGATGCCAGACCATCAGGAGAGGGGTGGCGACCGCAGGAGCCTGATAAATTTTTACAGTTCACCTGGGCACCCACCGGCTGTAAAAAGCCCCCTCTCCGGGGAGGACTCTATTGAAACTATTATAGAGAGGCCAAATATCGAAAATGTACCAAGTATAACATGACCGTTTTACAACCAGCTCACCCTAGTTGGGCCACAGGCAGAACATGGACAGTAGTCCTCAAATCGACAAAAGAATGGGTGAATGTGCGAATTATCAGGCTCCAACTGCCAACGCCCCGAGCAGTTGGACCAAGTTTAGTTATTGAAGATGCACTGAAAGGGAAAACCACAACCCGTCCCAAAGCCTTGCCCACAAAGGTCACTGATATCCCAACCAACCATATAGATGCCCTCCAGATAGGCCACTTAGCCGGGTCTGACTTGGACCCAGTCTTTCGCATGCTAGAAGCTACCTTTTTTGAACGAATCCAACCCGAACCTAACTAATTCCTGCTGGCTTTGCTACGATGTTAAACCTCCCTTCTACGAAGGGGTTGCTTTAAACACCTCCTTCAGTTACTCCGCAGCCGACGTCCCCCACCAGTGCAGGTGGGACACTCCCTGCAGAGGAATCACTCTGAGTCAAGTCACGGGCCAGGGCAGATGTTCTGGCAATGCAACCTTAGCAAAGCAGAAAGGCAACATCTGCACCAAAGTTGTCAAGCCCGACAAAAAGATCAATAAGTGTGTGATCCCATCCGCATCTGGGATGTGGGTTTGTCAGCGATCTGGGGTGAGTCCCTGTGTGTTCCTTGCCAAATTTAATGACTCTGCTGATTTTTGTGTCCAAGTTCTAATTGTTCCTAGAGTCCTGTACCACTCAGATGAAGAAGTGTACCACCTTTTTGAGGAACCCAGCTGGCTGCGCAAAAGAGAAATAATAACAGGTGTAACTATTGCGATGCTGCTCAGCCTGGGAGCAGCTGGCACAGCCACAGGTGTCTCAGCCCTCATGACCTAACACCAAGGACTTTCTCAGCTGCAAATGACCATCGATGAGGACTTGCAGAGGATCGAGAAATCCATCTCCTTTCTAGAGAAATCAGTTTCCTCGCTCTCAGAAGTTGTCTTGCAGAACAGGCGAGGACTAGACCTCTTGTTCATGCAAGGAGGCTTGTGCGCTGCCTTGAAAGAAGAATGCTGTTTTTATGCTGACCATACTGGAGTTGTGAGAGACTCGATGGCCGAATTGAGAGAAAGTTTAGCCCAAAGAAAAAAGGAGAGAGAGGCCTAACAAGGATGGTTCGAGTCATGGTTCAACCAGTCACCATGGCTAACCACCCTGGTTTCCACCCTGGTAGGGCCACTCGCCATGATACTCCTGACACTGATTCTTGGGCCTTGTATACTAAACCAAGTAGTGTCATTTGTTAAAAGCCGTTTAGAAAAAGTTAACATTGCTAGTTGACCGCCAGCAATTGCTTTAATGCGCACCTACTAACTGCATTTTATACCACTTTTTAAAAACTTGCTATGTAAATTCTAATAGTTTTGCATTTTATAGGTTTTTTTTAGTCAACTATATGGGGTTTTCTACTCTTGACTGCTGTACCAATTTTTATAACTTTTGTACTTTTATATAGCATTTATAGCATTTATACTTTATAGCTTTTTTAGTTAATCATGGCGGGGGGAGATGTAGGTAATCAGGGATATGCGATCGGAAGATGTCGCGCTGTACAGGCAGACAGAGCCCCTCCCCCTCAAATAATCAATGCAGTTTAACCCCCTCAGTTACCTAGTGATGCAAGCAGACGGAAGTGACATCCTAAACCCAAGCTATTTAACCCCATACCGCCTTCTAATAAACGCCATTCGCCGTCCACCACATTGGTGTCTGTGAGCTAATGGCCCGAGCGGCCTGGGGTTGGTCGCTGTGCTGTTCCTGAACCAGGTCATCACGCCTCAGAGAAGGCAACACTTTACCTCTCCAGAGCTGGTTTTGGGCCTGCTCTTTGATTTTTGGCATGCACAGTGTTGTACCCCAGAGCAATCCTGTACCAAGCTGTGTTTAAACAAGAAGTGTAATGCCCTAATCCTGGCTGATTGTGCAAATGCCTTTATTCCTGAACAGGTACATTTTGGGCTCTTGTGGCCCTCAGCTTCCAGGTTTGTGTCCTGGTCTCTGTGGGGATGGCTGGAATTACAGAGGGAGGGATATCTCTTAATTTATGGGGGTTTATTGCTTCTTAAGGTTTTTGTGGGGGAATCACAGTATAATTTTGATGGACTTGTGCCTGTCCCATCCCTGGTAGTGTCCAAGGCCAGGTTGGATGGGGCTGGGAGCAACGTGGAATAGGGGAAGTGTCCTTGCCCATAGCAGGGGGTGGATAGAAATGGGCTTTAAGGTCCCTTCCCATTTTACTGAATCACAAGTCTTTTTCTATGGTAACTGCAGTTATGGAGTGATGATCCAGGCCCTGTTACCCTAACCTGGCACCTGGCTGTGCTGAAAGCCTTGTTTGGAGGTCTTGGCAACTAAACTGAAAGTTGATCTCATAACAAGGTGTTAGAAACAGGTATTGTGTCATCGTCTGCTCATTTGGGGCTGAATTCAGTCACTCCTTGGGTGAGAAAGCACCAAGGAGCAGGGATGAGGAACAGCGTGGGGAAAGGGGAACGCAAGTCTTTATTGCTCTTCTCTGGGGGAATGGGTAGCAGGTGGTTACAGGGTCACAGTGACCCCAAATCCACTTGGCGTGGCAGCGCTGCTGTGCTGGTCCTGGTATTCACTGTCCCGGGGAATGTGCAGGTCCCGTGCTGCTATTCTCGGTGTTGGCCGTGCCCGCTCGGTGCAGGTCCCGGCAAGCCGTGGTTGCCCTGGTGCAGCCGCTGCGCTCGCCGCAGCACCCAGGAGATGGAGGCAGCGCCCTGCAAGCCGTCCCAGAGACTTCCCACCAGGATGGATCCCGCCTGTAACCCTCCAGGGGTCAGCGCAGCTGAAGGATGCACGGCCGGGAATTGCAGTTCAGTTGTGCTATTGGAATTAGTTTGTTTTTTCTTATTTTATTTATTTCTCCTTCTTGGGAATGTCTTGTTCTCCTGGTTCTCTTGTTTTCCTGCCTGTGGGATGTAGTTGTGTGATCCCCTCATGTCCATATCCCGAAGAATTTAATAGAACAGCTTCATATCTGCTGCTCCAGAAGCAGATCTTGCTACTCTTGGCTGAGGGGCAGAGAAGCAGCACCAGCAGGACCAACCTTGGAGCATCTCCCTTAACCCAGAGGTCACACCGTGGCAAGGAGTCCAGCTCCTATCCCTGCACAGACCCCAACAATCCAACCCTGTTCCTGGGAATGTTGTCCAAACTCTCCTGGAGCTCTGGCAGGGTTTGGGCTGGGAGCATTCCCGGGGGAGCTGTTCCATCCAGGAGGGAGAAGCGTGGCAGGGCCAGGGCAGCACACAGATCCACACAGAAACATCTGGGCAGTGCTTGGATGTGGAACTTTCCTCTTGTGGCTCTTCCTCTGCTCTTCCTGAGCAGCTGGAAATTGGTGCAGCCAAGCACAAAAACTTCTGATTTGGAAACAGCAGCACGAGGCAAACCTGGAAGTTTCTGATCTAGGGCAAAAACCTCAAAATGCAGATTTTTCAGGTATATAGAAATATTTTGGATCCAAGAAGACACCATGTGTATGTTTTTAGTGATTTTTAAAAGCTATTAAACCCTAGGAAAGGTGATTTAAACACCTGTATGCTTGTAAACAGACCTTTGTGCATGTTTACAGTTTTCATTAGGAAATTTATTGCAATTTGAAATGCTCTGATACTCCAGGGTTCAGTATCTGGAGTAAACTGTATTATAGAAAACCTCATTAAATTCTGACAGTAAGACAACAATTTAGGAATAAAAATTAGTTAAGATCTTGCTTTGCCAGGTTAGAAAATCACATTATGATCAAGCTGAAGGTGTTCCTGCTCGTGGCAGAGGGGTTGGACTAAAGGGTTTTTAAAGGTCCCTTCCAACCCAAAAGAAGAGATTTCCTATAGCTGCTCAGGCTCCTGCTGCAGAAGGGGAAGCAGAAAATGAACCTCAAGTTAATTAACAGCTCCAGCTGCTAATTCCCCCTGCACCAGCCTGGGAAGAGTGGGCTTGCTCCTCCCTGTGCCCCATGGAAAATGATCAAACTCCAAAATAGCTGAAAGAATTGATTTAAATGAGCTGGCAGTGCTTGTCAGGGAGGGAATAAGGGCAGATTTGAGGAAATTAGTAACTTAACTCAAAGTTCCCAGCAAACTCCTGGCAAAGGCAATGTAAACTTGGTTTAAAATTAATTATTGCAAATAAACATTTGAAATGCTACAGGCCAAATTAATATTTCAGAATTCTTCACTATTTATTACTGTGCTTAATTTTCTTATTTAAATATAAATTTGGCCTATGGCTGTTAAGAATTTAATTTTTGAGGTACTTTAATGAATTATAAAACATGTTTTAAACAGAAATGAATAGCTAATAAATGCCAAAAGTGATTAATTTTCTGAAACATGCTAAGGCCTTTGTATTTAATTAAAAAAAAAAAAAGCCCTAAATTGTTGGAAAGTAAAGAGGAAGAAAATACAAAGTGGATCAACTGAAGTCTGGAATAATGTACTAAATCACAAATAGTTTTCCCTTTGCTGTGGCCACATGTTCTTCCATGAGTTTCCAATCCTTCCAGGAGTCTCCAATCCATTTTTTGGGTCCTTTAGACAAGGTGGTGATAAAAACATGCTCTGAAGACACCTTGCTCTCAACCCCAACTCCCTGCATGAGCAGTACTTTACGCTGTTAAAAATTGATATATCCAAGCTTTTCCTGGGATAATACAACATCAAAGGTACATGGTTTTATAAGCCCATGACTTTCTGATTATTTTGATATGTTGGGGTTTCTTTAAGTGAAAATGAAAATGTGAGAATGTGGTTTTCATACTTTAGGTGAGCTTTTAATATAAATTTTGAAACTGGGTGATGTGTAAAATTCCACAAAGTGGGATTTATGTGCACAGCTCCCTGCACAGTGGGATGGCAATACTTGCCTTTAGTTTTTTATGGCTTGAAACTGAGCTTGATTTAGATGCTTTCATCCCAAGGGAAGAGACATTTTCTGAAATCAGCCCAGTGGTAACTGTTTGGAGTTGACAGTGAACTCTATGAAATTCTCCATGAATCAGTTGTGTGCTGCCAATGATTTATGCCCCAGCACAAGCCTCCAAACGTCCTTACAAATTATCCAGGGCTAAGAAGGGGATGTTTTGCTGCCAGTGACACTTTGAAGACTGTTCAGCAAAAGTGTTTTCCAGCAGCTCCTGTTGTAGAAAACTTCTGCTCAGCTGTGGGATCGACAAAACAGAAATTCCTTCCAAATTTCCCTTTATTTGGGAGTGCACGAATGCATGAACATCCCAGCATCTCTTCAACACGGAGTAACCTCTGAGCAGAGCTGGGTTTACACCTCACAGCCCCTGTTCCTCCTCAACAGAAGACACAAAACCTCGGAGAACCAACAAGGTGAGATGTGACATGGGTGTCCCTGCTGCTTGACAAAGGTGGGAGATCACAGGGAGAGAAACATTACTTGGGATGCAGGGATAAAAGGCCAGATAGAATTCAGTAATTGCAGGAGACTAGAAAGGGAGATTTAAAACAAAAGAACAAAAAAAATTCTTAAAGGTTTAGAGGCTAAAGTTATTCTAAAAAGCATCATCAAGAAAGAAACACTAGGAAATCTCTACCTGTAAATTTTTTGCATTTTTGGCAAGTTTCTTTACCCTCCTGTATTTCTCCCTTATTTTTTAAGCTAGACTTTATAGAAAACTGATTAAGTCCTATTTTTTTTTCTCTGGGCTTTGTAATTTCCTAAGTTCTCTTTACTTTGAAATTATTTTTCTTTGGAGCCTTTTGAATGCTGGAATTGATTTCTGTTCCTTTTTTTATTAATGAAACCATTCATCTAAGAAAACTTTGGAGAAGAGAGATCTAATTTACAGCCCTACCCTGGTGAAATTAGGTGAACAATCAGCTGGACCATCCAAAGGATTATTACTATTGCAAAGTAAGCTATTTAAGAAAATGTCTATGGCGAAATAGCTGGAAATGTAATAACTTAATCCTTATCAGGAAAACAAAGCAAAATACTGAATATAATATAAAAATGGAGAATGGAGTAGAGGCAGGTGCTCACCTAGGATGTCTGTTTTAGGCAGGCAGAAAGTTTTTGTTTGGCAGCAATTCCAGGCTGAAGGTGGTTGGGATGACACTCAGGTTGCTGGTTTATTGGGAAAAAGCTCTTTTTTTAGTGCCTGGATGGCGTGGGACTTGCATATGATGCTCTGTAAGGCCAGGAGGGTGATAGATCCTCAAGGTGAGATTGAGTTGTTTGCTGTGGCAAGTGCCGAGTTTCTGGCTGAACTAAGGCTGACAATTTCATAGAGAAATTCTCTTCACTTTAAATATTTCAAATGTCAGAATATCAAGGATCCTGCTCATTCTTTGTTAGTACAATCCCTTATCCTTTAGATAGGTTCACATTTCCATCTGGGCTGTTTTGTAGAGATGTCAGGAATTGTGTAAGCACATCACAACTGACCTAAGAGTTGGTTTCATTATTTATTGCCTTTAACCAGCATTTTCATCCCCCCCTTTAATTAGTTCTGCCAAAAATGGCTTCTCTTTCTGGCTAATCTTGGAGGAGAGACGTGAAGCTGAATCCATTAATTCATTTTAGGGTGGAGGAGGAACTGGATGCAGCCCCAGAGAGGGTGACAGTCAGGGATGGTCCTGGCGCGCTCAGTTTTGGCCAGTTATGGAAGCAGCCACATGTTGGAAGGGCAGGACTGTGCCCAGATTTTTGGGCAGCTGGGGGAATTTGGGAGTCTCTTCACTGTGGATCAGTGAGGGATGCTGGCAGAAGTGCTTGTTTTAGGATCGTGTGGCACCACATCGATCTCTGCTTGCTTCTTCCGCACCTTCCCGGCCAGCCCGGTGGAGGGAACAGAGCCAGCGGGATGAAGGAAGGCTGCCTGTGGTAGGGATGTAAGAAAACCTGCTCCCTGCCCACTGCCAGCCTGTGCAGAGCAATTATTCATGCTGGAGACCCAATGCTAGGAGACATGGGCTCAGGCAGAGGGAATGTGTAGCACTGGTAGGATGAGATCATTGTGCTACAAGTTGAATGAAAGGTGGTTTTTTTCATAACAAATATAAGCCAGGCAGTGAAAGACACTTTTTTCCTCGAACGAAGGTGGTGTTATCCTGCTTAAATGATTTCGACAGACAATTTTCTTGGAAAGCCAGGAGTCTCTTCATGGATCATTGTCTCCAAGCTGAGTTGCTCAGTGAGACCTTTCATCTATGGAAAAGAGACCCAAAGGGACTGAAGGGAGCCCGTGACCTTCCACCACTGCAAGTCTGAAGCCATAGGAATGTTTGTCAGCTTTGAAAAGAAATGGTTGCTGTTAGTGCTAAGACAGAGCAAGACAGCACTAGCCCGGCCTTGCCCGAAATCCAGCGTCTGTGACAGAGAGCGGCAGCTGCGGTAGTTTCCACAGAGACGCCTTTGGCTTGCCAGATGCTACAGGCGGTGGAACCGGGTATGTGGAGACAAGCCCAGACATGTCCAGAGCCCCAGCAGCAGAGAGTTGAAGCTGCCTTTTTGCAGAGGGTCCACTCTTACTCAGGAATCCCTCTGCTGGAGAGCCCTTTAGATGAATGGCGAAGGAAGAAGTCAGATCTGATGGGGGGGTTTCAATCCAGAGCTTTATTGAAGCATGCAGGGCCTCTGAATCTTGCAACAGCCCCACCAGAACCTCGACCACAATGCTTGCCATAATTTTTTTCAGGGGAGGAGTGGGAGCAGGGTGAAATGAACAGGGCTTATGCCTTTATTAATATTCAGCTCTTTATTAAAGTGATCAGCTGGGTGGTAGAGCCTGACGGAGTTTTTCCATGCTGCCGTAGCAATCCGGACAAGCAGGAATCATCACTCAGCTGCAAGCAGTAGGTGCCGAGTCCTTGTTCCCATTGGAACAGCTAGAAGCTCTCTCTGGGCAACCCTCAGAAGGCAGAGTGGTGGAGGTCTGTCACTGAAGTGCAAAGCGGCAGACATCAGCTCTTTACCCTCACGGATAAACCTCAAGAGTTTCTTGCTCTCTGTCTCTGTCCTTTGAGCTGGCCCAGTCCCCATGCTCGTCAGACTTAATAGGTCATGGCGAGTTCTCAAACCAGGTCAGGGGGTGCGTCCACCTCCTTTTCGTCGAGAGCATCGCCTGGATCTTTCACCGTGTCCAGTCTTTCATCTTGGGATGCCTTTCATCTCCAAATAACTCTCTCCC
Source organism: Prinia subflava (assembly GCF_021018805.1). Taxonomy (NCBI): domain Eukaryota; kingdom Metazoa; phylum Chordata; class Aves; order Passeriformes; family Cisticolidae; genus Prinia; species Prinia subflava. The sequence goes on from NW_026960606.1 coordinate 7,702,699, forward strand.
AGCATGCTGTGTGTTCGTCTTATTTGCATATGCCTTCCTCGAGTAGGCAGCGTGGGGGAGGGGGGGCTAGGTGAGCTCCAATTACATTAGACACAGCTAGGACAATCAACTTGCTTTTAACATGCTAATTCAGAAATGCAGGACCGGCAGCATGGCTGCTCAGCCCTGCCAGGGACGGGAGTCACCTGTCTCTGAGGCACTGGGGCACCGGCGCCTCCCATTGCCCCCTCCAGAGCCCTGCAGAACCATGCTCGGCACTCCCCCCCTTCCCAGCCACGGCTCCTGGCTGGCTGGTGGGGCTGCCACTTCCCAGGGGTGGGAGCCGCCACACCAGCAGCTGCAGTGGCTCCAGCTGCCGCTAAGGCATCCCCCCAGAGCAGGGCCCCGCCTATGGTGGCAGGCATCTGGCAGCGGATCTGTCAGGGCTGGGGGCGGCGGCAGCAGTCTCAGGAGTTCTGGAGACATAACCCCGCCACATCTCAGGCCATGGCAGCTACACAGGGGCAGCCTTTGGAGCATCCACACTCACTGAGAATTCATTCATAACAAGGGGGTAAGGAACCCACCAACAAGGGGGCAGGGGAGGAGTTAACTGTTGCTATGATTCTTCCCAGTTTCCTGAGCGTTCATATTAAAAGCAGAAGTGTGCAGCTTCTCACGCTCCTTACTATAAACACTGGCCATGTTTTGCTAACTGTCTTTCATTGTTTACATATTTCTAGGTGGGAGGAGAAAGGTGATTGACAGTTGGCTTGGCCAATGTGGATTGAGAGGTGGAATTCCATCCTCCAATCCACAGGTCCCATAGGAAATGTATAAAACTGAGTTTTGTAAATAAACACGGGCTCTCGGGCTCTCGCTCTCCTGCCCTGCTGCTCTCTGAACCCAGACCTCTGTCTCCTGAGTGTCCTTATCTAGCTAGGCTCGCGGTGATAGTTAACCAAGGTAGAGGGACACCCGGGGGGCCAGTGTTCTTCTGGGGGGAAGGGACTTCCTTTGTTTTCTTCCTATCACTTGATGCCTTTTTCTGGAATTCTCCTGAAGGGGGAAATCCCCTTTTATGATGGACAGGCTCTGGGGGTCTGGGGGAGGGAGGACTGACCCAAACCTGGGAGGGGGGGGGGCAGGGAAAAACCATGAACAGCAAATGGGTTACAGGAATGAATCCTTCTGAATCTAGGACACTGTGGGACATCGGCTGCTAGATTTAGGGCAGCAAGGAGAAATTTCCACTGGAAAATATGTGTTTTGGAGCTTGCAAATAAGAACAGCATTGCTTAGGTGAGCATGAGTGAAAGAAAAGCCAAATGATACTGTATCTACCCCTGTCCCCCCTGTCTCTCCCCACCTCGGTAAAACCTCTGTCTCAAAACTCGGCATTTTAAAGAGAGCAGACTCTGCTCATGCCCAGGGAAGTAGGCTCCCTGAGCCCCTTAAAATGTCTGAGACCCCCAGCCCACCCGGTCCTGGCCAGACCGCATGGAACCCTCCCTGACCTCCTGTCTTCCCAGCTCAGAAACCCCGAGCACGTGTTAGCTTTACTGAAAGCAGTGATTCCCAAAATGGCTCCCAGTCCCCAGAGAGCCAAGAAAATGGCGAATGCCACATGGCACAGTGCCCTGCTTGGTCACCTCCTTCCCATAAATCCCTTCAGTATTCCAAAACCCCCTTCCTACCCCTTCCCCATTCTGATCCTCGTGATACCCTCCCTCCCCCCACCCTGCCTGCCACTCACTCAGCTCTGCCTCTCTACCCCTCCCAAGGGAAGTCAACCAACGTGATGCCACCAGATGCCCCCGCCCCCTGTTCCCACTGTCTCCCCATCCCCTGTTCCCACAGTCTCTCCACCCCCCTCACTGGTTCCCACAGTGGGAACACGCCCATTGCTGGTTTCTATACCCCTGCAATAGCATTCAATGCTTCTAAATCAGAAGATGAAGAGCAAGAAACAACAGACCCAATACAGGGTCCCATTTTATCACTCGCCTCTTACACATCAGCATGCAAGGCGAGGGGGAGGAGCCACAAATGCTAATTGTAAAGCCTTTTAACAACAAATAATCAAAGATCTTTGCAAAGCTCACAAGGAGTATGGCTGAGAGAGTCCATACTTCCGTGGCCTTTTGAATGCCGATCTAGCTGGAATTGTAGCAGTCCCATATGATTTAAAACAGCTTTTTTCATGCCTAATGACTTCTACAGAATTCAAACTATGGGAACTAGCATGGAAAAAACTGCTTAAAGAGGCTCTCCCAGACTTGCATGCTGATCCAAGAACAGCAATTGATGCCAATGGTTTGCCAGTTACCATTGACCATCTCTCCGGTGAGGGCCAATGGTCTTTGGCCCCAACCCAAGCTGCACAAATCCCTGTAGAAGTCCTTGAGAAGGTCAAAGAAGCAGCTGAAAAAGCTTTCTTTGCCCTACAACTTGATGGCCCTCTCAAGCCATATAGTAAGATCAAACAGCTACCATCAGAGCCTTTTCTGAAATTTGTAAAAAGGTTGACTAGAGCTATTGAAATCCAAGTTTAAAAAGAGAATGCAAGGGACGACGTTTTAGAGGAAATGGCATTTGCTAATGGTAATGAACAGTGTAAAGCTGCAATTTTAGGCTTACCTTTAGAACCCCCCCTACATTAAAAGACATGCTTCTAGTTTTCAACAGGAAAGTGCCTCTGATGGGTATGGCTCAAGACACCAGACCAAAGCTGCTGCCAAGACCACCACAGAGGGTTTCTGTTGCCAGCCCAGCACCCATTCTATCAGCACAGTGGCACACTGGGCAGCAGCAAAGACCAGCAATGGTAGATGTGACACCAAACAACCTTTGCTATGACTTAAGCAAACCTATTCTAACCACCACTTCTTTCAAAGAGCCTTTCAGGTTGCAGCTGACGAAACCACTCCACCTGAAGGACACTGAGTGGCATTTTGTCTCCGTTGATTGGCAACAACAGGGTACTTGGCACAGAATTGGCTGTAAGTACATCGTCGCTGGGGACACCAAGCACACACCACAAGAGATTGAAATTGCTCCAGGGATGGTGTCACGATCTGATGGACGATCATGATGGTTCGTTTTGATTTCAAAGTGCAAAAAAAGGCAAAGAGAACTTAGTTCAAGTAAAATCAATGTATCTTTATTGATACCCACAATACGCAATAGAGGAGAAGGGAAAGAGAGAGAGAGAGAGAGAGAGAGAGGAAAAAGAGGGGGTTATAGCTACCGACAGCAGACGTGAGTCCTCGTGAAGTGGAGCCAATAGACCATCTTCACAGTCCTTGTGGCGTGCGCCAATAGATCCGTCTTGCCCACTAGAGAGGCCTCAGAGGCTCTCTTTTTCGGGGTGCTTATTATAGTCCTTTTTCGAGGCGAGAGGCAACAGGCCAGGAAGGAGGGGAGATCTCGTGAGTGTTGCAGATTTTCTCTCACAATGAAGAAGCAGGGCAGGCTGGACTCGGTGGGTCAGCACAGTCAGTCCAGAGCAAACACAGCTCTGCAAACACGGCCCAGATACCGTGACAGTCCCATTGTTTCTGCTCGGGTCTCTGAAGGGACGTCTTGGTCCAGTGAATGCACCTGCAGGGAGAAACCTGGGTCCCACCTTAGTCAGGCCAGAACTCCTGTGTTGTGGTTTAGGGTCCTTGGGGTCTCAGCCTCTGTTCGACAGTTGTGAGACAGATGAGGGATCTTTGGACCGACTCTTACAGATGGTAACATCAGATCCCAGGCAACTCGTTCTCTGGCTGCACTGTTTCCACCCACTCCTATTTCTTCCCAAAGGACAAATCATAGCACAAGCTATCCAGGTGCCGAATCCACCTGAAGACACTGAAAAACAGGGGCCCACAGTCGCCCAGGTCCAAGCTATTGGGAAAGGCAAACCCAAAATCTGGTGTAATGTCAGAGGGAGTGGGGAGTCAAAACGCATTAAGATGCTTTTAGACATGGGCAGACTGCACGATAATCCCAGCACAGGATTGGCCATCACATTGGGCTTTGCAAAACGTGGCTGGTCACGTTCGAGGTATAGGGGGCATGCAATTGGCAAGACAATCTAAGACCGTCATCCAAATCGAGGGGCCAAATGGACAATTGGCAAATCTTCGTCCGTTTGTTTTAGATTATCCAGAGCCCTTGTTGGGGAGAGACCTGATGGCCCAATGGGGAGTCACAATTGACATTCCAGACTCTCCACAGGATTTTGGGGCAGCGGTCACTGAGAAGCGCCCTACCCAAAAACTGAGTTGGAAGACAGATACACCAGTCTGAGTAGAACAGTGGCCACTTTCTAAACAAAAACTGAAGGCACTTGAGGAGCTAGTGGAAGAGCAGTTAAAAAAGGGTAACATCATGGAGACCACATCTCCGTGAAACTCCCCAGTGTTTGTCATCCAGAAGGCTGACAAAAAGAGATGGTGGCTCCTCCACCACCTCCGACAAATTAATAATGTCATTGAAGATATGGGCTTTCTCCAACCTGGAATGCCATCTCCAGCGATGCTCCCCCAAAATTGGACTTTGGCTGTAATTGATATAAAGGACTGTTTCTTCCAAATTCCCCTACACCCTGCCGATGCCCCGTGTTTCGCATTCTCAATTCCCACCCTCAACAGGGAAGCCCCGAGGAAGAGGTACCATTGGAGAGTGCTACCTCAAAGATTAAAGGCTAGTCCATCGATCTGCCAGTGGTATGTCTCTTCCTTGCTGTCCCCAGTGCATGCAGCCACAGAAAAGGCCATCATCTATCACTATATAGATGATATATTGGTGTGTGCCCCCACTGATGATTTACTCACCCACATTCTTGACCTAACAATCAATGCATTGATTGTTGCAGGGTTCAAGCTCCAGGAAAAGAAACTTCAAAAGATGCCACCTTGGAAGTATTTGGGCTTGGAAATTGGAAAGAGGACCATTGTTCCTCAAAAATTAGAGATCAAAACAAAGATCAAGACCCTTGTGGATGTCCATCAGTTCTGTGGGTCCTTGAATTGGGTAAGGCCCTGGCTAGGTCTGACCACTGAAGACCTTACCCCCTTTTTGATTTATTGAAAGGGGGAGAGGAACTGAGTTCTCCTAGGGCTATTACCCCAGAGGCACAGAAAGCTCTAGAAAAAGTTCAGACAGCAATGTCCACAAGACAGGCCAACCGATGTTGGCCTGATCTGCCATTCAAATTTATCATCTCAGGTAAATTGCCACACCTCCATGGAATTATTTTCCAGTGGGAGCAGAAACAAACACATAAGGTAAAACAAACACCTAAGACAAAAGAAACACCTAAAAAGGGCCAGGACCAGAGGGACCCTCTCTTGATCATAGAGTGGGTTTTCCTCAGTCACCAAAGGTCCACGAGAATAACAAAGCCCCAAGAGCTGGTAGCAGAACTGATCCGGAAAGCTAGGACCCAGATAAGGGAACTGGCAGGGTGTGACTTTGAGTGCATTCACATTCCAATTGGGTTAAAATTGGGCCAAATTACTAAGGCAGTGTTAGAACATTTGCTTCAGGAAAATGAAGCCTTGCAGTTTGCTCTGGATTCCTACTCAGGACAAATTTCTATCCATCGGCCTGCCCACAAAATTTTTGAACAAGAGCTTCAATTCACTCTGAAATTGGAAAGTGCTCAGAGCACGAGACCTTTGAAGGCTCTAACCATCTTTACAGCTGTGCCAGGAAGATCCCACAAGTCTGTTGTGACTTGGAAGGATCCTCTAACTCAGCAGTGGGAGATGGACATTGCTGAGGTGGAAGGTTCACCTCAGGTTGTTGAATTGGCTGCAGTCATTAGGGCCTTCAAAAGGTTCTCTGAACCATTCAATTTAGTTACAGACTCTGCCTACGTGGCAGGAGTAGTATCCAGGGCAGATCAAGCAATACTGCAAGAAGTGTCTAACATCACACTTTTCGAATTGGTCTCAAAACTTGTAGTTAGTCTCCCACTGAGAGCAACCATTTTATGTGATGCATGTCAGGTCACACATCGATTTGCCTGGGTTCATCGCTGAAGGCAACAGAAGGGCAGATGCTCTTGCTGCACCTGCAGAGATGGCCCCTCTCCCAAATGTTTTTGAACAGGCAAAAATCAGCCACCAGCTTTTCCACCAAAATGCACCTGGCCTAGTTCACCAATTTTGTATCACTTGAGAACAGGCCAGAGCGATTGTAACCGCATGCCCCACTTGCCAACAACACACACTCCCTACGATAAGCATGGGAGCAAACCTGAGGGGGTTGAACAGATGTGAACTGTGGCAAACATGTAACACACATACAATCATTCAGACGGCAAAAATATGTTCATGTCAGTGTTAATACCTTTTCAGGTGCGGTCTATGCCTTTGCCCACATGGGGGAATCATCCTTGGATGCCATAAAACACCTCCTACAGGCTTTCTCTTTGTGGTGTCTTGGTTTGGAAAGACGTATCTGTCCGGGAAAACTGGAGTTTCCCTTGGAATGGAGAATGTAAAACCCCCTAGCTCCAAATTATTACAATTTTGCAATTAGGAGCTTTCAGGCAAAAAATATGGGAATAGGAGTAACAGTTCTTTACTAAGAATATTAAAAATGCAAATGCAGTAATACAAAAAAAAACCAAGCAAGCAAACAAACAAAAGTCCTAGAAAACCCTGACAGAGTCAGGAATATGACCTGACACCTGTCAGCCAGGGTGTTGGAAGCAGTCCAAATAAGTCCTCCTGGAGTGACAGATATGGTTCTGTTGGAGTAGAGATGATCCTGTAGTGGGGGTGAGATGAGTCCAGTCTTCCTCTGAGAATCCAGTGGAAAAGTAGAGTAGAGCACAAAAAAGGCATCCCCTTCTCCCCTACAGGTCAAGCCGTGGTGGAAGGGACTCATTGTGATATCAAAAGAGTCCCAGACCAGCAACATCAGGTCTGGAAAGTGGAACTGCCCCACATCCGGTTGTCCAGAACCCTTTTCACATTTAATTTTCTGAACTGTTCTTTTGACAACCTGAATCTGCCAATCGTACGCCACTTTGGGGGGAGCAATCAGATGTCATTGAAAGAAAAGCCTCCAGTTTTAGTAGAGGACCTTGAGACTTGGAAGAGGGTGGGACCTTACAAATTGGTTACATGGGGACTTGCATACACCTGCTTATCCACCCCCTCTGGTTTAAAGTGGATTCCACCTAAATGGGTAAGGTCCTACATCCCCAAAGTCTCAGGGAAATCTACAGTAGTGCCCCATGTTGCTAATGCTGCTTGGAGGAGGAGATGCCACATGTATTCCCTGGAAGAAATTCCATTAACACCTCCTATCTGGAATAGCTTATAATATTTTCTCTGTCTTAAGTTTCCTTTTACCGGTTTAGATCCCACTGTCAGCTTGCAGTCTCGAGACATCATGAGACTGAGTCTGCTCCTCGTCCTGCTTGTGACCATTCCACCAGCGAGCCTCTGGATAGTCCCTCAGCCCAAAACAAATGTATGGACCACCTTGACCAAGGCCCTTGGACAAGATCACATCTGTCTCTCCACAGCAGCAGCCTCTGATCCCCTGTCAACGTGCCTAGTAGGGGTTCCTTTTAAATCCGCAGAGCTCCCAAATGAAATGTGGCATGCTTTAAATGCAGTTAACTCACTTGCACCTCCTCTTGGTCACTACCCTGCTGACAATCCTTTACTGTTCTGGCAGGGTGGGCATGACAGTTACCAGTGCCAAAAAGGGAGCCACAAGAATTCCATCTCTTGGGCTCCATGAATGCAACTTTTTGCATTCACTTTAAATTTAATCCTCGCATACCACCTTATGAAGTTGAACTGAACACCTATCCTTACTGTAGCAACCCACACTACACAGAAAAAAACTGGTGTGAAAATTCAGTCCTAGTCATGCACTCGTCAAGTGAAGATTATAAGCCCCGTGAGCTCCCAAAAGGTTTGTTTTTGATATGTGGAGACAGAGCATGGGCCAGTCTCCCCCCTTGTCTGCTCAGAGGTCCATGCACCTTTGGCAAGCTGAGCCTGTTTACCCCAAATCGAACAAATCTAATGCATTGGCAGATGAAAAACAATACAAATAAATTGGCCATCCAAAAAAGAGACTTAAGACAATTAGACCCAGACTGTAATTCAGAAATTGTTCATGGGTCCAAATTTAAGGCCACCGCAATTACAGTCCTTCTGCCGTGGATCTTGGCAGCAAAAAGCATGGGAGAATTAGGCCGATTGGAATGTTGGGTAGCAAAACAGGCAAACCTCACTTCTACTGCCCTGTGTGACCTCTTATCAGATGAGAAAATGTCCTGGGTTGAGAAATGTAACCAAAAATGTGTATTCTATTTTCATCTGTTGAAGTCGGTTGAGAGATATTGTTCCTTATCTCTTGTAACTCTAGGGGTGGAATGAGGGGAGATGCCCGCTGTTAATGGGACACCTGATAACACCAGATAAGGCAGTGCCTTCTTATCTCTTCCCCCACCCATCCTCCTTGGAGGGATATCACCTGTGAATGGGCCATTTAAGGCTTTTCACATGACTGATAACATTCCCTCATTCCATTGTGAGATCCTCCACTCAGTGGGAGGAACCAAAGCCTTTCCACCGAGATAAAAACAGCAATCCCAAACACCAAGATTGCCTGTTTCCACTGGATTCCCAGAGGATGACTGGATCCTTTCTTGAGGATCATCTCTACTTCAACGGAGCCACAACCGTCACTCTGGGAGGACTTACTTCAGGCTGCTTCCAACACCCTGACCAACAGGGTGTCAGGTTTGCATTTTGACTCTGTTAGTGGTCCTTTGTACTATTGCATTTGTCTTATTTTATTTTTATCTTTCTTGTTGTTTGTTCTCTCTCTCTTAAATTGTATTTTTGACTTGGAGTCTCACTAGTTTTGCTTTCAAACCAGCACAGAAAATTACCAGACAAGCCACCATTTAAAATAGAGCTGCCACTGATTATCTGCTCCTACTGCACAACCATTGCTGTGAAGAATTTGAAGGTCTTTGCTGCCTCAACTTGTCACTGAAAGCAGAGAACATCCATGCCACGATCGACAAAATGAAAATCATGGTGAACGACATCAAGAAAGAGACAGACGACTGGCTGAGTGGACTGTTCAAGGGCTGGGGACTGTTGGGCTGGGTGGGATCTGTGCTGAAAACTGGGTTTAGTATTGTTTATTTTAGTTATTGTTATTGTAGTTGTTAGCATAGTTTGGGGGTTGATTAAGCGAAGGGTTTTTAAATTAATTTCAAGTTCATTTACCCCCCCTGAAATTTACCATCTAGAAGCCCTCGGTGCTCCAACAGATGACCTGGAAGCCCCAGCTGAAATCACTGGCCTTCCCAATGAAGAAATACCAACTTATCCACCTTGATTTGGAGAGCATTAAGCACCCCAAACCCAGTCCTCTTCTTTTTAAACAAAAAAGAAAAAGGGGGGGAGATGTTGCGGTGTGTTTTTATGATGCCTTATTTGAAAAGAACAGGGCATGTGCCTTTATTAATATTCAGGTCTTTATTAAAGGGATCAGCTCTTTATTAAAGTCATCAGTAGGATTGTAGAGTCCGATAGGAGTTTTTCCCGCTGCTGTGGTAATCCGAAGGAGCAGGTACTGTTGCAGTTCTTCACTCAGCTGCCCCCAGTAGGTGCCGAGTCCTTGTCTCCATGGGAACAGCTAGAAGCTCTCTCTGGTCCACCATCAGAGGGCAGAGCGGTGGGAGTCTGTCAATGGAGTACAGAGTCAGCTCTTTACCCTCAGGGAAAAACCTCGAGAGTTTCCCATTGTCTCTGTGTCACTTGAGCTGGCCAGTTCCCATTCCATTCAGACTCCTCATAGGTCATGGTGAATCTTCAAACCAGGCCAGGGGGTGCGTCCACTCCTTCCTTGGCCTGGGCACCATCTAATTCTCCTCTGATGCATCTAGCTTCTCATCTTGGGGTGCAGTTCCTCTAGAAAACTCTCCCAGGATTCACAGGGTCGGTTTTATTTGCATATACAAATGCATATGCATCCTTCCTGGTTGCAGCAGAGGTATCCCTGCTGAAAAGGTAGTTACAGCGAACAATGACCAGGCGATCTAGACAGGACCTGCTCCCTTTCACATTTTAATGAGGTAGGAGAATGCCACAGGGCAGCTTCCCTTCGTCCTCAAACTTGGTGGGGTGTGGGGCTACATCTAGCCTAGCCAGGAGGAGGTCAGTGGCTCTCTAGGGACAGCAGCATCACCCCAGCTATGAGGTTCTCCGCAAAAAAGAAAAACCCCCATTTTTCTAAAAGGCTGGGTGATGGCACAAATTGGGAGGAGGGGGTTGCATTTTGAGTGCTCAGAAACTCTTTTAATATGCTAATGGGTGCTCCACATTTTCCTCTGGGGGGATGGTGTGGCTGTCTCACTAGGACAGGGATGGCACAATCCCTCCCGACCAGGAAATTTGTTCATAACATTATTCAGAAAGATTTATTCCTGTAACCCATTAGCTGTTCACGGTATTTCCCTGCCCCCCCCCCCAGGGTCAGGTCAGTCCCTCCCCCAGACCCCCAGAACTTTCTCCATCCCCTTCTCAGAGCCTTGTCCATCAAAAAAGGTGTTGTTTCCCCCCTCAGGGGAATTCCAGAAAAAGGCGTTGAGTGATAGGAAGAAAACAAAGGAAGTCCCTTCCACCCCCAGAAGACCACTGGTCCCCCGGGTGTCCCTCTACCTTGGTTAACTCCTCCCCTGCCCCCTTGTTTGTGGGTTCATTACCCCCTGCTCCCACTCCTCCCCCAAATAAAAGATACAGCAAGCCTTGTGGTCGGGGTTCTGGTGGGATGGTTGCTAGATTCAGAGGCCCTGCGTGCTTCAATAAAGCTCTGGATTGAAACCCCCCCATCAGATCTGACTTCTTCCTTCGCCATTCATCTAAAGGGCTCTCCAGCAGAGGGATTCCTGAGTAAGAGTGGACCCTCTGCAAAAAGGCAACTTCAACTCACTGCCGCTAGGGCTCCGGACATGTCTGGGCTTGTCTCCACGTGCCCGGCTCTGCCACCTGCAGCATCTGGCCAGCCAAAAACGTCTCTGTGGAAACTACCGCAGCTGCCGCTCTCTGGCACAGCCGCTGGATTTTGGGCAAGCCTGGACGAACACCGTTTCGCTCTGTCGTAGCCCTAACAGTTAATGCAAACGTAACTATCTCATAGTTTACTTCTGATTGTTGTGATCCCACACTAGTCAAAGCCAAATTCTCCCTCCTTGAGCTGGGAATTATCCTTTTCTGCTTCTCCCCCCTCCCTTCCATGTTCTTGACACATATAAAAATAAATGGTGTTGCCCTAGACTGAAGTGTGGACTGACATTATGTGGAGTCTGTGTTTCCAGTAAACGAAATTCCTACTTGTCACTTGCAACACTCAGTTGTAGCTATGTGCTTTTTAGGATTGGAGTTACTGCCAGATTCCAGTCAGCTTCTCCAGTGGTAAGGATGCTTGGGAAGAATTTAGGCAAAGCAATCAAACTCACACATCCACACATGCCACGTGGCTAGCTCAGCAAGGAGAGGCAAGAAGGCCTTTGCACTAAATCAGTTCCAGCCAGGTTTATTTCCAGGTGCCGAAGGAGAATCCAGAACAAAAGGAACAAACGTTGCCAGCTTCAGTCTTAAGTATGACATTCAGCAGCCAATGACCTTGAGGTATGGGGGCAGAGCAAAGGGCAGGTAAGGTCAGTGTCCCATAGGGAAAACAGGACCGGTCACTAGGGTCCCACCACCAATGGAGGCACAGAGGAAAGGAGAAACCAAAGGGCCAGGGGCATTAGGGAGGAGGGAAACTGGGGCAAACCATCATGTGCAGAGCACCATTGGGGAGTTCTCTCTCTCAGGCTGGGCAGGTGACTGACTCTATGGTCTGTCCTGCCAAGGCCAGACCCTGGGTATTATGTCGAGGGGCTGCAGGGACTCCACACTCAGTAATTCCTGGTTTGTCAACAACAGCACCAAAAAAGTTATTTTGTTTTGGTTTTTAAAAAATTTTTCTAAAGCAGGACAGCATCTCAAACCCACACACTGTGGTGACCCTGCCCATGGCAGGGAGTTGGAACTTGATGATGTTTTAGGTCCCTTCCAACCCTTCCTGATGGTGTTAAAATGACAGGATAAGCCTGCAAAGTTCATTTCTCCATATCACAGGAATGCAGATAATGAACAAGGTGAGAAAACAGATAATTTAATGCCAGTCTTTAGGTTTTTGCCCATTAATTTGCTGTTTATTGGTGGGATTGAAGAAGAGGGGCATTGCTTGGGCTCGTTCTCACCATGCTGAACCCCGCTGCTGTCAGGGAAACCCAGCAGGGCTCTGGGGCTCACTGGATTTCCATGCTAGGCTGCATCCAGGGAAAACCCTGAACAGTTGTCCATGGGATGCCTGAGAAATTTCTTTTTGAAGAAAATCTGTATGAAAATGGAGGGCATACATTGCCCTGTAGAGGAGGTTCTTTTCCGTGAGGGATAAAGGGATTTTTTTCCTCTTCGGAAATGGTTACACCTGGTTCGAAATTGCCTTGTTTAGTAAGAACATCTTTTACTCATGTGAGTGATCCATAATGGGAATTCCTCCTAAATCATCACTTTGATATTAATAAATTGGCTAATAATGACTCAAAACCTGCATGATGATTCTTGATCTCTCTGTAAGGCAAAATTCGGAGGAAAATTCAGAGCCATCTCTATTTGTTTGAAATCAGGCTATGGTGTGACCAGAGTGGGGGTTCCACTTAAGGCAATCAGAGCAGGATGAGTGTTTCAAGGCAATGGAAAAGAAGTTGATTCTAAACTTTATGTTCAGCATTTTTGTGTAAGAAGTCTCAGAATTTTGCAGAGAAAGCAGACACAAGGTTTTGTTGCAAACTATAAAATAATGATTTTTTTTCACTGCTGGGTCTTATTTAAACAATATTTACCTACTTAAGATATTAAAATTAATCACTGCTGTTTACATTAGAAAATCGTCCATAATACCTTTGGGTTTTTTCCCCACTTGTTTCTTTCCTGAAGTTTGTTTTTCACAGGCTGCACAAAGAACTGAGGCTCCAAAGAGCTCAGGGGAGCTGGGGGGGGGGCGGGGTGTCCTTCCTTCCAAGCCTTGCTGCTGCTTTGGGTTCTCCCTCCACAAATCCCCACCCAGGGGGAAATTGGGATTTCTCCTTCTGGGGGAATGGCTTCTGCAAAGAGTTTTGTGTTTGGCTGAGGAGGCTCCTTCTTCCAAGCAGCAATTTCCTTCCTTCCTTGTCTCTTGTTTACGAGGAAAAACAAAATCCTGCACTTAAACTCATTCTGGTGATGCTCTAAATTCTACGCTTAAGGATGCATTTAATTAAAGATTGACTATGGCATAAAGTGGAGGTTAATTAAATACCAATCAATCCCTGTATAAAATACATATAAAGGGGCTTTGGCTCAGGCAGTAAAAGGACCTCCAGGAGGAGATTCCCCTCTTGCTCACTGTGCAGCTGGAGAGTGGCTTCCCACACTCTTTTCTTTGCTGTATTTGCCATTCAGGATATTGAAGCCCTGCAGAAAAGCTGTTTTTATGGAAACAAAGGCATGGTCTGACCCACTCCTGCTGTTCAGAAGAGATTTCATAGGGACTTTTCCATCACCACTTTCTTATGGTGATGTTGGTGTAAGTAGACAAAACTCTCTCACTGATGAAAGAATAACTTTATTTTTGTTCTCCCAAAAATTTTTGAGAAGGTCCTTTATAGTGGCATCAAATGAATCCAGAGTATCCCAAGTTAATAAAACAACATGGCTTTTCATGGAACAAGTTGTTAAGCTGTATGTGCCTTGTAGGATATTGTGTATGCTGAAATTTAGGGGAGCTCCAGGAAGAGAAAAGTTTTGGAGGGTTTGGAAGAGGAGTCCAACACAGGAGAAGCCTCATGTAATTTTTATATTCTTTTCCGCTGTTCTGTCTTCCCGTGAGGGAACATTTTGGGAATCAGTGGGACATTTCAGAGAGAAATCTGGAGTTTTTTCTCCTGCACTGGTGACTATTAAGGTGAGGTCAGATGGACAGTCTTGGAATAAGAGGCCTAAAAGTTTACCCTGGTTCAAGAGCAGAGTTTAGTCTCTCTTCTATCTGGACCTAGTTCTTTAGAAGACTCTAAAAGAATGACTTTACATGCTCCCTGTCCTCCATGCTCTAGTACTTCAGGAACATTAAATGGTGAAAAGCAAAGTTTTCCTGCTTCAGAATAGGGCTTTCTTTTAAATAATTTAAAAATCCTTAGAGTTGTTTAGTACTTTTTTATTGGATGTTCTCATGTTTAAACTACCCAAATTAAACATATCAGCATTAGTTAGGAGCAAAATAATATAATTTTGAAATATTTTCATTTTAAATGCTCAGTTCCATTAGAAATATTATTGTTCTTTTATTTCTCATTAATCCCCTTGAATCTGAGCTTTTCTCACTGGGTCTTTTAGAGATTTCCACCTCCTTTAGAAATCTGCTTTACATGGCTGCAGTGATGTCCTTCCAAGGAGCTCAAGGCACGTGGTCAGCATGGCAGGGCCTCTTAAAAGTATTTTTCCAGCCCTGCAGAAGGAGAAAAGTGAACTCAAAGCCTGTGAAGAAGCAGCCTGGGATTCAGCAGCCCCTGCCATGTGAGGTACAGGTTGCAGAAATGAAGTTGGAAGTTAATTGTTCCTGCTGCTGAAGGGCCCAGGTTAGTTGCTGTTATTACACTAATTTTTATACCATCTCAGTGACCTTCATATCATATTAACAGTTTTATATTATGTTAGCAAATTGTTCTGCCAGAGCTGCATCTGATTGCATTCTGAAGGTCATTAATATGAGATGAAAATATTATTGTATTCTCTCCTTTCATATTTTATTAGTGATATGGAAAGCAATAAAGCAGCTGATTTTTGCTGGGAGGTTCCCCAGGGAAAGATGCTCTACAGCAGTGGTGTCCCACATTGGCTCCTAATCCAATCTCAACGGGAAGTTCAATTTCCTCATCATTAATTATTTAGCTGTATTTAACTGCTGTAAATTCTCAGATTAATTTTTTTAACTGTTGAGTTTGATGACCTCCAAAGACATTGGTATTAACCAGTGCAATATGAAATACAGGCACTTCACACAAGTGGAACCCACTCTTCCATGAGGATTTGTGTGAAGGCATAATAATGACAAATTTAATTTTTCTACTGCAGGAGGGAAGGCTTATTTTATTACTACCTTTGGTGCAATTCAGAATTGCAGCATGGAGGAGGAAAGTGGTGGCAGCTGGGACATTCCTTCAGGGTGAGCTTGGCACTGGAGCTGTCCCCAGGACATTTCTAGTGGTCACCAGGCCAGGGACAGCTGCTGAAACCCCCATAGTTCAGCTTGTACCCAAAAATTTCATTTATTAAGCAATGTAGGGTGGAAAAGTCCTGACACAAGCGAGCAATGGGTAAAACTGGTCAGGCACCAACCAGAGCCAAGGGTGAAGGCAGGAACTTTTGGGCAGGCTTTGGCTATTTAAGGTTATTTAAGAACGACACTTTGGACTTGCAGAAAAGTGGGTTAGGAACTTTAAAAGAGATTTCAATAGAAAGGTCATTGCTTGCAGAGAGAAATGATTTTTGAGGCAAGAGTGCTATTTTAGAGTGACTTCAGCCAGAAGGGTGACTTTGGTAAGCAGCAAATTGAATTCTTTAATGCTTTAACAGCCCTTAATTCACCCTAAGAATGACATCTAACGGGAGTTTATCAAATGCTACCCACAACAATACTGGATAATGATATAACAGCACCCAGATGCCGGTGGTTTAACATCATTTTGCCAAGCAGAATGTTTTAATGTTTGATTTTATGCCTTTTCCCTGCCACAGTGTGAGGCTGCTCTGTGGTGGTGTGGAATTAAGTTCATA
Organism: Prinia subflava; assembly: GCF_021018805.1. NCBI lineage: Eukaryota > Metazoa > Chordata > Aves > Passeriformes > Cisticolidae > Prinia > Prinia subflava. The sequence continues at coordinate 7,718,583 of NW_026960606.1, forward strand.
ATAAGTTTATTGGGTTTGTGCAGGTTGATTGTACAATGGTATGTTCCTTGTACCCCATTTTTCCCCTGTTGGTATTATCCTGCAATTCCCCAAAGTCATATAACTCTTCAGTTATTTGTCAATCTTTTCTCATAGTCTGTGTAAACCCCTCCCTGTTGTCCCTGATTGGTTTCTGTAATGTCACCCCATGTTCGTACCACCTCTTTGGTTGAAGCCCATTGGTTGTAACCTCCTTACCACACCCCATTTCACTGCTGTATAAAACGGCAGGTCAGAAGAGCCTCGAGGGCAGTCTGAGCATTCGGCAGGTGGTAAGGAGGTCCCGTGGGACCCCCAAATAAATCTGTCATTTTACTGGACTGGCTCCTCCCTTCTCCGTCATTGTCAGCATTCTCCACCGCCTCACACAGCCTCTCAGGACAAGAACTCACAGGGATCAGCAGGCTTGTGTGACTTGCCTGGCTGTACCCTTTAGCCTGCTGTGGTGTCTGAGCTAGCCAAGGCAGGCAGAGAGACTGAGTTCTCTTAAAGGCACCGTGACAGTTGCCATATTTTAATTATTCATCATGTCTGTTTATATTCCACTGCATCCAGCATGGGAGCCTGAGAAGCTCGACGGACCCCACGGAGAGGACTGGCAAGCCGCAGTGTGAAGCTCTGGGCTTGCGAAGATCATCCTTGGACTTCACGCTACCACCGGTCGCAGCAGCTCCGATAATCGGGGTGTGTTCCTGGTGGACAAGGGAGGCAGCCTCTCCAGGAACTCGGGAGAGGTCTTCCTCAGATGGAGACCCCAGGATCAAGTGTTGCACCTGAGCCGGGTAGTGGTGAGTACCCTCCGTTCCTCGGTGAGGACGCAGGTGTGTGTGTGTTAGGGATCGAGTTTCTCTCCCTCCGTGGGCGATTCATGAGGTGTGTCACCCGAATTGGTGGCTGCGCAGCCCCAGGGGTGTGGGTTTTGGCCCCTCTCCCTGGTTTTGACTCCCCGGCAGCTTCAGTTCTTTTACTGTTTTTTTCGTGCTTTTAGTTTGTGCAGAGCGAGTGTCTGCTCGAGTGGCTGTCAGCTCCAACGGGAGCGGATTGCTGTCAGCCAGTTTAAGTTAAGAACAGTGCCCCAGTCTGGCTTTTGGTGAGCGCTTGGGTTTTTGAATACTGGATTTTGAAGCGCACTGTGGTTTCTAATTTCAGTTGCTAGCTTTATTTAGTCTTGATCCTGTGTGTGTGAGCTGTACTTAACATCGAGAGCAGAATGGGTGCGGGTCTCTCCACAGATCAGAAGGGGGTGTTTTATGTTTTAGTTGAAGTTTTAAACTTAGAGAAAGTTAAATTCTCTAAGAGTTGTTTGAAGAGGTTGGTCCGATGGATTTTCCTACATTTCCCTCAAGTATCCCCAGCACTCGTCCACAGTGCCCGGTTTTGGTGCACTGTGGAGAAGAAAATCTTAGAATTGGCTAATGCGGGGGACAAAACAGTTCAAAATTACTCATTCCTGGTCCTTCAGCTTAAGGCTGCCACACTGAAAGACGGAAATGGAGGAAAAACAACCTTCAGGACAACCTTCCCCAGTTTCTCCTCACCCCAGTCCCAACCCCTCTTTCCCGAGAAAAGGGATTCTAAAGGGAGCGACAGCCCTGAGGTCTGTCAGCTCAGGCTCCCCACAGGTCCCTCGATCCCCCCGCCCGAGCAATCGAGGCCAGACTGCCCAGGATTCCTCGGAAAACCCTGGCCAGGCAGTCCGAAGATTATGCCCTCCCAAGACTTTCCGAGTTGAAAAACCTAAAGTTCGTTTTAATTTTGCTGCGCCACAATCGTCTCAAAATGGCTGCGATCACGTGCTGCAGTCGTCATCCTCTTTGTCCCTTTCTTCTTCCCACAATCCCTTCTGTTCCTCCAACCCCTTCCAGTCCCCAACTCCTCCCACTTCCCCAAAGATCCCACCCACCTGCCCTGCCAACAGACACACCCCTGACTCTGAATCCCCACCTCCCTCAGCCTCACCCCTTCCCAGAAGTCGGCCATCTTGGAATTCTGGTTCCCACGCCCCCACTTCCGGTTCCCACGATTGGAACCTGGGAGTGCAGCCAGGAACCTGGAAGTCCCCATGCCTCTTTCACTGCTGCTCCAGTGACTTACAGAAGATCTCGGGGAGGTAATAACACCAATCCTAATTGTCATGCCTTCTCCCAATCCATCATTAGGGATCTGTGTAAGGCACATAAGGAGTATGGCAGAGAAAGTCCATACTTCAGAGGTCTCCTTGCTGCTGACCTTTCCGAAATTGTTGCTGTTCCAGCAGATCTCTGACAACTGTTCGCATGCCTCATGAATACGACAGAATTTAAACTCTGGGAAGGGGCATGGAAACAGTTGCTCAGAGATTCACTTCCACATCTCCTGCAGCAACCAGACACAGCAGTTGACGAGCACGGCAATGCTCTCACCCCTGAGTTGCTCTGTGGTGAGGGACAGTGGATGTCTGCCACCACTCAGGCTTCCCTCATCCCTGCTCCTGCCCTTGATGTTGTCAAAGAGCTCGCATGTAAGGCATTCTTTAGTCTGCAGCCTCATGGTCCCCTGCCTCCATATACTCAGATTAAACAAGGGTCAGCTGAACCTTCCGTAGACTTTGTTGAAAAATTGACACGAGCTATTGAGCTCCAAGTTTAGAATGAGCAAAATAGGGAAGGGATCTTAGAGGAAATTGCCTTTGTGAATGCTAACAAGTGTTGTCTTGCAGCAATTTTAAGTCTTCCTCTAGACCCCCGTAGAACTCTTCAAAGTATGCTACAAGTCTGCCAGATAAAGGTTCCATTCCTGACCCCGAGGCATCCGACACGACCGACCCAACCGCATCGTACTTCGCGTGAAGTCAACGTTGTTGGTGCGACCGCTGCAGACTCCTCACATCGCAAGCCTTTGCAGCGCAAGCTGTCCTTTCGCCAGACCCCGACAAAGCCTTGTCTTCTGTGCGAGGAGGGTGGTCATTGGGCAACTGAATGTCCACTCAAAGCTCAATTCCAGGCATTCAGACAGCAGACTCAGGGCAAGGAGGGGAATTCACAACACGTAGCACCACAGGGAACGCCACGCCCCAACCGCCGTTTCCAAAAAAACTAAAGGGAGAGCGCGGGTCCACCCAGCGTGATGACACCACTGGGGTGGACCGGGCAGGGGAGAAAGGGGGAGAACAACCGGACCATGACACAAAATTACCTGACATGACTCAATCTTTAAAACATCACTTAGCAAAACTGATTTTAACAACTCATTCTACCTTTGAACCTTACAGGTTGCGGCTGACGGAATCTTTGATCCTCAGTGACCGGGATTGGCATTTTGTCGTCATCAATCCTGGCGAGATAGAGAACTGGCCTCTAATTGAAGGTGAGTATCTCATCATTGGGGATTGCAAATTTACTCCGCATGAGATTGAGGTTCTCCCTGGGTGACTTTCTAATAATCCCAGGCGCCTCATTCTCTTGCTGCGATGCATCCACCTGCCAACATTTTTACCAAAAGGGCAAATTGTAGCACAGGCGATTTCTTTTGGAAATCCATCTCCGAAAAACACTCCATCAGTCAACACAGTTCAAAAGGTAACAGTTCACAAGCCAAAGATCAAATGTACATTTACGGTGGGAAATCAATCTTTTGACGCAGAGATACTTTTGGACACGGGGGCATATGTGATGATCGTTCCCATCAAGGACTGGCCGTCACATTGGGCCTTGGAAAATGGTGCTGGACACGTCAGAGGTGTAGGGGGACTCCAATTGGCAAAACAATACAAGAGCGTGGTGCAAATTAAGGGGCCGAAGGGATAATTGGCGAGTCTGCGTCTTTTCGTTTTAGATTATGAGGAACCTTTGCTTGGTAGAGACCTCATGGCCCGGGGGGGGGGTCACAACTGACATTCCTGACCCCTCACAAAATTTTTGGGCTGCGGCCACTGAAAAGCGCCCTACCCAAAGGCTGAATTGGAAGACTGATACACCAGTCTGGGTAGAACAGTGGCCACTCACCACCGAAAAATTGAAGGGGCTTCAGGAACTCGTAGAGGAGCAATTGAAAAAAGGACACATAGAGGAGACCAACTCTCCTCGGAATTCCCCAGTCTTCGTCATCCGCAAGGCTGACAAGACTCGGTGGCAGCTCCTCCACGACCTCTGCCAAATTAACAACGTCATAGAAGATATGGGGTCTCTCCAGCCTGGGATGCCTTCCCCAACCATGCTCCCACGAAATTGGCAATTGGCTGTAACAGACATTAAGGATTGCTTTTTTCAAATTCCTTTGCACCCTGATGACGCTCCTTGTTTTGCTTTTTTGGTACCCTCTATCAACCGAGCGGCCTCAAGGAAGCGATATCACTGGAAGGTGCTTCCCCAGGGAATGAAAAATTCCCCAGTGACTTGTCAACAATATGTCGCTTGCTTGCTGTCCTGTGTTCGCACAGCGGCGGAGGGAGTAATCATCCATCATTATATGGATGACATACTCGTTTGCGCCCCAACTGATGATCTGCTGGCCTACACGCTTGACCTCACAACGACTTCGTTGGTTGCTGCAGGTTTTGAGTTGCAGGACAGTAAGATTCAGAAGATGCCACCTTGGAAGTACCTGGGCCTGGAAATCAGTAGGCGATCCATTGTACCCCAAAAATTGGACATCAAAACCAAAGTCAGGACTCTTGTGGATGTCCATCAATTGTGTGGTGCATTGAATTGGGTAAGGCCTTGGCTAGGTCTGACTACCGAGGACAGAGCCCCTCTTTTCAATTTATTGAAAGGGGGAGAGGAGCTTAGTTCTCCTAGGGCACTTACCCCGGAGGCGAAGGCAGCCCTGGTGAAGGTGCAGGAGGCAATGTCAACACGACAGGCGAGCAGATGCGACCCTAGTCTGCCATTCAATTTAATCATCATGGTAAAGCTGCCACACCTGCATGGTGTGATTTTCCAGTGGGACTCATCACACAAGTCACCGAAACAAGGTAGGAAGGGCCAAGGCAGAGGAGACCCTCTTCTTATCATAGAGTGGGTCTTTCTCAGTCACCACCGGCCCAAGAGAATGACACGGCCACAAGAATTGATGGCTGAGCTAATCTGCAAAGCAAGAACACGGATCAGAGAATTGGCCGGATGCGATTTCGCATGCATTCACATGCCAATTGGCTTGCAAACGGGCCAAATCACAAAACCATTGTTGGAACACCTGCTTCAGGAGAATGAAGCACTTCAATTCGCCCTGGACTCATTTATGGGTCAAATTTCAATTCATCGACCAGCCCACAAATTGTTTAATTCAAATGTAGAGTTTACATTGGCCTTGAAAAGTGTCTGCAGCAAAAACCCTTTAGAGGCTCTGACAGTTTTTACAGACGCGTCTGGGAGGTCTCACAAGTCAGTCTTGACTTGGGAAGATCCCCAAACTCAGCAGTGGGAGACAGATATCAAAGATGTGATGGGATTGCCTCAAATTGCTGAGTTGGCCGCAGTCGTCAGAGCTTTCGAAAGGTTCCCCCGACCATTCAATTTAGTCACCGACTCCACGTAAGTTGCATGGGTGGTTTCTAGGGCAGATCAGGCTGTTCTACAAGAGGTGTCCAACACAGCTCTTTTTGAGTTGCTCTGAAGCTAGTGAAGCTAGTCTCCCACCGAGAGCATCCATTTTATGTGATGCATACGCGATCGCACACCGATTTGTCAGGGTATATTGCTGAAGGGAACAGGAGGGCAGACGCTCTCTCTGCTCCTGCAGCAATTGCCCCACTGCTGAACATTTTCGAGCAGGCAAAGCTCAGCCACCAATTGTTTCATCAAAATGCACCAAGCCTCCTCCGGCGTTTTCACCTCACACCAGCAGGCAAAGGGCCATTGTGGCTTCATGTCCATCCTGCCAATCACACACAGTTCCCACTCTGCACACAGGAGTCAATCCTTGCAGCCTGGAGAGCTGCGAGGTTTGGCAAATGGACGTCACACATATCCCACAGTTTGGCAGACAAAAGTATGTGCATGTCTCTGTCGATACCTTCTCAGGTGCAGTCTTTGCCTCTGCCCACACAGGAGAGAAAGCACAAGATGCAATCAAACACCTGATACAGGCGTTCTCTTTCATGGGCATCCCTAAGAGCTTGAAAACAGACAAAGGCCCAGCATATAAATCCAAGGAATTCTGCGACTTTCTGCAGCAATGGGGAGTGGAACATAAAACTGGCATCCCCCACTCCCCCACGGGCCAAGCAATTGTAGAAAGGACCCACCAGGAGATCAAAAGGGTCCTTGCTCAGCAGCAACAGGTTCTAAAGATCGAACCTCCTTCAATTAGACTGGCCAGGGCTTTATATACCATCAACTTTTTAAATTGCACCTTTGAGGTTTTGAACCCACCAATCATGAAACACTTTGGATCAAACTCCGATTTCGACCTCAAGGAAAACCGCCGGTTTTGCTAAGGTCACCAGAGTCAGGCCAGGTAGAGGGCCCATACGACCTTGTGACGTGGAGGCTCGGATACGCCTGTGTCTCTACGCCCACGGGGTTGAGATGGGTGCCTGCCAAATGGGTGAGACCATTTGTGAAAAAACAGCCAGAAAGAAATAATGAGGTGCCACAGGTGACATCAGCGGCACTTCGCCACAAGAAAAAGAAATTTATTGGGTTGACTCTCCCAATTCTGTGGGAATGGGAGGATCCCCTGCCCTTCTCATATTATTTGTATTAAGGCTAATCATATTTGTTTTAAGTCTGTTTTTCAGTTGTTACGAACCTGATCCAGCCCCAGACTCTGTACATCATGTCCATCCTTCTGGTCACGTTGATCCTGATTCCGACCTCCTGGCTCAACAACAAGCCTGGATCGTCCCGCAGCCTAAGGCCAATGTGTGGACCACCTTGGTGAAGTCCCTCGGCCAGGACCACATATGCCTTAGCCAAGCCTCAGCCACCGATCCTCTGTCAACCTGTCTCGTGGGGATCCCTTTCCAACATTAAGAATTCCCAGAAGCCATGCTGCAAAACTCCATCAGGATAAGTAAATCGCAGGTTCTCGATGGTTCACATTCAATGGTAGTTATGGATCAGGGAACCATTCCTGATGTAAATCTGTTTGTCGGATGGCGCAATTTTATTACCAAATTAGAAAACCTTCAAGAAGAACCTTTGGAGGTGGAACTCCTTGGTTCTTCAAAAGCACCCTTTTGTGTTCAATTTACATTTGTTCCCCCTCAAGAGCAATTAAAAGGCTTTACTAATGTTCTCCAATCGAACAAAGCATATAAGGCCAACCTGTGGTGTGAGCGGGTTGCCCACGTGAGAATGGTTTCCACCTTGCTTTATAGGCCCTTGTCGCTTCCTAAGGGAAGTTTTTTAATTTGTGGGGATCGAGCATGGCCAGGCATCCCCTCTCACCTCGTAGGAGGTCCATGCACCCTCGGCAGGTTGGGCCTTTTCACCCCCAACAGAACCCAAATCAGGGATTGGAAAATTAAAAATAGCACACACAATTCGGCTATCCAAAAACGAGATCTGAAAGAATTAGATGCTGACTGTGACTCAGAAATTATTCATTGGAGTAAACCTAAAGGAGTCACAATCACTGTGTTTTTGCCCTGGGTTTCTATTGCTAAGGTGATGGGCGAATTGGCTCACGTTGAATGTTGGGTGGCGAAACAGGTGAATTTGACTTCCAACGCCCTGGCTGACCTCCTACAGGACGAGGAGATTACGAGACAGACCACTTTACAGAAGAGAGCAGCCATAGACTACCTTTTGCTCCGGCATGGTCACACATGTGAGGAGTTTGAGGGGCTATGCTGCTTCAATCTAACATCAAAGGCTGAGGATGTGCGCAAAACCATCACAAAGATGTGGGACATGGTCGGCGAAATTAAAAAGGAGACGACTGATTGGTTCAATGGACTTCTGCAGAGCTGGGGACTTTTGGGCTGGGTTGGGTCAATTATAAAAACTTGTCTGTTAATTTTATTCATTATTATAGTTGCCTTAATTACTATAGGTTTAGTTAGACACATGTTAAGCAGATTGATTTTGAATGCTACATCTACCCCCCATCCGTCCGTGAATCAAGTCAGCCTCCCCGAAGATCCGGAGGAGATGGAAATGATGGACCTCCGAGATGTCGACGGGCAAGAATATCCACCCTACGAGCAGTGGCTGATCACACAGACAGGATTCGATGAACTATACCCGGAGTCGGAATATCTGCCGCCTCTGCACCAGTTCTCATCATGTTAATAAAAACAAAAGGGGGAGATGTGGTGGTGTGGAATTAAGTTCATAATAAGTTTGTTAGGTTTGTGCAGGTTGATTGTACAATGGTATGTTCCTTGTACCCCATTTTTCCCGTTAGTATTATCCTGCAATTCCCCAAAGTTGTGTAGCTCTTCAGTTATTTGTCAGTCTTTTCTCATAGTCTGTGTAAACCCCTCCCTGTTGTCCCTGATTGGTTTCGGTTATGTCACCCCACGTTCGTACCACCTCCTTGGTTGAAGCCCATTGGTTGTAACCTCCTTACCACACCCCATTTCACTGCTGTATAAAACGGCAGGTCAGAAGAGCCTCGAGGGCAGTCTGAGCATTCGGCAGGTGGTAAGGAGGTCCCGTGGGACCCCCAAATAAATCTGTCATTTTACTGGACTGGCTCCTCCCTTCTCCGTCATTGTCAGCATTCTCCACCGCCTCACACAGCCTCTCAGGACAAGAACTCACAGGGATCAGCAGGCTTGTGTGACTTGCCTGGCTGTACCCTTTAGCCTGCTGTGGTGTCTGAGCTAGCCAAGGCAGGCAGAGAGACTGAGTTCTCTTAAAGGCACCGTGACAGTTGCCATATTTTAATTATTCATCATGTCTGTTTATATTCCACTGCGTTTTGCTGGAGATACAAGCTTTTAAAATCATTGGTATTTAGGAAAATCCAAAGCTGGGGTGATGCATGCTCAGGTGCTAATTTATTTACATCAATTAATTTCAGGCCCCTGATGTAAGCCAATTAGTGTTCAACACATAATGGAGTTATTATATGTCAGATTATCTTTTAGAAATGCTTGTCACTGCTACAGGACCAGGCAGCAGAACTTTGCTAATAAAACTAGCAGAATTAATGGAGCGAACAGCATAGATAATGACTTAATGTGGAACGTACAGTATAGAAAAGAGACTGAACAACTGTCTTCAAGAAATTAAGATATCATTGAGCCGGCTACTTTATTCCAAAACTGAGCTTAGATGGGCTCTTTGGAAACATCAAAGGTGTCTCACTAAGCCTTTGTAAAGTTTTTTTCATAATAAGTAACTTCCACCCTTTGTGCCCTCACATGCTCCAGCCCAGCTTGGTGTGGCACACAAAGAGAGGCTCCCTGTTGTACCTCCCTGCTGTCACTCCAGGCTGTTCCTTCCCAAGGACTGGGAGTTAGTGGGAGCATCCAGGTTTTGGAGGTGCTCCTGTGAGTGTCACCTGCAACTTCCCCAGGTAAGACCTCCTTTGGGGGATGCGCTGATCACCTGCAGGGCTGTTGGACACTGCAAAACGAGTTCTATTTGGACAGCAATATTTGCCCATTGTTTTGTTCTTCCAGGTTGAATTTCATTTTTTTGTGTGTGGTTTGTAATTTTCCATGTGCACTTTGAGGTCAGTCTGGTCATTCTGGCGCCTTGGGTACAGATGACACCTGTGCTAAAGTCATACCTGCATGGAGGGAAATCACAGAGCTTAATTTCTATTTAAGCTTTGCAAAAAAAAATCCTAAAAAATCATAATGGTGTATTTGTATAGCAATTCCTATTATGCGTGCTTCACTGAGAACTGTGGTACCGACCTGCAGGTGAGTCTGGTAATGATGATCTCACTGCAGGGACTGTCTTGCGCCTTCACCCTCTCTTGTGTCTTGATTCAGTGTGGGATTGCATTTTATGGAAATGGTTTGTTCTAGCTCACCCCTGGAAAATGTATGGTTTATCCCAAGTCTGTACCCTCCCTGCAGTATCAAGTTATCTGTAACCTGATTGGCTGGAGAATGTTACCGCGCCCCTTTGAACCTCTGTGTTAAGAATGCTAACGCAAGGGGGTCCACCCTCTTTGCCCCTCTTCCCCTGGAGGCCTCCCTTCCCCCTCTCCCCTTCCCTTCCCCCACTCCCGCAGGACCATGCTCCCTGCCTGGAGTGGGACTCAATAAACCCTCATCTCATCAGCACCCCACCGGCGTCTGAAGTCTCTTTGCCTGCCAGCACGGGAACACCCACGACCCAAGGACCCGGGGGTCTCCCGGGGGACCCCCCCCAGGAGCCCCCCAAAATTTAAACAACAACAATTCAGGGATAAGGGGCTGGTTTGGGAGCCATGGGGTCATCAATATGTTCTTAACGGCATGAGGAATTCCTCTACATAACAATATCTGTGACTGCATTTGAAGAAAAGTCCCTACCACTGACTAAGCCATGGTGATGCTGTTCATGTTCAGGTGCTCTTTTCCTTGTCATAGCACCAAAACTTGAACTCTGCCACAAAGTAAGAGAGAATAAAGCTATTATAAATCTGTGTTATTTACTGTTCTTAGAACAAATTATAATATCCTGCCAGCTCTGTGCTGCTCACCTGAGCTCTTGTTCTTGCTGGGTAACCAAAGCAGTTCTTACAGTTTTAGGTTATGCACCTTTTAGGAGACACTGTGGGAGAGTTGTCTTCAGCCTCAGGGATAATTTCACACATTTTTTTAAGTCTTCCTTCTTGGAATAACTGCCTTAACACCCTGTATATCTCCCCTATCCTTATGGAGACTGCTTTTTGCATCGATTGTGGTTATTCTCCTTGATGGTTTTTCACCTTTCCAGAGGGACTCAGTTTATGGCATAAAATCAACATTTACATTTGATTTTCAGCATGGAAAGTGGCTGCTGAGAGTGACTGAGTGGGAAATGGGTGCCTGTGCACCTCCCTCCAGGAAAACCATCTCGTTTCAGCTCCACTGTCCAAGAAACTTCTCACCTTCCCCAGCCCCTAAGGCTTCGTTCCAGGAGTATTCCAAAAGAGGAGGGAGACCAAATGTGACTCTCAGGGTGTAGAGGAGGTGATGTTGCACTGCCCTAACTTACAATATTGTAAAAACCTCTTGATGACAGCTGAACATGAAGTATTCTGTCCCTATCATATCCATTCCCCATGGAACCACAAACATCTGCTGTCCCAACAGCCCCGTGACAGAGGTTTTAGAAATATCAGTAACAGAGAGTATTTGTGGATTTGTTTTTCAGTAATTGCAGCAGAAAATCCTCAGATGTGTGATTTTCTCCTTCAGCTGTTTCTCCATGGGATCCCTGGAGCGGGAGAACTTGGACCTTGAGGAAGGAGACATTTGGAAGCAGCCTCAGGAAGATACAAGTAGTGACAGAGGGACGTGTTCCATGTCTGGGTAAGATGGGCATCACTTTGGAGGGGTGAGGGCCAACAGCCAGAGCATCTCTGTCATCTTTGTGAGCAAGAGAAGCTGATTTTATGAACTTCTGGCTCAGCTGAACCTAATTTTAATATTTGTAAAGAAATTTCAACCTGAATTAACCTCCACTACACTTGGATTGCATTGTCAACATTTTTTACAGCTGTTCAGAGTTTTCTGCTGTTGCAAAGAGCAATTAATTTGGGGAACAATAATTCCTGGCTTTAAAGCCTATATCCATATGGCTATCAAGGCAGTTTGTAATTCCATAATTGAAATCATAGATGACTGCTGCAGCATCCTCAAAGGGGCTGGGTTTTTTTGAATTTTTTTTGTTTTCCTGCTACTTACCCTTTCTCATCGGCCTAAATATTTGCTGGTCCTACCTCAAAACTGGTGATGTGACCCCACTGTGTCCTTTGTAGGGCACAATACCAGGTATCACAATTCAGATGCTGCTTTGTGGTTCTACCTACTGGAGATGCCCCTTTGAAAGGAGAGGAAATTGCTGTTGGATAATATCACTCCCTCTATCACAGCTGGTGCTGGCTGGTGCAGATACATGTTTGCATTTTGCTTGGAAAATGTAAACACTAATTAAGCATTAATGTTAATGGGACCTGGGCCCCCAGATCTGCTGCTGGCACTGCCGTGGCTGCTGTCCATCTCACCCCACTCACTATCTTTGTTTCCTGGCAGAAAATAAGGATTATTATTTATTCCTTTCCAAAGAGGAGGGAGGGAAGGGACACTGGGGAGAGTCATGTAAGGACAAAATATTGTGTTACTGGGAATAAAACCAAATCCTGTCAGCCTAAGAGAAAGGCAGGAGTGGTTGTTATCCCAGGTTCCACTGTGGATATGATCACTCAATATCCTCTATATTTCCAGTTCTCACTTCCTGCATCCCAACTTAGGCAGTTTGCTGGGAAAAGCCTCTCCAATTTGCCATAACACAGGGATAGGATGGATCAGCAGGGAGTGCAGGGGATGTGAAGCAGCATCCAGCCCTGTCATGGTGCAGAAAATCTACCTTTAAGTTTTAATTCTCTGTAAAAAAAACATTCCTGTTCCCTCTTCATGCACCAACAGGGGATGAACTGGTCACCGAGGAGCCTCCACCACTGCCTGGCCCTGCTGTGGTTGTGGTCATGGCTGCTGCAGGTCTGTGATGGCAGATTTTCCATTTTCCCTTTGCTCGGCCTAGGTGAGAGCCAATGGCAGCACTTCTAATTAGGGAGGGTAATTTGTTCCAAACAGGTCCTCTTTCTTTGTGAGCCCGTGGGTTTGCCAAGGGAATAAAAGTGCCCTGATTGTCCCTTCCTTTCAGCCCTTCCCCTGATGAGGAGTGTTGCTACACCTAATAAATTAAAGGACACAAAGTTAATGAATTTTTCATTTGAACGTACAGCTAGGTATGGATTAACAAGGCTGATGTTGCTGAAGAGCTCAGAATTGGGAAGGGTACTACAGGGACATTTTCCTCTTTGCTAAAATCTTTTCATTCACCTTTTCAAGCATTATCTTGCTGGGCAGGAAGAGTTTTTTTCATACCGTTTAGCCCGCGGTGTCTGCTTTCTTTTCCACATAAATGTGATCATTCATTTTGTTTGTCTAATGGATAAAAATAAAGGGCAGTGTGAGTGACATTCAGACAGCTTTTCTCCTCAAAGAGAGGAGATTCATGGATCCTGAGCAACACTCTGGAGCACACTGAGCATTCAGAGTCCCCATTCCTTTAAATTCCAGTTGATGCCAGTGGAAGGTTGGTTTTCCTCCCACTTGAGCAGGGCTGGGAGCTGCAGGCAGCTTGGCCTTATAAATAAAACTACACTCAATTTACTCAAAATTTATTTGTAAGTTGATGTCAAAGGACCTGAACAATTCAGAATTATTTTCTAAATATGAATTTTAAAAGATTGCAGCTGCTTTTAGTGGGCAAAATGATTTCTCCATCCTGGAGCCAAACCTGCACATGCTTCATTTGGAGAGAAACATTAATTTGTTTTCCCTGTATTTCCTGCCCAAATTAAACCTTTTTCTAAGAACTTCAGTTTGTCTTCCCTTGCCTTTTGGCACTCTGAAAGACTCATTAAAAGAGTGAATCAGGGTTTTGGTTAAAAACAGAAGCTGTTTGAGTGCACAAGAGGCTGGGGAGGGTGGTGGGACTGGGGTCACTTCCCTAATGGAGTCCTTACTCTGGACCAACCTGAAACATCATTCCCAGTGAGCTTTGGCTTTCCCACCCCCACAAATATGTGGCTGAATTAACTGAGAGATCATTTCTATTAGAACAGAACCAAGTGGGATCTCTTGTGATGCTTCAAGACAGCATGGGGAGGAGGGACAAGAAATGACTGCAAAAGTTAAAAGAAAAAAAAAGGGAAAACCCCACAGTAAATCCTTCCTGCAGAAGCCCTGGTGTCTGATATGTAGATCCATGGGGAAAGGGGCAAGCTGGAGCTGCTGGGAAGCAGGATGGACAGGGTGAGGATGCTCCCTGCAGCCCCTGGATGTGGGAACTCTTCCCAGCAATCTGTTTCTGCCTCTGGGCTTTTACCACCCTTCACTATGAAAGGTAGCAGTGTGTGTTTCCCATTGGAAGTGTGTTTGCCAAAATCCTCCTGTTGGGACCCCACTGTCTCAGTTTCACTGCTCAAACTGGAAGTGTTTTTATTCAATTTCTGCCCTAAACTTTTAAGTTTTATTGATGACTGCTTTTATAATAACTGTGTGTTGCACCTATAAATGAATTTCAACAGCAGATTATTTTGTGTAATAAAGGTGCAAAGGCCTTTGGGACGAACCTATTGCCTATTTCAAGCAGAAAGACCCCATGCAGGAGAGATTTTCCCACTTCATAAATAATTTGGGATCAAAGATCCTGTCACTGGGTTAGGCAAGGGGGAGCGTAAATCTGGCTTTAACTAAGATTCATGTTTCTATTAAAAAGTAATTGCAAAGAACAAATCCTGATTGTCTTAATAACTGATATTTATGTCCCTCAAGCAGTAAAATGGATCCATCATTTTAGACACATCTCTGAAAAAGGGATTTACACTGCTTGCATCCCTTTTTCCATTGCTGCTCCTACCCCTGTGTCCCCTATTCCCTTGTCTTGGAACTCCCAGAGCCCATACAAGTTACCTAGAATTCCCTTTCCTAACCTAGAAACTACTGTCACCTTCCAATTCAGGTGAGAAAGAGCTGGAAAATGATCCCAAGTAGGGAAAATTTCATTTCTGGTCTTGGTGACAAGTTTCAAAACCCTCAGCATGAGTGGTGATGAACAATTCCCATACCTGTGGACCTGCCTGTTTTTGTACCACCTGCCAGTGGAAGTATTAGAAAAACTTTTGGGGGTGGAGGAAGGTTGTTCTGGAGGGAAGTATTCCTCTAAGGAATAATTTTGTGCAAATCTCACTGTCAAACACTCCAGAAGCTGATGCCCTTGGTAGTGGTGTTCTGTCTTAGGTTATGTAACCAAAAAAAAAGTGTATTCTATTTCATCTGTAGAAAGCAGTTGGGAGATTATTTCTTTTCTCTTTATCTCTTGTAACTCCAGGGGGGAGGAGGGTGGATGCCTTCTGATAATAGACCAGCTGTTAAAACCAGGTGGGGCAGTGTTTCTTATCTCTTTCATCAACTGTCCATCCTCTGGGGGATATCTTCTGTTAATGCGCCATTAAAGCCCACCAATGACATGACACATTGCACCATCCCATTGTGAGATGCTCCACCCAGTGGAGAGGAGCCAACCATTCCCTACACAGATAAAAATGGGGACACAGGGAACCCAGGCATCCTCTTTCCACTGGATTCTCAGAGGAAGACCAGACTCATCTCACCACCAGTGAACCTGTATACAAGATCATCTCTACTCCAACAGAACCACATCTGTCACTCCAGGAGGACTTATTTGGACTGCTTCCAACACCCTGGCCGACAGGTGTCAGGTCGTATTCCTGACTCCATCAGGGTTTTCTAGGACTTCTGTTTGTTTGCTTGCCTTTTTTTTTTTTTTTTTTTTTTTGTATTACTGCATTTGCATTTTTAATATTCCTAGTAAAGAACTGTTATTCCTATTCCCATATTTTTTGCCTGAAAGCTCCTAATTGCAAAATTGCAACAATTTGGAGGGAGGAGGTTTTACCTTCTCCATTCCAAGGGAAACTCCAGTTTTCCCGGACAGATACCTGTCTTTCTAAACCAAGACATGTTCTAACCAAGGTCTCTCCTGCTCTAATGGCAAGGGAGAAGGTTCCCCAACAGCTGCCAAGGGGGCACCTTGAAGGTGCAAGAATGGCAGATTAGTCAAAATTATTAGTGAAAACTAATTATAAATTATGTCTCAGGGATTCAGGGTTTTTGCTTATAGGTTTACCATTTCCTTCTGACTTCTTTTTTTTTCCCTAATATGAAAAGAAAGTTATTGCAATCTGTTGATGGCATCAGCATGGAGTGGGAGCAATAGTCCAATGATGGCTTCTCCAGTTAAAATATTTCCAAGTGTTTCTCTTCCCTCTTTTTCAAGGATGACTACTCTTGCTGAGCATCTCTGTGGGTTGTTTTCTGATTTATTTTCTTTTAAGTGAATATAATTTCTTGGATGAGAGAGAATTTTAGTGAACACTTTTGCTTTGTGGCACTTCCTAATCTATCCAGGCTGATTTGCAACTCAAACATTGTCTTGGTTTGGAAAGACAGGTATCTGTCAGGGAAAACTGGAGTTTCCCTTGGAATGGAGAAGGTAAAACCTCCTCCCTCCAAATTGTTACAATTTTGCAATTAGGAGCTTTCAGGCAAAAATATGGGAACAGAAATAACAGTTCTTTACTAGGAATATTAAAAATGCAAATGCAGAAAAACCAAACAAGCAAACAAACAGAAGTCTTAGAAAACCCTGACAGAGTCAGAGATACGACCTGAGACCCTGTTGTCAGGGTGTTGGAAGCAGTCCAAATAAGTCTTCCTGGAGTAACAGATGTTGTTCTGTGAAGTAGAGATGATCCTGTAGAAAAAGGGTCCAATGCTGGTGAGATGGGTCCAGTCTCCCTCCAGGAATCCAGTGGAAAACAGTCTGGCTGAAGTCTCTGTGTCCCCATTTTTATATGTGTAGGGAATGGTTGGCTCCTCCCCACTGGGTGGTACATCTCACAATGGGATGGTGCAATGTGTCATGTCATTGGTGGGCTTTAATGGCCCATTAACAGAAGATATTCCCCAGAGGATGGACAGTTGATGAAAGAGATAAGAAACACTGCCCCACCTGGTTTTAACAGCTGGTCTATTATCAGAAGGCATCCACCCTCCTCTCCCCTGGAGTTACAAGAGATAAAGGAAAAAGAAACCATCTCCCAACTGCTGTCTACAGATGAAATAGAATACACTTTTTTTTTGGTTACATAACCCAAGACAAACACTAAAAAAATGTATTTCTAAAAGTACTTTTTAATGGAACCAAAAGAGATTCCAGAGGAAATATTCAGAGACAGCTGACACTTCTGCATCACAAATGTCTGTGTTTCTTCCTGTTTCCTCCATTCATTTTTATACCCACAAACAATTTGTCATTGATAATTAATACTAATTCCATCTGCTTAATTGACAGAATTACCAGGGGGTGACAAGATCAGCTTCCCAGTATTAAGTAATTTTTACCAATCTGTAGTGCTCAGCTTGCTGCTCTGCTGATTTCCCAGTTGCTCGTGTCACCCTGGTTTTGAAGACTTTTCTAAGCCTTCTGTAATGTTCTTCATATTGGAGTCAGAAATTTCACCTTATCACACTTTCTACTATAAACACTGGCCATGTTTTGCTAACTGTCTTTCATTGTTTACATATTTCTAGGTGGGAGGAGAAAGGTGATTGATAGTTAGCTCGACCAACGTGGATTGAGAGGTGGAATTCCATCCTCCAATCCACGGGCGCCATGGGAAATGTATAAAACTGAGTTTTGTAAATAAACTCGCCCCTTTTCCTGCTCTGCACACCTGCATGTCCTCGTGTGGTTCTTTCCGTGTCCACTGTGACAGCTCCAGCTCCTGCATCTCCAGGCAGACACGGGGAATCACAGAGGTTTGGAATCTGCAGGTTGGCAACTGGAGCAGGCAGAATGATGCCTTCTTTGGGAGAACACTAAGCCTGTGCCTGATTATCCAGCCATGGCATTCTCCTGCTGCTGGAACACCAGAGTTTTCCACAATATATTGCTTGGGTACGTCCCATGATGTTCAGCATTGTTAAGAAACCCACGATTTTTGTCTAGTCAGGAGCTTTCTTACTCAGCTCAACATCACTGCTGTGCAACCTTCATTACCTTCATCCACAGCAATGTTTGCCGTGGGGACACAATGCATTAATATTTTCATGTTTCAACACAGCAAAAATTACATGGGCAGCAGTTTTGCTGTGCAAGAGTTCAGAGACACCCCCCCCCCCAAAAAAAAAAAAATTGCAAAACCAAATTCCTATCTGTTCTAGAATGCAGACCAAATATTTAGCACATGGAACAGAGCGGAAAAAATCCTGCTTGAGGAATTTAGTTTATTTTTTTCACTTAACTGAATTTGTAAAGGCTCTTTTCTGTTGTAAAAGAATAGTTACTCCTAAAAGGACCTCCAGTGATTATTTTACTGCACAGATGGTTCTGGAGTGGAAAGAGCTGCATTAGCACCACAGATGTTCAGGAACTGCAACACTCAGTAACAGCCCCAAAAATTTGCTGTCTGAACCCAGCACTGCCCTTACACACCAAAGCACTCCCCACACTTCACTCCACTCCCCAATTAATCGTTTTTCTCTTTCAAAAATTTTTTTCTCATTTTTACCTCTTCTAGGTAGTGCTGTGCCCAAGCACACCCAGCTGGGCACAGGTGAGGCTGAAACCCTCCCATCTCCTGGCCCACCCTTTTTTGGTCCCCTGTTCCCAACCCTCTCATTCCCCTTTCCTCTTCCCTTGTTTTGCAGAACAGGAGGAACTTCCCTTGCCCAGGAGGACAATGGGAACCCATCACTGCAGGGCTGGGAGGTCACCCAAGGAACTGCCCTGGGGACACCTGGCCCTATTTGGGAATTCCAGTGTATTTCAACACAGAAGATAAATGATGGACAAAGCCCAAGAAACAGCATTGAATTCCTGTGACCAGGTTTAAAAGGCTGTGAAACCTGGTGGAACTTTCTTTTTTCATTTTCTTTTCTTTCTTTCTTTCAATTTTTGGTTTCCATAAAGCACTTGGGATGTAAAGTTTGGGATAACTAATTTAACCATGCACCTTTTCTCACCTATTAGCCCAGTTCTTCCTCTCTTCCTGTGTCCAGGTATCTCAGTCCCTGCTGGGTACTGCATATTAGTTAACATTAAATCATGTATTTTTATTTATGTGATACTAATCCTGGCCTGGTGCATACCCTATGTTCTTAATTCTTTGCAACTGATAACATTCTATGTACATATATTTATTTTTCAATACTCTATTACAAAACAAATTAAAAAGGGGTATTAGTGATATAGCAGAAAATAAAATAAATATCAATGATATCCTTATATTTGATGTTTTGGCTTTACTTTTCATACACTTGTAATAACTGCCATTTTAATAACCTGTTATTTTCATTACCAACTATCAGATGTGATGTGATTTTGAAAAAACAGTGTAATTTTACAGAGTAATTTGTTTGGGATAATAGTAGGAAATAATACACTTAATGATTTTGCATATTTTACTTTCACAGCTCTTCTTAAACAGGAGTTATCCCAAGCTCAGTCTGAGTAGATCTCAGTAGCCCTGGGCTGCTGCTGGTTTGGGAGCTTTTGTCTCCAGACTGAATTTCCTCATCTTTTATAGTTGACAGAAAGTTTGTTTTCCTGCCAGGAAAATTCAGAGTACATCCAGCGATTTGTGGTGACAACCAGAGGTTTTACAGGGGTGGGATGAGACCTTTGAGGCTGTCTGGATGTTTGTAAATTATCCCTGTTCATGGGCACTCATTGATGTACCGTGGGCATCTTTGGACACGCAGTGAAATTCAGATAGGATATATTTAGAACAGATAAAAAGCAAAAACATGTCCAGTGCTTGATTGGGCTGTGTTTGACCAGCCCACTGTGAGATGTGAGAGCCAAGCAAGGAGCTCGTAGTGGGCTGAGCAGCCCCTGGAACAGGAATGGTGTCCCAGCAGCACAGCTCTGTGCTGGCAGCCTCCAAAATGGTTCATCTCCTGTGTTCCAACTTAAAACCTCTGAGGACTGATGATGGGCATACCTAATCTCTGTTTGGGCTTCCCAATTTCTGCAGCTGGTCAGTGTTGGGGATGGGAGGTGGCTGGTGCTTGGGTGATCTGCTGTGATGTCATTCAGGGCATGATGCAGGCTTGTGATGTCATCTCTTTCTTTTTGGCTGCTTCACAGCAGTGAGGGAATATTGTGCTGGTTTTACGCCCTTACTGCAGCAACCCTGATATAAATTCTTCACAAAGGAAACAATTCAGCAGTGGGAATTCTGTCCATGTCAAGCTTTTGCAAGCTTGGAATCCTTCTGTACAATCCTGCTTTTCACTAGAGTGGGCAGATCTCTGTAGGTGATGCTACACTAACCCAACACAGCACCTTTTAAACACAAAATCCTGCCCTGCTCAGCCCAAACTTCTCCCAAATGCAGTAGAGAGTGGGTGCAACATACTCCCTCACTGCCCTCAGAACAGCACCTCAAACCAGCCTCATGCTCTGCCATTTTCCCTTCTCATTCCAGTGTTTGTTATGGGAATGAGGTATCATAATTTAAATGCTTAGTATGGCCTGTGAAAGACCATAAACATTTAATAATCCCATAAACACTGACTTTAACCTTTCCACTGTGCTGTAGCTGGACTGGCTCTGCTGCCTGGCATCCCCCAGGTCACCACTGTGGACACGAGGGATCAAACAGCACCAATCTCAAAAAGGTCAGAGCAGCCCGGTTTATTATCCTCTCCCTTGGAATATATGAGGTGTTGCAATTCCCACAGTGCGTTTTCCTGGCTTAGGTTGGGGCAAGAGGAAGAAATGGCACAGAATAAATCCCTTGGGAAGACAGTTGTAGTGATGGGGATTGAAACAGGCACCACTGAACTCATCCCTTTTACCACTCCTGTGCCCACAAGAATTAGCAACAACTCAGGATGAGAGGTAGATGTGTTTTCTGTAGGAAATAAGGAAAAAACCCTCAAGTCTTTTCTGCTAAAAGAATTGTTTGGTATTCTTTCATTTGATGTGCTTTATATCGGACAAACTGGCAAAAAAGTATTTTACAGTCAAGGGTGAAGAATGTTACAGAACAGGAAATGCTCACAGTGAGTTTTACACTTGGAGATCATCTAAACTGGTGTGCAGCACAGGAAATGGGCATAAGGCTGGGTGTTGCGGTGTGCATTTCCCAGGACGCACAAGGCAGCATTGGGATGCAACACATTTCCCCCCAGGGAGACTTTTCCTCCCCGCTCTGGACTTCGGTGGTTTCGGCAGTTGCTTTTGGGGCGCAGAGATGTATCAGAGGCGAGACGGGTCTTGGGGTAAACTAAGAAGATTTATTACAGGTATAACTGAAGCATAACAACTAAAAGCTGGACCCCAAAGACCGGGAGCACGTCCCGCCATGGGTTTTATAGACGGGGCGATACAAAGCAAACAACCAATGAGAATGCACTCAGGGAGGAGTCTAGGGCAGGGAATACAGAACTAGATCCAATGGGAATAGCAGAAGCAGTGTAATGATATGGAACAGCAAATGATATATCGAGTTAGGGAAGATTGGCAAGGAAGGTTCTAGAAACAGAGGCAGGGATACAGAGAAATGACACATAACGGCATGTATAATTTAAATCATAACACACAAATGAAATATAAAGCTAGCTTGAAAACTTAAAGCATAAATCCACACCACAACATCTCCTCCTTTTCTTTTCTAAAAGAAAGAGAGTGTGATGTCTAAAATAATGTTTACTAAGGAAAAGGGAGAAAGCAAATTTAAAGGAAACTGGCATTTACAGCATCCAGGAACTGCATTCATCATTGCAAAATTTTACTTTTGGCCAATTAAAACTTCAGGGATCTCTGTCTCGAGGTTAGAGTTCGAGCTGATAATCTTAAACTTTGAATTTTAAAAGCCAAATTTAATTTGTGGTTAATGGGTTCCTGGTTACTGTATTTTCACGAAGTAAAGTTTTCTTTATTAAGGTAATAATAAATCATGTTTATAACTAAAATAAAACAACAGTAGTATTGGTCATGCCCCTTGCTCTGCAATCACTCAGTGCTGGATCTTCTGGACAGCTGAAGATCTGTTCTTTGAATGGCGAGGAACAGCATAACTACAAAGATGTTCAGTCTCTGAATCAGTTCTCTTAATTAACAAATCTATGATGCTGACAGTTACAACACAAACACACAAACTTGCTGAGTCAAAGCAGGTTGCAGCAAACTTCTCTGTTGATAGATCTGATTGATGGCTGTTCTCACTGTCAGCTGGTTAGAAAGGTTCTCAGCAGTCTCAAATCCTTAGATGAAAACATCAGAGTGCAAGGTGGCAGGTGCAGGTGTGGCAGCATGACTTTCCTTCTATAATACACAGCTTGATAAATTATTTCAAAATTATCTGGAACACAGAGAACACTCGAGTTTAAAAGCAACACAGGAAAAACAAATTGGGATAGGGAAATTAAACAATTTTTGCAAGCTTACGAAATAAGGCATCTAATTTAAATCACTTCCTTTTGGTCTGGAAAACAAATACTAATTCTAAGAAATAAAAATAAATTGCTTTATAGTTAAATTTGTTACAAAAGAAATTAATTGTCATTAAACAATTAATTAACTAAGTATCACTTGTTTTGAATCTGGTTTTCATCACCAAACTGTGGACATTTACTTTCTGCTGGGCCCTTGCAAAAAGACAATGGACAGGGTTTAGTGAGTAGACCAATGAGCCTATATTTTTAAATTAATAAACATAATATAATATAGTGAAGATAACAAAATACAACAAATAAAAGCATAATAAAAATAAATATGACAATAGTAAGAAATTAAAAGGGACACTGGGTAAGAAATGACCAGGAAATGGATAGGGGTTTGTGTAGTTACCACGAATGAAGTAATTGCAGCATATGCTGAAGTCTGTTCTTTCAATGACTAAATTTAAGAAATAATATATAGCAAAGACAAGCAAATTAATTTGATGCTTTAAATCGGGGAAAATTCCTTTCAAAAAGAAAAGCAAAAACATTAGGATTAATGAGTGAATTATTAGAAGCAGAAAAGAAATAAGGAATTGGGTAACTGTCACAATCAGTTTTGGGGATCGGTAAAAGGTGCGACCTGGGCACTGCCATCTTGGGGGGAGCAAGACGACAACCCTGAGCCTGGGTTTCCAGCTCTACCTCCTCCATCTGAGGAGTGGCGTCCCTCCTTAGAGGAGGGGGCTGTAGGACCAGAAGGAATTGGATTGACGGTTCGGGATCCCTTCAAAGGGGCTGACCCCTTGCTCTTCCGACCCCGGAGGGCCCTTCTGAGGGAGAGACCACATTGGGCTACCTCTTCCCTCCGAACCCTCAGGGCGGCGGAAGGAAGGGCCTCTGAAAGGAGGCGTGGAACCGGGGACAGACTGGGGACTGGAAAAGAAGGAGAGGCACGGGAAAGAGGGCTCCAAGCAGTGTGCGCATTGCCATCTTGGAAGGAAAAGCCTGCACGTTCCAAGTTAAAGGCGGCCGGCAAAAAGGATAGGCAGGGGTTTGGGAAAGTCCGAGGGGCTGAGGGTGAGGGGAGCTTCACAGAAGCCAACAGAAAATTCATGGGAGAGGGACCCGATGCTCGAATTTCGACGAGATGCGTGGTGTTGAAGGGTCTCTTTGCTTATAACACAAACAAACTTTAACTTATCTTTCCAAATCAAATCCCAAAACTCAATCTAAAAGAAATTCTCAATTGGGGTCCCTGGGAAAACCCCAAAAATCAAAATTATCATTTTTTTAAAAATCCCTTTTTCTTAAATTCTCTCCCACAAGTAACTAAAATTAATTTAAATCTAACATAAACATCTCGCTGTCTGCTTAACAGTCTCTGTCCCATCTTATTTGTCCCTTTCACTCTCCCTCCTCCCCCCAGAGATGCGACCTTCGACTTACTCCTGGTTACAGGGGGTGAGAGTGAAAGGAATGGTGAGCCTACCCTCCCCCTCCAAAAGCTTTCTCTCACGTGGCTTACTGCAGTTCCCCCCCTGGGGCCGAGCAGGGGCAGTGAGGACCTAAATGTCACTCAAGCTGCTGCTGATCTGCCACAGGACTCCCGTAGGGTCTGAACAGCAAGCTACTGACCACCCTCTTTTCTTCTGGAAAAGGGAATCCCTACCAGCCTGGCTGATAGGGAACCTAAATGCCTGCGTAGATAGGGGCGCGACCCCAAAGCTTTACCCATTCCCGGTGCTTGGTCCTCAAAGCACCTCGGCTTCTCGCAGGTCCAGCTGACGCTAGTTCCCCCAGGTGGACCACCCTGGCGCTGAATCTAGTGCTCTTCGGCTCACCACGACTCCCACAGCTGGTTGGGTAGCAGGTGTTGATGAACAGAAGACTTGCCGAGGACTCCTTTCTCTTCTCGACTTGCCCCTTCCGCAATCCGTCGCGGTGTGCCCTTGCACCTTCCCTCCAAGGGTTCCACGTCTTGAAGAGGGCCTTTTCAACGAGCTTTCTCTTTCGGCCCCGGGTACACGCTCCCCCTGGGAGCGGGCGCGAGAGAGTCCTGGAACCGCTCCTGCTTCGGTTCCTCTCTGGAGTCAGAAGTCCCATGT
Source organism: Prinia subflava (assembly GCF_021018805.1). Classification (NCBI taxonomy): domain Eukaryota; kingdom Metazoa; phylum Chordata; class Aves; order Passeriformes; family Cisticolidae; genus Prinia; species Prinia subflava. The sequence goes on from NW_026960606.1 coordinate 7,742,850, forward strand.
CGCTGGTGTTCTTCACTCCCTTCCTCTTCGCGGGCTGCGAAGAGGTAGGGAGCCCCTCTTTCGCGGGGCTCTCCTCGCCGCCGCTGCCATCGGGCGGGGTGTTCTCCGGATGCCGCGGCTCACGCCGGGCTGGGGCCACCCCGCGCCGCTGCTGCCGCCGGAGCCGTGCTGGAGCCGCCCCGCGCCAGAGCTGCCCCGCGCCAATGTTACCGGGCCGGGGCCGAGCTGCCATCGGGTCTTCACTGCGCCGGAGCCGCTCGGGTTGCGCCGCGCAGCCCACGTCGGCTGGCGGTGATGGCACGTGGCGTTGTGGAGCGGCGTCTCCGCGTAGTGGCTCGGGAGGGTCCGCGGTCTCAGGATCTTTGGTGGTCTTCTTGCTCTACGTTGGTGCGCCAGAATGTTGCAGTGTGCGTTTCCCAGGATGCACAAGGCAGCATTGGGATGCGACACATTTCCCCCTGGGGAGACTTTTCCTCCCCACTCTGGACTTCGGTGGTCTCAGCAGTTGCCTTTGGGGTGCAGAGATGTATCAGAGGCGAGACGGGTCTTGGGGTAAACTAAGGAGATTTATTACAGGTATAACTGAAGCATAACAACTAAAAGCTGGACCCCAAAGACCGGGAGCACATGTCCCGCCGTGGGTTTTATAGATGGGGCGATACAAAGCAAACAACCAATGAAAATGCACTCAGGGAGGAGTCTAGGGCAGGGAATACAGAACTAGATCCAATGGGAATAGCAGAAGCAGTGTAATGATATGGAACAGCAAATGATATATTGAGTTAGGGAAGATTGGCAAGGAAGGTTCTAGAAACAGAGGCAGGGACACAGAGAAATGACACATAACGGCATGTATAATTTAAATCATAACACACAAATGAAATATAAAGCTAGCTTGAAAACTTAAAGCAGAAAATCCACACCACAACAGCTGGGCAGTTTAATTTTTAACCTAGATTTAGGATGGAGGTCCTGTAAGGGGTGCTCCCTCTCACTGGACTGCGTTGGAATTGCTCCAGCACTGTTTCTGTCCAAGGAGTGGCATTCAGAGAGATTCCATAGGGCTTGTTCCCAGGAAGGAAAAGTCCTGCACAGAGGGTTGAGAGCCAACATGGATGTGAGATATGTAGGCTGCTGTGCCCTGAATACCCAACCCTGTGGAGTGAGAGGCTGGGAAGGGAGCCCAGGACCTTTCCCAGCATCTATTGTGCTCATCTGCATCCCATCCTGGCATGGCTGGGAAGGGGCCACAGTTTTCCCAGGTCCAGCTGAGACAGCTCCAAGTGATGCTTTACCACAAAGGTTCTCCACCACAGAGAACTGTGAACTCAAAAAAAAAAAAAAAAAATTTGTCATTTTCTCTTGCACCATCCTGAAAAATCTTTGAACTTGGAGTTTGTACTTGAAATCTAATCCTGTTATAAATATCTTACTATGCAGCTGCATATTTTTTCTGAGCAAACCGCTGTCAGCCACATCACCATGTATTCATTTCTGCAGAGATCTTGTTATAAAGGCAGATTTTTCTGAGGCTCTACTACAGCTTTACTACACGACGAAGAACATACGAGAGTAAACCCCATACCATTGCATTTTTCCATTAAAAACTCCTCATGGCTGAATAACTGGGAGTGTTGCATCCTCTGTCTGCTGCAGTTGGGAGAAGTTTGGGCTGAGCAGGGCAGGATTGTGTGTTTATAAGGTGCTGTGTTGGGTTTGTGTAGCATCACCTACAGAGATCTGTCTACTCTAGTGAAAAGCAGGACTGTACAGGATTCAAACCTGAGAAAGCTTGACATGGACAGAATTCCCACTGCTGAATTGTTTCCTTTGTGAATAATTTATATCTAAGATAATAAAGTTTTAAATCAACAGTCTGAACATATGCCGAGCTATAATCTTTGTAGATTTGGTAATCCCCCATGACATTTACAGGACAGTTTCTGCAAACTCAGAATTCCAGAGCTGAATTAGCATTTCTGAGCTGTAGATCCCCTGTGTGTGATGTGTGTGGAGTGGCAAAGAATCATAAACTCACATCTGACAGTGTTTGTATTTAAGCATTAGCAACTCAATTTCGAGATTTAGGCTGGAAAAAAACAGACTGTGGCTGGTTTTCCCTGTCTGGGAGTGTTTTCTGGCAGGATGTTGATGTTTTCCCTGTCTCCCCCAGCCACGTGGAGCCTTGGGAAGCCCAGCACAAGGCCAGCCCTGCTTTGTCCCCGTAACTTACAGAATTTGTGCCATGGAGGCAGACCCAAGCACCTGCTGGGCACCTTTCAAGCTGCTTTAACTGGATCACAAGTTCCCAACTGTAGATAGATGTAACAGAGACTAATCCCATAATCTGGACAGAAGTACAAGCCCTGGATGGGGAGCAGCTCATGTTACCTCCAGTTGCCCTTCAGTGATGGCAGGGGAGCTCCGACATCCTCATCTCCCCCAGCCATTTTTTGGTAAGATCTGTGGGTTAATTTGATTTGATTTGATTTGATTTGATTTGATTTGATTTGATTTGATTTGATTTGATTTGATTTGATTTGATTTGATTTGTTTTGATTTGATTTGATTTGATTTTTCCTTCCCAAAGTCTGAAGATGAATATGCAAACCAAAACTTCATGCTTCAGCCAAAAAGGAAAACAACTTGGGTTCAGAAATGGTGCTTCTATGCTGAGTAAATATTATTTGTACTCAAGGCGCAGAAGTCAAGGACTGGCATCATTAAAAAAAAATAAATAAAATCCAGTGACAGAATAATGGAGCAGCATTTTGGGTGTCTAAACAACACCAGGGGTGAGGAGAGCTGCTGCCCAGCTTTTCACAGTCCCTGTTTGAAATATCCCCATTTTCAAAGGTACTTGAGCAGCCCCCAGCTCTGCAGTGTGGTGCTCTGTGCCAGCAGAGCATTGATCATGAGCTGCTGAGCCCGGAGCTGCCAGTCGGTGGCTCTGCAAACCCAGAGCTCCCAGAAATGAGATTTACCATCAGCTTTTAAACTTCTTGTTGACAGGGTCTTGCCAGTGACAGCTCTCCTTCGCTCTCTTTCTCTCCCATTCCAAGATTTAATAGTGTTTTACCACTCTAATTAAGGATGTGATTCTACAAATATTTGCAAGCCACCGAGGTGTTCGCTGGGAATCGGGAGCCACGGATCCACCTATAGATTCACACAATGAACTATGCAATCTAAAATTTTCTTTAATAAAAAATGATTCTAACGCATCATCCAAAATTTAAATAATTCAATACGAAATTCAAAAATCCTTTTTGTACTGTTACAGAGAGAAAGTAAAACTAACAGGATGGTTTTACCAATACATCTGAAAAATGGCTGCTTGGTACATGGATTCTGTACAACAAGTAAATAATAAACACTAAGACAACCTTAAACCCCATAAACTAGTTCTAGGTAATATGTTTCTAATGAAGAATAGCCTCCTAAGTAAAATGCACATGAGATAAAAATTTTAGACATCGACTATAATCCTGGGGAATACTTTTAACAAGTCATAAAACAAATGAGGTATACTAAATAAAAGGAAATGACTTCACAAATGACAGTCTACTCCTTTACTACTTATAAAATATTCTAGACATATACAGATGCTATAAGAACAACACTGGCAGCAATATAGAAATGGCATCGCCTCAGGCACTTCTAGAAAGATTTATACAAAGAGCATCAGGGTGGTAACTTATTGCGGGTCTGAGCTTCTTCAGTTTTTATCAAAAGAAGTGAATAAAGTAGCAAGACTAATTCATCTGTTTTGGATGGAAGGCATCAAAAGCTATAGTTAAAATGCATCAAAATACTCTGTAATATACTATGCATTACTTAAATTTGGAACTTAAGACTCGGGAAAGTTTTCTAAGGCTAAGAGTCACTTTAAACTTCAGGCCCCGGTAATCAGACAGCTTTATCTAGTGCAATTGCTAGAACATTAACACTACTGCTTTTTACTTCAATCCTAAAAAAACTTCACAAACTTAGCTTCTCTTAACAAGCAAACTCGGGTTAACCTATGCTTAATTTCTAAAGCAAAACTCCTGTATTTGCTATCCATTCTTGCGTATTACTAAACCTAAATACATGGCTCGAAGGACCACAAGCAAACACTGACCATACTTAACACCGGTGACACAAAAGCTGCCTCTCATACATCACTTACTCTCTACCCCTGAAACAGGCACCAGGGCAACCTCAAGGTTCACATCCTCCAAATTGAGGAGCAAGTAAAGAAGACATAATATCAAAAGGGACAACACAAACTATCTCCTTCTAAGAAATCAGTAATTAAAAATGAGAATCTCTGTTCCCACTAGACAAAATACATACAGAATAGGAACTGCAAAGAATAAAGAAAAGACCTGTAACTACTAACACAGAGAATTATACCACTTTCCCAACTTAATACTAGAATCCTGACTCCAACTACCATTCTAACACTATCTCGACAGAAAGATTTAGTTTCCAGCCTCTCAACAGCAGCTTTAATTTGGACTCCACCGGGCACATGCTTCAACCTTTTAAAAGAAAAACTTAAACAAACAAAACCTTTGCAATACATTGTCTGCCAACACAAATGCCATATCCCTGCTCAAGCTAACAATCCGAATTTAAAATGTAGCAATTGTTTTAAACATAGACGAACTACATCTACTATACTATCAACATTTTTGATTTGCACAAAATCTTCACATGCAGCAAACAGGCAACCAAAGAGAAGATATATTTTCAGCTTTTCAAGAACAAACACCTAGGTATTTCCCACGCATAAATATAGCTCTCATTCTTGGTCTTTTTTCTCAATACTTTTATCTATTTTTGCTTCTTATTTCGCCTTACATTGCGGTTTTCTGCCCCGGGCAGCCTCATCTAGTCACTTTAAAAAACTGCCGCTTTCTTTCATCTCCTGGCAACCATGGACTGACTCGCCCTGCCGCTTGCGGGGGGGGGAAGGGGGGCGGGTTTAGTTCCTTTTCCCATGTTAGCGAAAAGAGAAAAAAACCCTAAAAAAACTCCGCCGATCTCATCTAGGAAAAAAAACTTTTTAAAGCAAAATACACAACTCTAGGAAGCCTCCAAAATGTATTCAGCCTGAAGTAAACGATCTACCACTACCAAGGAAAAGAGTAAGCGAGATTCCTTTAAATTCCTTTTTCTATCTTTTTCTCCTTTTGCAGACTTGCGTGAATTCTCACATTTCTAATTTGCACGCTTCCCAACACCACTAGTTATTCTCTAATGCATTCTAATTCACCTTTGGTAATTTCTGTTTTGCTCTACTGTCTAGCTTAAATTTCTTACGGGAATGTTTCTTTTTCCCCATGTTTCCTCCTGGGCCGTTCTTGCTCTCACACCAACTGTCCCACCCCGAATCCCTTCCGGGTTCTTCTAGATCTCCTTCGGGGGTCCTGGTTTTAGCCGGGGCTCTAACTGGTGTATACCTGTCTGATTTATTCTTCCACCCTTCGTTTTCTTTACCCTTCTCTTTTTCTCTATAGTTTAGCATCGGTGGCCGAGGTGCAGTGTCAGGACCAGAAACGGGGGCAGGATTCCCTCTCGGGGATCTCCTTGAGCGGGAGGAAGGTTTCTGGAGTGGCCGCTGAGCTCGGGGCTCCGCATGGGTCTCGGATGGCAGCGCTAACGCTGCCACTGAGAAGGCTGAGGAGGAGGAAGGGGTAGGGGTAGGGGCTGACAGGATGTGGGCCACCGAGCCGTGAGAGAAGCTTATCCCGTAGTCCGGTCTATTCCGTGTTTCCCTTTCCTCAGAATACAGCTTTACTCGTACCTCATACCATAACAGAACATATGCCAGTTCCTCAAATTCTCTCCTTTTCTTCTTCGCTACATGTTCCCACAGAGCTTCCCATGCCCATTCGTCAAAAGTACTAAACACAGGCCATATAAGATTAGGTCTTATCTCCTTTCCTCCCCAAACATTCATACACAAATAAATCATCTGATCTTTAGATGTCCTTCTCCTAATTGGGCATTCTTGCCAATCTTGCAACAACTTTCCTAATGGACTTTTCCGAGGGATTTCAAGAGCAGCCCCCGCTGAGGTTTCCCTTAAGGAATCCTCCCGATCTCTTCTGAGATACGATCCCATACTCCCCGTGGCACAGAAGTTATGGGATACTATATAAAAATTAAATCCCGAGTTTCCGAACTCGGTGCCGTTAACTTAATGATCCAACGGATGACCGTTCCGTGGATGTTTCGGTTAACCGCAGGGCTCTGTAACCACCACTGAAAAAATTAACGGACCCCACTCGGTCGCGGTTAAGAAGGCTTACTAGTCCCCGAACTCGAAGGGACGTCCTCTTTCCTTCAGGACCCCTGGTGACTCCCACACCCCGTCAGGTAACACTCACACAAAGCGAAATATCACGCGTTCTAATCGCTTCCCCGTCGGTCGGCCGTGTCCCTCGCGGGAGCAGCGGAACTGCGACCTCAAGGTCCGCTCTCGCTTCGTGATAAATCACGTCTCGTTCACACGCACTCACACGCACATACACGTTCTCAAGCACTTGGTCACCCCACTCAACCACGCTATACTTACGGTCCTTTTCCTGCGTGGATTCTTCGTGCACTTAGACTTTTACGAGTGAAAAAATACCGCGGTTCCAGGGGAAAACCCCTGTTGAGTTCCCGAGCCCTCCCCAAGCTAGCTTGTCCTAACGCCTAATACCTTCGCTGTTGTGGTTTCTGGGTTCGTAAAGCCAGTTCGTTCTTCCGGACTTACCCGCTCTGCCAGGCCGCTTTTTACAGCGGGGCACCTCCCAGTCAGAAGCAGGGGACCGTAGAATATTCAAAACTGGCCCCGCTGTTGGGCGTCAAAATTGTTATAAATGCCAGGACAATTTATTACCAAATTTAATAATTTGGTTTATTAAAAATTCAAATCACAAAATTTGGAATCAAATTACAGAATTTTAAGCAATAAAAAAACAAAACCCCACGAACAGCGACACTTACTTGACAGAATTTCTCCCGGGAAAAAATAAGCTAAGGGTGACTCAGAGACATGGACCCTGGCAGTCTGAGTCTCTAGCTGGGTTCACGCCTTCGCCCGCCTAGAGGCTTAACTTAAATACCCTCCATTTCACCTTCGGCAGCACTTCTCCCATTGTTTCCACTAAGCACTGGCCATTAAGTTTGTTTATACTAAATCCTGAAAGAGCCCCCTGGTCTATTCAAATGCTAATGTCTAGAGTTAGTCTTTGCTTTGAGTAATTTAACCGTCGTAGAAATGTGTGATGATTCCTCTGCACGTAGCACCCGATCAGTGTAAGTCCCTGCTTTGAGCTGTAGAAGTGTGTGATGACCCTTCTGCACGTAGCATTCGACTGGTGTAAGTCCTGGCTGTTGAGGTAATTTTCGCTGCACGTATGCAAGGGTAGGTTGATCGGTACTCATTGTCTCATCAGTGCTTCGTGTCCTCACCTTCTATTTTTGGACCAGGGAGATCAGGAGAGGTGCTTTACAGAAGTCCGTGAAACGTGCGGGTTGAGCAGACACACATACCTTTATACAATATATTACAGTTTTTAGTCTATAATTATTTATAGAACATGAATTAAATAACCTTATTTTCCACAATTAAAATCACAAAACAGTGCAATTTATTGTAATCGGAGAAACACTTAATTTCAGCCCTTTCTTTAAAGGATTGTGTGAGATATTTACATACTAAATTAATGTGAATGGGTGCTAAGTACACACCAAAATTCTTCCAGCTGGGAGACATGGGTGTGCAAAGGCCAGGCCACTTGGCTTCTTGAGGAGAGCAGTGGGAAAAGCTCCCCCAAGCCTAGAGGCTGCTGAGATGGAGCTTGGGGGTGGGCAGCTTACATAAACCCTGGATGTGCTCGTTCTGCAGCTACTTTTTTATAACAAAGCCCAAATTTGGAGTCCCTCATTCTTATGATTCTACCCCCTGCTTCTCTCCACCCCCTCCTGAGTTCCTTTTTTTAAAAGAATCCCTAAATTCAGAAGGTAATTGTGAAGCTGAAGTTTCTCTCTCCCTTGCCCTTGGTTTGGTGGGACTTTGGGATGCTGAGTTCCACCCTGAAGGGCTCAGCACCCTGAGGCTTCCCCACACTTACCATGGATGATGGGCAGCGAAGAAGACAACAGTGATCTGTACTTAACATTTTAACATTAGGTGGCACAAAAGAATTTTCTTTTCTTTGCTCGCAGGAACACTGAAATCGATGGGCAATAACCAGCAGAGATTTTCTTTTCTTTAAACGAAATTCTCCTATTTTCTCCAGCTTTCCAGAAGCCTTTGAAGTGCTTCTGTTTATAAACTTACTTGATTTCGTCTTTCATTGCATCTCTTTTGTCTCAACCTAATTTGTTTTAAAATAAGACAACCCAGCCCTCACTGTGGTTGTATTTACAGAGCAGCCTAAGGGCTCTAAAACAAGCTAATTTCAGTGAAACGTCTTCTGTCCCTCCTCCAAACCAAGGCTGCCTTTAAGAGCTTTGCCTCTGGGCCCTGCACGTTCAGAGCCACCATGAGCACGCAGGGCTGGTTTTAACCTGGAACTTTTCCTCCATGCCCTCAGCTGGGGCTGTTTACAAACCGCGGCTACTTCTGCTTTGGTCCCCACGCCACATTCATCCTGTTCCTGGAGCTGACTGAAAGAACGGGCTTTTGGGGGTTACATTTCCTTCTGCCGCTGCTGTAATCCTTTTGGAGAGAGCTGGAGGTCGTGGTCCTGCTGCGGAGCCACCCAGGCTCCGCTGCTCGGCGCAGAGGCGGTCACAGGCCCCCTGCCCTCAAGGCCGTGGGGCTGCAGCTCACAGAGATTTACCAGTGAAATAAATCAGTTTTATGGTTCAGAAACAATGCATCGTCCACTGTTCACATTCCAAATCCCTTTCGCTCCCAGGTACAGGTGTGCTGGCGGTGCAATGGGAAGGCGCCTGTCCACTCGTGTGCTGCTGCTGCTGCTGCTGCTGCTTATTGAAGATGAGAGCTCGCTCCCCGCCCCGGGCCGCTTATCAAGATTCCTAAAGGTAATTTTCCCTCCCCCCTACACTGCTGGCAGAAGGGTTGGGTACTGTTTTCTCCGAGGTTTGGCTTCAGAAAGGGGGAGAAGAAAAGAAAAAAAATAAAAGGCCGTTTCGCTGGCGATCCCTTGAAGTTTTTGCTGCTTCCCTGCCTCCCCCAGCACCCACTCGGCTGCCGGGGCCGGAGCTGCCCCGCTCCACGCCGTTCGATGTGATTGTCATTGTTCCCCCCGCACGCCGCCCGGGGCGGGGACGGGGCTCAGCGCTGCGGCCCCTCCGCTGCCGGCGGCCGCAGCCCCGACAGGGTGGGCGGGGGGACGGGCGAAACAAAAAAAACTTGCCCAGTGCCCCGCTCGCTGCCGCTCCCTGGGGCCGGGACCCGCGGCATCCCCGGGACCCGCACAAATATTGATACAGAACGCACCGACACGCGGCTCTAGCGATGGACACACGCTGCCCAGCCCCGCAAAAGCCGCATGGACCCCTTTTTCCACCCCAAAAGCGCTTTTCTTCCATCGCAAAGCCTTGGCAGGTGTCAGTGGCACTGCCGAGATCGGCCCCTCGAGTTCCTCCGGCCGTGCATGGGGCTGGGGGGCCGGAGGAGCCCCCGCACCTCGGCTCGGCCAGCGCACAAACCACGCACCCGCAGTTTCCCGGCTATTTTGCTTTTCTTTCATAAAAATGTTTATTTAAACCTTTTTTAATTTTTTTCCTTTTACAACAATAAAATATTGCGTCAATATAAACCCCTTGACTAAAACTGGTCGACAACCAAACGTTACAGCCACTCGTGTGTTTCATTATTATTTTTATCCGACATCCATTTAGGCTTTTTGTTGTTGTTGTTTCTTTCTGAAACTTTTTTCTTTTTTTTTAACATAATGCGGAATTTATTGAAAATAAATAATTGTTGCAAACTGCAATAGGCAATTTTGGATAAAATAGTTGAAAAAAGCAACCTTTAATGAAAATAGCGTTTATTATACATCAGTTACTAAATGAATAAACTAAATGATCTTTCTTTAAATTAATAACTTCCAAAAAACGTTTAATATACAAAACTGTACAGTTATAAAGTTGGCAGAAATAGGCAAGTCCTCAGTGTCGAGGTTTTTTTTTTTCTCTCTTAATTTTTTCTTTTTTTTTAAATAGGGCTTACTGAAAAAATACTCGAAAAATATAAATGTCGAAAGGAAAAAATCTGGAGGAGGGAGGGGGAGAGGAAAGGAGGAGGGGGGGGGATGCTGTGCGGGAGCTGCGGAGGGGGGACCGGCCCGGCCCTCGGGGGGCCGTGGGTGCAGGCCCGGGAGGGGGGGGAGGGAGCCCGGCCCTGCCCGGCGGCCCCGGGGCTGCAGGAGCAGCGCGGGGCTCAGGGGTACGCGCGCGCACACACACACAGAGACAGACACACGGACCCCTCGCGAGTGGGTGCGTGGCCACCGCACCCCCAGACCTTGGGGGCAACACAGCCACGGGCTGGGAGGGACAGGGGGGAGAGGGGGCGGGTGCAGCTCGGCACTTCCCTGCGCCCGACAAACGGCTCCTGGCGTTAACGTTTTAGTGACTTTGTTTTGGTGGTTGAGGGTTGTTGTGAGGTTTTTTTTCCTCCCTGTTTTGTTGTGTCGGTGATTAGTTTTTTCTTTTTTCTCCCCTCCCCCTCCCCCCCCCCCCTCCCCCCCGAAAAGCTTTTCCACAAATCCAGCATCTCCCTGCGACGCGGAAAAAAGCTCAGCGTGAACCAAATGTGGACGTTTTCTGTTTCCTTCCCTCCCTCTCCCCCGACACCTCATTCCTCTTCACTATCGAAACAAAATACAGAGAAACCGATTTCCGAAGCAAAAGCGCAGAAGGATAAAGGTGTTTTACTACAGACCTCTCAGTCTGGCGCTGATCAAAAAGTCCAACTGAACTTCGGAAAGAAAAAGACTGGCAAATGCCACGGGTTTGGTTGTGATGCTTAATTTCGGGTAAATCTCGAAGAAATAATTATTTTTATATATATTTCCCTTGAGAGAAGAAGGGGGGAGGTCAGGCTTGTGACCCGACCGTTTTACGGTGTTGGAAAGTTCTTGAAAAGGAAGAAAAAAGCTGCAATAAATAAGCCTGCTCTTCACATCGGTGCGGGGCTCCGCGGGCGCGGAGGGAACCCCATCTCCTCGGGGGCAGGTGAGGACGGACCGCGGCCGCCCGGCCCCACTGGGTGACATTGCCAGTGCTTGGGGAAGGGAAAAATGTTTGGACTGCTCAATTCGATACAAATTAGGTCACAAATATTGTGTACAGTTTGTAGTAAAACACCTCAGACATTTAAAAACGCTATATAAGTCTTTAAAAATGCAAAACTAGTCTATTGTAAAACAGATTCACCTGAAATACAGCTGATATAACCACGGCGCTGGAAGTTTATTCATAGGCACACATCTGTCTTTCGTCTTTCCTTTTTTCCTTTTCTGTCGGGTTTTTTTTTTTGTTTTGGTTTGGTTTGGTTTTTTTTAATTTTCTATTTTTCCATGGGTTTTCCCTTTTTTTCCTGTTTGTGGGTGTTTTTTTTTTTTCCTTCTTTTTTGTTTGGGTTTTGCTCTGCGGTGGGGGTGGGGTTTTTTGTGTCTTTTTTTGGTTTTTTTCCTTCGTCCTAGCGGAGAACCGAAAACAAACCTTGTCTGCGAGCCAACACCGTGTGTGATCAGCGGAAAGGTCGGAGAGAGGAAAAAAAATATTGCCGAGTCGGCGGCGGGCGGGGACCCCTGGCCGCGTCTCCCGAAACCATAAGTTAAAGCCCAGCGGGCAGTCCCGCGGCCGAGCAGTCCCGTTGCCGCAGCCCGCGGTCAGAGGTCGTGGCAGGCCGTGTCCGTTTTCACGCCGTGCGAGTACACGTCGTGCTGCGGCTGCTCGCCCGGAGGGGTCATGCGCTTCTCCTTCTGCCGCCGGTTGCAGAACCAGACCCGCACCACCTCCTTCTCCAGCTGCAGGCTGTCCGCCAGCGAGGAGATCTCCTGGGCGGCCGGCTTGGGGCACTTGAGGAAGTGCGTCTCCAGCACGCCCTTGACACTCACCTCGATGGAGGTCCTCTTCTTCCTCTTCCTCCCCTGCGACGCGATCTTGTCGATGCTCGTGGGGCTGCCAGTGGAGGAGTCGGCTTCCTCCAGCCACTTGTTCAGCAGCGGCTTCAGCTTGCACATGTTCTTGAAGCTCAGCTGCAGAGCCTCGAAGCGGCAGATGGTGGTCTGCGAGAAGACGTTGCCGTACAGGGTGCCCAGCGCCAGCCCCACGTCGGCCTGCGTGAAGCCCAGCTTGATGCGCCGCTGCTTGAACTGCTTGGCGAACTGCTCCAGCTCGTCCGAGGTCGGCGTCTCCTCGTCCGAGTGGTCCTGGCAGTGGTGGCCGCCCAGCTCTCCGTGCTCGCCGCCGGCCTCGCCGCGCAGTCCCGGGTGCAAGCCCTGACCGGCGGCGGCGGCGGGCGGCGGGGTGAGCCCGCCGTGCTCCAGCATGCCGCCCACCGCGAACCCGCCCTGCGAGTACACGCTCAGGGGCTGCCCGGCGGCAGCGGCAGGAGGGACGGCCAGCGAGGCGTTGTGCGCCGGGCTGGCGCCCCAGGCGCTGGAGTGGTTAGCGTGGGGCGAGTGGTGGGAGACGTGGGGCGAGCGGTTGTGGACGATGGCGCCCAGCTGCAGGTCCTCGCGGCCCGGCTTCACGTCGGGCCGCTCCAGCGGGCCGCTCGCCAGCGCCGCGGGCCAGGGCGTGCCGTCGCTCAGGCTGGTCACCCAGTGATGCCCGAGCGGGTGCCCATTGCCGGGGACGCCCTGCAGGTACTCGCTCTGCAGCAGCTTCTGCGCGCTGCGGAACGGGCTGCCCTGCTGCATGCCCGCGCCCTCGGCGTGGGTGAGCGCGCCGGCGCCCAGCAAGCCGTAGGGGTTGGAGGCGGCTGTGGCCATGGCCACGGCAGCCCCACGAGTTATACTGTGCCGCCACCGCCGCCGCGCCAGCCTTTGACATCCACCGGCACGGTGGCCCGGCAGCGGCCGCGCCACGACTGGCACCCGCACACCGGCCAATAGGAGTGCGCCGCCGGCCGAACCGACCAATGGACGCGGCGAGGGGGCGGGGCGGGCCCTTGTGAGGCGGGGCCGCGCGGGCGCGAGGCAGGAAGTGAATCACTCCGCCGGCACCGAGGGCCGGGCGCGAGGCGGCCCCGCCATTTAACTTCCGCGCCGGGCGGGGAGCGGTGGGGTCCGAGTGGGGGGAGACATGGCTTAAATGGGGAGCAATTAGCGGCGGGCAGAGGTTAAACGGCAGCGCCCCGGCGGCAGCCCCGCGGGACCACCCCGGCGGCCCGGGCGCGCTCCGGCTGCGCGGCGCCCGCTCCATTCCTCCCCCGGTGCGGCTGCTCCGAGCCGCGCGTCCCTGCCTGCCCCGTGCCGTGCGGCGCCGCCGCGCTCGTCGGCAGGAAAAAAACCTGAGAAAAGCCCCAAATAATAAAAAAAAAGGAGCTTCCCAGCCTCGCCGCCGGTAAATCCCGGTGGATGCTCCTCAAAGTTCGCAGCGCCGGCGCGGTGCGCCGCCGGTGCGCGCCTGGCGGGCGGGCTGCAGGGCAAAACCGGGAAAAAAGGAGAAAAAAAAAAGTGAGAAAAAGGAAAAGAATGGGGGGAAAGGCGTGTGCGGTCTCCAGGACCCCCCCGCGGGAGGAGCGGGGGGAGCGCTGAGCCCCCCGGCTCGCTCGGGCCCAGCGGGCAGAGCTCCGCACCCGCGCAGCCCCGGCGGGGCGGGCGGAGGCGCAGTCCCGGGACTCCCGACCCGCTCCCGAGTTCCAAAATGACCTTTCCCTGCATCGTTTGGGACATAACTGAACTGCGTAATTATATTTGCACTTCTAGAAGACTGCATCAGAGTCCCCTTATTGGTTTGAAATTCCATTAAATATATTGCAAGAGCTCCTAGGTTAAGCTTGATTTAAATTTGCATACATTTTCATATATTTAGCAGAAATAAAAGAAGGCTTGCAGCTACCAGAAAGTCATTAAGGCATTAGTTTCTCTAAGAAGACAGATCTGAAGAAAATGAGAAAATAGATCTAAATAAGGTGAGCGCTCCTCTGGTTCCTTCGGAGCCGGGTCCCATCGCTTTCCTCATTATAATAATAATAATAATCACAATAATTTCTCGCCTGGGCAGCGTGTGAGAGGGGTAAAGGCAGGGCTGGGTGGTGAGGAGCAGAGCGGGCTGGGACAAACCGCGATATATCGGGGACTCTGCGGGTCCCCTCCGGGCGAGCGCTGCGCTGCGCACCCTCGGGGGTGCGGGGAGGGAGGGTGGGGCGACTCGGAAAATAAATCAAAAGTAAGGAAAAGTAAAAAAAAAAAAAAAAAAAAAAAAAAAAAAAAAAAAGTTTGCAGGTAGAGGGGCGGCGGTAGGGGTCAGCGGGAGGGTCGGGAGATGGGAATGTCCCCGCTGGAGCCGCGGTCCCGGCGCGGGGCTGTGCGGGCGGTGCGGGGCGCCCAGCTCCGCGGCCGAGCCCGCCCGAGCGCGGGGAGGGCAGGGAAGGTGTTATAGCAACAGCCTCTTCCTCGTTGTTTTTTTAGCCTTTCCTTTTTATTTTTTCCCCTTTCCTTTTTTTTCTTTCCCCCCCTTCTTTTTTTTTTTTTTTTTTTTCCACTCTCCGCCTTCACAAGCTCCTCGAAATAAACATCACCGCAGCCCGCGGGAAAAAAAAAAAAAGAAAAAACCCCACTAACCCTCCCCCCCTCCCAACATCAAATCCGCACTGTATAAAAACGTAACTAAATTATTTAAAATTAATTCGCACTTTAACTTCCGAAACATTTTTTCAAATCCCATTGCCCGTGAAATTAGATGTTCAGATCTGCCGTTTAATTAAGGTAGAGTCTCTGGCAGGGAAATAAAACCCCGAACGTCCCATTTTAATCTTTGCTGCAAATGGAGCTAAGGCAGAACCCGGCTCTGCTCCTGCCGAGGCGGCTCTCACCTCGCCTATAGTAGAGTATGGTGGATTTTATAGTGTTTTTATCTGCATATAGTTAAATCTTGCTGTTCTAACTAATCTGCTGGAGAGGGTTTCTTTAGCTCTTTCCTGTCAGTCTAACTTCCCAAGTGTAACAGATGCCGCTCTCAAGCGGTCCTTTCTGCTGCTTTTCTTTATTCAACCTCGCATATTTCTCCCCATGATCTGGGTTTCCATAGAGAGAGGAATAAAAGGGGGACCATGGCCACAAATCCTCTGCCCCATGCAGAATAAAAGAGCCTTATTCAATAGCCGACCCCGTCTGGACATGGGAGATAAAGTACATGCAAAGCTACTGTAGCAAGATTTTGTAACTTATTTTTCATAGACCGAAACCCATTAAAGTTTTTTATTATTATTATTCAAAAAAATAAAAAAATGTTTTTGGGTTCGGACTGTGCGCTTGAGCCCTTTGGCACTGGGTGTCCCCGCCCCAGAGGAACCCGCGTTTCCTCAGCAAATAACTCGCTTTAATATATATTTTTTCTGCTAAATCTTTGGCGTGAAAAAGCTCGCACAATAGCTGGAGGCAGCCACCGTCCTGGGGCAGCGAGAAGTCGCTATGGAGAACGCCCCGCTTTGAAGTGCAGGACCTGGGATTGTGTCGAGTCCCCCTGGCACAGGCGGAACCGGGGCTTTCTGAGGTCACCTGGCTGCGTGGCTCAGCCGTCGCCGGCTCGGTGGCAGCGGCGGTGTCACCCACGCGTGGGGCAGGGTTGGCTCTCCCCCCTTCATCCCCACACGTTCCCCTTTAAGAGCTCCGCTCGGGATGCTCTTGTGTTCCCGGGCTGGAGGTTGGGACCTGAACCCACCAACGCGTTTATTATCGTGACAGAGCTGATTTTATTATAGTAAAGAGGGTTTTTTTCCATCCTCTCATTGTTCACCCGCGGGAGGGGAAGGAGAGAGAAAAAAAAAAAAAGATCTAAAAGGGGTTCATTTTGATTGTGTTTAATACAGCATGAAGCTCGGAGCGGTAAGCTGTGCTTCGGTGTCGTGACCTCTGTATTGAAAACTTCACCTTCAACACAAGTTCACTTTAGAGACAGGACGAGTTAGATTGCGCTTGGTGGGAACAAGTGCAAATTTGAAAACAGAGTCAATCATAACGGGGATGGGGGCTGGGAAAGGGCAATTTAACCGTTTCTGGAGCCAGGAGTTAAGGTTTGCATTGTGTACATCCAGGAGCTGGGGCTCCTGCTGAAGCCCAGCCGCCCCTCAGTGCTGAGAAAGCGGCGGCTCCTGGAGCTCCGGAGAGGCTTTGGGAATACCTAACCAGCGTGGGGGAAGCTTAGAAGCAAAAAAAGGAATTTACAGAGTATTAGCAGAAATGAGTCAATACCGACACAAGCTTAATTAGTTCCCTTTTTTTTTTTTTTTTTGTTTTTTGTTTTTTGTCTCTGTTGGCTGCTCTTGAACGTGAGTAAATGCTGTGCAGGGAGAGAGGAGGGAGAGAGCCACACTGCCATCTCCGAGGCACAGCCAGGAGATGGACTGACAGATTGCAAATTAAACTACTCCTAATGTAAGAATGAATGCAGCCCCTCCCCCCCCCCACCCCGAATCTCTCCCAGCACCAACCCGGCAGCAAAGAGCCCGGCACGGAGGGAGCGTGGCTGCGGCTGGGCTGGTCCGGGGAGGGACAATAAAGCAAATCCCGGGCAGGAAAAAATCACAAGGTAAATAGTATTCGTATTCCAACTGCTGCGATTTCCGAAGCGGTTTGAGCGACTCCTTGCTCCTCTGCTCGAATCGCCTGTTATTGTTATTTTTATTATTATCATTAATATCTTTTCTTCCACGTTGGTGATGTTTGAAAAAATGTACTTGCTATGGGAAAAAAAAAATGTCGTTCATTCGTGCACTACCCCGTCATGTTCAGGTCACTGTTATTTTTGAGCTGGGTCGGTTTTAGCCCTTGTCTCGAACATTTGGTTGATGGAGCATAAAGAAAAAACCCATAAATATTCCGGGAAGTCTCTCCAAAGTGCACATTTTTGCTGCGGGACCAGTCTCGCTGTGTATGAAATCCACGAGCTGGGTTTTGTTGTGTCTAGTGGGGAAGTGTGGATGAGGAGAGGCAGCGGGGAAGAGGCTGCGGCCCCGCTCCCGTCTCCTGCTCGGGCGGTGCGTGGCAGCTCCTGAGGTCACGGCAGGACTTAATAGACCCCACAACAATGCCGATCCCTTCCCTTTTACGTAGGCACTTTCCTCACCGTGCCATTCAAACAGGCGTGATGACAAGAACGCGCTGGTTTCATCCCGAACCGATATCCCGTGTTTTTTTAGTTGTTGCTTGTGTTTTGTTGTTGTTGTTCTTTTTTTTTTTTTTTTTTTTTTCCTGTGAAGCTTCTCCCAGCAAACGGGAGGATGCGGTTAGAGATGGGCACCCCCAGCTCCCGCCACCCCAGAGGCCATCCCGCCTGTGCTTTAGAAATAATCCAAATAAAATTCCCGAACGGACAGATTTCTGCTCAGACATATTTAAAGGAGAATGGGTTGGATTTGAACACACACTAACTGGCTCGCTAGTTAACCTCTGTTGACTAATGAGATACTGAAGACAAATCGCTCTGTTCCTTGGATGACAAATACCTGCGTTGCTGTTTGGTAGCTTACTGAGCAATTTTCCATGTGGGGTTTGGGTTCATGTGTTGTGTTTTTCCTTTCATTTACTTATTTATTATTTATTTAACTATATGCTTTTCCAGCTCTAGCAGTCAGCGTGCAAAGCATCCAGCGATGCTCCTGATTGTGCAGAGGGATTGAAACGCCTCCTGCATTTTGAAGCGCCTCGTCATCCCTAGATTTACGTTCATAAATACGTAGATGCTGCTGCTAATTCTTGGTTTTCTCATAGACTTTCGTGTGTTTACGGCTCGGTGGAAAGTTTGCTCCCTGCTTCCTTCAGATCGCGCCAACCAAAGCTTTTTTAAAAAGGAACTTTCAGGCCAGGCTGTGTTGCTAAAAGATGTTTCCTTTGTGAATCGAGCTTGGGCAGTACAAGATGGTGATGGTGAGGCAAGCTGGGTGTCGTTAGGTCACGCGTGGCCGGGACCGGGAGCCCTCCGTGAGCCTCCCCAAAAGAACCCAAACAGCAGCTTGCAAAAGCTCCATGCGCTCCATCCCCAGCGTGTGCGGTTCCCTGGCACCTCCTGGCAACTTTTTTTCTCTCCCCCTCTCCCAGCAGACTCCCGGTGAGAGGCTCTGGAGGCTGCAGCATCCCTTCCCCTCCGTGCCCTGCCCGTGGCGGGCCTCCCGGGGGCTGCGGGGGAGAAGTTCAGGGTGAGGCAGGCAGGCGATAAATTACCGCGGGCCCCGGGGCACGGGGCAGCGCACACGGGAGAGTCGCCATCACAGCAGGGGAGACAGCCCTCGGCTGTGAGAAATAAATGGTAATAAATCAAAGTGGGGGCTGCCCGGGGCCCGCCCCGCCCCGCCCCGCCCCGCCCCGCCCCGCCCCGCCCCGCCCCGCCCGGGAGCGCCGGAGACGGGGAAAGGCGCTCGGCAAACTTTTAATGAAATCACCGGCGGTATCGATTTTTGTGGTTTTTTTTTTTTTTTTTTTACCGTGCTTCAGACATTGGAAAGTGTCCCTCTGGGGATGGGGGAGGAGGCAGAAGGCAGCAGTGCAACGCGAGCTGTATTGGATATTGCGTTATTTAATATTTTAGAAAATCAACGGCGTCTCTGAGGGTCCTCCAGAGAGTAAAGGAGTCCGGGGGCGCTTGAGCCAACCCACAGAGCTGGGGTTTAGCCATGCAGGTATCAGTTTGCAGTCCCTTGGTGGAGCTCTAGGGCTCCGTGTTATCCCCGCACTCCCTGATGGAGAACTCCGGGAGAGCTGGCTCTCCCCCTCGGACAACACGTTCTTGAAGTGCCACATCCGAGTATTTCCTATTTGCCTCTTCTCCAAACTGTTTAGAAATTACTAGTAACGGATAAGTAAATTGCAAGTAAACCTAGTGAATTAGGATGATTATCAGTTTAATTTATGTTTTATAGTTAGTTTAGCCTTCTGATTTGATTGCCTTAGTAATGTGAATTGCCTACAGCTGATGATGATACAGCTTTAATTCTGTTTTAA
The DNA here is from genome assembly GCF_021018805.1 of Prinia subflava. NCBI lineage: Eukaryota > Metazoa > Chordata > Aves > Passeriformes > Cisticolidae > Prinia > Prinia subflava. Next base: position 7,761,980 of record NW_026960606.1, read on the forward strand.
AGGTCAAGTAAACATGTGCCTGTAGCATAAGGAATGCAAATTCAATTCCCTTTTAATGCTTCCTCACATTCACTTCACAGCCTTCACCTAGAAGATTAGCAGGACCTAATAGGGAACCGTGTGGCTGTTGTGATTCCATTAAAAGCCCCTCCCCCACCCCCCCGGCGTGGCTCTCCCGGGCCACCCCACGCCCGTGAGGTGGACAAAGAGGCGCTTCCCACACCCGTTTTGGCGGAAATCGACGCATTTTCGGCCCCGGGACGGACTCATCCCCTTCACCTGGGAGCTTTAGCCGCAGGTAACTATCCCAGGGCCGGAGAACCCGGCGGCACCGGGAATTACCCCTCAAAGGAGCCAGAGCATCACACAGGTGTACACCTATGTGTAAGGCTGTAGTACAGCCGCGTGTTCCTTACGTCACGGTGAAAGACGGGGCTGGGAAAGAGAAAAATGGATAAAAATTCTTGGTTTGGGCCGAGATGGGCCCTCCACATTAGCAGGAAGAGAAGCTGCGCTGTGATGCCAAGGTGATAGGTGTGAATGCGAGACGCCTGCACCTTGAAGATGGGCATTTTCGAATTAATTTTTAAACACAGCCGGCCTGGTTCAAAGGGTTTTAGTGAAGTTGCTGGGAAGTTTCGCCTTTGGACGGGCGGGCTCTCACGAGCGGGTAAGAACATCAAAAAAAGCGACTCTGGAGTCTCTTTGAAAAGGGAACGATCTGTCTCCGCAAAGCTACCCAGGGCGAGAGGCGATTCCGCGGCCCCTCTGGGCGAGCGGGACCGGCAGCGCCCGGGGAGCCCGCACCGGGACCGGGGCCCTGGGGGGTCTGGAGGGACCGGCCCCGCCCACCGTGCGTGCTCCTTGGCTGGGGCAGCGGTGTCACAAGAGGTGCCCCACACGCCCTTTGGTCACGGGGTGTTTTCCTGCGCTCATGGGGGACTTCTGTGTTACCCCAAACACTTCCTGTCCACCCGTGGGATGTGGGCAGCACCCTCCACCTCATCTTTATCACCATCAGCCCTGCCTCCCCTCAGCTTCATCCCCATTACCCCAGCCTTCATCCCCATCGCCCCTGCCTCCCCCATCTTCATCCCCATCACCTGTTCCTCCCCACTAGCATTCCCACCGCTGCCTCCATTCCCATCACCCCTGTATCCCTCTGTCTTCAGCCTCATCACCCCTGCCTCTCTTTGTCTTCATCCCCATCAGCCCTGCCTCCCGAGCCTTCATCCCCATCAGCCCTGCCTCACCACCCCTGCCTGTGCCAGGCCCTGCTGGGCCACCTCACTCCCCACTTGCTGTGAAAATGGCTCAGTTGCCCTTAGGTGCCCCTGGAGGCCCAAGGAGCCATGGTGCTGAGGGCACCTGCCCCCTTTCCTTGCAGTGGCAGCGAGGAGCCCAACCTGTGCCTGTCTCTCTGCTTGACAAAAATGAGCATTTTTTAGCAAAATCTGAATACTTGTAGTAACAGCTCATTGGTGATTCTGCTAATGTTGCACACCTCATTAAATAGCCCCAAACACAAGGAAGTTTAAATTACTTTATTGAATTAAAAATATCATAGGAAATCACCTATGGTACTTTCATCAAATAATTACTGTAAACTCTATACATACAGCAAGAGATTCCTTTTAACAAATCTATTCCTAAAACATGAGGGGGTTCTGCTTAATGGCTGAAATAACTTAGAGCAGCACTACTCACTTGAAACATCGAGCCACACTCGGGCACTTCCTAATATGTTCCTGTGTGTTTCCCTGAGTGTTTTTCTTCCTTATCTTTTTTTTATATCTGAAGTTCTATTCCCCTCCTCTACTCCATGTATTTGATCATTTTTTCAAGTCCCTTGGCTGAACCAATCTCTTTTCATGCAGAGGATAAAAAGAGAAAAGCTTCAAAGTAGGTTCAGGTAATTAACAGCTGAGGGGAATATAATCTAAACCATAGGCCCTGCTTTGCACCCAGGTCTGCTTTCAGAGCCAGCCGGCAAGGGAGTGCCTATTCCCTATAGCATTCAAATCTGCTTCCTCTGAACAGCTTTGCCAGGCCTCCAGTTATCACATCTGCATTTCAAACACCATGTCTCTGGCATTAATTATTAATTAGCCTACAGTCATCCCAGAGGATTTAAGTTCCAGCCTGCACATACTTATTCATTGACCTCTTTCTTAGTTTTTGTTGGAAAAAACCTCACTAGAATGCTTAATAATTTCCTTTCTCTCATACCCTCTGTTCCAGTTTCATGGCAGGGAAACAGTATATTTTGAGATGGAAAATCACAGGGTTGTCTAGAAATTTGTTCAGAGCAAAATGCTATGTCAAGAGTTTGAACAAACCATTTCAAAAGATTTAGAAGGAGTTTTGCTGGAGTATTTTTACCTTTGACAAATGAATTTATGGATTTCCCAGAACCAAGAGATGGTGGAGACAAATGCAAGGCAGTTTGGCTCTGTGTGGAACAGTGCTCCATGTGCACTTTAAAAATACAAACTGGATTTAATTACTGGGTAGCACATTTAGAGGATTGAACCAAGGCAAACATTTCTGTGAAAGCTCTGGGGTTACCCTGCTATTGACACTGGTAAGAAGGAAAATAAAAATTCTGTTGCAAGGCACAGGAGTGCTTGGGCATTAAATCTGAGCTCTGTCCTCAGGAATATGGAACTGAAGGAGCCTATTTTTGTATCAGTCCCAAGGTAGTTTGGAAGAGGCTCCTTAGCCATTAGATTAAGTACATATCTCACTGCTGCTTTCTTTGCCATTTTGTCTTGAGATTAGGGTTCCAGAAGTAAAATACCAGAAGTTAAAAAAAAAAAAAAAAAAAAAAATCAGGGAGAAACTGAGCCATGTGATTCTCTTTTTTCTCAAAATTTCATGAAATCCGAAGTTCCAGTTAGAGTTTGGATGAGCTGCTTGTTGGATACTCCCTTTTGTGAATGGGGGTTTTTAATGCTACAATATCCCACCCCTCTGATGAGGCCTCTTTTAATTCCTTGTGCAATTATACCTAGATAAACTTTTTAAAATGTCACTATGGTTTCTCATTTTTATTTGTAATGGTGCTATCTGAAATAATCATTGGAACATGAAATATTGCTCCACTTTGCTTCCTAAGGAAGTGTTTAGTCTGTAATCACAGGGTCAAACTGGTTGACTTCTATGCCAGCCTAGAATTGGTTTTTGAAAGCATTTAATCTGCGCCTAAGACTCTTTGAATTCCTGTTTAGTGGAGGATATGGAAAAGAGCTCAGAGACACAAACATTCTTACTTAAACTGCTGGGCTATCTCGGGAAACAAAAATGTATTTTTCCAAAATTGCAGCTAAATCAACCCTTTTGGAAAATCATAAGCCTGTGCTGAAATGAGCACCTGGAAATAGATGTAGGGACCAAAACTGTTGACTTCCATGAGGGATCTCTCTCCTCAACCTCCCTGAGAGTTTTGAGGAGTTGGTTTGTGGCTGCTCTTTTATTATTTTCACATTTTATGAGTAGATCTGGGGAGCACTCAGCATTCAGTGATAACTATTTTTTCTTCTGCTTCAAATATTTAGAATATTTCTTACATTCAGTTTAAACAGCAAAATGTGCCTGTATTTCACAAGGAAAAGAGGAAGTGGCAATACTTCAAATTTAATTTCCAGGAAGATGGTTCCCATTTATAAAACAACAGATTATATCTTGGTACTGGAGAGGGAGGTAGATCCAGACTATTTTAATGAGACATCCAGGACCTTTTAATCACTTCTACAGTGATACTAATACCAGTAATAACAGTGATAATGGAAAAAAAAAACCCCTGGTGTGAAACCAGGGCTGGAATCTGTTCTCGGTAAATGTCAGAATGTTTCTGAAATTAAAACTTAATGCTAATACAGCTTTGTTCCATATGAATATGAAAGAGGAATAGGGACTAAATTTCTTCCACAGCAGAGTGAGATGTTTTAGAAAAAAAAAAAGCCACATGGCAGCTTGATCTGCAGGCATGGATCTGGGGTGGTTTTAGGGGGTGGCTGAGGATAAGGGCAGCTGGGCCGGGCTTGAGCCCTCTGCTGCTGTCTCCTCCTTTTTCCTTTTGCTTACATTTATTGCTATTTATTAACCAGGTCCTTGGGATAAAGGTTCCATCCCCCAAGATTGGAAATCTGTTACCAGTGCTGTTAAATTACATTTCTGTGTGGTTATAGAGCCAGGAGTGAGGCAAGCGTAAATGTACAGATACAGTGGGTTTGACATGTGAAATATTTGTACTGTTCATGTTAGGAGGGATGAATTTCTATAAGAAGCCTATTTTATGCTTCATTTTATATATATTTGCATTTATATCTTTCTGTTAAAGCTTAAATATTTTACTCTGTTGGTGAGATCTAACCCTTGGCAAGTCTGGAAATGCTTTGACCTCCATTCTTATTACACCCTTCACTTTTTTTTTTCATATAAAATAACACCTGCAATAGTTTTCCAGCTGTGCCTGACATCCACCAAGGACTGAGCTGGAACTGCATTTTGTATTTTGAGTGTTTCACACTAACATGTTTGGAATTCAGATTTGGAGGTTGCAGATCACTTTTTATGTAGAGAAGCCACATGGGTAATTCCGATTTTCAACTACTTGAGTGCATATGGTAAAAGACTGTTGATTCCTTGTGTGTTCGGGGTCCATGGGCATCTCCTGATGAAACCCTGGATGCAGTTTGAGGGAGTCTTTGCCACCTGTGCACTTGTAGGTGGGAACAAAGCTCTTGTAGAAGGGATCGGTGAAGGTGGACATCTGCAGATACTGCTGTGTCAGCAGAAATGGGATTTGATTAGGTTAGAGGAGAATGTGGGGCTGGACCTTGAGCTGACATCACTGGGCAGGGTGGTGCTGAAATTTGGGGAGCAAGGCTGGGTTACGGGAGCAGAGGATGTGTGTAGTGTTACCAAAGGCTGCACAGGTGACATCAGAATGATTTTGGGTAATGTCTGAAATAATCAAAGCCTCTGCAAGATCCATGTCCTCCTCGGTGGTTTTGCTTGGCAATAAACGTGCCCTGGATGTGCAGCACGTGCAAAATTGATGTGATGAGAGTGTGAACAGGGAGGATCCATGAGGAGCCAGCAGATTCCTGTGCCCAGGAGGTGTCACAGATGCTCAGCTGTGGGACAACAGCGGGCGAGTGGGGACTTTGGCATGGTGACCATCACCCAGGTATCTCTATACTCAGCCTGAGCCCATCCTGAACTTGCTGTTTTCCTGACTACAGCCAGACCACGCCTGTCCTCCTAAACTTTCCTTTCAGCCACATCAGCCCGAAAGCCCCCAAAATGTAACATCTTCAGAGCCCTTGCTGACCCTGCCTGGGACCTCATTGCGTGCGGAAACCCCGGCGTGTTTTAGCTCTTCCAAGGCAGGGAAGGGATCAGGCTGAGCCTGGCAGGTGGCCAGCCCCAGCTCGTGGCCACCTGTGGAGGGTTTGTGGGATGGCTCCTGCCAGGCAGCCCCTGGCACAGCCGGACACATCCTTCTCCTGTTCCTGACCCTGACCCACCACCTCCACTGGGGCACCCACACTGGGCTGGGTACTGAGCTCCTTGCCAGTGCCCCTGTGGAAAGTTTTGAAGACTTTTTAGAGTTCCCCATCCTCCTATTTATGTATTTTCCTTTCTTTTTCCTAATTTATTGTAGTTTCTCTTTCCCCCTCCATGCAAAAAATCACCTGGGCTCAATTTACTGCCCTTGCTGGGAGTTTGCAGTGGAATAAGTTAATGGGGCCAGGTTTGAGGTGAATTGTCACAGTTTGGGTGACTTCAATCAGCCAGCAGTCCAGCCTATTTGGTTGCAAATAATGTGCTTTCTAAAATAAAACATTTCATCACCAAAATCATAGAATATTGGAATGGTTTGGGTTGGAAAAGACCTTAAAGATCATCTCATTCCAACCCCGCTGCCATGGACGGGGAAAAATTATGAACAACATTTAAAAAACCATTTATACACGCAATCCAAAGAATAAGGATATTTGGGAACTTTTGGCTTTTATTATCACAGCTGTAAGTTTTGAAATCACAAACCCGAGTGTATGTGTGTGCCATGTAACTGCTACCACCAAATCACATGTAACACTCCATGGTAATTGTGTTCATAATTATGGAGTTAATTGGATTTCTGCAATAGTTAAAAACGAGCACATAAAAGTTTCTCAAGATTAAATGTTTTGGTTAGGGAAGAACAGGCTGTTTTGGAATATTGAATAAAACGAAAGCAGTTCTCATATGCAAGTGAGCTTAAGACTGATAAAATAACCTCCCAAAACGAACCTTGTCCATAAATGCTGTTCCAAACTGTGGGGTCACATGGAAGCCAGGGATTTTTGCAATGCCCTAAGAAGGAAAAGCAGCGTGTGCCGAGGTGTTTGTGAGCTGGAGAGTCACGGTAGAGGAGCTGCAGCCTCTGCATCTGCCAGGCTTGGGAGGTATTAGGAGTGCTCTAAAAATGCTCTGCTGCCAAATTAGCCCTGCTATTAACAGGGTAATATTGGAACATGATAGAAAGTGAGATTTTGCTTTAGCATTTGGAAAGGAGAGGTAGCTCTTTCTTTTTTTTTTTTTTTAATTTTTATTTTTATTTTGTGATCTCATTGGTGGTTTTGTGCCACTTTGGGCTAACTTAACTCCCTGATTCCGCAGAGGACTCATGAGATGTAAAACCACAGGGAATGTGAACCTGTGGGTCTGCTGTCTTTGTCCTGTATGTCATCAACTGATTTATCTTTGGAGAGAAAAGAATAAGGGCAAGAAATCCCAATATGTTTGATATTAAACCTGGATATCTCACCATGGGCAGAGTCATCCTCCTGAAAATGAGAAAGGCTTGATAAAAACACATTGGAGTCCTCTCCTCTCCTCTCCTCTCCTCTCCTCTCCTCTCCTCTCCTCTCCTCTCCTCTCCTCTCCTCTCCTCTCCTCTCCTCTCCTCTCCTCTCCTCTCCTCTCCTCTCCTCTCCTCTCCTCTCCTCTCCTCTCCTCTCCTCTCCTCTCCCATCACTAAGAAACATAATCACTCTTTTTTTTTCCCCAGGAAAATAATTTTTTTACATTTACTTATTGCAAGACCAGACAAACATTTTCAACAATGAAATACACATTCGTTAAAAACAGCCCCAAATGTCAGCTAGTACAGCAATGACCCACCCCTGTAGGAAATCCAGCTTTAATACCCCTTTTCCAAAGGATCATGTGTGGAGTGTCATTATTTTCTAGTAAGATTGACAGGAGACGGTTTCTTTTAATATCCTGTTTTTCCTACTGATGAGATTGGCTTGAGCAGGTAAAGTATAAAATATTGATAATTAGACCTCAGGTCCTTCATCTTTGGCAGCTGAGACTTTCCATTCACTGCTCTTTTCGTTAAAAGTTGCCCCTTCCTTTTGACGACTGGGCTTTATTTTAAATATTACTGATGTGAGCTCATGGAGCAAAAAAAAAGATGAAGTCCCCACAAAGTCTCCGAAAGTGCAGGGGCTTTATTTGTGTGATTTTTGCCTTGGCAGCCCCACTCCCCTCCCCCAGCAGCGCACTACAAAGCATGTTGTACAGGGACTCCATTAATCCTACATTTCCGAGATGGTATCTGAAGCACAGTGGGTTTCCACAGAAATTAATTTGTCCTGGCAACAGGCCTAAAGATAGGAGTCCAGGGATCACTTGGCAAATTCCCTTTAAACTGAGCACAATAATAAACAGAAAGCTGATAACGACAGTTCTGAAAGAACACACAGAGGCTGGAGCCTGAGCTGAGGCGCTCAGTGTGGATCCACGGATGCCTCCAATAACGGAGCTGGGAGCTTTAATGCCTGATAGGAAAATGAGCCCCCTGATTTATCACACTTTAATATCCCAGCACTGGACAGGGCTTGCTCCAGCTCCAACATTTTAAACTCATTTCTGGAATGAAAGCAAAAGTTCGAGGCTGATATGGTTCAGCCCATTCTTATGTAATTTTCATTTTAACTGCTCTGGGGCCATTTTTCGTGTCTTGTTTTAATATAGCCCCAATTTCCTCAGTGCATCTTCCATGTGTAAACATTAGCAAAAGTTGGACAGTGGATAAGATTATATTTCAAGGAATGAACCAAAAGAGTTCTCCATTTAAATCTATTTTCTTTGAGATGTGGTAGTTTAGGGTTCAATCATCTCCTCTGTGGTAATTCCTTCTTAAGTATAGTAAAAAGCATTTTAGACAGACTTATTGCCTGTTTGATTGGTTTTATTTATCTTTGCCTTTGCTTATTTAAATGCTGTTGTTTTCCCAAAGTTAAGGTCTGGAAATATATCACCGCGAGCCTAGCTAGATAAGGACACTCAGGAGACAGAGGTCTGGGTTCAACAGAGCAGCAGGCAGGAGAGCCAGAGCCCGAGTTTATTTACAAAACTCAGTTTTATACATTTCTTATGGGGCCTGTGGATTGGAGGATGGAATTCCACCTCTCAATCCACATTGGTCAAGTCAACTGTCAATCAACTTTCTCCTCCCATCTAGAAATATGTAAACAATGAAAGACAGTTAGCAAAACATGGCCAGTGTTTATAGTAAGGAGCGTGAGAAGCTGCACACTTCTGCTTTAGTATGAATGCTCAGCAAACTAGGAGATCTCAGGGCAACAGAAATATATACTGATATAGGAAGTGAAGAAACAAACATTCAGTGGATATTTTAAAACTTGTCAAGGTAAGAGCATTTCAACCCCTGATATTTATTAACATAGAATTCAGAGTTTTGATGATAATTAGGATTTGTGGTGTGTCAGTAAAGCTCTGCCAGTTGCATCTCTGAAAAAAGTAATCATAATATTAAGAGTTAGGACTGATAGGGTGATGTTGAGTAAGAGAGATGTTGTGTAACTTTTCACTGTTCAAGCACACAGTATATAATGATTAAAGCAATGAGTTAAAAAAAGGAGGACAAGCTAAAAAGATGTGTGGAAAAATAGATTTTATTACTGAAAGATGCCTTGAAATTAAAGGCTAATTTTGTTCTCAATATCCCAACTATGACATAACAGCCTATGATGCAGAGGGGACTGTGTAACTCTAGAAAGATGATCCTAAAGGTCTTTCTCAACCTCAGCCTCTCTGATTCTCCAAGGCAGCTGGTTCCCTTGACAGGTATGGCTGTCCACCTGAGCAGCAGGAGTCCTGTCTGATTGCTTTTAATGGGGCAGATGTTTCTCTGGAGGTGAAAATCCAGAACTTGAGATATCGAAACTCAGTGATCCTGTCTCGGTTTGAGGGGAAGGTGAATTTTCCAGGAAGTTGTGGGCAAACCAATCAGTGGTCAGGTTTTATGCTGGCACCTGGAGTAACCACTGGGAAGTTTAGGCATGCCTCTGAGAACACAAGGGGTTAAAAGCAAGGACTCCCAGAGGGTCTGCCTCTTTTGGGTTCCGGTTTCAGCAGAGAAACATCTTCACCTCCTTCCCTGCCCAGCTTACAAGGCTGAGTGGGGGAGGGGAACCATGCGGCTGGGCTGAGGTAAGCTGGAGCCCCGGGGGGGGGGAAGAGAGTGAACAGGACTGGAGCTGAGCTGGCCCCATCCAGGATGGAGGGGTGGAAAACTGTGGAGGTGCCTGGGAGTGCCTGAGCCTGCAGCCCTGCCGGGAGCCAAGAACTGTTAACTCTTTCTGAGGCAGAAGGAAACTTTTCCCAGACATTGATTCTCATGGCTAGTGGTTTCAGAAGAGAGAGAGAGAGACAGCCTGGGACCGAGATGATAAAGGAAAATGAAAAGAACCCCAGATGGGCAGAGATGAAAGAGGAGTGGCTTTTGAGCTGGACTTTTCTTGCATAATGTTAGCCATAGACTGAACTTGAGTCTCTTTTGAACATAAACTGCATTTAGGTAGATGTAGCCGGCTCAACTTGCTGCAGTAGAGCAAACAGAGAAGAGAGGAAGAGGGTGTGGTGGTGCTCTCTGCCCTCAGAGAAGAAACCTTCGACCCCAGGGGAAAGATAGGGAGAGCTTGGCATGCAAGCATCCTTTAAAGAGCCCTATATGCAGCTTTAGCCCATGGACAGTGGTGAGAGCACTGGACATGGAAAAGAGAGTGTCACCCTGGCAGACTTCTCCGGGTGGTGCCATGGGTGACGTGGAAACACAGAAGGGGTGGACCTCTGTTTTCTGAGGAGCAGTCTGTGGTGCAAGAGAGACTCCTCTCTCCCTTGCTGAATTGAAGATTAGTTTTTTTGAGTGGTGATTGTTTGATTTAAAACCCAAGGTTTTGGTCCATGGAGGGTAACGTGTAAGGGGTGGAAATTGGGGGAGGAGAAGAAATGTTCTGGGAAGTTTTAATTTCTGTGGGTTTTTTTTTCTTTTCTTTTCTATTTCTGTTCTTATGTAATGTAATAAAGTTTTGTTTTCTGTTTTCAAGTTTTGGGCCTGCTCTGCTCTGTTCCTGATCACATCCCACAGTAGTTGTTAGGGAAAAAACATACACTCATGGGTGCATTAACATCTGGCCAGTGCTAACCCATGACAGATCCTTAAACACAATTGACACGGCTGGTAAAATCCCAGCTAGCTCTGCTTCCCGGCTGTGCCAAGAGCTGTTCCTGAATATGCCAGCAGGTTCAGGTAATGGTGCAGAACAAGGCTGTTCTTCTACGGCAAACAGGTGTTGCGGTGTCTAGACTTCAGAGCAAGAACTAGAGAAGACTCCTTTTCGTACAATTTCTCAGAGACCTTTATTCCCCGAGACGGGGATATGAAAATGAGCCAAGAACAAAGCCTGCACCCGCTTTTAAACCTGAGGGGTGGGGGAGTGTGGAACAAGCAGGTGATTGCTCCCATGACAGATGGACAGGGCTTTTTCCATAACATAGGGCAGGGTCAGGGGAAAGATGGACAGCTGACCAAAGGTTCTAGGGACAGGGCAGGGGTAGGAGAGGTACACAAAGGGGGACATGCCTGGGCAGCACCTGATGCATTGAGCAGAGGGAAACAGGGAAGAACCATTGATACAGAACTCAAAACAGCTTAACAAAAACACACCACCACACACAATGCCTCCTCCACAAGTTTTCCCACCTATGGAAACACTGCTGGAGGTGAGCAGTGATGAGTTGCTGTGGATGGGTCATGCCCAGGAGGGCAGGAGCAGGTGGATGATCCATGCCCATCTCTCCATCCCTGTTCCCAGAGGGGTGGCAGAGTGCCAGTGGCTGCGTGGTTACAGGCTTGGAATATACCTGCCCTTGCCACTTGCCATACAGAGGGTGTAGAAATAAAAAAGCTCTGTCTCATGCACTTTTCCAGCACTGCCAATGCCCAAACTAGCCCTGACTTTGATAAGGGCAGCACAGGATTCGTTAGGTAAGAGCTTAACGAGCTGAGAGGTGGGACTGTGTCATCCTGGGAGAGTGGAGTGTTTGCACCCCACCTCCCTGCTGAGAAATAAACCCTTTCACTTTCAGTATTGGCTTCAAATTAGTTTGTACACTACAAATTAACCAATTACTGCCACCGTATTTTGGAGATGAAATTCAGGCCAAGCAGGGCAATTTGTATTTGTCACACTTAGGGGACTCTATTGCACTGAAAGACAGAGGATTTGAGAACAACTTGGTTTAAAGTTGTCAAGCTCCTCTTTCTAGAGCCTGCTGCAGGAGCAAATTGACTGTCTGTGCCTCTCAGTTCTGCAAAAAAATAAACCCAAAAACTCCCCTCCACTTTTTCTATCAAAACCACTCTGTGCATTTCAGTGTACAAGCTAATAGTTTTTATGAATTTGGATCAAATCAGGCATTTCCCCCCCAGCAAATAGTCCTCCAGTGTGCTTTATACATTTGATTCAAAGGCCTGTGTATTATTTGATGTTCTTAGGAGATAAACAATAAACTTTTGAATATGTTTTTTCCATTTGAATACAAGCCTTGTGATGCTTCACCCTGCATCCTAAAGCCTGATTTCCCCTGGGACTCATTATCATGCAGCTCACATGTTCAGTCACCTACACTGTTGAACTTACTATCAAATAACCTTTGAAATGTTACTAGTTATTACATGTCAGAGGGCAGATTTCTGATAAACTAACTTTGAAACAAAATAATGAATTCTCAGCGTTCTGTTTCCAGCAGCATTTCTGGTAATTTGTCCGGATTTAGATTTTAAAACAGTAAGTTGCCTTTTTCTCTTATTCTGTCATATAAAACAGCTCCCTCTCCTCATGGAATTTCTCCCTCCTTAAATATGGTTTACGAGTATTTGAGCATTGCCTATAAAGAACAAAAATGAGAACATTTGTCTGGGAGCTACCAAACTGCCCACTGGAGTTCATTTGTGATTAAACTTTCAGAGCTTTCTAACTTGGTGAAAGATTAATTAACTTAACCCTTAGCTCAGTCCACCTGTGTCCAAAACACAGCTGGGCAGTAGATGTTTGCAGACAGAAATATTTTCTCCTCGTGCCTTTTACTGCCACTATTTTAAGGTTTTGAGTGGTGTTCTTGTATTAGGGTGACAAAAATCAAGTGTTGTCTTCTCAGAGGGCTGGTTTATGGCAGACCAGAAAGGTTTTCCAAGAGGATATTCTGAATTTCAGCCCCCAAAGTCCATATTTAAGGAACTAAATAATTGGCCAATTTTCATATAGGCTGAGCATGACTTTAGGGAATCTGTGGGCACTTGGCCTCTTTCAAATGGCAGCCGGAGCAAGCGTGACTTTTAATGAGATTATATCAGAGGGAGGAAATGCAGGTAGATAAATGCCATACACCCATTTTGGAGGTGATTAGAGGAGCAAACATCTGCAGATGAAATTTAAAAGCACTCACTATGTCAAAAATAAAGTCTGGCTAATTTGGGGAAAAATCGGCACGGCTCTTCTTGGCATCAGCGGGGTTTTTGCGGTTGCATTTCAGATGAGCACGGGACAGATTAATGTCTGCAGGATTTTCATCTCCTACCAGACAAAGTTGGGGCTTGGAGATAGTGCTGATCTGTAAGATTGCAAGGAAAGTGCCTGACCCGGGGTGGCCCTGTGAAGCTGGGGATAGAACCTCCATCTTCAGGGCTCTCTCTCATCTCCTTTGCTCCCCTTACTGTGATTATGGTTCTCCAAGGGCACCATGGGCAAAAGTTCCATAGCAGGCTGTCTATTAATATTTATGCAGCAATTCAGGAGGTAATGCATTGTTAAAATACAAGTTGGAAATGCACCAAATTTAATCACTTTTAGTACTAGAAATTATCTACTTCTATGTCAGACAGAAGGGGGGGGGGCATCATTATATTTTATTTTTTTAACCAAGGTATTTGCCAGTTCTGACACGGCTTGAATTAAAGGGCAGTAAATGATCTCGTGTAGACAAAGTTTTTCTAAGGAATGCAAGATCTCTCTGTGAAATTTCATTTGAGGAGTTAAAAAATATTTAAAGTAAGCACTCAGTGAGTCAGGACATGCAGGAATCAGCTGTGCCGTGTCAGCCAGGCCCTGTCTTCATGTGTTGGATCTGGTGTGCACGGAGGCCACTGGGATTTGCTCTTTGCTTCCATGCAATTCCTCCTGCCTGCATGGAGAAAGAATATTTTTATCACTGATATCACTTCATTTTTGCAACTGTCTGCTGGCATCAGGTTAGTAATAGAAACTGTCAGAGAGCAATCTCTGCCTTCCACAGGCTGCAAAATCCACAATTATTATTTAGAGTTAACCTCCTCAGAAAGTGGTCCTTTCTGAAACTGTTCAACCCCAAAAAGAATTGTTGGTTATTGTTGTCTGAGGACCTCCTACAGCCTTCCCTTGGTCAAATAAGGCTCTTTTTGTTTTCAATAGGACTTTTTTTCTAAGACCAAGCTTCGGGCTTTCATGCGAGTAAGAGAAATCCAGTGAAAGTAAAACATTAATTAAAATATATATATAAAAAAAAAAAAGAAAATGTTTGAGAAAGCATGGTGCTCAAATAGAACACTTTTTTTCAGGTCACTTGGCTTTCTGATGTAATTTCTGGCAGCTTCGTTAGTTTGGCTCCATCACGTTCTGCTCTGAACGATATTGTGATGGGAGATGATCAAAGTGAGAATGCAAAAGGCTCAGGACATTTAAAAAATGTTCTGTTCTGGAAATTGTTCTAAAACTATAAACAGATTACATTAAAAATCTGTCTTACCCAACATGGTTGCTCATCATCCTTTTTTAGAAGGAGCTATTGAGAAGTTTGGGTAAACAGCCTTGAAGTCTTTATGATGGCAGGCTGGAAATTTCTCCAGAATTTTAGGCAACCCAAGCCTCTCTGAAATGGAATGCAACCCATTTCTGCTGCTAGCTGCCTTGTTTTAAACTTTATACTTTTAAGTGGCAAAGCATATGGATCAGATCACCCACTTCTGCTAATGGACACAGTTCCCTGGACTTGGGTATCCAATTATGCCAGCTAAAGAGCTGTCTGTTGCTGGGCTTTATTTCCTTATTTTTCTTGTCTGCCTGATCTCTGACCCTTTATCAAAGGAATGCTGTCTATAATATGGTAATAATATGAAATTCTGAGCTCTCTTTCTAACAATATACCCCAAAGAATTGTAAGGATGCTCACCTTTATGGGAAGAGCAGCTGATGAGCAGTTTCAGCCTCACAATCATCTTTTCCTGGTGCAGGGAGAAAGTTTGGTACCTGTTCTTGGCCTTGTGGAGGGATATTATACATTTCTGCATTTCCAAGGAAAAATTGCCCTGTGGGCTGAGTGGGTAAATAAACTCATTGGCAAGTCAACAAAATGACAGGAGGCCATTTTCCCTGATTTTAGGTGCATTGTAGTGCTTGGGAAAGAGAAATTTGTGAGGTTTTTATGGGCTCCATCCTCTGGTGCTCTCAATCAGGGTGAGGATGTGGCTGAAGCAGGAGGCAGAAATCCACAGACACTGTGACACCTGGGGTATGGAACAGAGCTACATGGGAGGATTTTGATCTCCGGGCAAGATTTGACTTTCTGTTTTGATTTATGGGCTGAATATAAATGTGTATTTTAAGGAGTCATTAGAATTTGTGGTTTGAAATATGCAGGTTTGCATAGGAAAGGGTGCCTGGGCTCCTTGTACAGCCCCACTCACTTTTTTATAATAGAAAAAATGGCAGAGAATTTTGTGTAGGAGGAAAACCCTTCACTTCAGGCTCTTTACACCAAATAAGTGATGGGATGGTCAGGAATGGCATGATCCATGAGAAAATGGGGAAGGAAAATAGATGGGGGATACCTGTGCTATGCTTCATTGTGAAGCATCTATGCCAGGTTTATTTTTATCTAAATCAGTTTTGGTGGTGTTGATAGGGAAGTTGCTTGAGAAGTCCTGGGCCTTGTAGGTGCAAATAAAGAAAGGCATGGCAGGAATGAGCTCAGCCAGCTGGGACGTCCTAAATGTTGGGAGAGACACATCAGGACAATCCCTTGATGTCCATAGCGAGAGATTCTGGCACCTACCAGGCTCCCCTGTCCCCATCCTGCTGCAGCCTGGAGCTCCTCTCCTTGGGTGGCAGCAGCACTTGCTGCTGGTGACCCTCCTCTGGTGCCCTTTGGCTCTGCCTTCGCACCAGCTCTTATCATTTGGGTAAATGCTGCTCTTGTTTACAGTAATGGGAATCTGGAGCAGCCCCTCTGCCATTTCTCCAGCGCAAATACTGCCCTCGGGGTAGCTCCCATCTCCTGCTTGGTGTAGATGGAGCCTGGGAGGCTCCTTCCCAACATCCCCACATACTCCTCCTCCTGGTCTGCGAGCCCCAGGGGGCTGTGCCAGCCACACAATGCATCTGTGAGGATGGAGGAGCTGTCCTTGGTCTTTTTTCCCCCCCTCTCATCCCAGCACTTCCCTTCCCAGCCCCAAACCCAGCCATGGCTCAGGACCCGTGGATGCAGCCCCCAACTCCTTCCCTGCACCTCGTGACTGCAGATTCAGCCCAGAGGAAAGGCTGCCTGGCCATGACAAACTGGGCATTGGCTCCATGATTTGTGTAAGCTCGAATTTTCCACTAATTCACTTATATATCCTAGATGGAAAACACAGCCCCGGGGCTGCTATAAACCATGCTGCTGGAGCCACAAAGGGCTGTCCTGCCAGCTGGGAATCGCTGGAGCATGCGGAGCATTGGAGGCTGGGGGCCGGGGCAGGACTCAAATCCAGTGGATGCACTTGTCAGAGGGGCCATGGTGTGGGAGCAGGTCCAGCCCTTTTCTGGGGTGTTTCCACCCCTGGCTCAGCCCAATCTGTGCAGGGACAGGCAGGAGCCAGAGCTGTGTCCTGGCCACCACGCCAGCTCTGGTCAGTGCCCACTGCCTAAAACCAGCCCCTGGTTTGGGCTCTGTTTGGTGGCAAACATCCTGGCTTGCTGTGTTTTGCTCTCCTGCAGCCTCCATGCACCCTAGGGCTTTGTTTTGTGCAGTGGTGCAATCCCCCAGCATTAATTTTCTCTATAAGCCACCCATAGATAATTTAAGAGCATTTTCTTTTAAGCACAGCAAGAGTGGCACATCGGCTGATTCCCCAAATGATTGCTTGTCTTGTGACAGAGAGCTGTTGACCTGCTCCTTTAATGTTACAAGTCTGCATCTAACTGCTCTCTTAATCCAACCTACTTCCTTCTTTTTAATAAAATTGTCCCTTTAGCCTTTTTCCTGGGCTGGCTTTTCAACACTAACATTAGAAACAGGCTGCTCAGTTCTTTCCTCTGCTAACATCTTGCCCAGAGCTAACTTGCAGCTTCACTCTGTCAGCTGTAAGATATAGATATACTGTTGTCTTAATTACTCATATTTCTCCTGCTGCTCATAATTCTGCTTGTTCCACCAAAGAGCTTTTCAGAGAGCTTTACCGCTTCCCTCTCCCTTTCTTTGGGGGTTAAAAGGTTGTCAGATATATAAACGATCCTTGTTGCTGAGCTTTGGTGGTGACAGTGTCCTTTGTGGAGAAGATTTAGGGGGATGGGAGGACTAAATACAGATGCTTTTAGACTCCATCTGAGGAAGAACACACATCGTACTACCTTGCATAACAGAGCACCAGGGAGGGTGTTTGGCAAATCCCTTCTCTAATGAACAGAAAGGCAGCTGTTTCTTCTGCAGCTTAAAGTGCAGATGCTGATTGTCAGGAGAAGAGTTTTCTTTATCCACCACTGATTATCTGTGGCTGTATCTGGCTGACTACTATTCCTCTAAAAATGCTGTTGAAAAGGGACTGGACACTTAAAAAAAATCACTGCTTTGCCATAGGGAAGCTGTAGTCCTTTGTGGTTTCAGCTCTCTCTTTTATGATTATATACTACTGTTTCTGTTATCTTAATTAATCTGTCTGCCACAGCAAGTATTGCATGTTGAGTGATGTAGAGCAGACTGACAATGTGACATCCACATTTTTTTGGCACAGGTTGGAACAAGTTTTGTCACCTCTGTGAGCTCTGTAGCAAGTTAAACCTTTGGCCAAAGTCCTTATCTCATGGCTACTTTGGGTCCACTCTCCATTTTGGCAGCCCTCAGCTCCAAGGTAGTTCAGTGGCAGAATAGATTTTAGTATTCAGCTGGTTGTCTCAGTTAAGCTGGCTGACAGGTTCAGGATGCAGTACTGTGCGTTTATTGTCAATTGAATAAATTAGGAGCCTGTCAAACTGCTGTGGTTGAGCCTGTTTCCCTCATAGAGCTTGTGCTGGTAGAAGTGGCTGGAGGTGGGACTGTGCTTTCCATGAGTGAAGCTTAATCCTCTCGCTCCAGGTTTTGTTGTGGTTCTTTTATATATTATTTTATATATTTATATAAATTTTTCAAATAATTATCTGGTGAAAATGCTGTGCAAGAAATATTTGAGCAACAGAGTGGTGAGAGGTGGTGACACCAAAGATAACACACAGGTTTCCTCTGGTCTAATACCAGTAACAGACAAATAAACACCAGGCTGCAGTAAGTCATGACCAAATTCTTCCAGTAGCACAGACGAGACTAAAAAAATCTGTTAGAGGAAGCAAATGGAAACAGATGAGAGAAACTGATGAGAGATATTAGAAATAAAGAGTGATTTGGTTCTGTGTAGAGGAAGAGCGTGGGGAAAATAAATCTTTAAGTCAGCGCTCTGCTCTTGAAGAGCTGAAAGGGATCAGAGGAGCTGTCTCGGGCAAGTCAAGTTCCAGGCAAGGTCACAGGACTGAGAACATGAGGGAAATCCTGGCAGTTGTCTCAGTTCAGACCATTGCCTGTAGAAAACTCAGAGTCAGGGAACATCATGTGGATAACACACAGTGCATCCCCAGCCCCAGACTGAACAAGTGGACTGGTGAGGATGGCCGTGTTAAAAGTCCAGGTTCCCTGAGGTTTGCCACAGGAATGTGTTTGGTGCAGAGAAAACAGAGCCACAGGCTGTGATGCTCAGCATGGGCATCCCCCTCTCCCTGTGCAGGGTGAGCTCTGCCTGGGGCCAGGCTGCCCCAACATCTCCCTGCCTGGGCAGAGCAGGGCACCAGGGCCTCTCCAGAAGGACTCTGGGGCCATCACTGAGCCTGGCACTGCTCTGAGGGCTGCTGGAGGCTGCAGAGTGCATGTGGTGAGCTGGTGTTTGGCTGTTTGCTCAAGGTTTCCTCCTGGAATCCCAGAGATGCCTCCTGGAGCAGCTCTGAGGGCACAAGGCTGGGTAAGTTGGTGGCCATGCAGCTGCTTTGGCACCCTGGCCACTCTGGCACCGAGCAGCCCCTCCCTTGCAGAGGTGTTGGGCAAAGGCACTGACCTGTGCCTCAGCTCTCAAATATAGGGATGTTTCCCCATGAACTCCTCTCTACAAACCCAAGGGCTGTTAAAAGAAGAAGGTCTTGTGACTGTGTGGTGCTTGGATGCCATGGCAATGCAATTAGCTGCAGAGCAATCTTACTAAAAATGTCCTTGGTGGAGGAGAGGATGGGGTGGGAGGGGATGGATGTTAAAGGGGAGGAAGTTTCCAGACCTGTGGCTTCACCACAGTTTGTCTGCTTAAGCCAAGTCCTTCAGCTCAAATGTGAATCCAGAGGTTCAGAGCATAATGTTTACTACAGTGTCCATGTGGGAGAGAAAGCAGCACAAACTCTTGGGAGGTGTTAAGGGATTATATAACAGCTTCCCACCCCCAAGCCTTTCCAAGCCTTTGGAAAATTTTGTGAAGTATCTTAGGCTAAAAACCTTTTCGAGCTGCTGGATAACTTGAAGCAAACTTCAGAAAAATATTCCTATTACTTTTCCCTTGTTCTCCTTTTTTCTTTTCAATGTTATCTATGGATCCAGAAACTCTCAGGCTGCTTAATCCAAAGGAGGCAGACACGGGGTTCTGTTGTTATGATTTTTGGACGGCAGAAAAGTAACAACATGACTCTTGATGTGATGGTAAAATGAGAGCAAACTTTATTCTTCTAAATTTTACTTTTATAGAGTAGTTTGGTACAAAGAACATGATTGGTTATTAGAGTCTACACTCTTTGTCAACAACCTTGCCAGTAAACATGTTGGAAAAACACCACCTGTGGATGGTTTCTCACTTTTCAAGGTTTGTTTGAATTCCTCCTTAAGATTTTCCCAGGCCAGAATGAGAAAGTTGCTCGCCTGCCTTTCACACAGACACTGGCAGAGCCTGAAGCCTAAATTCAGACTAATTGTCAGTACCACAGGGTTCTGCATGGGACTTGGAAAGCCTCAGTGCAGGAAAGCTGTGCTGCTGATTACTTTATCTCTGTTACTCTGCCAAACCCTCAGAATTTGGCAACCTGGGCCTTTTACATCCATTAGGACTTTTTTCCTCCCTCCCTCATGACCTCTGTGACTGCATTTGCCAAAAGTTCCCCGTATTAGATATGAGGCTGTGTATCAGCATCCACAGGGCAGATGCACCCAAGCTGTTGAAGTATCGAAGAATTCCAGAATACTGGAATTGTGTGAAGCATTTGGAGTTCAACTTTAGCTCTGGTGAGCTGGCAGTTACTGTAGAGAGTCATTTCACCAAGTTCTGTTCTCAGCTGTGTCCTCTAGAGAGGAAGAAATCAGTTTTATCGTTTATGGTTAATCCTACTGCACATTTATATAAACAATTATAGATTTTATTTTTGGGTTAAATGAAGACTAACCATAGCAATAAAAGTAATGTTTCACAGGGATATTTTTTAAAACTTAAGTGAGATAGATCAGTGATCCAGTGGAGGGTGAGCTTGGATTTGGTGAGATTTTGGTGGATTTCTGTATTCAGACATTGTTCTTTATTTGAATTTTCCTGCATGTTATAGGTTGACACTGTTTGGTTTTTAGTTAAAGTAGAAATAGTTTCCTGTTAGGACCCTGGAATGTTTTGAAACTGGCACCTATCAGAGTCCATTTTTAAATATTGACATATTGTTAGACTATTGAGGAAGCTAGATGCAACTTTGAGGAATACCCATATAAAATTCTGAGTGAGGGCAAGTTGGCCCTTTCCTCCCAATCACTCGAACAGGTAACATCGAGCCGGGCCATTCTCTTAGGATGGCCTAGGCCGGCTCGGTCTGGCCCTGCTGCTCCCTTCCCCTTGGGAGGGGAGTTCAGCTTAAGGCCTGGCCGTGCTTCTGGGCCCTGGCTGGCAGGTGGGGGAGGCAGCTGAAGGCCTGGACCCAGCCGAGCCGGGAGGGAGTGGCAGGAGCTGGGCCTCTGATAACCCCTTTGGGCCCAGCTGGGCTAAGCCTACCCCAGTTGCCACCGAGAGATGGGCAAGGAACCGCCCCCCCCCCCCTTCCCCCTCCTCTGGTGACTCCCGGGCTGAGAGAGAAAGGGGAGGAGAAAGAAAAGTGCAGCCTTTTCAGAGCAGCTGATCACATTGACCATCCCAGACCTGGGCAGATTTAACCCTTTCTTGGCAAGATGAAGCTTTCAGAACTCCAACCCTTTCCCTAAGAGAGAGAAAGGACAGAGTGATTTGACACTAGAGAGACAGCATGATATGAAGTCAGCGAAAGAACTGATAAAGATTATTAGAAGGAGGGACTGAGGAAACTGACATTTCTGACTGGACTTCTCTGGATGTAAAACAGAAACTAGACTAACATATCCCTTCAAATCATGGGAAGATATGCATTTAGGGAGATATTGTGCAAATTTGTGTGTGGACTTTGAACAAAGGCATGTGTGATAGACTAAGTGATACTGATCTTATGAAATGCTTGAACAGAGATAGAGATAAGTCTATTGTGCTGATGAAGAAGTGAGAAGATATCTTTGTTCCCTGAGAAGAAGAATTCTTTGTTCTTTTGAGTTGTGCATCTTTAAAAGGTGACACCCTAATATGCAAAAGTCTAGACCCATGACCCATAAGCAGCCTGGGAAACTGCTAATGGGAGGAGTCAAAGAAGCAGAGTTTTTTAACTGGGCAGAAACACCAATTCATGTAGTGGTTTCACACTGAAAAGAAAGTAAGCAAAAATTTAGTGCACCGGCCGAGAAAAGTTAAAATTGGCGAACGTGAAACTACTACACTGCATGTTTAGGACAAGGCACAGGCAGCTGTGGTTCCATCCTGATGAACGAAACAGAGCAGCTCAAGGAGTTGAGCTGATTGGCTTCCCCTGCAAAAAAAATTTCTCTCTGTCACCTGAATCATAATATTAAAGTGTGAAAACTCTTCATCAGGACAGCAACATTTTAACTCCTTACACTTTGCAACCTGATCTTTACAGAGCTAAATAAAATCCCCATTCACTGAAGTTGTTCAGAGTTTGCTCTGGGTTGTAAAAGTCTGTAAGGTCACCTTGATTGCTGCACGTGAGTGTGGTCCCTACAGGGTGTTCTCAAGGAGACAGCCATTGATGTGATTTAATCCAAATCTGTTTAATCACATATAATCCACATAACTCAAATATGCTCGCCAAGGATCCGGTTTCAGAGCTGTACTGAAGGGAGGGAAATCTTGAATTGTCATAAGTCCTGCTGACATCAGTGGGGTTTCTTATTGATGCAGGACTTGGTGCTGGCACATGCAATTACAGCAAAATTTGGGGTTTAGCATATTTGCAATTTACTGTATTTTTAGGAAGCTGTTGCTTGGAGGTGAGTGAATAAATGGACTCTGGACCACGTCCAGCAAAATCTTGGATTGAAGAGTTGTGCCAAGTGCCAGGGAAAATCATACAATACTCTCAAATAATTTGTGATGTGATTAAAAAAAACTGTAAATGTTTGGTTTATATTTTTGTCTTAAAAATTTCATTTGCTATGAATGAAAAAAGATCCTGTGCTTCCCTCAAAGCATTCTGTGTTGGGTCAGAAATGTTTCAACAACAAAAACCATAGGATATGTCAGCATAAATAACACCCAGATGTTATTGCAGTGCTACTGGTTATGATTTTCATCTCCAAGTTGCCAAAATCTACTCAGCCCCCATTACTGGGCTGTGTAATCATTAATTGTCTGTGTAATCACAGACTCCTTCCCCCATGGTGTTTACTAGGAATTTACATTTCCACAGCTCTGTGGCCTTGGAGCCCTGCATCCCCAAACCTGCATCCCAAAAGCCACATCCAAAACCTTCATTAAAATACCTGCTTCCCAAACCCTGCATCCCAAAACCTTCATCAAAAAAAACTTCATCCAAAACCTTTTCAGAGCCAGGAGAGCTGTAAACAGCTGAGCAATCCTGGTGAACAGAGCCCACACAACTGTGCAAAGTAATCCCTAAAAAAATCATGGAAAGGGCAAAAAGAAAACATCCCACTTTCCAAACCACTGAGACCCCAGCCAGGCTTCAAGGTAAATACTGGAATAAATAAATAGTGCATGACCTGAGTGGCTGAATCCATACCCTTAACCACAGTTTGTTGCTCATCCAGTGAAATAATAAATGCAAAGTGAACTTTTTTCAGCTTGCAAACTGTGTCACCTCTGGTGCATTTCTGATGTGACTGGGTTTTTTTTCTCCCTGTGGCCATTTTGCAATTTTCTCTGGGTTTGTTTTGATTGTAAATAGGCACACACATTAGCTAAAGCCAGATAATTTTCTCCTGGCCAGCTTTGCCAGTAAATCACTGAGTTATGTAATTGGCTTTGTATAAAATTATGCACTGCAAACTTGGGAATAAGTAAAACAGAAACAAAAAGTTGATTTTTGTAAATAGTACCATTTTTTACATTCAAAACTTGTTTGGCTCCATTTTTCTATTCCCTATCAGGATCATTCTTTAAATGTTGAATGAAAATCCAGCTACAGGATAAATTCAAGCCAAACTGGTAATAATTTCTGGTTTGGCTTGTAGGTGGAGCTGAATACAGTGGTTAACTACAAGCAACATGTTCTGAAGATGATGGTGTTCAGACAAATACCCAATTTGATTCTGATAAATTGGATGCAAGACTTTGACCAGCATGACAACAGGTGAGCAACCTTGAGACTGATGCAGAAATAATCAGTATTTTGATGGTCAGGAAAAAATTGCTCCAGCAGCACAATAGATCTTCTCTTAAAAACTGAAAATACTAATTACAATCTGCCTAAAGACTTATTATAAATGGAGATAGAAACATGTTTATATTATGGGGAGGTTTATTTGCAGATAAGCAGAAAACCAGTCACACATCTTCACAAACATAATTTTAGCTGTTTTAATTAGCAGGTTTGCTTTGATTTAATTTAATGCAGTGATTCCTTCTATCTTTACTGACACATGTGCAAATAAAATGGGCTGGCCTGACTCCTGACACCTCATTTCCTTTTTCATTTCTGGATTTGTTGTTGTTGATTCCGGCAGTGTTTACGGTAGAATGATGGGGTCAGCACTTCCTCCCAGCACGGCCACAGATGGAGGGTGGGGATGACAACTCTGCATCTGAGGGGGCTTTTTTTCCCCCAGCACTGCTGATTCCTGAGGTGCTGGATGTCAAAGGCCAGCAGGAGTCCCAATAACCTCCAGCTTCCAATTCTATTTAGTGTCGGAATGACAAAAAATGTAAATTTTTTTTGTGTGTGTGTAGTTGTGGTAAAAGTGACTTTTTATTTGCCATAGAGCCAGATCCTGGAAAGAAGCCCCATGTGTGCATCAGGTTTGGGTGGAAAAACAAGCTTTAAAGCTGTCAGAATTCGTATATTTAATGTTTGGTGATTTGGTGGGTTTGTTTAACAGTGTAAACTGTTATCGACAGCATAAGAACACGTAGTCCAGGATAAAATCCCAACAATAATACACTGACAAAACCCCAATCTGTGTTGACTTTGTTGAGCTTTTTGTTGGTCTGAGGGCTTGGAAAGTATTTTTTCTTCTTTATGTCAGAAAAAACTGTCGATGTGCTCACAGAGAGCCAACGGGCTCTGTCACCGCTGGCCCAGACACAGCGACAGGCGTCGTAGGGGGGTCAGTCTGCGAGCAACGCAGGCAGTACTGACCCTGTGGGTTCTTTGCCTAGCAGAGGCTTGTGCAAGCGATGGAGATTCGACAGGCAATGGAAAGAAAGGAGGAAACAAATTCCAGACAAACAGAGGGTTTATTGCAAACACCTCCTCAGCCCGGGACTGTTCGGGGGGAGAGGGGTGCGGGGAGTTTTCGTCTGAGGCGAGTCGGAGGGGGGGCAAAGGGGGTGGCCAGCCACTGCCAGCCAACCGGGGCAGGTTGCCAGGGGATATGGGTGTAGTAGAACATAACTTGGACCAATCAGGGGAGAATAGGAGGGACCCTGCAAAGGCGGGAGAAATGACAGGCAGCTAACCGTGTGCTGCATAACAGGTGCAGGAGTCATGTGAGTTAAACAAAGGAACAATCGAGGGGTGGGGTACAGAGAGCCCAACAAGTACAAAAGTATACAAAGCATGACCGATTAAATTAACACACTGCCACATCTCCCCGTTTTCTTTTTACTAAAAAGAACAGAAGTGAGGGGGGTCTGGCAGATGCTCAAAGTCCAGGTAACATTTGGTGGATCAAGGTTGTTGAGCTGGCTACTAATCGTCTGCGAGGCTTTCACCGTCACTTTCTTCTTCAAGCTCCTTCTCAAGCTCCTTCAACTCGTCTTCAGGAGCCGTGGCCTTGGCGACCCGAGCAGCAGCCGGAGAGGGGGTAGATGCGGAACTTAAAACTAACTTAATTAACGATCTCCTGATTAGTCCGAAAGCAAGACAAACAATTAAAATAATAAACAAAATCAACAGACATGTTTTTAAAATGGACCCGGCCCATCCAGATAAACCCCAACCTTTAAAAATGTTGCTCATCCAGTCACCTGTCTCTCTTTTGATGTCACTGATCATATCTTGCATCTGTGTAATGAGTTTTCGAGTGATCTCAGCCCGAGTCGACAGATTAAAACAACATAGACCCTCAAACTCCTCATACGTGTGATCATGGAGAAGTATGATGTAGTCTATGGCTGCCAGATTTTGGAGGGAAGCTTGCCTCATTATTTCCTCGTCCTCCAGGAGGTTGAATAGGGTTTTGGAGGTTAAATTTGCTTGTTTCGCCACCCAACATTTTAAATGTCCCAATTCCCCCACGGCCTTAGCAAAGGAGACCCATGGGGCAAAATTTGTGATTGCAACCTCTTTAGTTTTGTTCCAATGAATAATTTCTGAATCGCAATCTGGGTCTAATTTTCTAAGGTCTCTTTTGGAAACTGCCAATCCATGTGCACCACTTTGTCTCTTTTGCTTTTCTTTCCAATCCATAATTTGCGTCTTGTTGGGTGTGAACAGCCCTGCCTTCCCTAGGGTGCACGGACCTCCAGAAAGACGAGAGGGGATACCTGCCCAAGCCCGATCTCTGCAGATCAGAAAGACTCCCTCGGGTAACCTTTTGGGGTGGTTGTGAATTTGAGGGGGAAGAACTCCCTTGGCCAACTTCTTGCACCACGAGTGGGCTCTATCTAGCACTTTAGATTGAAAAACGTGCTTGGTGCGGTTGTCTAAAGCGTCGGCCGAATTGGTAAGACGAATGCAGGCGGGAGCTGTAGTCGCTCCGAGGAGCTGCAGCTCTCGGGGTTCCTCCCTCATATTTGGCAGGGAAAGCACAAAATTCCTCCACCAATAAAAGGATTAACTTAGGGGGTCTTAGTTATGCAATGGGCAAAATGGAGAAGTCTTTCAGGCATTTCCCACTGTTTAAAGGGAATCCCCATGAAGCATGTGGACATCGGGTCTGAGGCTGATGCTTGATTGAGACAGATGTGATCCTGTCCCATGGATTCCGCGAGCAGAGCCCACACGTTGGCTCGTGGCTGTGGGACGGTCCAAGCCTGAGTGAATATTAGCAGCTTGGTCAGAAAGAGCACGGTCGGGAGGCTTAGCATCTTGGGTCCGGGTCTGAAAAACAAAACTGGGGGGCAAAAGATTATTAATTTGGGTCACAAAAATAGGTAAAGGACAGGTCATGGTCCCATTCCCACAGGATGGGAAGAGAGGGTCTGGAGGAGACTCGCCTTCGACGGCGGAATGCCGCCGAAGCCACCTGCGGGACGCTGTCGTCACGCTCCCTCTTCCTTTTAATGAATGGTTTTACCCACTTGGCAGGTATCCATTTGACTCGGGTAGGCATGAGGACACAGGCGTACCCACGCCCCCACGTCACCAGGTCGAATGGACCCTCCACCTTCCCTGACTCAGGCGATCTCACCAGCACCGGGGGCTTGGGATCGAACTGCCACTCCTTTTTGCACCCAAAGTGTGTGGTAATGGGCGGATTGGGATTTTCAAAGGAACAATTTAGAAAATTGATGAAATAAAGGGCTCGGGCCAATCTGATTGCCGGCGGTTCCACCTTTAACACCTGTTGCTGTTGTTTAAGGACCCTCTTGATCTCTTGGTGGGTCCTCTCTACGATTGCTTGGCCTGTGGGGGAGTGGGGGATGCCTGTTTTGTGCTCCACTCCCCATTGCTGCAGGAAGCCAGCAAATTCCTTGGACTTGTATGCAGGGCCGTTGTCTGTTTTGATCCCCTTGGGGATGCCCATGAATGAGAAGGCCTGAACAAAGTGTTGGATAGCATGTTGGGCCCTCTCGCCTGCGTGCGCAGAGGCATAGACAGTGCCAGAGAAGGTATCGACGGAGACGTGAACGTACTTCAGTCTCCCAAATGATGGAATGTGGGTGACATCCGTCTGCCAGAGTTCACAGCTCTCCAACCCTCGAGAATTGACTCCGGCATGCAGGGTAGGCACAGCGTGGGACTGACAGGAAGGACACGAGCCAACAATCGCCTTAGCTTGTTGACGTGTGAGGTTAAAACGTCTAGCTAAGCTAGGTGCGTTCTGATGGAACAGCTGATGGCTGAGCTTGGCCTGCTCAAAAACGTCAGGCAACGGGGTTATCGCTACAGGGGCAGCAAGAGCGCCAGCCCTCCTGTTACCCTCAGCAATAAACCCTGGCAAATCGGTATGCGACCTGGTATACATCACATAAAACGGTTGCTCTCGGTGGGAGACAAGTTTGACCAATTTCGAGAGCTGCTCATACAGAGCTGTGTTGGACACCTCTTGTAAAATTGCCTGATCTGCTCTAGATACCACCCCCGCTACGTATGCGGAGTCGGTTACAATATTGAGAGGTCCAGAGAATCTCTCAAGTGCTCTGACGACAGCGGCCAACTCGGCTATTTGAGGTGAACCCTCAACTACTTTAATATCTGCCTCCCACTGCTGAGTTTCAGGGTCCTCCCAAGTCATTACTGACTTGTGAGAACTCCCGGACACGTCTGTAAAAACTGTCAGCGCATCGAGAGGTCTCCTGCTCTGGACACTCCTTAAAGCTAATTTAAATGTTATGTCCGAATTAAATAATTTGTGGGCCGGCCGATGAATTGAAATTTGGCCCGTAAAGGAATCTAGAGCGAATTGAAGTGCTTCATTATCCTGAAGCAAGTGCTCCAACATGGGTTTGGTCATTTGGCCTGTTGACAATCCAATTGGCATGTGAATACATTCAAAGTCGCATCCTGCCAAATCTTTCATCCGCGTTCTTGCTTTGCGGATGAGCTCAGCCATAAGCTCTTGTGGCTGTGTCATTCTTTTGGGCCGCTGGTGGCTGAGAAAGACCCACTCTATAATAAGAAGAGGGTCCTTTCTGCCTTGGCCCTTGGTGTTGTGTGCTGATGTTTTTGCACCCATGTCCCATTGAAAAATGATCCCATGTAGATGTGGCAGCTTACCCAGAATGATGAACCAAAAGGGAAGCTCGGGATCGCATCTGTGTGCCTGTCGCGATGTCATTGCCTGCTGGACCTTCTCCAACGTTACTTTTGCCTCTGCGGTAAGCACCCTAGGAGAACTGAGCTCCCCTCCCCCTTTCAATAAAGTGAAAAGAGGGGCTAGATCCTCGGTGGTCAGACCTAGCCAGGGCCTTACCCAATTCAAGGCACCGCAAAGTTGATGGGCGTCTGCAAGGGTACGGACATTTGTCCGAATTTCCAATTTTTGAGGCACAATGGTCCTCCTACCAATCTCCAGGCCCAGGTACTTCCAGGGTGGCATCCTTTGGATCTTATCCTTTTGCAGCTCAAACCCTGCAGCAACTAACAAATTTGTTACAAGGTCAAGCGCACGTGTAAGTTCATCTTCGGTCGGCGCACAAACGAGGATGTCATCCATATAGTGGTGGATGACAACCCCCTCCGTGGCTGCGCGCACAGGGGACAGCAAGGAAGAGACGTACTGCTGACACATCACTGGGGAGGCCTTCATCCCTTGCGGGAGCACCCTCCAGTGGTACCTCTTCCTTGGGGCCGCTCGGTTGATGGAAGGAACCGAGAAGGCGAAACGCGGGGCATCGTCCGGGTGTAGAGGAATTTGGAAAAAGCAATCTTTTATGTCAATCACAGCCAGATTCCAATTTCGCGGCAGCATGGTTGGGGAAGGCATCCCAGGTTGGAGAGACCCCATATCTTCAATTACTTCGTATATTTGGCGGAGGTCATGGAGGAGGCACCATCGTTTTTTGTCACTCTTTTGAATGACAAAAACGGGCGAGTTCCATGGAGAATTGGTCTCCACGATGTGACCTTTAGCTAATTGCTCCTCCATGAGCTCCTCAAGCGCCTGTAATTTCTCTTTTGTTAGCGGCCACTGCTCAACCCAGACTGGTTTATCTGTTGTCCAATTCAGTTTCAGGGTCGGGCGCTTCTCAGCAGCCGCTGCCTGAAAATTTTGCGAGGGGTCGGGAATTTCAATTGTGACCCCCCACTGGGCCATGAGGTCTCTTCCAAGCAGTGGTTCCTTGTAATCTAAAACAAAAGGACGGATGGCAGCCAATTGTCCTTTTGGCCCCGTAATTTTTACCACGCTTTTTGACTGTTTTGCGGATTGGAACCCTCCTACACCTTGGATCTGTCCGTCCACGTCCTCTAGGGCCCAGTGCGACGGCCATTCTGCGGTCGGAATAATCGTAACATCTGCCCCTGTGTCAAAAAGAAGAGCTTTATCTACTGACTCATCTCCCACAGTGAGCGTACATCGCACCAAGGGCTTACAGGTGGAAATGTGATGTACAGCGTTTACAGTAAAGGTAAGATGTTCTGGGTCACCATAAGGGATTGCTTGTGCGATGACTTGGCCCTCGGGTAAAAATGTGGGCGGATGAGTACAGCGCAGCCAGAGAATGAGGGCCTTGGGGTTGTTGTGAAGTGTCCCCGGGACTACCTCAATCTCCTGCGGAGTATATTTGCAATCACCGACGACGATGAACTTACCTTCGCCGGTCATTGGCCACCGATGCAACTTCCTTGGGTCTATGGTGACGAAATGAAAGTCCCTATCCGTCAGGTACAATGGTCTTGTGAGATGCAACCTGTAGGGTTGAAAAAAGGAAGAGGTAGTGAGAATAGGTTTTGCTATATCATGTTCAGGTGATGTCGAGTCTGGTGTAAATTGTCCATCCAATTGACCCCCTTTGAAGTTCCCTGCCCGGTCCACCCGATTGGGGTCGTCGCGCTGGGTGGACCCGCGCTCCCCTTTCAGTTTTTTTGTTGTGCCTGGGAAGGCACCGGCGTTCCCGGAGGTGTATTTTGAGTCCGCTGTAGTGAAGGTTTCTTAGGGCAGTTGGCAGTCCAGTGTCCTTCCTCTTTACAGAAGAAGCAGTGACCAGGGCGGTTGCCGAAGGAGAGTCGCCGCTGAGGCGGACGATGTCGAGGCTGTTGGGATGATTCTGCAGCACGCACAGCCTTGGGCGGAAAAGCTGCCTGGGAGGGTGGTGGTGGGTTCCTCCGGGCAAGGAAGGGCACCTTCATCTGGCACACCTGGAGCATGGACTGGAGAGTGTGGGGCGGATCTAGGGGAAGACTCAAAATTGCCTGTTTACACAGGTCGTTAGCATTAACGAAAACAAGCTCCCCTATAATACTTTCCCGTGCACTTTCTGTTTTAACCTGAACTTCCACTGCTCTGGTGAGCCGCTCTACAAAGGCAACAAATGATTCAGAAGGTCCCTGCCTAATGGTGGTATAGGGTGGTGATGGTGCGTCTGGCTGCAAACAAAAGAAAGCCTTGCAAGCTATATCTTTTATAATTGAAAGGACTGCTGAGGGTATTAGGGCTGCCTGGGACTCAGGGGAAACATAGGAACCTTCACCAGCAAGCAACTCAAGGGAAAAAGGATTGCCCTGTTCATCGATGGCTGGAAAGGGCAACTGAGGCATTGCTTCTCGCAGGACCTGTTTAAATGCTGCGTCCCAGAGCTTAAACTCTGTGCCATTCATTAGGCAAGAGAAAAGCTGCCGGAGGTCTGCTGGAACAACATGGACACCTGCGAGATCAGCAGTGAGGAGGCCACGGAAGTAGGGACTCTCCCTGCCATAATCCTTGTGCGCCTTGCAGAAATCCCGAATGATGCTTTGGGAAAAAGCATGCCAATTGGGTTTTGGTGTGTCACTACCACGTGTTCTGCGGTAGGTGACAGGCGCAGCAGAGAGAGTGACCTCCGGCTCACCCTCGCTCATTTCTTCCGGTTCCCAACCATGGGAACTGGAAATGAGGGCGTGGGAAAATTGCTGGCAAGATGGCGTCCTTCCGGGGCGGGGAGATGGACTCGGCCCCGCCTCAGGGGCATGTCGAGGGGCAGGGAGAGTGGGTGGGACCTTTGGGGAGGAGGGAGGGGTCTGGGGAGGGGCTATGGGAGGGACTGGGGGAGGAGCTGAGGGAAGGAAGGGGTTGGAGGAAAGAAAGGGGTTCAGGGGATGGGGGAAGGGTGGCGGCCACGTGGAGGAGTGGGCGCCATTAGGTGGGTCACTGCCGCCATTTGGTGGCCGGTGTGACGCATTTAAATTAAACTGAACCTTGGGTTTGCAATTCGGGGAAACGGGGGGGGGAGAGGTCCTCGATCAGCTTGGCCAGAGCTTTCTGAGGGGTCCCCAGCAGTCTGTCCCAGGCGACTGAGGCTCGGGGGCCGGGAATTTTTCAGAGAGCCTGGGCTAGCAACTCCCTGAGTCGCTGCTTTCCTCAAAATTCCCCTTCTCGGGGCAGAGGGACTGGGACTGGGTTGAAGGGAAACGGGGGCTAGCTGGGTTTCCTGAGAGCTTTTCTGCACTCCCTTTTTCGTCGCTGCCGTCTTTAATTGCAAAATTAAAAAAGGCTAATTTCTGTGTGTCCTTTTCCCCGGCGTTTCCTAACTGTAACAGTTTCTTTTCCACCAGCTCCCAAAACCGGGAGGTGTGTACCATCGGCAGGGACGCCGTTGGGTAGTGCAGGAAAACCCATCTGACCAGCTTTTTTAAACAATCCTTAGAGAACTTAACCTTATTAGCTTCTAACAACGCAACGCAACTGTAAAACACTCCTTTCTGGGAAGCAGACAGAGAAGCACCCATTCTGCCTGCGTAATTTCTGGAGCCAGCGAACGAAAAGCGCAACGAAAAAATCCTGCCACCGCGCGCCTTTTAAAACCGATGTATCACGCGCCCGACCGCTGCTGCAAAAAGCCGGCGCACGCGGCGAAACCGAAACTGGCTGGCCGGCGAAAAACCGCACCTGCCGGCAGCTCCGCGCGAGCCCGCGCTCGCACACAAAATAAAAAGCCTTAAATCAACCGAGGGAACGGAAAGCCACCAGGGGAGACGGACCCGGGACAGGGGGCCAAAAAACCCGATTCCCAGGGGTCGCGCGACCTCAGCGAGGGGGGGCTGTCCTCCACAGGCTGCCACAAGGGGAACCTCGTCCCCACAACCCGCCCTGGGGTCTAGGGGGATCTGCTTACTTACTAAACCCTGGCGTGGGTGCTCCAAAGCTGCTCCAGAAAATCCACTGCTGGAGGGGGACCGTTTTCGGGACGCGGCGGAGACGGCTACCCCCCTCTCCCCGGGGAGCGGTCCCTCGCGGAGGGCGCTCGAACCCGGGCCGGTGTGACGTCCACGGATTATTTCAGGTGGGCTCAGCTCCTCGCTGACACGCACCAATCCTGCCCATGGGGTCCGTAAAGGCGCTGAAAGCCCCCTTTTAGGGCCGCACGGTGGGCGCCGCAACGCTGTCGATGTGCTCACTGAGAGCCGACGGGCTCTGTCACGGCTAGCCCAGAGCAGCGACAGGCGCCGTAGGGGGGTCAGTCTGCGAGCAACGCAGGCAGTACTGACTCCTGTGAGTTCTTTGCCTAGCAGAGGCCGTGTGAGCGATGGAGATTCGACAGGCAGTGGAAGGAAAGGAGGAAACAAATTCCAGACGAACAGAGGGTTTATTACAAACACCTCTCCAGCCCGGGACTTTTCGGGTGGAGGGGGGTGCAGGGGGTTTTTGTCCGAGGGAGTCGGAGGGGGGGCAAAGGGGGTGGCCAGCCACTGCCAGCCAACCAGGGCAGGTTGCCAAGGGATCCAGGGGTAGGGGAACATATTTTGGGCTAATCATGAGAGAGTGGGCGGGATTTTACAAAGGCGGGAGAAATGACAGGCAGCTAACCGTGTGCTGCATAACAGGTGCAGGAGTCATGTGAGTTAAACAAAGGAACAATCGGGGGTGGGGTACAGAGAACCCAACGAGTACAAAATTATACAAAGCATAACTGATTAAATTAACACACTGCCACAGATACTCACTTTCTTAAACAGAAATCACAGCTGTTTGTCTTTCCTCATATTTATACAGATTGCAAAGCTGTTGACAGAGCATGATTTGAGCTGGGCCTTTCCAACTGCTTACTGTTATTTTTATTGCCATTGTCAGCTATCTTTTCCATATCAAGATTAAACTTAGATGAAGAGGTTCTGATATCCCAAACCCATACAGGAACACCCAAGTGGTCAGGCAGGGAGCAGCAGTGACAAATCCCAGGTCCCACTGCTGGTCCTTGTCCCCTTGAATCTCCCAAACTCTTTTAGTTAAGCCAAGTTTCCATCTTCATTTCCCGCACCCACACAAGCTGCCCATCCCCAAACCAGACTCTGCAGATGCTCTGCATCCCCCTTATACCTTCATTTTTGGGGTCCTTTTCCTCCCTTAAACCTTGCAATTGTTTGTGCTGAAAACTTGCTTTTCCTCCGAGTCTCATGCTCGCCTCTGTGGCAGGGGGTGGGCATCTCATCTCAAAAGAAGAGAGAGAGAAGCAGAGATGAGGGGAGATGAGTGGTGCCCCTGTGTGATTTCCTACCTCTGGGAGAGGGGACAGGGCATCTGGGGGGCATGGAGCTGGAAAGCATCCCACCTCCATACTAGTAGGATGTTTGCTTGGGCATGTCCCACTGGGCACACGCTCTCTGCACTATAAATAGTAATGTCTTCCATGCTCCTCTCAACGGAGAAATCTGCAGGAGGGAAAATAGTCTCAAATCTGTGTCATTTTCAAGGCAAAGAGAGCCAGCCTCACTCCCCCCTCGGCAGGGAAGCCGGAGGTAGGGGGTACTCACCCCCAACCCTGTGGAGTTGGGGGAAAGCAGGGAACAGCTGATGACTCTGGGAGTGAAGAGCTGTCCCACCACCCATTGCCAGCCTTTCCATCCCAGTGTGTCCACAGGTATTTTCCTTCCCCTCCATGAGCAAACTCAGCCCCTCTCCCAGGAAGATGATGGTCACCATGAAAGGTTTAGGGGGTGACACGAGGAGGTGGCATTAACTGCTTCCCAAAGCATCCCTGCTGGAGGGGACTGCCAGATGCTGCTCCCCCTCTGAAACCCACAGATTTCCAGCATGGAAATGGTGCTGAGGAGAGCAAAGAGCACTGCAGTGCTGTCTCCCAAGAAGATATTAGTAAAATACCTCTCCCAGTAAAAATATTAGGTTCGTATTATTATTTTAATCCCCCAGAGAGTGATCTGTACCCCACCTGCAAAGTCCAAAAATCCTGTTGGTAGCAGAGCAGTGCCCCTGCTCCTGCTTCCCGCCACTGCTCTGAGCCAGTTCCCTGGCAAAGCATCCCCAGGCCTAGTTTGGGGCCAAGTCTGTTATAAAACCAACCACAGTGCAAATGTTTTCAAGGAGAAGAACAAAAGTATGAGAAAGGAAAAGGCTTCACACATCTTTAGCATGGAAAATGTATTTAGTGCTCCCAGAACCTATTAGATGGGGTGATCCAGGCAATTTATTGTTTTGTCAATACCTTTTATTTTGATTTAATAACTTACAAACCCCATGATCTATCTGTAGTGCAGCCTCAACTTTCTTTACACAATCCCACTTAACTTCCAAACACTTTAACTTTCAGGTCAAATCTCTGTCATATTGATAAATGGGTCTATCTAAATTTTTACCACCGAAGTTTTTCACAATCAGATTTCACACCCAAAATAACAGGATACTTATTATTTTTTGTTATCCACCACACACACAAGAAGAGTCACTGCAGAAAGCCCAGATGAGGTGGGGGAACAGCTGTAATTTGTCTGCAATAATCTCACTCCTACAGACATTTCATACAGAGGGTGGTACAATATTTGCAAGAATACTGTGTAAAAAAAGGGGGGGAAAGCACAATATGGAATATATACACTAAATTCAGTCTGCCCTGTGCTAACAAATAAACAGCTCAAAGTATTTTATCATCCCAAGTCATTTCTGTGGATGGTGTAGAGGCCCTGGGCAAAGTTTAATCTGATTTGGCCATTGCTTCATTAAGCAAACAAAATAAAACTGATACAAAGTCAACAAGTTTTTAGATATTATTAGAAATAGTCACCTGGTTTTCTTGCCAATAATCAGGACCAAAACTACAATCCTTATAGCCTTAAGTAGGCTATAGATGTGTTTTAACTTCTCCTTTAAATGGTACTAAAAGCTGAATTCGATGGCTACTGTAATGATAATAAAAACAGATACTGCAGGAATAGAGAAGTGTTTAATGACAAGTCACAAAGAGTTCTACTGAAAGGAAAGCAAGAGCAAGAAAGGTTAAATAAACAGAAATCACAGTGTCTCCCATCTTTCTTACATTACCTTTCAATAACTCTAAGGGAAAAATTTCCACTAGCCATGATTTGATTTCCCAGATCTGGGCATTAAATATTTACTTCTAACTATAAACTTATAGGAGATGCAAACAAAAACTAATTTGCATTATTAATGATGCAAGAAATGTGATGCTTAGTCCCTTAAGATTCATAATAAAGCAGGAAATGTTAGAGATTTACTTTCTTTTCCATTTTAAAAGTCAACTTAAAATGATAAAACTTATTTAATCAACAGAGAGTCTATTTATGAATTAGTTATTTCTACCAGCAAGAATGTTTAAAAAAAAAAAACTGTCTGAAATGAGGCTGAGACTACAAAGAGTCCATTTTCAGCTTGGGAGTCTCAAGGGGAAAATCAAAGGGTTTCTTTCTTTCAACAGTTTGGGTGAGATGATATTTTGAGATGTTGACAGCTGCCAAACTACAGAACCAGTGAAGAACTACCAAACTGAAGTAGTTTTTATCTTTTTGAATTTTCTGCAATATTCAGCTCAACTTCCTTTAACAGCTCACTACTGAAATTTCCGCTTGGTTAAAGGGTTTTTCCTTCAGTGCTTGTGTCAGCTGCTCTGGGATAAACATGAACTCTCTCTTCTAAAATCAACCATAAATAATAGAGAGCCATTATCGTTACCTGTAGAAGTGTTTCTCTTTTAGTAATGCATTAATTGGCATCCTCTTCTCCCTTATGTGTCCAGTGTGGAACCAAATTTCAGTGGTTCATCATGTTCATCATCTCTATCCCACTGAATTTTCTCACTCTGTTTACTTACAAGATATTAGCAAAACA
The DNA here is from genome assembly GCF_021018805.1 of Prinia subflava. Taxonomy (NCBI): domain Eukaryota; kingdom Metazoa; phylum Chordata; class Aves; order Passeriformes; family Cisticolidae; genus Prinia; species Prinia subflava. Next base: position 7,798,085 of record NW_026960606.1, read on the forward strand.
GAACTAACAGTCCTTAATAAACAGGGTAGAATTAAAAGTCAACATGTAAAACTTTTCTCCTTTTCTGACAGAAGCTCTTTGTAAGAGTCAAGTCAGCCTTTAGTTAATACAATAATACTAATAATTATAATAACAATAAACAATGTTTCCCATGTGGTTCAGAGTGGCTTTAATTTTCCATTTGCTTGCTAATTCCTGTTTCTACTACTAAAGCCATCCCTCCTTTTCCAACCCTTTCATTTGTGTCAGTCCCATGACCAACCTTGTGATGGTTTCTCCTCTGCCTCAGACATCTGCCCCATGTTTCCTCTTAAAATCTTTTCCCCCAGATAATCAATCTGCTTGTTTGTCCTCACCACATATTCATTGACCAAATCAAAGTGGAAGAAACCCCTTCCTCTCATTGTTCAAGGTTTCAGCCTCAGCTGCAGCCTCTGCTTCAGCTTCCTTGACTACTTCTGCATTCTTCCCTCTTACTGTCACAGAATCACAGAATCACAGAATCATTGGGTTGGAAGAGACCTCCAGGATCATCAAGTCCAACCCTAACCCCAACCTCAACTAAACCATGGCACCAAGTGCCGGATCTAGTCTTTTCTAAAATATATCCAGAGATGGTGAATCCACCACCTCCCCAGGTAAACTATTCCAGTACTTTATTACCCTTTCTGTAAAAAACTTTTTCTTATATCCAACCTATATTTCCCTTGGCGCAGCTTCAGACTGTCCCCATGTTCTGTCAGTTGCTGCCTGGAGAAAGAGACCAACCCCCACCTGACTAAAACCACCTCTCAGGAAGTTGTGTAATGAAGAAAAGCACTTTCATCTTCCTCCAAGCCACCATTTCTTTCTAAACTGTAGTTGTGCATTTCTGTACCCGAGCAGGTGTTTCTATATAAGGAAGTTAAACTAGAATTTTAGATAGCCTGCTCGTTGCAATTGGCTCAGTACCAGCACAGACACAGTGATAGGGCTTTGGAAGTGCACCTCAAAGCCTAGTGTCCATCTCATTGGGCAAAGAGCCAAATAAGCCCACCTAGACCATCGAGTATTAAAGAGCCTGCACAGAGGTGCATGGGGCTTTTTGGGAATGCCTTAGCCAGTGTAACTGTGCTTGGTACACTGTGCTCGGCTTATCTCTTTTCATTTTGTAATGTTTGCTATTTTTGCTGTTATTAAAACCTTTATTTTACAAAGCATATCCTGAGAAGCCGTCTCGCTATTTTATTAAGCCATTTCTCCGCTGGCTGGACCCTCGGAGGTATTGAGAGAAAACTCAATACATGGTGCTCTGAACTGGGACCTTATATTAAGATACGTAGTTGGAGTTTTGCTGACAGAGCCCTCATGTCAGCTAGGTCGTTTTGCTCTTGGTTTTCGTTTTTTTAAAAGCGAGCTCGTGGTGTTTTTTTTGGTTGTGAAAATAAAACCACATTTTTTGGGTCAAAAAGCCTTAGAGGGAGCCTTTTGACTGAACCCCTATACCGGTGAGAAGGGGTCTTTGCTGGAGACACCGATGCTGGTACGAGGTGGATTACTCTTCAGAAGAGAGAAGCTGCAGTCTAGCAGAGCTGGAGACAGAACAGCTAATCACCGAGTGACTTCAGAGAGTCAGGGACAAACCAAGAGCGCTGGGTGATTGCAAGAGCCATTCTGGTGAGTGAAATGGGTACCCAGCAATCCGTAGAACAGCGAGACACCTTTTGTTATTTTAATTATAAACTGACTATTCAAGACTATAAGTTTGAGAGGAAAGAGCTTAAAAAACTTGTGAAATGGGTCTATAAAAATTTTCCGGACACTAATACAGCTGAAACATTAACAGTAGAATTTTGGGATAGATTAGGATTGAAGTTGTTTAACTCAAAGAAAAAATCTGCTTTAAAATTAAGACCCATCTTTGAAACTGTGTTAGACTTTGTAACAGAAGATGGTGAAAGGCTCAGCAGTGCAAAAACACCTGAAACTGCAGAGAGAAAAACCTGGCAAAACGCTTCTAAAAGCGACCATAAAAAAGGAGCCCAGAAAGTAAAATGCAAAAAGGCTCCTGCTCACCTTAGACGTGAAGATAAAAATCCAAGTTCTGATCCCCCAAGTCCCAGAAAAAAACGGTTTGATACATTCCCAAGAAGCAGGCACGGGAGGGCTCAGAGCCCCCCCCGCACCCTCCTCAGTCCCCCGGAGTGGGACCCGTGCCAGCACTGGCCACGCAGGCTAGAGTTCCATTCCGAATGGCTCCCCCACCCCCTCAGTCTCCTGGTACGAGATATGGGCGATCCCGGTCAGTTAATTGTGAGTGCGCGAGTTTTGAACAAAGCCCTGAAAACGCAGGCTCAGAGAACAAAGAGACACGTGGCACTCTCCATATTTCTGAGGCAGAGGCTGAAGCTCCACGTGGGCGGGCTCGGTACAGCCCGACCCTGCGGCACGCCCAGTCCGATGTGTCACTCAACTCCTCCCACTCCAGCACGGGAAGCTCCCCCTCCATGGGCAGTCCCAAGCCTCAGGCACCGCCCCGGGTTGCCACCCACAGCTTGGGCAGACACGCCCTGGCTGTGAGGAGCGTGAGAACCGGATGTGACTCGCCCCCCCCAAGATGGCGGCGCCCATGCTGGAGGAATGTAAACAAACTCCGATGCTAAATCAGAAGGTTTCCCACACGTCCTGCAGCTTCTCTGATGATTTGGAGAGTTCATCAATCAGCATAGATCCCTGGCACAAGATAAGAAAGGAAGCAGCACGAGACGAGGAGTGGGAAATCCTTTCAAAACTCAAAGTCTTCCCAGCCCGATATAATAGAGCAGGGTTAAATCCCCAGTGGGAACAAATAAGTTTCTCTGAAATAAAAGAACTTTGCAAAACTGCAAAGTTATATGGAAGAGACTACCTTTTTTAGAGGTCTATTGCAAGCCACCTTTGCTGCCAATGTACTAACACCTCATGATCTAAAACAAATAATCACATCTCTCCTGTCTCCTACTGAATATTCTTTATGGGAATTGTCATGGAAGCATGCTTTAAATCAGCTTTTAAGAGACTATGCCACAAATCCAGCCACTGCAGCCTTAACACTTGAGCAGCTGAAGAAGAAACATCTATGAAAGAAACATCAGATCATGTCATCTCGGCAGTGCAGAAAGCAGGATTTACTATAGTCCAAGAAAAAATAGAACAACTCCCTCCATGGAGGTATTTAGGTTACAGAATTACAGAACAGACCATTACACCATAAAGACTCCAGCTACTTTGCAATCCAAAAACTCTTAATGAGATGCAGCAACTCATAGGAACTATTAACTGGATCAGACCTCTGTTAGGTATCACAAATTGAGACTTAATCCCTTTCTTTGATTTATTAAAAGGAGACACAGCATTAAACTCCCCATGTGATCTCACCAAAGAAACTCAGAATGCTTTAGAAAAAGTGTTTGAAGCCATTCAGTCGCGTCAAGCACACCGTTATAATCCTAACCTCTCTTTTTTATTTGCAGTTTTAGGAGAAAGCCCCCAACTTCATGGATTAATGTTCCAATGGGATTTGGCAAAGGAAGACCATCTGGTAATACTAGAATGGGTCTTTTTGTCCCGACAGATGAGCAAAACCATAACAACATACCCTGAAATTATGTCTCAACTCATAATGAAAGCCCGATCTCGAATGTTTTCTTTCAGGCAAAGATTTTTCAGAAATATTTTTGCCAGTCAAATCCATATACTTGGAATGGTTGATTCAAAACTCAGAAGTCTTGCAAATTGCACTTGCAGACTTTGCAGGAAAATTTTCAAGTCACTACCCAAAGCACAAACTATTGAATTCACCTTTACAATTAATCGAAAAACCTCTAAGGAGTTACACACCCTTAGAGGCAATCACCTTTTTTACAGATGGCTCAGGGAAATCTCAAAAATCTGTAATTACCTGGCAAGATCCTAACACCAAAGAATGGGAATCGGACATTGAGAAAATAGAAGACTCCACCCAGATAGTGGAGCTAGCAGCTGTTGTGCATGTGTTTTCTAAGTTTAGGTTTCCATTTAACTTAGTAACTGACGCTTTCTGTGTTGCAGGTGTGATAGAAAGAGCAGAGAGATCTCTGCTCAAAGAAGTTCCAAATGATCAGTTATACAGTTTACTTAAGAAACTAATCTTTCTTCTCTCATCCCGACAGCAGCCGTATTTTATCACACATATTAGATCACACACTATCCTCCCAGGTTTTATGGCAGAAGGTAATGCAGTCACAGACCATCTAGCAATGACAATACAGAACACATTGCCTAATGTTATTGAACAAGCCCGAATAAGCCACGCGTTCTTTCATCAGAACGCATCCGCACTGACAAAGATGTTTGGTATCTCACAAAACCAAGCAAAAGCAATTGTTCAGACATGTTCAGACTGTCAAAAATTAGACATCCCAGCCATAGCAACAGGAGTAAATCCCAGAGGCTTGAATAGCCTCCAATTATGGCAAACTGATGTAACACAATATCAGTCTTTTGGCAAATTCAAACATATACATTTATCCATAGACACCTTTTCCGGAGCAATTTAGGCTTCAGCACATAATGGTGAAAAGACCAGAGATACAATCAAACACTTTCTTCAAGCATTTGCAACACTAGGCATCCCACAAGAAATTAAGACAGATAATGGACCAGCATATATATCTCAGAAACTACACCAGTTTCTCAACAATTGGAGAGTCAAACATACTAGAGGAATACCTCACTCATCAACAGGTCAGTCTATAGTAGAAAGAGCACACAGGTCACTGAAAACACTTCTAGAAAAACAAAGGGGAGAAGTAGAAGTGCTCTCTACTGTAGAAAGGCTAAATAAAGCTGTAGATGTATTTAATTTTTAAATAACTCATTTATGGAACAGATGCCCCAAATTTTCAGACACTTTAGTAACACTACACAAGCAAAACTCAAGGAGCGGCCACTGGTGTTGATCAAAGACCCTGAAACAGAAAACGTTTCAGGACCTCATCCCCTCATAACTTGGGGGAGAGGCTTTGCGTGTGTTTCTACAGATGCTGGCCCCAAATAGATCCCTGCAAAGAATGTGAAGCCGCAATTGCAGCAGATAAAAGAGCAGCAGAGCACACCTGAAGAAGAACACACCAAAGACACTAGATGACCGCGGATGGTAGCTTCAAGAGGACTTCTGCATTTTGACACAGCCCAGCACTATAGACACTGAAATACGTTTGAAGCAGAGACTTAAGTTTTATACAAGTTGCACTGTTAAAATTTTTGAAGTTATTATTGTCATGTCAAAATTGTTTGTTGTTGTATGTTAAAAGTTATTACCAAATCCTTATGCAGAAGAAAAAGAAAATATAGTTCACTTAAAAAAATCTCCCCAAACAAAAAAGTAAAATAAGATTCATATGTAATTTGAGACTAAATATTAATTTTAAAATACTAATAATTGAAATATTGGCTAACAAAAAAGAAAGTACCAAATTTAAAATTTTGTAATCCATAAAACTACAGCTTAACTATAAACCAAATTATTAAATAACAGTAAGTTATTGACACAATCACAATTATCAGCAAAAGTGAGAATTTTTTCAAAGTAACTATTTCTCTTTTTTTCTTTTTTTCTATGATTTTACAGGGTGAGATGTAGTCGTGCATTTCTGTACCCGAGCAGGTGTTTCTATATAAGGAAGTTAAACTAGAATTTTAGATAGCCTGCTCGTTGCAATTGGCTCAGTACCAGCACAGACACAGTGATAGGGCTTTGGAAGTGCACCTCAAAGCCTAGTGTCCATCTCATTGGGCAAAGAGCCAAATAAGCCCACCTAGACCATCGAGTATTAAAGAGCCTGCACAGAGGTGCACGGGGCTTTTTGGGAATGCCTTAGCCAGTGTAACTGTGCTTGGTACACTGTGCTCGGCTTATCTCTTTTCATTTTGTAATGTTTGTTATTTTTGCTGTTATTAAAACCTTTATTTTACAAAGCATATCCTGAGAAGCCGTCTCGCTATTTTATTAAGCCATTTCTCCGCTGGCTGGACCCTCGAGGGTATTGAGAGAAAACTCAATACTAAACTTGTCCTTTAAGGTCTGTCCCAGGTGTCCCTCTGTCCCCTGTCACCTCCTGGGCACCCTTCCTTGACAGGACTTGGGTGGCCCCACCTCATTTTGGTTTGTTCCCACCAAAACCAGCTCAGGCAAACCCAGACTGAGGCAGGAGCAAGTCCAGAGTCGTTTTTCAGGAAGGGAAGGGCAGAGCCTCTGGCACTGCTTTAGAACATCCAATTTCTGATGTCTTTTGTCTTTACAGCACCAAACATGAATGAGTATCTGCTGAGCCTGATCCTCACTCATACTGAGGAATTTCTGGAATCCTGCAGCCAACCAAACCCTGCTCTGCCTCCTGAGATCTGAGGCAAATGTTATTTGGAAATATCAAGAGTGACTTCTGCTGGCACAGACACCTCAGAATTTGGATCAACTGCACTTTGGGTGATTTTCTTATAAGAAAAAACCCCACAACTTTATGCTTAATTTAAAAATGCTTCAAGAATAGTGGTTTGAGTATTTATCACTGCAGGCATCAGATAGCTTTAAAAAAGGGGTTTTTATGAACTATCGTCAGAGCCTAATGTCCAGCAAAGGTAGTGGTGTGAGAGAGAATAATATCCCCAGCTGAATCACAAACCTGTTTCCATCAGTGACCTAAGGACTCATTTATAATTACATGAGGAATTAGAACAGATTTCTATAATTTTTCCCCCACATTTTTTAGTGCAAAAAGCAGCACATAACTTTTTTGGGACAGCTCCTGTCAACATTAAAGAAAAACACTCTCCCCTTTCCAGGAGACCTTCCCACACCATTGTGCTCTTAAACTGGTGAGACACAGTACACAAAGTCTTCATTAACCCTGCAAATCAGACAGGTATAAATACAAAGATTATTAATTCAATGCTTTTAGGATTAATAAACCACATGAAGACTCTCCAAATGATGCTTCTAACTCAACAAACACAGATCCAACTGGGCAGTCCACATAAGCCAGGTGGGTGTCCAGGGGTGAACCCAGCCTTACCCTCTGCACTCTTTAATTAATTTTGTTAATATCCTCAGAGGATGACCCTTCTTCAGCACAGACTTGAAACAGAGCACTGCCTTGCATCTCCCCAGGGCCACGAAAAGCTCCCCATGGCCAGCAGCAGGACAGATCACTGGATCCCAACATTCCACATCCACAGGAGTCAAAGTTTTGTTGGCTGATCCTTCATCTCCTGCCCTGCTCTGGACATTTCCATTTGAAATCAGCATCTGTCACTCCCCTAAACCAGGTATTTTTCTTTTCTGTCTGAACCTGAATGAAAAAATCCTGAATCCCCAGGTGTCTGACATCAAAGTGGCATAGAAGGGAGCTACTGGGATGGTGTTGTGGCATTAATGCTGCACTAGACAGGAAGAGCAGATGGGAAGTGAGGAAGTAAATCCTGTTGAAATATGATTAAGTGACACTGAAGATAAGGAAAACCATGAAAACTAAAGGGCGGGTAAGGAGATTTTAAGTGCAATATAAAAGGGGATTTGTGGTACATGTAATTCTTCCTTTATTAAACATAGATTTTTTTTTTCCTCTCAGTTATAGCTACAGATCATTTTGTTTCTCTCTCTGCTGTCTACAGGGATTAGCCAAAGCTGAAGGTTCTCAGTGCTTTTGTATCTATTCGATGTTTGTTTTATTCTCTCCCACAAAATACATTTCCAATTACAGATGAAAACAGGAGACAGAAAGGGAAGAACGTGCCATAAAGCATCTCTGGCATTCCCAGAAAAAAAACCCCATGATTTCTTGGAAGACGATGGTTTCACTTCAGTCATGCTCCAAATCAAGATGTATCCATCTCCATCTTTGACCAGGCAAATCTGGTTTTTGATCATCTTGTTTCTTACTTGTTTCCCAAATTAGAAAGTATTATGGGATGGACAACACTGATTTTTTTTTTTTTAATCTATTTTTAAATTATTTGTGCTGAGGCAATCAGTCACACCTTTCAATAAATTAATAAACCTCGTTCTCAGCACCACCAGAAATAGGTTTTGTTCTCACATGTTGCGGTGTGGATTTTCTACTCTAAGTTTTCAAGCTAGCTTTCTATTTCATTTGTGTATTATGATTTAAATTATACATACTGTTAGGTGTCAATCCTCTGTGCCCCTGCCTCTATTTCTAGAGCCTTCCCTGCCAGTCTTTCTTAAATCGATATATCATTTGCTGTTTCATATCATCACACTGCTTCTGCTATTCCCATTGGATTTTGTTCTGTACTCCCCGCCCTAAACCCCTCCCTGAGTGCATTTTCATTGGTTGCTTGCTTTGTATTGCCCTGTCTATAAAACGCACGGGAGGACACGTGCCCCTGGTCTTTGGGGTTCATTTTTTTAGTTGTTATGCTTCAGTTATACCCGTAATGAATCTCCTTAGTTCACCCCAAGACCCGTCTCGTCTTCACTTTGTCTCTGCACCCATAGACTGGCTGAACCTGAGTCCCGGTGGGGAAGTGAGAGCTCCCCAGGGGAAGGTGTCGCACCCCTGAATGTCGCTGCGTGCCCTGGGGTTTAGGAAAACACGCCCAGCGACATTTCTGGCGCCTGCAACGTGGAGCAAGAAGAACCGCCGCACCATCAGCGCAAAAAACCGCGAACGCCGCTTTCCTACCTTCTCCGGCGGACCGGACGCCCCCCCCCGAGCCGCCGCGCGAAAACGCCGCTCCACCACGCCACGTGCCGCCACCGCCAGCCGGCGTGGGCTGCGCACCGTGACCCCAGCGGCTTCGGCGCGGCGAAGATCCGGCGCCGGCGCGGCGGCGCCGGCGCGGCAGCCCCTGCCCGGCGGGACCCAGCCGCGCCTCCAGCGCGTGGCGGCGCGGCCCCGGCGGGGCTCCGGCGGCAGCGGCGTGGGGCGGCCCCGGCCCAGCGCTGCACGGCGCGAGCCTCAGCATCCGGAGAAGCGGCGGCGAGAAGCTCCGCGGAAAGAGGGGCTCTCTGCCTCTTCGCAGCCCGCGAAGAGGAAGGGAGTGAAAAACACCGGCGACAAGGGACTCTTCGACTCCGGGAGGAACAGAGTAGTTCCGGGACTCCTTCGTGCCTGCCAGCACCCAGGCGGGGGGCACGTACCCAAGGGCGGAGGAGAAAGCTCGTCGCAAGGCCCCTTAGGGAGAAGAGCTCCTGCGGGGGAAGAGTGCGGGGGCACACCGTAGCCGAGGCCTCTACAGCAAGGCTGAAGCTCAAGGAGAGTAATGGCTGCGGAAACGGCGAGCCGAGAGGCGTGAGGAGTTGTCAGCCAGTCTTCGTTTACTCCGACCGGCTGCGGAGACGCGCAGTGAGCTCAGGAGCACTTGTCAGGTTACCGGGGAGGTCCACCCGGGGCAACGTGCCAGCCGGACCGTCGCGAAGGCCGTGGAACGCCGAGGACCCGGGTTGCCACTAAACGGGTAAGGCTTCGGGCGGGTGGATAGGGCCCTACCGGCTTTTAGTTTGAGTGACTGGCCAGGGTCGGTAGGGAAGCCCTCTTCCCAAGAGTTGTTTGGCAGTCTGCTGTCCAGGCTTTAAGGGCAACCGGGCTCTGCTTGGCCCCGAGGGAGGAACTGCAGCAGGCTACTTTGAAGGAGAGCTCTTGGGGGAGGGAGTGGGCTCACTGTCCCTTCCGTTTCCCTCCTCGGCATACTGGTGTAACTCGGTTAGGCGCTTCCAGTGGGGGGGGAAAGAGGGAAGGGAAAATCGTAATGGGGCAGAGACTAACTGAAACGGAGAGACGCGTTTATTTTAGGTTAAAACGGTATTTAATTTCATACGGGAGAGAGTTTGATAAAAAAGAATTAAAGGAGATTATAAAGTTGATTTTCGGGGTTTACCCAGGGACCCCAGTTAATGATTTCTTTAAGATTTCGTTTTGGGAAGTTTTAGTTTGGAAACTTGAGTTAAAATCAATTTACACTGTAATTAAAGAAGCCCTTTACCATCACGCACAACATCGATATTTGACTGCGTCAGGCCCCTCTCCCGTAGATTCACCTTTAGCTTCTGTGAAGCTCCCCATACCCTCGGTCCCTCAGACTTCCCCAAACCCTTCCCTGTCCCCTGAGCCTGCCGCCATTTCAGGTCGGGCAGGCTCTCCCCTTCCCTTCCAAAATGGCGATGGCCACGCCGATTGGGTTCCACTTTCCCGCGCTGATCCTTCTTTTCCGGTCCCTGAGACTTTCCCCGGTTCCGCGCCTCCCTTCAACCGCCCTCCCTCCTGTGTCGTCACCCTGATGCCCCTCCTTGGAGGAGGGGTCTTCCAGGGGCAGGAGAGAGAGGGGTCAGCACCTTTGAAGAGACGCCAAACCGTCACTCCCACTCCTTCTTCCGGCTTGCCGGAAACCCTGGCCCGGGGGTTGTCATCTTGCCTCCCCCCGAGATGGCGGCGCCCAGGCCACCCCCCTTTCCAGAACCCCTAACCACTTGTGCCGGTTGCTCAAATTCCCATTCAGTTTCTACCCCTATCAGTTGTTCTTCTATTAATCCTAATGTTTTTAATTCTCTTCTTACAAAGCAGTTTCCGCGTTTAGTTTGCGTTCAACCGTTAATATTCCATTATTGGAAAGACATCCCAGATATCCTCGATCTCTCAAGACCTCTGAGGAAACCTTTGGGTTCTGTAAGATTTTTTCATCCCCGAGAAAAGAAGTTTTGTTTTATATTGCAAAAGAGATTTGTTCATTTCTCCTGTGTCTCTCTAATTTGATAATTCATTTGTAGCAACTGCACAAGTCCCTATCCACTCCTTGTCATTCCTTTCCCAATGATCCCTTTGATTTTATACTATTGTTATATACATGATTATTATATTTATGTTCATTGCATTTTAATAATATTATTATATTGCATTTATTATATACATATTTTTCTATCATATATAAGTTTAGAATATGAGTTAAATAGTCTATTTGCTAGACTTTGTTCATTGCTTTCCTGCTAGGGCCCAGCAGAAGATCAATGATTCATAGTTTAGAAATAGAATGAATGACATATAAATTGTTTTATTTTATTAATTCTTATTGTAAGTTTTAATATGTAAAAGTCTTTTTTCTATGTTGTGTTAGTTAAATTGTAATTTGAGTTTAATCGAAAGAGTAAAAGAAATCTAATGAAAGTATAAGTAAGTGATAAGAAGGAATGTGCTAGTATTAGAGGGCAGGACGAAGGGAGAGAATTAATATAAAGGAATAATAGAGAGTTAGGAGAGGGAGAAGAAAGAAGGAAATAAGAAGGAAGAGAAAGTTAGAGATAGTAGAAGTGAAAGAGTAAATGAACGGTTTACTAAGAATAAAGGTATTAAGTTAGAAGCAAAGATATTGAAGAGAGAGTTCTAATTAAGTATTGAGTTTACTATCATTTTAAACTTATATTGTCATCAAGTTGTCCTTTGTGTTGTTAAGCATTTATCAAGTTATATGTTATAGAAAGTCATGCTGCCTCACCTGCACCTGCCACCTTGCACTTTGTCATCTAAAAACTTGAGACTGCTGAAAACCTTCCAGCCAGCTGACAGTCAGAACAGCCATCAATCAGATCTGTCAACAGTGAAGTATGCTGCAGCCTGCTTTGACTCAGCAAGTTTGTGCGTTTGTGTTGTAATTGTCAGCATCATAGATTTGTTAATTAAGAGAACTGATTCAGAGACTGAACATCTCTGTAGTTACGCTGTTCCTCGCCATTCAAAGAGCAGATCTTCAGCTGTCCAGAAGATCCAGCACTGAGTGATTGCAGAGCAAGGGGCATGACCAATACTACTGTTGTTTTATTTTAGTTATAAACATGATTTATTATTACCTTAATAAAGAAAACTTTACTTCGTGAAAATACAGTAACCAGGAACCCATTAACCACAAATTAAATTTGGCTTTTAAAATTCAAAGTTTAAGATTATCAGCTCGAACTCTAACCTCGAGACAGAGATCCATGAAGTTTTAATTGGCCAAAAGTAAAATTTTGCAATGATGAATGCAGTTCCTGGATGCTGTAAATGCCAGTTTCCTTTAAATTTGCTTTCTCCCTTTTCCTTAGTAAACATTATTTTAGACATCACACTCTCTTTCTTTTAGAAAAGAAAAGGAGGAGATGTTGCGGTGTGGATTTTCTACTCTAAGTTTTCAAGCTAGCTTTCTATTTCATTTGTGTGTTATGATTTAAATTATACATACTGTTAGGTGTCAATCCTCTGTGCCCCTGCCTCTATTTCTAGAGCCTTCCCTGCCAGTCTTTCTTAAATCGATATATCATTTGCTGTTTCATATCATCACACTGCTTCTGCTATTCCCATTGGATTTTGTTCTGTACTCCCCGCCCTAAACCCCTCCCTGAGTGCATTTTCATTGGTTGCTTGCTTTGTATTGCCCTGTCTATAAAACGCACGGGAGGACACGTGCCCCTGGTCTTTGGGGTTCATTTTTTAGTTGTTATGCTTCAGTTATACCCGTAATGAATCTCCTTAGTTCACCCCAAGACCCGTCTCGTCTTCACTTTGTCTCTGCGCCCATAGACTGGCTGAACCTGAGTCCCGGTGGGGAAGTGAGAGCTCCCCAGGGGAAGGTGTCGCACCCCTGAATGTCGCTGTGTGCCCTGGGGTTTAGGAAAACACGCTCAGCGACACTCACATCCCTGTACCTGCCCACGACCACCAAACCCAGCCCTCACTGTGCCAGTTTTCTTGGGAACTCATTTACAGCCCTAGGTGACCCAGAGCCTCCAGCCCTCCTGCTTCCTGGTGGGACAACCTGCTCCAGAGGTGGCTTTCATCATGTAGTGCTGCTTCATCTCAGCATTTCTAAGTTTTCTGCTGCCTCACAGAGAAGATGTGATTGAGCCGTGAATTCAACAGGATCCCTGGTGGAGGGGGAAGACAGGGAAGGAGAAAGCAATGGATGGATGGATGGATGGATGGATGGAAAAAAATCCTCATGCCTTTTTTTGGCATTTTCCAAAATCATAAATCCAATGGGCTCTTTGAATCCCCTCTCTGAGCTGTGCTCTCACTCTGCTCCAGCACAAATTCAGGATGAAGAGGGACAGGGAAAGGCAGGTGAGTGCAGACCCAGCACTTGGGAAGGGGAGACCTCCTCACCAACCCTGCCAAACCAACACTGCACTGAGATGAACATGCACCATTGCCTGCATATAAAATCTGCATTTCTTTTTTATTTGCATTGGAAATCCTGGTTCAGGCCTGTGGCTGGGATTGGGGTGGTATGTGCTCATCTCATATTGCTTGCGGCCAGTTAGAAAAATCACATAATCCACCACAGGTTTAAAACATAATTTAAACATGCCAAGTCTCATAACTTCCAAGAAGGCAAACTTACCATTTTAAAAAAATGGTTTCCACTTACTTGATTTTATATTCAGATCTCTGGGACATGGGCCTGCCACCAAAGAAGCTTTTTATGTAAACACATAATCAATGGAAGCCTTCATTTTCACTGTGGCTGGATTTAATGTGATAATGAATATTCCAGTGTCAGCTCTGGGTAAACGGATGGGGTTTCACCTCAGATTCCCTTTCAATATCTCACACAGGCACATGCTTGCTGAGTGGTAAATAATTTAGCAGCACCAGCAGAAGGACACCTGAGATGTGTTCCCAAGGCGGGTGGATCTGCCTTGCTCATGTCCTGCCCCATGTTCCTGCTCTTGTAAACAGCAGCCGTGGAAAAGCTTTATTACCTATTTATATCTGGCCCTTGCAAAGGAGAACTCTTGGAAAAATGCACGGCTTCAGCCAGCTGCCTATGGAAAAATCTCCCTTGGGTGGCCCATGGGCACCTGGGAAAGTCCGTGGCTCCAGCACACAGTTCTGGGCAGGGAAATTTGGTGGTGCATCCCAGACCAATGCCAGAGCTGTGAGAAATGCACATTCCCTAATTAGCAACATTTATTTTTATTGTCATTTACAGAGCTACAGCTGATATTCCACATTCATTTGAGAGTCTCTCTGCAGTTTGCAAACATTTACCCACCCCATATGAGGTGAATTCTTTCATGCTCATTTTCCAGAAACGGAATGTGGCGAAATCAATGCTACTGTGAAACCCTTCCCTTGTAGATTCCCCTGTTTGTCCCCAGATTTAATCCTTATTACCCAACCAGGCCTGCCTGGGGCAGCAGCTTTCCAACATAATTGTTAGGGATCTGCTCTTTCTTTGGGCTTCTCACCTATTTCCCAATCATTGGCTGATGTTTTTCCTCTCCTTTTTATCAGTTTCAAGTTTCCATTCTGACACCAAATGCTTCCCTCTTTTCCCACCCCCGTTAAAACTAGGCAGATCAAACAAACACAAAAGTGTTTTCTCAATAAACAATCATTAAGCGTATTGTGGAGTTTGGTTCCAGTGACAGCTGAGTATTTGTTTCATTAATGAGTCATTTGCAATTAATTCCTGGAGTCATTTCTAAAATAACATTGTGATGTTTCCACGGTTTTAAAGTGGCAAAACACCAGTCATTCTTTGACAAAATTTCAGTGCAAAGTGAAGTGCTCAAAGGCATCCACTGGAAAAAGCCAGGCTCCGATGAGGAGTGTCCCTGTGATGTGGGAATGTGGCTACCATTAGTGGTGAGGCTCCTCTGACAACATGCAAATATCTGCAGGATTTCAGGTTTAAATTTCAGGTGCATGGGTGTCATATTTTAGATTTAAGGGGGGTCCCCAGGGAAGGTTCCCCGGGAGCCCCCTGGTCTCTATGTTCATGGGTGTTCGCATGCTGGTAGGCAAGGAGACTCTAGACGGCTGGTGAGGTGCTGATGAGGTGAGGATTTATTTGGAGTTCAACCCCAGGAAGGCAGCATGGTCACTGAGGGACAGGGGGAGAGGGGAAAGCAGCAGAGCCTCCCGCCCTCTCCCTTTGCACCCTTAACAGGCAGATTAAAAGTGGGCGCGGATAGATCTCTAGGCCAATGAGGTTACAGACACACGATACTGCAGGGGAGGTTACAGACTTGGGATAAACCATACACTTCCCAGGGGTGAGCCAGAGCATACCATTTCAATAAAATTCAATTCCACACATGGGTGCTCATGCTGTTCCATTCAAATGATTAGTAATGAAATTACTATTCATTACTGTTATAAAGTAACTATATAACTATTATAGTTATAACTCTTATCATAGTTTAGGGTTTTTTTTTTTTTCATTTAAGACTCATAAACAATTTCCCTGTGCTGGAAACATAACAAAATCTCCAATAGAAATGGCTCAATGTCTCTCTTTTTGATCAAAAGGCTGGATGAACAAATGATTTTTATCCTGCCTTCTGAAACTGAAGATGTTCCAGCTCACAAAGGTTCCTGAGGCTCTAAAATCACACCAGGATGAGCATCTCTCTGGAGATCCAAGGGGCTCCATCCTCAACCTAACAAAGTCACCTTCTGCTGGGGGTGGAATAGGCACCATTTGCACTGATGTTTCATTAAGAATTAAATAAAAATTTACCATCTTTCACAGTGTTCTTTCTAACCTTACGAACTGGCACGATTTGGGAATAAATAGCACAAGAAAGTGCCTCTAATCCTGGGCATCAGCTCCACTTTCACTCTAAATCTCGAGTCCTGACACATGGCCAGCAAAGATGAAGGACATTTCTAAGCCATAAAAACAATTACAAATATTGTCATCTCACCTTGTCAATAATCTTCCCCCAAAATTACAGGTTAGAGAGGTGTCTATAATCATTAACGGCCTGGAGGAGAAGCACATTACCAAAGCAACAAACCTCTAATCATCAGAGTGGGAGCAATGCAGAAGAGAAAAATAACTCCTTAATGAGCCAGTTGCAATATTTTTTTAAAAAAAATAAAGATCTTACTTGGTACATATAATTACCACCCCACAGTGACAAAATTGACATGTTGAAAAAAGTGAACATTATAAATTTCTGCCTACTTGGGAATGTAATTTGCTGGAATTACACTTTTAGAGGGAAGTGCTTACAGCTTTTCATATTCAGCAGCAAGAGGACTAAATCTGTCCATGAACTGACACAGCTCTGAAGTGACACAGAGAGCCAGCAAAAAAAAATACCAAATATTTGGTTTGCAATCAAAAATTAAGAAAAAGTATTTTTAAAACTTAACGCCCATTCTCAGGCATCCTAATGGAGATGAACAGCTGAACTTGGGGTCTGGAAAGCAAAGTTCTAGACCCACTCACAAAAACCTTCAAATGGAAATGTTTTTAATTTGTCATGAAAATCAGGTTAAAATGAATCTTTTAAGTGTTATTGCAATGCCATAACTTGTGGGCTAAAAAATTAACAATTTTGGATAAGAGAATCTATAAAATACTCCATAAGAAAAAATGGAAACAATCAATTTTGCACTTTCTATCAATACCCCAGGAGTTGCTACACAACTATTTCTATGATAAGATGTGACTTTGCCTTGAATGCAATTTGCAATCTATTAACTTGATCCAGTTTTCACTGAAGGAAATGAAAAGATTACCATTGACTCCAGTGAAAGCGGGATTAGACTGTTCACATTCACAGTGGGGAGGAAAAAAAACCCTTTAATGATTATTTATGCCAGAAATTCCAGTGTAAAAAGCAAAACTGGTGCAAATGTGTTGAATAATTTCAAGAGAAAAATGAGCACAGTTGATATAAAATATAATTCCACTAAAAAGGAGATTACTAATTACTCTGAATGCCCTTACAGAGAAGCTATAGATGTAATTAAATGGCACAAATATACTTTGAAATCCAATTATAGCAATGGAGCAATGATTGCACAGTTGCATGAAGAGTTAAAATGTGATAGCAGATAAATGGGCATATTAGAAAGGCATTATTAGATTTCCTTGCATTTATCCACCACTGAGTGCCACCAACCCTTCTGTCGGGATGCTCACTTAGAGCCGACAGCTCTATCACCGGCCAGCCCAGATACCGCGACAGACGTCGTAGGGGGGTCAGACCGCGAGCAGCGCAAGCAGTACTGACTCCTGTGGGTTCTTTTCCTATCAGGGGCTCGTGTGAGCGATGGTAATTCAACAGGCAGTGGAACGAAAGGAGGAAACAAATTCCAGACGAACAGAGGGTTTATTAGAAACACCTCCTCAGCCCGGGACTGTTCGGGGGGAGGAGAGTACAGTGGGTTTTTGTCAGGGGCGAGTCGGGGGAGGGCAAAGGGAGTGGTCAGTCACTGCTGGCCAACCAGGGCCAGTTGCTAGGGGACCCGGGGGTAGGAGAAAATAACTTGAACTAATCAGGAGAGGATGGGAGGGATTTCACCAAGGCGGGAAAGAATAACAGACAACTAACCGTGTGCCGCATAACAGGTGCAGGTGCAGACAGGAGTCATGTGAGTTAAACAAAGGAACCATCAGGGGGAAGGGTACAGAGAACCAAACGAGTGCAAAAATATACAAAGCATAACCGATTAAATTAACACACTGCCACACCCTTCAAGCCAGGAACAAATAGGAGAAAACAGAGAAGAGAGATTGAGTTCTGCTAAATATAGACATCAACAACTGAGATATTTCTGCTAAAAAAGATAAAAGGAGAGATATCAGCTACCAATACAACATACAAAAAATCAAAATCCTGAGTCTTATTCACAGTCCTGCAGTTCCACCAGAACTATCAACTTTTGTAAACACCAAACCATAAAAGGAGCAAAACTCAAAAAGGATTTACTGCAGGAAGTCAAAAAATCTCCAGGAAAACACAGTATACCAATAAAGAGCCAATTATTGCACCATCAATATTCAGCAGTGGACTATCAGGGCAAAGCTATACAGATTCCATTTGTAAAAAAATATAGCCATGCCTATCCTTTGGCAGGAGAACATGACTTAGAGATGGGAAAAGGGACCTGCACTTTATTTGTGGGTTTAAATAATAATTTGATACTTTACCCATTATGTCGAGGAATTAACATTTAGAGGAAACAAATTGTCGTGGTTACGGGGGGAGGTGAATTTTTCCAGGGGAACGTGGGCAAGCCAATCAGTGATCAGCTTTTCTGCTGGCACCTGGATTGGTCACTCCGAGGTTTGGACACGCCTCTGAGGACACAAAGAGTTAAAAGCAGGACTCCAGGGGAGTTCAGTCTCTTTTGGGTTCCGGTTTCAGCAGTGGAAACATCTCCTCTCCCCTGCTCAGCTTTGGGCTGAGTGGGGGAGGGGGAAGCCACGTGGCTGGGCTCAGGACAACCACGCGGTGGAACTAAAGTAAGCTGGGGCCCCGGGGGGGGAGAAGCAAATGGACAGGACTCTGGAACTGATCAAGCCCCATCCAGGATGGAGGGGTGGAAAACTGTGGAAGTGCCTTCCGTGTGTGCTCACCCTCCCCCCCCCCCCCCCCGCCCTCCGGGAGAAGGTGCCCAGCCACATGGGAGTTGCCGAGCCTGGGAGTGCCTGAGCCTGCAGCCCTGCCGAGAGCTAGAAACTCTTAACCCTTGCTTGGCAGAAAGAAACTTTTCTTAGACATTGATTCTCATGACTGGTGGTTTCGGAGGAGAGAGGGAAGCAGCCTGAGACTGAGATGATTAAGCACGATTGGAAGGAACCCGATGGGCAAAGAATGAGAGGAGTAGCTTTCTGAGCTGGACTTTTCTTGCATAATGTTAGCCATAGACTGAACTTGAGTCTCTTTTGAACATAAACTGCATTTTGGGGTGGATGTGGCCAGCTCGACTTGCTGCAGTGGAGTGAACAGAGAAGAGAGGAAGAGGGTGTGGTGGTGCTCTCTGCCCTCAGAGAAGAAACCCTCGGCCCCAAGGGGAAAAATGGGGAGAGCTCGGCATGCAAGCATCCTTAAAAGAGCCCTGTATGCAGCTTCAGCCTATGGACAGCGGTGAGAGCGCTGGACATAGGAAAAAGAGAGTGTCACCCTGGCAGACTTCTCCGGGCAGTGCCACGGGTGACATGGAAACACATAAGGGGTGGACCTGTGTTTTCTGAGGAACAGTCTGTGGTGTGAGAGAGACTCCTCTCTCCCTTGCTGAATTGAAGATTGGTTTTTTTTGAGTGGTGATTGTTTGATTTAAAACCCAAAGGTTTGGTCTATGGAGAGTGATGTGTGGGGGGTGGAAACTGGGAGAAGAGAAGAAATGTTCTGAGAAGTTTTTATTTCTGTCTCTGTGGGTGTTTAAGAGTTTTCTGTCTCTGTTCTTATGTAATGTAATAAAGTTTTGGGGGTTTTTTTGTTTTCAAGATTTAAGCCTGCTCTGCTCTGTTCCTGATCACATCCCACAGTAGTTGTTAGGGAAAAAACATATATTCATGGGTGCATTAACATCTGGCCAGTGCCAACCCATGACACAAATGCATGTCCCTTTCTGATTTAAAACTAAGTCAGTTCTTGCTCTGCTTTCTCTTGTCCTTGGAATTTACATTGCCTTCAAATATATGGATATTTATGGTATGTAAAAGGTATTGATAGTATTTTCAAGGTTTGCCAACTTTTGAAATCCAAGGGAAATATTCACCAATTGCCAGTAACTTGCTCATCTCTCTTACAACCTTACCTGGTTTTAAAATTGAAACATAAACCAGGCACAACTTGCAAGAGGTTTTTGTGAGAATTCCTCTCTGGTGAATTGGTAAATGCTTCTTTGGGAGTTTCCCCATTAATAAACACCTGCAATCAGCCCTATTTCCCAGTTTACCCCCATTTTACAGTCACAAGGAGAGGGCTCATAAGGGGTTTTATTTTGTGAGGTCACACAAAGTGTCTGCCCTTCCCCAGGCACAAGTTGGGCTATTACCTTAGTCAAAGAGGGGGGAAAAAGAATGAAAATAACCCCTAAAAATAGTCTCTCATTCTGCTTTTGGTGCAACACTACAAACAGAAACATCCACATGCTCAGCTCTGCCTTGGTTAAGCACATCTCATAAATGTCTGAATTTCTCATTATGGCCATGAATTCCAGAGGGAGATGGAATCTTTACCTCTCTCTAATTTGGTGGGAGTCTCCCTCCTTCCTTCAGATGCCAGAATACGGAAGTAGAAGACTCTCCCTCCGAAGGCTGTATTTTATAATACTCTGATGAGATGCCTTTTGATTTAGGGTTGGCATGAAGGAAGAAAAAACCCTGTGGAGTCTGCCAGCTCATCTAACCCAATTTTAATCACTTACTGTGTAGACAGCTATATCTGAGCCACTCATCTAAAATCCCTTTAAAGTCAATGGTGAGAAATAGATGTTTTTAGGATGCAATTAATTGATTGGAGGGAAGAGGGATCTAACACATATGGAAAAGAATTATGGCCCAAAGGGTTCTGCTTTTCCTCATTTGCTTTAGAGGAGTTCACACATCTGCATTTGAACAGCCACCCAGGACAGGTGAGAAGAATATCTCCAACCACTATTAACAAATCTCTCTTGCTGTTTTTTTAATCTCTTTTCCTCTTCAATTCCCTTCTGTTCCCACACTCAGTCTTTCCTGAGATATCAGTTCAAATTTTTGCATTACAAGCCCATTAACTGCTCAAAGAAATGGGTTCATCTATCTGATACTAATGAAAACTTTTGGATCACACACTGGGGCCAGAAGAACTGATCCATCAGGTTTAAATGGGACACTAATGGATATTTTCATGTCAATTGTCACAGAAATATTCAAAATAAGACAAATTTAAAAAAAACTTCCTACAGCTGTGCCACTCTCCCAAGGGCCCTTCAGCTCCCAGGACTATGGGTGATCACCACCAAAATGTACTAAAAAAATTATGGTGGATACAGAGAGGTTAAGGAGCTGGGATGAGGATTTTCATGGAGACAATGAAAAATATTCCCCCTTGAAATAAATCCTCCTTTTTAACCCCTCCGAAGTTCCAAGCTAGCTCAGGCCTTCTAAGGCTTTGGAGGAATATTTCATAGACAGGATAAAGGACCCACAAGAGGCTCTGACCCTCAGCTGCAGATCAAGATGCTTATTCCAGGTAGTCTCCAGAGGGAAAGAGGGTGTGCACAGAGGAACAGGGTCTTTTCTCAGCTCTTGCCAGGGAGGGGCAGTTTGGGACACAGCCAATGGGGTCAGAAAGGGAAGGAAGGGTCAAACTACATGGTACAAGCTCTAGGGGTCCCTGAGGGGGGAGAAACCATTCCCACAGGGGAATGTAACACCCCCTCAAGAAGACATGGCATATCTGTCACCTTGAACACACAGCAAACTTCTGGAGGAAGCAAAAATCATAATAAATTTCCCTTCACCAAGCGAGACCAAACAGAAACAAAAAGAGGGCTACTCCCTCTGAAGTCCTTGCTTTTAACTCCTTGTGTTCTCAGAGGCGTGTCCAACTCCACAGTGGCCACTCCAGGTGCCAGCACAAAACCTGACCACTGATTGGTTTGCCCACAACTTCCTGGAAAAGTTACTTCCCCCTCAACCACGACACTGGAGAAGGTCAAAATAGCACAAATTGGGAAATGCATCACACAAAGTGAACTGGCAGAGACAGCAGGGTTGGGATCAGCTTGGAGAAAAAGCTTCTTGCTGGGAAAAGGAGCAAGGCCTGGAGAGCATTGCCATGGGGATCATCTGCTCTGGGGTCATCTTTGGGAAAAGGGTAATTAGGTGCCTACAGCTAAAATTGTTGGCTCTAAGAGTCCTGCTAATCACAGAACCAATTAGGTTGGAAAAGGCCTCTAAGACCATCAAGTCCATCTGTTAATGACACAATGGCTCTCAACCACAGGGTTTTTATTTGGTGGATTTGCTGCTAGGAACAGGTCTTGGCTTTCAGGTTCTTGATTCAGTGCAGAGCAGGGACTTGGTGGGGAGGCAGAGGCAGTACAGCTGGCACAGGGGCCCCCTGTCACCCCCAGGACCACGGGGAGAGCACCACTGCCCCAGTGAGGAGTACACCAGAGACTGGGTCTCACCCTAGCCGGAACCTCCCACCCGTGAGGAACAGAGAGCAGGCTCTCTCCTTCAGAGAGCAGTAGATTATTTATCACAACCGCTCACAAATCTTTTTATCCATAAACTTGAAATTATCTATAATGCTACTCAGGACAGAGCCATGCTCCCAGCACCTTCCCAACACTGATCTCTGTAGAGAAATCCTTTCTAAGTCAGAGGAAAGGTGACAGACCTTCTCAAGAGCAAAGTTTTCTCCCACACTGCATACTCAGATTTTCAAACTTAAGCTTTTATTCCATTTTCTAGTCTGCAATTACTTTATATAATAAGGGAAATCATTATTAACCAAAAAGATTGGAAGGGATGGGCAGAGAAACGTTAAACTGCTGTCCACTTCACAGCATTTTGTACACCAATAGCACATTTCCTCCCAATGGTTCATTTTATTTGCTCCATGGACTCACATAAAGCAACAAGTGCAAGAGAATAATGTTAAAAAATAATTTAAAGTTCAGTGCATAAATGCAACACTTGACTGAGGCACTCAAGAGCCACCTTGCTGCCTGAAACCACTTCTTTTTAATTGTTTACTTTTCGAGTTGATAAAATTCACAGTGGTAAAGATAACTTTGCCTGACTTGCAGTAGAAACCATGATGAGAAGCTGATGGGAAGGGGGGAGGTGTCTGAGATGTTTGTGTGTATTTGTGCAAGATATTAAAAATAAATAAATAAACCAAGAAAGAATCACACAGGAATAACAGACTCCATCAAACGTGGCAGGGCTGTGAAACACAGCTGCACTCCTGGATTAAGGGGGAAGCAACCCAGGTGTTAATGAGGGGGGAGCCTCATGGGACTGCACTCCACACCTGTCATCACCCCCAGCATGGACCAGAGATTTAAAAGGAAGATAACGTTCCTCTGACACATCTGAATGATGGACAAAGGGCTCATTCCCTGGTTGAAAACAGGCATTTTGGGGCAATAGCAAAAGCCATTGTCCCCAACTCCTTCGTAACCAAGTGTGTGAAGTGATGGTGATGGTTCCTCCTGTCCCCAGGTTAATGCTCCCCTCAACAGCACCTCACCCTCGTGGGTTTGTTGGCTTGAATTCAAGTCAAATGACCTGTGCCTTGAGATGTGAACAAGCACAACATCAGCAGTCTGATGCCCCAACAAGAAGACAAAAGCTCCTGCAGCAAGGGAGGAAAGATTTTGTACAGGGAGATGATTTATTTTTCCAAGTGCCTTGCTGCTCTCCAAAGGAGAGGAGGAAAGCTGCACTGCACCAATGCCAAGGAGTCTGCAATTCCTCTGCTCAGGGGATTTTGCTCCAGCACTGTGGAATTGCATTTTATTGAAATCGTATGCTCTGGCTCACCCCTGGAAAGTGTACAGTTTATCCCAAGTCTGTAACCTCCCCTGCAGTATCGTGTATCTCTAAACCCATTGGCCTGAGAATCTATCCACGCCCATTTTGAAATTCCCTGATAAAGGTGCAAATGGAGAGGGCTCCCTCTCTCTTTGGCCTGGAGGCCTCCGGAGGCTTCGCTCCTCTTCCCTTCCCTCTCCCCCTCCTTCCCCCTCTCCCTCAGTGACCATGCTGCCTTCCCGGGGTCGAACTCCAAATAAATCCTCCTCCCATCAGCAGTCTAGAGTCTCCTTGCCTGCCTGCCTGCAAATACCAATGAACCTAGAGCCCGGAGGGCTCTCAGGGAACCCTCCCCAGGGACCCCCCCTAAATCTAAACTACAACACAGCACAAGGCAATTCCACCTCTCAATTCACCACCAAAACACAAAAGTGCCCAGAGCACACCCCTGGCAGGCAAACCAGCTCCCAGTCTGCCCTCCAAAATCCTCCAGCTAAGAGACTTTCCTCAAATACTTGATGTAACTAAATAGGAAATCAAAGATTGAAGCTCTTTCAAAGGATAACTAGATAAAGTCCTGGATGGCAGCTTTGGTGATAATGGCCATGCCAGAGCTCAACCTCTGCACAGGATGAGCACAGCCCATGAGCAGAAGAGCCAGGTGAACTTTCAGGGCTCCACATTCCTACCAGTGTGGAAATTCAATAATTTAGTAAAAGGGAGAACACACAGAGCATTCCTCAAAGTTTTCTTGGATAATACTGTAGGTTTCAGTATAAAACAATTTAAAGGACTTTTAGAAAAATAAAAATCCAAGGGAGAAAGACATTTTGATCTTGACTGCAAAGTGTGGCCCTCGCTCAAGGACACTGAACTTTGTGATCTCTCTAGGGTCACAAATTTTCCACATGAATTAACAAACATCCTTTGAGCCACAGAGACCAAGCAGGATTTTTATCCCAGCTGAAGATCTGCCCCACAATGTTCACATCCCATTGCCAAGAAAGCATCTCCCACCCTCCAGATAGCCTTGGTCAGAGCCCTCTGTGAATAAGCACTTTATAATGTGAGACACTTGCTGTGCAGTGGGTCACTGGCAGCAGGGTTGAGAAAGGGACATTTACATCTGAAGTCACAAATCTCCACAGTCAGTGCTGAAAAAATTAGCTCTGCCCCAAAGGCTCTTGCAGACCCAAGAGAATCAACACACTCAAAGAATACATTGCTGCAGTGTGTTAGCAAAGGTTAGGGAAAGCTGGAAACCCTCAGGTTTTGGAAATCAATCTGTGCATGGCACAAGTTTCTCTCTTTCTGAACCTGAGACCAGTGTAGGTTGTGCTTGTCATAGTCTCAGAAAAACCTGTCATCAAAATCTCTCATTCTCATTCAAACAGAACAACAACACTCCGGAGGCACAGAGACAACTGGAAGGCAGCAGTTCTGCAGAAGGGACATTTTACTTCTAAAACTCCCCTGCGTGCCCCTTGTGATTACGCATATTTCTGTCCATTCTCTACACTTGCACACAATATTTTTCTTCAGCTGCCATGTTTAACCATAAGTGCTGTGACCATAAATAAAAAAAAAACACTGAAAAAACTCCCAAACAGCAAAATCAACAACATTTATAATTGCAATAATATAAAACTCACTAGACACAACTGGCACCACACAGGAGGATTTTTCTTTCCCACTCCTAGGAAGGAGTTTAGTCGAGCAGAGCTTAATTTAACTGAGCTGAGCTGTCGTTCACCCTCTTTCCTGCTACTCAGGTGCCTCTCCCCAGCTGTTCCCCAAGGAAAACATTCATTCCTTCAGAAGGAAAACACCTGTGTAGTACCAGTCACTGAGGTGAGAGTATTTACTCTCTCTGTGGGACAATTCTAGGAATCAGCCCTTTTTTTTTTTTTTTTTTTTTTTTTTTTTAATCTCTGGAGGGGTCTTTAAATCAAAGATTAAAGAAGCAAGAAAAGGTTTACTAAAACTGATAATCCCAGCCCAGACAACTTTCAATCATAAATACTTGTCATTCTTAACATAATATGCAGCCTTCAATATACTGTTGTTTCAGACACGTTTAGGTACCCTATAGAAATGACTTTATGCTGCTATTAATCCTAAAGAGCTTCAAATGGGTTTGGATCCATCATCATTCATCATGTCAGCCCCTCTACAGGTAGTTACACATACTTTGTCTGCTCAGGTTTATCTAATAGCCAGCCTTGGGTTTTATTAATTTCCACTGGTTTGCAGAAACTACAGAGCTCCTACGCTCTTTTATAAATTATCTCTGAACTTGTAATCATTTTCTGTGAAAACCCAGCAGTGCTTTAAAAGTACTTCAGCTCTTCCAAGGCTGCTACTTCCTTAAGAAGGGCAGCCCAAATGCCCGGTGTGGTTTAGATTTCTCTGCTGTTTGTTTGCTGGGATTTAAACTTAAGGAGAAGCAGTTATGGGGTGCTGCTGAAAAATGGATTCCCAAGGACAAGAAACTGATTTGTGTGGTGGGTTTTCCTCATCTTGAATGTTCAGCAGCCTGAGTTGAGCTCAAACCTTTTACTTGTCAGTTTTGCATCTGTGGGATTATAAAGCATCCCTATGGAAGCAGAGAAAATCTGGATTTCCCCTGGCATGATTACCTTGCCCAGAGAAGCTGTGGCTGCCCCTGGATCCCTGGAAGTGTCCAAGGCCAGGTTGGATGGGGCTTGGAGCAACCTGGGATAGTGGAAGGTGTCCCTGCCCATGGCAGGAGGTGGAACAAGATGATCTTTAGGGTCCCTTTCAACCCAAACCATTCTATTATGGTTCTATGACTGAGAAAATAAATTCCCTTGTGTACTATTGATATATAGATGAAGATATACAAAATATCTGCTTATCTATCAGGTATAAATCACATTTTAGATACCCAGGTGTAAGCACAGGGATGTGTTACATCACTACAATTTTAGTGTTGCAGTGCATTTGGGGGGGCCCCGGGGAGGGGTCCCTGGGGGCCCCCTAGGCTGTAGGTTCGTTGGTGGCAGCAGGCAGGCAATGAGACTCCACAGGGCTTCTGAGGGTGCCAGTTAGATGAGGATGTATTGGGGGCCCAACTCCAGGGAGCAGCATGGTTTCTGAGGGAAAGGAGAGGGGGGAAGGGGAAGGGAGGGGGAGAGAGGGAGCAAGGGGACCAAGGGAGAGCAAGAGTGCAAGAGAGCTTCTCGTCTCCCCGCACAGCTTAATAGGGAGATTCAAAATGGGCGTGGAATAAGACTTGGGTCAATGGGATTACAGATACAAGATACTTCAGGGGAGGGTTACAGATTTGGAATAAACCGTAAATTTTCAAGGGGTGACACAGAGCATACCATTTACACAAAATGGTAACTGTCACCATGAGATTTCCTAGTTTTCTGAGCATTCATATTGAAGTAGAAGTTCTCACTTTCTCACGCTCTGCTCATGTAAACAGGAGATTGTTTTTTGTAAATACTGCCATTGTTTTGCATTCTTCTCCAGGAGAGGAGAGGATTGTCTGACAGTCCTTCTGGCCAATGTGGATGAGGAGTAAGAATTCCACACTCCAATCCATGTTCACCTCTCTAAAAGTATATAATAAGATGTAATAAACAAAGGGCAGCCTTTTCGCCCTGCTGTCTTCTCTCGATTTCCAAGTCTCTGTGTGGTCATTTGAGCATGGCAAACAGTGACATGTAACATTTTAGTTTCTGTGCTTTCAGCTGAAATCCCCTCAATTCACTGCCAAAACCAATTGTTAATTTAACAGTTCTGTTGCAGAGAAAGAAAAAGAAAATAGAACAAATATTTAGTGTGTATATATTTACATTCAGAATATTGTATATCTTTCCTCTAGTGTTACTTTATTCTGTTTTATAGAGGATTTCTCTGCTCCTCAGTGAGCTTTTGCTCTGTAAAAGCTGTGTGAGAGGCAAGTGTAGGTCAAGGCAAGGCCTGGTGCAGGGAAGGAAGGCTGCCATGGCATCCAGAGTCCTGGCCATGGGCACAGCCACTGTCCCAAGGCCACACAGGTCCCGTGTGGCTTCCACAGCATCAGTCCCATGAGCCAAGGCTCCAAAGAAACAGCTCCTGCTCAGGATGGGGACCCCACTGGAGTGGCCTGGCCTCCACAAGCCTCCCCTGACACATGTGCAGCTCTTGGCCCACCTTGGGAGTCTCTGCTGTAGCTCCTCCCCGCCCTGGTGGCTCCACAGGCATGGAAAGTCCCAGAGGTGCTTCCCATCTTCAAATATTTCCCTTTGGAGCACTCCAGCCACCTGTTCAGCACAGTGAAATATCCAACCCATTTAATGAGGCTTCTGGTAAAATTGTCCCTTTGAAGTCCCTCAGACCATGACAGCAATTAACTCTAGACCCACCCACACTTCTGTTGTTTTACCTCAGATCATTCAAGATCAACATCACCGAGGGTGCAAATTATTTCCCTGCAGAAGCAGTGAGGGAATGTCTCACATCCAGTGGTTCCAGTCAGCTGCCAAAGTGACCTGACTGCAATCACAGCCACAACATGGGGATCCTCCAGTGTCCCTGGGCTCATCCAGGATTTTTTAATAATGTCCCTTTTGCAGACTGAAGCCTGTAAGGAAATTCATTCTGTTTAAGACTGGCAGCATTTAGGGATGAATCTACTGTAGGTATAGAGAGGGCAGGTAAGGATGGCATCACAGGACAACAAAATACACAAATGGGATCATGAACTGTGGCACCTCTTAATAGAACTGTCCCCAAGCACATCCCACTTCAGCATCACATGTGCATATGGATATTCAAAAGCTTTTCCCCAAATGTGCACAATGTGGATTATTTCCACATTGCAGCTTTTGTTTTTCAGCAACTTGTTTATAACAATGCACATTAAAAGCAAGTATGACATCAAGTGGACTATGAATAATATAACTTTGAAAAGGAAAAAGGATCTAACTGAAATATGAGTTTCTCCACATTAGAAATGGGAGAAATAATAAATGAGGAAGATAATGAGCAATAGATACACAACCAGAGGTCATTAGTCTAAAATTACCCTTGGAAGAAACTTCTTCAAAGTTTTCTGTTTGCTTTATTTCTGTTTCTGTTTTTTTATTTGCTTTGGGTTTTGTTTTTAAAGCGAACAAGAATAAGGATATAAGGAAACTAATTTCCCTCTAAAGGGCCTTCTACACCCAGAGCGGGAAGACCTGCTGGCTCCAGGAACCTCTGCCAGGGGAGGGGACATGCAGCCCCCCAAACGGGGCTCCAGACAATGATCCACACTGGTGGCAACATGGATATCACAGAGAAAACAGCAGAGGATCCAAATCCTTCCCCTGCCTTGTGTCTGAGGACACCCCTTATGCGTTGATCCATAGGCCAAGATCTTGGCGCTTCCCAAACCTCGGGGGCAGAACAAGTCACTCCTGAGTTGAAAAGGCAGGAGAAATGGTCACAGCCTGGAATTCTGTGAGAAATCCCAGCATTTTCCCAAGTGCGGAAGATTAAATTTTCTTGAAAGGTCTCTGAAAAGGTTCCTAAAATGATTCTGGCAAAGTTGAATTTAGGAAAGCATTTTATGGAAATGTTCCATTTTAATGAGGTGCAGTGGGAGGGTGAACATGTTCCAGTTGCCCAGTTGGGACAAAACATAAGGCTAAGCATTCGGAAACAGGAAAACTACAGTATAAATAAACAAATAAATAAACAAACAAAAATTACAAGAGTGCTGAACAAACTAAAATATTTTGGCATCATCAAAACAAAACACCTCAACAGTATACCAACAGTGATGAAAGTCAAATGGTGCACTGGAACATGTTTCCTCTCAAAAATCACTATAATCAATAAAATTCCAATAGGAAATTTCCTTTTTTATCAGAGTGAGGTTTGGATTTTGAGCTGTTGGAACAGGCTTTGACTCCTTTTCCCCCAAAGAAAATTGCTGCCATCCTGATCTCCTCAGCAAAGGTGATGCAGGAGAATGGAATTGTTACTCATTCTTACTGAAGGAAAGCTATGTTTTCTATAAAATTTGTGCTCTTGGCTGATTTCTCAGCAAAAATGCTTTAAGGAGAGGTAAAGCAAAGCTATTGTTATCCAGACTTTCTTCCTGTAAGGACCCATCCTACAGTGCATTTACTGGTATGCTCTGAAATACCATAAATCATTCTGACAACGTGATGCTTGTCAAAATAAAAGCATAAAATACATCTTGGAATAAAATCTCAATTATATTTATTTGTTTGCTCAGTGGTGCCATTTGGCTTTTCTCAGTGGGTTTCCCAGTCATTGGGGGGAATTAGTGAGATTCTGCTGGAAAAACAGCCCCATATGCATATTCACACACTGAATTTCTGCATCCAGCACTGTGCACTCATTCAAGAGAACTAAAAATAAAGTTTTCAAAGAATGCTTCAGCTTTTCTGATGTATTTTTCCCCCTTTTCCAGCTTTTTTCCCCATCCCCCTCACCATATATTCCACTAATGCTCAACGGTGGTGTGGTTTATGGGAGTCCTGCATGGAAAGCTCCTTCAGCTGCTTATCCCAACAGCATAAATTTGATCTTGTAATTAGTATTCAGCTCAGCATCTTGGATAGAAACCAATGTTACAGCCAAGAGGTGGTTTAAATCACATAAATCATAGATCAATGACACAGCTCTAAGCACTGGATAGATTACAAAAGCTTTAGTTAAAAATAGATTAACCATTTCCCTGCAGGAATTCCTTCAAAAAAGCCCTGAATATAAAACAAATAAAATTAAATCTGATGAATTTTTTCCTAATGTATGCATATAGTAGATGAATTGTTCTTTCCCCTGACAGTTACATGTTGATTAAAGAAATGTGTTAACATGCTATTTCAATGGAAAATATTGTCAATTGTGGGGACTTTAAGTTTTTAATGAGCCTTTAATAGCCAAAAAGTACATCCCAGCAATATTGTGTACAGCCAGGCTTATAGCACATATCTCAGCAGCTGACATATTTCTTCAGCTGCTGGTTTTATGAAAAGGGCAAAAATCCTTCCCAAGCCAAGAAAAAATGTTTTTAAGGAGTGTTTTTAAATTATTCTGTGTTTTAAATTTAACAAAGGAAGCACCCAGTCATAGGAAGCATCACAAACCATCAGCTGTCCTGCTTAAATGCCTATGGGGGTACTCAGCATCTTGGAGGATTGTGCCCACGATCACCAAATTGTCAAAAGTTCAAGGGAAGAGGAAATATGAGGCTGAATCTCTTCTCCTTGACTAAGGAATGCGGGAGGGTTTGGCTCCTGCAAGGCAATTCTGTCAGTGTAAACCCCAGACTGAGGTGCTCCAGGACAGAGTTTCATCCTGGAATCTGCCCTGCAACCTGGGAACTGCAGATATAAATTAAAAGTGTGTTCCTGCTCCTGTCCATTGCACTGTGCTTGCCTCCCATTGGGTCACACATTATTCAAAAGAAGAAAAAACAAAAAAAGAAAAATTGAAAACAAAAAGACTTTGCAGCATCTGAAGGACAATTTCTGTGCCTGTTTTCTTAGTTGCAGAATTGAAAGCCAGGAATGCCTCAGCAGCACCATTCCTCAGCCATTCCTCAGGCCAGGGAATTGCAGAATTCCAGCCATCAGGTCTGGAATAACACCCTCAGGTTCCTCCTGGTCACCAGCACAGGGAAAGAGCCTGGAAAACTCACATGGTATGAGGCAGCTCCAGCCACATCGGAGAGGAAAAGCAGCCTGAGCATCCTCACCAGTCCTGCCACCTTCTGTGCTCTTCTCCAGGCTGGAAATGCAGCTTCAAATTAATAAATAAACAAAGGGAGAGAAACCCAACATTTCCTACCCATGGGCTAACAAATCATGATTGAATGGAGAACAGAAAATATAGAAACTCACCCCAATAAAAAGTTGCACAATTCTTCAACCAGCAAATAACTGTTATAGCCATGATACAGTGAAGGCAAATTTCCTGATCACTGATACCTGGTTGTATATTTAACTTCCTACAGACGACAAAAATGTGAATGCAATTTGTGCTGCCAGAGCTCGAATTTTAAAAAAATAAGTAATACTATAACATTTGTTTTCAAACACTTCAGCTCCTTCAAAAAGAACATTTTTAAACTTTGAGTGCTTTATGGAAATGACTACTTTAAGTTTCCAAGGATTTTTTTCAGCGTAAGAAGAAATAATGAAGTGAGCTGCTTGATGGTTATTTGAGGAACAACATTCAGATTTCAAAACTGGCTCCCTGTGTGATAGAAGACTGCAATATATGCAATCAAGACAGATTCAAACAATAACTAGGAGAGGCTCCAGGGCATTGCAGAATGTGTCATTTACTTCAACTCTGTTCCTTTAAACATCAGTCCGACTAGTAGTTCAGTGGAAAATAGATGGGGCTGCTCTTGTAAGTATAGACTATTCTTACAGGGAAGTTTTCAAAGGCTCTGAATTTTCCAAAGTGCTGAAAAATGCATATCAGGTTTAGTAAAACTAAAGAGGG
This sequence comes from Prinia subflava, assembly GCF_021018805.1. Taxonomy (NCBI): domain Eukaryota; kingdom Metazoa; phylum Chordata; class Aves; order Passeriformes; family Cisticolidae; genus Prinia; species Prinia subflava. The sequence goes on from NW_026960606.1 coordinate 7,829,837, forward strand.
GGGGGGGGGAAGAAAAAGAGGGGAAGAAAGGATCTCTTGTAACATGTCAAATTGTGTGAGAGATGTCAGGGTTAATTTTTAAAGGCACATTTCCCTCCAGCAACAATTCTCTTTAATAATTTCAGTGTGAAACACATTATCAGACATGTTCCTTGCTTGTTCTCAGCTTGCTGACACAAGATAGGTACAAGATGTTCCCTCCCCTCCGCTGATGCTCACACACGGTGCTGGGCACTCTGGTGCTGCCTGGAGGGGAGCATAGACAGCTCCTGCTGCACCTCCAGCCTCCAGCCCCTTCTGCCAAACCCCTGAAGCCACCTCCCCACAGCCACAGCACCAAAACAGGGAAGGAGAAGTTTGAGGAGAAGCCACAGTATTTCAAAGCATGGCCTTGGACACATGCACCAGCACCAAGAGCAGCAGGAAGCTGCAGCCACAGCGGTTTCAGGGTTATAAGGTAACTATAACACACAGGCCAGCCTTCCAGCAGGTTTGTGTGGAATTGCATTTTATGGAAATGGTATGGTCTGGCTCACCCCTGGAAAGTGTATGGTTTATCCTAAGTCTGTAACCTCCCTGCAGTATCGTGTAACTCTATTGGCTGAAGAATCTTACCGCGCCCACTTTGAACCTCCCTGTTAAGGGTGCAAATGGAGAGGGCTCGCCCTCTTTGCCCCTCTTTCCTCTGGAGGTCTCCGGAGGCTCCCTTTCCCCTCTCCCCTTCCCTCTCTCCCCTTCCCTTCCCCCTCTCCCTCAGTGACCATGCTGCCTTTCTGGGGTAAGACTCCAAATAAATCCTCATCTCATCAGCACCTCACCAGCGTCCAGAGTCTCCATTGCCTGCCAGCATGTGAACACCCATGACCCTAGGACCCGGGGGGCTCCCAGGGAACTCTCCCCGGGGACCCCCCTAAAATCTAAATTACAACAATGATATATTAATAAAATCCCAGCAATGTGTTCCCTTAGCAGAGACCTCTGGCTATGAAAGTATGAATTCCTGGGATATGGAAATGAGCACACAGGTTGTGCGGATGAGGAAGGAGAGAGGAGGGAGGTAGCACTGTCAGCATCTCTGTCCCAGCCCCTGCAGCACAGGGATAAGGTTTTGCTGTAGGAGAGACCTGGATACAGAGTGCTGGACAATCAGTGACTTCTGCAGGTCATGACCAATTGTGTTTCAAAGGGCTGAATAAAAGAGGAAGAGCTGGGCTGTGTTATGAGACTGAGAAATGAGAAATCTCCCTTCCAACTGATAAAGATGAGAATGGCTTTTAGAGGTATTTTTAGGCATTTGAGTGTGAATTGTTCTAAATACCATGAGGTGGCCACATGTAATCATGGGTATTACAGACAAATATTTATCATTGAATCAGAGAATGGTTTGGGGTGGAAGGGACCCCTAAATGCCATCCAGTCCAACCCCCCTGTCATGAGCAGGGACATCTTCAGCTAGACCAGGTTGCTTAGAGCCCTGTCCAAGATAACTTTGAATGTTTCCAGGGATGTGGCACCTTCCATCTCTCTGAGCATCCTGTGCCAGTGTTGTACCACCTTGGTAAAAAAAATTCTTCCTTATGACAACATTAAGCAAACAAAAGCAATTACTAAAGGAGCTTCAATATTGTGCTTGTTTTTCCATCCTTTCAACCTGCTGGGCTTTTGTTGGTTATTCTGTTATGCTTTAGCTGTACCTGCTTATCCAGGAACAAAGAACAGAAAATTCTTTAAACAAATTGTGTGAGATGGAATCAAGTGTCACTGCAGTCAACTTTGGGGTTGGCAAAGAACTGAACTGGGGAGGCATCTTCCAGCCTCAGTGCTCAGCCCTGGAGAGCAGAGACACAAGGAGGTGACCCAGTGTACAGCTGCCATGAGTACATGGTTTAAATACACATAGTGTAAGGTTTATATTTTTTTAATTCGCTTTTATGTGAGCCAAATACAAGCAGCCTCGTAAAGCTCACTCTTGAACCAGATTAAAGTGATGTCTTGGTAGCATTTATTGGTGGTTCATAAAACATGGTGGCACTTTGTTACTGTCCACAAGCTGGTTTTGCTGTTACAGGTTTTAGTCATGAAGATGTACAGTATTATTCCAGGCATGGTTGTAGTCCTACTGAAATTATGCTGAAGTGTTTTTGGAGGCTTGAAATTTGTGGAAAACCTGTGTGTATGGACTGATGTTGGAAAGCTGTAACATGGGGTACCTTTAGCTGCTGTGTTAAGAAGCATTTTAAATAAATTTAACTATTGTCCTGTGTCTTTATGCAGTTCAGGAAAATCACTCATCATGCCAGTGTGCAAATTCCCTGGGTTTCCCTCCAACACCTACTTCAACTCAATTTAAGGTTTTCTGGGTGCTGAACACTGATTTCAGGTAAAAACCTCAGTTCCAGGGGCAGTGCCAGGATTTGTCAGACCCTACATGTTTCCAGTTCAGGTTGTTAATACCAACAATTCTCAGCCCTATTCCCTTGACTCCAAACTGTATTCAGGAGGCATTTGGTGCTCCTGCATTCAAACAGTTAATTTTCACTATGTTCTGTTAAAGAAAAGGAAAACTGTCACCCTGCCATTCTTGAGTCTGACACTAAGCTTGTCAAAAGGGACAGCTGTTAAACTTAATTACTGTTGACACACAGAGAAACAGCCCTTGCCAGATGTAAAGGACATCTGCGGCAATGAAGTGGTACAGGGTGGCTTTTAAAATGTGGTCATACTGGTATTTGAATAGAGCTCTATTGCATTAAAGCGTGGCCTTTACTCAGACAGTTCAAGGCAGCAAAGCAGAGCCAATGCCAAGCACAAAGAAGTGCTGATCTGTTGCTGTATCCATAACTTAGGCATGAATATGAAAACAGTACTGTGTCAAAGCTATTAAGCTCTTATCATGTATCCAGGAGGATGTGGGTTTAAAACACAGTAGGAAATATTTTGTATTTCTGGCTCCTGGGCTGTACAGGTAGGTGAAGTGGAAATTCATAAGGTGGATTATGCGGGGAATGAATGGAAGTAAGTCGTCTTGTCTTCAGCCAACAACTGCTCAGACAAGAATTGCAAAGGGCATTAGGCTTAGGAAGGGAGGCTGGATGTCCCTCACCAGTGTTCCTGATAATGCTCCCAGGATGCAGAGCATGGGGTGGGTGCTGGGGAGGTTCCCTCTGGAGAGGGAACAAATAAAAACAAAAATCATTGAACAGAGAGACCTGTAAAATTCTGCTTGTGTATCTTAATGTGCTTTTCCTAATAAAAGAATCAGGATACCAAATTAATATTATAAAAGAATATAGTTATTATGACTATTTTGGAATTTAGCAATTGAGCCAACAGTAGGGAATTCTGAACATTATATAAGAGTGCAAGTCTCTGATTTGCATGTCTTTAGTGTAGGAATAAAGCTGTTTGGGAAAAAATGTATCAGTTAAGCAATTTTGCTAAATGTATGAAAAATGAAATGTTAAGAGATGAAGCACGTATTCATTATGAAATGAAATTGATGTTTGATGCTAAAAAAATTATTCAGGCCAAACATAATTTTGAATATGTTAGCAGATCATATCTTGATTTAGTTGTGTGTTTAGTGATAGCAGAAACCAAAGAGTTTCCATCTGGAGGGAAGAAGGCAAATGGTATTTCTAAATGACACAGGTTAACCTGCTCCTTTCTCCAGGAAAACAACACCACCAGCAACAACAGTTTGCTCTAAACAGGAAAAATGGTGGAAGAGATGGGGCTAAGGGGGGTTTTCTTCTTCAAAAGAGGAAATGTTGCTTTCTAGGCACCTGTATGCTGAAATGCTGATCTCAGGTGAGGTGGACTTATTCCTCTGCAGGGTGGTGTAAGACCAGGGTTTGTTTAGATCTTGGGGTGATTTGGACTGGTGCCCTGCATTGCTCTGAGGGCATCCCATTCCCACAGAGAACAATGAGCATCCTGTGCTGCCACTGCCCACCACCACAGTGCCAAGAGGTGTAAGATCCATGCTTGTGGTGCAGCTGGGAGCCTTCCAGATGGCCAGAGACACGAGTTTAGGGGGTGATTTATGGAGGGGCTCTGGGCTGGGCTGCTGCCAAAGCTGACCCGAGGCCACCAGCACGTGTGGCCAGTGGTGCTCCTACCACTCCATATAGCCGTGGTTGGCTGGGTCACAGCAGGAGAGGGTGTAACAAGTCCAAATATCTGTGATTGAACATGGCCCATCCTGAAATCTTATTTATCAGCAGCTGGCAGAGTTCTGCCATGTACTCAGGAGTGTCAGGGTTTAACCTCCGTGGCACAGGCAGCAGGCACAGAGTGTTTGAGCCACCCCCAGGAGTCAGGGCATCCTGCTTTGTCCCTGCTGGGAAGCTTTGGAGAGGAGCAGTCAGGATGAATGTGCTCCCCTGGGACAAAAGAATGTAGGTATGTTTTGGGGTTCAGGATGTTGGTAGAGCTGATTTCTCAAGAATAACTTTGATGAATAAATTTTGAATGTATTTTAGTCTGTGGAATGCAAGGGAACAGGTGGCTCCCCAGCAGGACCATCCCTGGGAGCCACTGGAGCTTCCAGCCTGGTGGAGTAAGGGCAAGACAGATTTAGGAGGAAATTCCTTTACAAAACAAAACTGGCACAGGCTGCCCAGGGAGGTGGTGGATGCCCCATCCCTGGAAACATTCAAGGTCAGGTTGCACAGGGCTATGCTAGGACAGGGATAATCCTCACCCTGCCTAATACAGGAGTTATTTGGGCAAAACCTCCTGTTCATCTCCAGAAGGCAGTTTTATTCTGCAATAAAAAGGGCTGAAATCTCCAACCCCCTTTTCACTGCTCAGTGCTACAGGTTTTAGCCAGAGCAGACTCACCGATTTCCACGGGTTGAACTTTTTACAAACAAGCACAAAGTGGAACATTTAAATAAACAGGAGCAAGCTTATTATTAGATAGTAGGGTTTTATTTGATAACTCTTATAATGTCATTGTTAGTTTATTAAAGCTTACCATGAAAAATCTCTTTCTTCTAATCTAAGCTCTTTCATACAGCTTCCCACTTTGATTGACACCAAAATAAAATAACTAACCTATAAATTATAATGTACAGTTTAAATGATGGACAAATGCATTATTTGTAAGGCATTGCAAGGATCAACATATGTAATTTCTAGAAAATAAAAAATATTTTATCCAGATAATAATAGGGCAGAACTCAACTCTTTTTGTGAGCATTCTCACTGCATACTGGTATTAGGTGATCCTTAAGGTCCCCTCCAACCCAAACTATTGCACAATTCTATGTTATTTTTAGTAATCAAACAGATCTGGGAAAAAAGCCTGATGTTAACAGCCATTTCAGCATCATCAGTCCCAGGTCAAAAATCTAAATCACAGAATCACATAAGGGTTTGGATTAAAAGGGACCTCAAAGATCACCTCACTCCAGCCCTCCTGCTGTGGGCAAGGACCTATCAGCAGATCAGGTTGTTCCAAACCCCATCCAAATGGGGTTTGAACATTTCCAGGGATGGGGCAGCCACAGTTTCTCTGGGCAACCTGTGCCAGGGCCTCCCCATATCTGTGTTATTCTCAGAGCCACCCCCAACTTCGTGAGTTCCCAATAAGTAAATTTCTGTCACTGAAGTCACCCCAAAATCCATGTCTGTAAATACATCCCTACTCACCTGTCTGCTGATGTTGGAAAGGCACCTTTCTCTCCCATCTTTTTCATGCCAAGGAATGAAACTCCCTGAGCTCCCTGTGTTCCCTGGGAGAGGCTCCATGTCTGGACAGGGTGAGCGGGGCTGGGTTAGTCCAGCTGGAGATCTGTCCCCAAGCTGAAATGTCCCCTGCAGTGTTGCTGACACAGGAACTAAGTAATTTACCAGCAGAAAATAATACACAATGGGTCCTTATAATCTGCCTGTTTGTTGGGAAAACAGATCTCCAGGGAGGGAAGGGCTCCTTGCTACTTTTTACACACCCTATTTTAAATTGACATTTTTAGTTCAGCTTTTATGTAGCCTGATTACTGTTCCTTACTGGGAGAAGAACCTTGGATAAATGTAATTTGCTCTGTCAGGGCTCTGCCTTGCTCAGTGAGGCCACCTCAGAGTGCTGGTGCTTGGTGAGTACCATTAATGGGTTTAAATTTGACTCTGCAAGTCCCAACATAGAAAATGTGGCTCTTGTCCCCAGAGTTTTGCAGCTTAAAATAAGTTAATAGCACATCTCAGGCTAGATCTGAGTGCATATTATAAATGACTAATTTACTTCTTCAATTTAGCATTTCCCCTGCTTAGATTGTGATTTCTATGAATAATTTCCTGTATAAAGGGTTTTTTTTTTTTCTCTTTCTTTGTGGTGTGAATTGAAGAAATATTTGGAAGCTGAGATGATTGTTACCTTTCTGTGCTTGGGTGTTCATGGAGTGTTTCTGGCCAACACCTAAAATCCAGTTTCCATGGCTGGAGGGAGCAAAAAGCAAGTTTTGTAAAGACAAAACAAGACTATTGGAGAGAAATTTCCTCCCAGCACATTGGAAACCTCAACAATAAAAACCACCAAAGGAACCATGATGTGTGTGGATGTTGTAGCTCCGTGTTCAGTCCAAATACGAGGCAACATTTCCCCTGTATTTATGGAGTTTAACACTGCAGGGAGTTTGGGATCTTCACAAACTATAACCCATATTTTAGTGGTGCCAAATCTTTTGTGATTCTGGCTCATTTGTGGTGGGAATGGGCTCAAGATAAGGTCATGAGGAATTATATTGTTTCTTTATTTCCCCTGTGTGGAATTGTCAAAAGCCAATTTCTGACTGGGTTGGTAAATAACATCCTGCATAAATATCTTGATAAATACCAATATATCTTCAGCTAAGAAGAATCAGAGATGTCTCAAGGAGGAAAATTACTACTTTTCCATCTTTGTTTGCATTGAAGAGGTTTCTTGTTTCAATGACTTTTTCCTTAGAATATCTTTTTGGAAGCCCTATGAAAAGCCAGGTAATAGATCTTTACATATCCTTAGTCCTGTCCCATGTCCATGTTTTAAGATTAATGTCACAGGTACAACCAGTTCTTCCAAACACCACCTTTTTATATTTTTGACCTTAATGTTAATGTACTCTTTCTGCTTTATTTTCTTTTCAGAAATTCTGTTTATTACTCAAAATGAACATGCAGCAAATAGAAGTTTTCTCTACATTAAGTGGAAACTCCATTTTTTGCATATATTTTCTCATGTAATTAGCTATCAGGTTGGTAAAGGGAATCTGATTTTCAGTAGCGGAACAGAGTTTTCTTATATTTTGCTTTATCTATAGGGATTTTTCATATTTTATAAAAGCTGTAGGTACAGGTAAAGATCAGGAAAGAGGAGGGCAGGTACTGGTGTGCTCACTGAGTAGCTGATTTAGAGAAATGGGGGTCCCCTGGGCCTGACTTGCAACCAAATGACCAAAACACTTTGCCTTTATTTATCCGGCTACTTAACACTTCTTACTGTTTCTCTTAAATGAATTAATTTACCCTACAAAGCATTCCTTGCAATAATCAATGACTCATTACACAGAAAGCCCACAGGAAATACTAATTAAATGAAAAATGTGCAAGAGGAATGTGCAACTTTTGTATTTCTAACAACCCAGATATTCAGTGCTTTCCTTTTTTTCCGAGTTCTCATAAGTTACAGGAGAGGTTTTTGCCTTCAGCCACAGGGAGCTGAGGTGGCTTGGGGGGGTGGTGATATTTCCCAGACATACCAAATCCAGTTCATTTATCATCAATATCCACTGGAAATAATCTGTTTATATGTCATATTTCTCTGAGCTCTGCGAGGTTCTAGTTATGAATTCGTTCCAGCTGCTTTTCTCATTCCCACAGCAGAATTGCTCGGGAAGGGTTATCCTGTCACGGTGCTGTGTTTCGAGACCTCAGCGTCTCCACACACGGCCAGCCTGGGACACCGTGACAAGGGACGAGGACCAGTTCGTGCGCCGTGCGACGATACTGATTCCTGTGGGTTCTTGTTTCGAGAGATCCTTGGCAGCGATGTTAAAGTGACGAAGCAGACGCAGGATGGGAGGCAGTGAGGTAACAGCGTTTATTGTGTGGCAAGCGGGTTATCACCGCGCCTGCGTCTGCTCTCGCAACAGCCCCGAGGGCGGTTCTGCGCAAACTTTTATCCAGATGGTGTCAGGGAGGGGTAAAGGCAAAACAACCAATAAAGGGGATTCTAGGGACCGTTACACAGGTGCAATATTTAACTTTTGCCAACCAGGGGAGTGGGGAGAAATACAAAACTCGCTGGCTTCATGACTGACAGAAAACTGACAGTTACGTAACTTGCCACGGGGGTACACGTGGTTGAGAGGGAATAAAGGAGGATATAACAAACTTAATAAACCAAATTTCACACACCGCCACATCTCCCCCTTTTTCTTTTAATAAGATGAGCAAACCTGGCATTTAGGAGGCTGCTGTTCAGACTCAGAAAAGCTGTCTCTGAACCATGACTGCATGGACGACCACTGCTCCTCAGAGAGGCTCTCGTCTTCCCAGGACTTTTCTAAGTTATCCAATTCAATTTCTTCAGGAACAGTTGCCATAGAGACACGGTTCACAACTGGCTTTGGGGAAGATGTAGCACTAGACATAAACTTATGAATCATTTTTCTAATAGAACATATCATAACTAAATCAAATATAATTACCAATAATAGAAACAAACAGGTTTTCAAAATGAATCCAGACCAACCCGAGAGTCCCAAGTTCTTAAAAAGGTCGATGGACCAGTCCGATGTCTCTTCTTTGATTTCGCTCACCAAGTCCTTCATTTTTTTGATGGCTTCTTTGATGTCCTCAGTTCTAGCTGCGGCTGAGGTTTTGCTGAGGCGAATGTGGCCTTGGACTGTAGGTGTAGCGAGGGTGGCCGAGACGTTTGCCTTGGTCTGAGGGATGATTCTGGTGTGATGGGCAGCCAGGAGGGTGGTGAGGAGGAGAATCATCGGCAGGAAATGTGCCATGGTGTTGGACTTTTTCTGGTCTGGGTTGGATCTTTCACACTAAAAAACTGAAAAACAGACTTTAAAACACATAATAATTAGCATGAAGGTTGAAAAAAAGAAAAAGGTGAGGGGTCCTCCCATTCCCAGAGAATGGGCAGGGTCAGCCAGGTGCAATTTCGCCTTTTGCGGCACAGTGCCGCAGAAGCGACTTACGGTACATCTTCCCTTCTCTCCCCCTGCTTTTTCCTAAAAGGCTTCACCCATTTTGCAGGGACCCATCTGAGCCCAGTGGGCGTGGAGACGCAGGCATACCCTTGTCCCCACGTCACCAGGTCATATGGGTCTTCTACCTGTCCGCTCTCAGGAGACCTGAGCAGGACTGGTGGCTTTTCCTTTTGTTGGAAATCAGAACTTGATCCGAAGTGTCTCACGACTGGTGGGTTAAACACTTCAAAACTGCAGTTAAGAAAATTGATCGTGTACAGTGCCCTGGCTAAACGGATAGAGGGAGGCTCAACCTTCAGTACCTGCTGTTGTTGTGCAAGGACCCTTTTGATTTCCTGATGGGTCCGTTCCACAATCGCTTGGCCTGTGGGGGAGTGTGGGATGCCTGTTTTGTGCTCCACTCCCCATTGCTGCAGGAAGCTGCAGAACTCACCTGACTTGTAAGCTGGGCCATTGTCAGTTTTGAGACCTTTGGGGATACCCATAAAGGAGAATGCTTGGATGAGGTGTTTAATGACATCCTGTGCCTTCTCTCCTGTGTGCGCAGAGGCATAAACTGCACCTGAGAAAGTATCTACTGATACATGGACGTATTTCTGTCTTCCAAATTCTGCAATGTGTGTGATGTCTGTTTGCCAGAGCTCGCAGCTCTGAAGCCCGCGAGGATTGACTCCAGCATGCAGTGTGGGCATGGTGTGGGACTGACACGATGGACAGGAGCCGACAATTGCCTTGGCCTGCTGACGTGTGAGGTGGAAACGTCTGACCAGGCTTGGCACGTTCTGGTGGAAAAGCTGATGGCTGTGCTTTGCCTGTTCGAATATGTTTGGCAATGGGGCTATTGCTGCAGGACCGGCGAGGGCGTCAGCTCTCCTGTTACCTTCAGCAATAAACCCTGGCAAATCAGTGTGTGATCTCGTGTGCATCACATAAAACAGATGCTCTCGGTGGGAGACAAGCTTTACAAGCTTCGAGAGCAGCTCATACAGAGCGGTGTTGGACACTTCTTGCAGAATGGCCTGATCTGCCCTAGATACCACCCCCGCAATGTATGCGGAGTCAGTTACTAAATTGAATGATTCGGGAAACCTCTCGAAGGCTCTAACGACTGCGGCCAACTCAGCAATCTGAGGTGATCCCATCACCTCCTGAACGTCTTCTTCCCACTGCTGAGTTTCAGGATTCTCCCAAGTCAGAACTGACTTGTGAGAAGCCCCAGACGCGTCTGTGAAAACTGTCAGAGCTTTGAGGGGCTTTCTGCTCCGAATACTTTGCAATGCCAATGTGAATGCTGTTTCTGAATTAAACAATTTGTGGGCCGGCCGATGAATTGAAATTTGGCCTATGAAGGAATCTAGGGCGAATTACAGTGCTTCATTCTCTTGAAGCAGGTGTTCTAACATGTATTTTGTCATTTGGCCCGTTTTCAAGCCAATTGGCATGTGAATGCACTCAAAGTTACAACTGGCCAGATCTTTTATCCGCACTCTTGCTTTGTGGATGAGCTCAGCCATGAGCTCCTGTGGCTGTGTCATTCTTTTGGGCTGCTGGTGGCTGAGAAAGACCCACTCTATAATCAGCAGAGGATCTCCCCTGCCTTGGCCCTTGTTACCTTGTCTGGGTGTTCTTGCAGACTGGTCCCACTGAAAAATGATGCCATACAGATGCGGCAGCTTTCCTAGGATGATGAAATGGAAAGGCAGGTCTGGGTCACATCTGTCTGCCTGTCTGGAAGGCATTGCATTTTGAACCTTTTCAAGTGCTGTTTTTGCCTCTGGAGTAAGTACCCTAGGAGAACTCAGCTCCTCTCCCCCCTTCAAAAGATTGAAAAGAGGGGCTAGGTCCTCAGTAGTCAGACCCAGCCAGGGCCTTACCCAATTCAAAGCACCACAGAGTTGATGGGCATCAGCAAGGGTCTGGACTTTTGTCCTGATCTCCAATTTCTGCGGCACAGTGGTCCGCTTACCTATTTCCAAGCCCATGTACTTCCAGGGTGGCATCTTCTGAATCTTGTTTGCCTGCAGCTCGAAACCTGCAGCAACTAACAAATCTGTTACAAGGCCAAGTGTGTGGGTCAGTGCATCATCTGTCGGGGCACACACAAGTATATCATCCATATAATGATGGATGATAACTTCCTCCACGGCTGCTCTCACAGGGGACAACAAGGAAGCGATAAATTGCTGACACGGCACTGGTGACGATTTGAGACCTTGTGGAAGCACACGCCAGTGATATCGTTTCCTTGGGGCCACTCGGTTGATGGAAGGAACCGAAAAGGCAAAACGTGGAGCATTGTCAGGGTGTAGGGGAACTTGGAAGAAACAATCTTTTATGTCAATGACTGCCAGATTCCAATTTCGAGGGAGCATGGTTGGGGAGGGCGTTCCTGGTTGGAGAGACCCCATATCTTCAGTAACATTATTAATTTGGCAGAGGTCATGAAGGAGTCGCCACTGTGTCTTGTCAGCCTTTTGAATGACAAAGACAGGTGAATTTCAAGGAGAATTAGTCTCCTCGATGTGACCCTTTTTCAATTGCTCCTCTACGAGCTCCTGAAGCGCCTGTAATTTCTCTTTTGCTAGCGGCCAATGTTCCACCCAGACTGGGTTATCAGTTTTCCAATTCAGTTTTTGGATGTGGCCCTTCTCAGCAGCCGCTGCCCAAAAATTTTGTGGGGGTTCAGGAATGCTAATTCATAGAATCACAGAATAATGAAGTTGGAAGAGACCTCTAAGATCATCAAGTCCAACCTATGCCTTAACACCTCAACTAGACTATAGCACTAAGTGCCGTGTCCAGTCTTTTTTTAAACACATCCAGAGATGGTGACTCCACCACCTCCCTGGGAAGACAATTCCAGTGCTTTATTACTCTTTCAGTGAAAAATGTTTTCCTAATATCTAACCTGTACCTTCCCTGACGTAGCTTGAGACTGTGTCCCCTTGTTCTGTCAGTTGCTGCCCGGTGGAAGAGACCGACCCCCACCTGTCTACAATCTCCCTTCAGGAAGTTGTAGAGAGCAATAAGGTCACCTCTAAGCCTCCTCTTCTCCAGGGTAAACAACCCCAGCTCCTTCAAGCGTTCCTCATAGGTCTTGTGTTCCAAGCCCCTTACCAGCCTTGTTGCCCTCCTCTGGACACGCTCAAGCATCTCAATATCCTTCCTAAACTGAGGGGCCCAGAACTGGACACAGTACTCAAGATGTGGTCTCACCAGCGCCGAGTACAGGGGAAGAATGACCTCCCTGCTCCTGCTGGTCACACAATTCCTAATGCAGGCCAGGATGCCATTGGCCTTCTTGGCCACCAAGGCACACTGCTGGCTTATATCCAACCGGCTGTCGACCAGCACCCCCAGGTCCCTTTCCGCCTGAACACTGTCCAGCCACACTGTCCCCAGCCTGTAATGCTGTAGGGGATTTTTGTGGCCAAAATGTAGAACTCGACACTTAGACTTATTAAACTTCATGCTGTTGGACTCTGCCCAACCATCCAACAGATCTAAGTCTCTCTGCAGAGCCCTCCTCCCTTCCAGTAGATCAACACAAGCTCCCAGCTTAGTGTCGTCTGCAAATTTACTAATGAAGGACTCAATGCCCTCATCCATGTCATCTATAAAAATATTAAATAGAACTGGTCCCAGCACAGACCCCTGAGGGACACCACTGGTGACTGGTCGCCAGCTGGATGCTGCACCATTCACCATCACTCTCTGGGCCCGGCCATGCAGCCAGTTCTTAACCCAGCGAAGAGTGCTCCTGTCCAAGCCGTGGGCTGCCAGCTTATCTAGGAGTATGCTATGGGAGACAGTATCAAAGGCCTTGCTGAAGTCTAAATAGACAACATCCACAGCCTTTCCTGCATCTACCAGACAAGTTACCTGGTCATAGAAGGAGACCAGGTTGGTCAGACATGACCTACCCTTTGTAAACCCATGTTGACTGGGTCTGATACCCTGGCCATCTTGTAAGTGCTGTGCGATACCACTCAGTATGAACTGCTCCATTATCTTACCTGGTACTGAGGTCAGGCTAATTGGCCTGTAATTACCAGGATCCTCCTTCCTACCTTTTTTATAAACAGGTGTCACATTGGCCAGTTTCCAATCGCCTGGAACCTCACCAGTGAGCCATGACTCCTGATAAATGATGGAGAGCGGCTTCGCAAGCTCATCTGCCAGCTCTCTCATCACCCTAGGGTGGATCCCATCTGGTCCCATCGATTTATAAATATCCAAGTGTCCCAGCAGTTCTCTGACTGCCTCCTCTTGGATAACAAGAGGACCATTCTGTTCCCTGGCACCACCTACCAACCCCTGAGGACAGTTATCTTGAGGATAAGCTGTCCTACCAATAAAGACTGAGGCAAAGAAGGCATTCAGCATTTCCGCTTTTTCCTCATCTTTAGTTACTAAGTTGCCTGCCTCATCCAATAAGGAACCAAGGCTGGTTATACCCTTCCTTTTATCATTGATATATTTGTAAAAACTTTTTTTATTGTTTTTAACAGAAGTTGCCAAGTTAAGTTCAAACTGAGCTTTGGCCTCCCTGATTTTTTTTCTACATGTCCTAGCAGCTCCCTTAAATACTTCTTGAGAAATCAGACCCTCCTTAAAAAGATGATACATCTTTTTTTTTTTTCTAAGTTCCTTCAAAACCTCATTGCTCATCCAGACTGGACGTTTGCCTCGTCGACTCTTCTTTCGGCACACAGGGACAGTCTGTTCTTGTGCCCTCAAGATTTCTGTTTTGAAATACACCCATCTCTCCTGGACTCCTTTGTTTTCAAGGACTGTTTCCCAAGGAACTCTCTGAATAAGTCTCTTAAATAGGCCAAAGTCTGCCCTCCGGAAATCCAGTGTAGAGATCTTATTGATATTTCTCCTTATTTCACCAATTATCGAGAATTCTATAATTTCATGATCACTGTACCCCAAGCGGCCTCCAACCTCCACATCACCCACCAGTCCATCTCTATTTGTGAACAATAGGTCTAACATAGTCCCTCCCCTGGTGGGCTTGCCCACCAGTTGTGACAAAATGTTATCCTCCACACACTCTAAAAACTTTCTAGATTGCTGTTTTTCTGCTGTATTAAGTTCCCAGCAGATGTCTGGTAGGTTGAAGTCACCTACAAGAACAAGGGCTGATGATCCTGAAACATTGTTCAGTTGCTTATAGAATAAGTTGTCCACCTCTTCATCCTGGTTGGGTGGACGATAGCAGACTCCCAGGAGGATGTCAGCCTTGTTGGCCTTCCCCTTAATTTTTACCCATAGGGACTCTACTTCATCATCATTAGTTTCGATACCTATGACATCCAAAACTCCCCTAATATCAAGGGCCACCCCTCCACCTCTTCTCCCTTTTCTGTCTCTCCTCAAGAGCTTGTAGCCATCCAGTGCAGTGCTCCAACTATGTGAGTCATCCCACCACGTTTCAGTGATGGCAACAATATCATAGTTCTGCTGATGCACCATGGCCTCTAGCTCTGCCTGTTTGTTACCCATGCTGCGTGCATTGGTGTACATGCACCTCAGCTGGGCTACTGATTTCTCCCCTAACAGTCTTATCATCCTTGGGCCTGCTTCCAGACAGCCCAGATGCATCCCCTTCCCCCTTCAAACCTAGTTTAAAGCCCTCTCAATAAGGTCTGCCAGTTCATGAGCTTAAAACCTCCTGCCCTTAACAGAGAGATGTATCCCATCTGATTCCAGTAGAGCAGGTGCCATAAAGGTTGCTCCATGATCAAAGAATCCAAAATTTTGCCGATAACACCAACCCTTGAGCCATTTGTTAAAGATGTGGGTTCTCCTATTCCTTTCATCATTTTTCTCTGCCACCAAAGGAACTGAGCAGAACACTACCTGTACACCTGTTCTAGCAACCACTTGACCCAGTGCCCTAAACTCCCTTTTAATCGCCTTGACACTCCTTTTTTCAATCTGATCACTGCCAGCCTGGAGTATCAGCAGTGGGTAATAATCAGAGGACCGAATCAGCCTAGGAAGTCTCTCAGTAATGTTTCGTACCTGGGCTCCAGGGAGGCAGCAGACCTCCCTGTGGGATGGGTCAGGTCGACATATGGGGCCTTCTGTCCCCCTCAGAAGAGAATCACCCACTACAATCACCCTTCTTTTTTTCTTGATGTTAGAGGTGATAATCTGTTCTTTTGATGAGTCATAATTGGCAGTCTCGCTGGGCAGATAATTTTCTTCTAAATTATCTGTCTGGCTCTCTAGATCCAATTGTGACCCCCCGCTGGGCCATGAGGTCTCTACCAAGCAGTGGCTCCTCATAATCTAAAACAAAAGGACGTATAGATGCCAATTGTCCATTTGGTCCCCTTACTTTCACCACGCTCTTAGATTGCCATGCCAGTTGAAGGCCTCCCACACCCTGGACGTGACCTGCCACGCCCTCCAGCGGCCAGTGCGTCGGCCAGTCTTTGCTTGGGATGAGAGTCAAGTCTGATCCTGTGTCAAAAAGCAGATTTTTATCAAAGGATTCCCCACCCAATACAAATGTACACTTCACCCTGGGTTTCTGTGTTGTTACTTTGTGTACTGTGTTAACTGTGACTGTGTTGTTCTGGAAGCCAAAGCACCCGAATGGGATGGCCTGTGCAATTATCTGCCCTTTTGGCAAGAATGTGCGTGGGTGAATACAACGCAGCCAGAGGATGAGGCGCTTGGGACAGTTAACAAGTCACCCAGGAAGAACCTCAATCTCTTGCGGAGTGTGTTTGCAGTCCCCAACGATGATGTACTTACTGCACTCTA
This sequence comes from Prinia subflava, assembly GCF_021018805.1. Lineage (NCBI taxonomy): Eukaryota > Metazoa > Chordata > Aves > Passeriformes > Cisticolidae > Prinia > Prinia subflava. The sequence continues at coordinate 7,845,829 of NW_026960606.1, forward strand.
CCAATGGCCAGTCGCTGACACTGCAAGGATCTACGGTAACAAAATGCCAGTCGTGGTCACTTAGAATCAGAGGCTCTGTGATCTGCAACCTGTAAGGTTCATAAAGAGAATTAGTTGTTAAAATGTGTTTTGCAAGTTCAAATTCAGGAGAGAGAAGTCTCCAGTCCGGTGTGTTTTCACAAATTAGTTGACCCCCTTTTGGCCCCCCCTCCTGGTCCACCCGATTAGAGTCCTCGCGCTGGGTGGACCAGAGCTCCCCCTTTAGTTTTTTGGCTGTTGCTGCAAAGGTGGAGGAGTCCCAGGTGTTCGGGGCGTTGTCGTCTGACCTTGGTGTTTGTGAGGACAGGAGGCAGCCCAGTGTCCTTCCTCTCCACAGAAGTAGCATTGCTGTTGTTGCTTGCCACGGAAGAACGAGCGGCGTTGGAAAGGCTTGTGCTGCGTCTGGCCTGCAGGGGACGCTTGAGACACACGTGGAGGTCGTGGGAGAGAAGATGCCAGAGGTGGTCGAGGCTGAGTTCCACAGCTGAGAAAAGGGACCTTGACCTAACACACTTGGAGCATGGAATGAAGTCTGCGGGGTGGATCTAGAGGAAGACTTAAAATTGCTGAACGACACAAATCATTTGCATTAATAAATGCGATTTCTTCCAAAATCTGATCCCTTACACTCTCATTCCTGACCTGCACTTCAATTGCACGGGTCAATTTCTCCACAAAATCTACAAAAGGCTCAGCTGGACTCTGTTTGATCATGGTATAAGGTGGCATGGGAGCATGGGTTTGGAGGCTAAAAAACGCTTTGCAGGCTTGATCTCTAATTGCTGTGAGGGCTGCAGAGGGAATCAGTGAGGCTTGTGTGGAAGGAGAAATCCACTGGCCTTCACCACAAAGGATCTCAAGGGACATCGCATTCCCTTGTCCATCCACTGCGGTATCTGGCTGTTGTAAAAGGCGTGGAAGTGTTTCCCGCACCAGCTGCTTCCATGCCGCTTCCCAGAGTTTGAACTCTGTAACATTCATGAAGCATGAAAACAGCTGCTTTAAATCAGCAGGAACAACTGCCGCATTAGAAAGATCGGCTGTAAGGAGACCACGGAAGTACGGGCTTTCCCTGCTGTACTCTTTGTGGGCTTTACAGAGATCTTTAATGATTTCTTGGGACAAAGGTTGCCAATTCGGACTGTCACCGGTGTTCCCCTGGGAGTGCCTGAATGTCACCGGAGCAGCAGTAAAGCAAGCCTGTTGATTTCCTGGTTCTCAGTTGTTTACTTCCCGGTTCTGACCGTGGGAACTGGAAGCATCACCGTGGGAACCAAACAAACAAGATGGCCGGCTTCCGGGGTGGGGACATGCCAGGGACTCTGCCTGTGGCCCCGCCTGGCAGGTGGGTCCGTGGGCGGGCTCGGGGGCAGGGCAGGTGGGTGGGAACTTCGGGGCGGTGGGAGGGGTAGAGGACGGGAGGGGGTGGGGTGAAGGGGAAGGGTGGGGAGAACGAAGAGGATTGTGGGGACAAGGAGCGGGAGATGGTGAACGGGCCACGCCGTCCCCTCCATCTTGGACGCCACAGCCACTATCACGAGGCTTCTGTGACGCAGCAACTTTAAAATAAACTTTTGGCTTGGAACTGGGAGAAATCGAGGTGGGGGAAGGACTTCTAGACGCCGGGCCAGGGCTCCTAGAAGCATCCCGCGCAGTCCGGCCCAGACTACGCAGGCGGGGGGAACAGGAATTTTGAAAAAAGCCAGGGCTGGTAGACCTTTTGTCTGCCGCTTTCCTTAAAATTCCTCTTTCGTGGGGAGAGGGTTTGGGGCTGCGGGAAGGGCGAACCGGGGCAAGCTGTCCTTGCAATGGCTCTTTTTCGAATTCTCTGAATTGCACAATCAAAGCCGCGAATTTTTGAGGATCTCTGCTTTTTGCATATGCCAAATCTGCCAATTTCTGCTCCGCAGTGCTCCAAAAATGCGGGCTGCGGGCATGTGCTCACGAGATTTCTGGGAAGATCACACAGAGCCATTGCGAAAATCGCTTTACACAACTTTTAGAAAACCTAGCTTTCTTAAATTCTAACAACTCAACCAGAACCTTAAAAATCCCATCCTGTACCGACGAGGAAGAGGCACCCATCTCTTTCCCCGTTTAGATCTTAAATTCAGCACTTTCCCAAACTGAGATTGAGAAAATAAATGTTTAAAAGAAAAAAAAACGCTGCTCTTTTAAAAGACCAGCACCTCCGCACTCGCTAAATCTGCGAACCCAAGACCGGCGCACAGCACGAAAAGAAAAGCAGCTGCCAGCAACACGTCCCTTCCGAGCCTCCACTGTCCGCCACGTGAGCCGCTGCACACACACGCGCACACGCCCTCGAGCACAAAAACCAAAAACCAAAAGAAAGAAAAGCGCCAGGAAAAACCAAAAACCGGCGAAGGAGCAAAAGCGCTCCGCTCCTGGTGGTCGCGCGACCAGCCGTCTGCAGACTCTTTCCAATGTCACGGTGCTGTGTTTCGAGACTTCAGGGTCTCCACGCACGGCCAGCCCGGGACACTGTGACAAGGGATGAGGACCAGTTTGTGCGCCGTGCAACGATACTGATTCCTGTGGGTTCTTGTTTCGAGAGATCCTTGGCAGCGATGTTAAAGTGACAAGAGGCAGGATGGGAGGCAGTGAGGTAGCAGCGTTTATTGTGTGGCAAGCGGGTTATCACCGCGCCTGCGTCTGCTCTCGCAACTGCCCCGAGGGCGGTTCTGCGCAAACTTTTATCCAGATGGTGTCAGGGAGGGGTAAAGGCAAAACAACCAATAAAGGGGATTCTAGGGACCGTTACACAGATGCGATATTTAACTTTTGCCAACCAGGGGAGTGGGGAGAAATACAAAACTCGCTGGCTTCATGACTGACAGAAAACTGACAGTTACGTAACTTGCCACAGGGGTACACGTGGTTGAGAGGGAATAAAGGAGGATATAACAAACTTAATAAACCAAATTTCACACACCGCCACATTATCCCTTATCCATCACTTACTCCAACAATTATTGACTCATAGCCACTGGTAATTCCAACTATCCAGCAATCTTTGATAAAGGTTTTGTGTTGTTATCATGCTCTGAAATGTCTCCTCACCCATAAAGGCCTTGAACTACAGGCTGGGTAGTTGACACAGCCACGTTTTTGTGACCTTTTACTAGGAAGAGCTTAATAATTTGGAAGATGAAGGTTTTATAAGGATAGAAATGCTGAAAATGAGCCTGGGTTCAAAACTCCTGCCTCCTGCCCTGTGGGAGGAACTGTGTCCCACTCCCTTTGGTGAAGGGATATCTGTAGCAATCGAGGTTTCTTTTATCCTGGTCATTGAGTTTTGGAGAAAGTATGTTAAGCCAAGCCATGAAATAAAGCAGTCAGAACAAGGTAAAGAAAAAAACCCCCAAAACTACCACCAGCACCAAAAAAACCCCAATAAAGGAAAAAAAAACCCAAAAAAACAAACAAAAAAAAAAAACCACAAACCAGTGGCCAAGCTCCTTTCCTTCAGATCCTCTGCACTGCTGGTTTTGTAGGATACCAACTTTCTGTTGTGGTTTGTTCCCCACCAAATCATCCCTTAGATTTGTTCCTCTAAATTCGTTTACATTTTTTGCAGATTTATGTTTTCTTGACCATCAGTCTGTACCTGCATTCAGGTGCATTCAGGTACTGCTGCTCCCATTTAGCTTAGCAGGTGACCCAATGCCAGCCTGGGGCACTCCCCATCCTGGAAAAGGTCAAGCCACAAACAGCAGAAATAATTATTCTGCTTTTTAAGTAACATGGGAAAAGAGGAAGAATAAGAGAGGAACAAATTCCCTACTCAGTTTTAACGCAGCAAGAATTCAAGTCAATTTAGCTCCCTGTGCTAATTAATACTCCCGAAGAGCTGTAAAATGTAACAACAGAGAGGATGAATTATTTAAAGGGGAGGTGACCAAGAGAAATCTGGATGAACACAATACTGCCTCTACTTTTGATTTTCAGGCAATAAATTGCATTAAAAATGGTGGAAACGTATTGAAGATTTTGGTAAAACTTTGTTCTCAGCTGTAAAGAGTTGTGTTTCTGTAGAGATATCCTGTGCTGCAGGACAGGGAAGGCAGGGCAGGAAGGGTAAATTAGGAAGAAAAATAAGATTTCAATCCCAAATGGATGAAACTTGAGATAGAAATGCCTATTTTAGCCCCTAACTCTAGATTTTTAGAGAGAAAACAAATGATGGTGGTGGTAGTAGTAGTAGTAGTAGTGCAATGAATTTACTTATTCTGTAAATCAAGAGCTGGATATTTTCCTTGATATTTTGTAATTTTATTGAAGGAAAAGAATAGAAATCTTTTCAGTGCTTCAGGGGATTGATACAGGTTACATTGCTGGCTTTCAGTCTAGTTTCTCCCTCACCAGCCTTTGGAATTCAGTGGGACTGATGGATTACATAATTTCAGGAATTAGGCCCTAAATTCTGATGTCTACAAAGCATAAAAGAGCTTGAATTGTATATATTTTTCCCTCAACCTGCAATATATTCCTCAAAGACAATAGAAAAAAATCTTATTAAATTGTCTTTATTTGGAGGTACTTTAATATCAGAGATTTGCTTCCAGCTGAGAAAACATTTGTTACAGAACTAAAAATGTTTGATATGCTACTGTATCAGATCAAGTTTGTTAGTGCACAGTGGCACAGTGCTGATAATTGAAGAACTCACAGGATTTTCAGCAGTAAAAGATCCCCAGTGAGTGCTAAGCTCAGTGGGAAAATGGGATGTATAAATCTGCAGTGAGAGCAGAGGAACAGGAGGGGAGCAGCTCTGCACTCAACCCTGGGAACCCCAAACCACCACTGAAGGACATTAAAGAGAAATAAAAGGAAAGAGATGATGTCTTGGGGCATAAAAGCTGTTTTCAAAGAATTTTCTTGTTAAATATAATGTTGGACAAGAGCCCACAGAAATTCTCAGCCCACTGGACACTCCTGCTGTCGCTTGGCATGATCTGATCTAGTGAAGGAATCAGCCTCCAGCCCTGCCTTGTCCTGGAATACCTAATTCCATGAGAAGTGGTCACTGGAGATATTGAGAGAGATGGGAAAAGTCCAGGCAAGACAACCATGGCCAAAGTTGATGGATAAATTGGTTTTGTATGGTGGGATAAGGAACATCAGCTTATGAAGGACTGATGGCTACAGTAAAGGTTTGTTATATCCTGAGTTAGCCAGCCCTGGGTGATTTCAGGAGGAATGATGAAGGTGAGGCTGGAAAGAGACAGAGACAGCAATGCCACCAGAGGAATGTGACAAACTCCAGAGAGCAAAGGCAGTGCCATGGAGGGGGAGGCCACTCAAGCACCTGTTGTGACAGCTGTGACTAAGCATACAATGACCAGATCAGGGTGAATAATGAGACAATCTGCTCATTTAAGAGTGGATATACAAACCCAGCAGGGACATGAAACTGTTTTGCCTTGTTTTACTGATAATGTGTTATTGGAGTCATGTCTGGCTGTGTCCTAGAGTGGGTTCAAAACAATTACTAACATAACACAGGATATATTTAAGTCAGGGAAAAGCAGGGAGGGAGAAATGTGTGTATCTCAATTTCTGGTTAAGAAGGAAAATGAAATTATGTTTTTCTGAATAGATTTATTGATTCCCATTTTTCCAGCACAGGGATCTCCGTATCAAGGGCTGGATCCCCCTTGCAAAACTTGAACTGGAAAGTAATCAATAAATGAGACTAAGCCCTGTATCCACCCCTTCCCAGCTGCTGGTTACTACCCTAATAACCACTAATTATTCTAATAGCAAACTTCTTAAAAATAACTCAATCAATGCATTCTCCAAAAGTTGGAGCCCATCTCTGGATGCCTCCAGCCTGGTCTGTGGTGGCCAGGCAATATTTGATGCAGGCCCTGAAGTGCTTTTCTCTTGTAGTGCTCTGCTTTAGGAGTGGTCAGGTGTCTTCTGGATCAACTTTGGGGTTGATTTTGAGATGGCAAATGCACTGCTTTTACAAAATTTCATCCATAGGTGAAAGAAAATTGTGTTTTCTGCTCACAGAGCAGAATAACGTGCAGGACAACAGGGAAAACAAAAGGAAAAATTAAACTCCCAAAGCCAAGAAATAGCAGAGTCCAGGGCAACTGCCTGTGCTGCAAACCTGATTCACAAGTAATGGCATTCCATGAAAGAGTGACCACCTCTGCTTTACTTTAAATGAAAGCCATATTGAGAAACTTGGAATACAAAGACAAGATTTGTGGAATATAAATACCTGGTGGGTGCAGCCAACCAGCACAAAATATCTTTGGAGGGAGCTGGAGCTCAGTCCCTGCTGGAGTTCCCTGTGGCTACAGATCATCGTGTACAGGGAGTAATTACAGCAGGGTTTGTCAGCTAATTTGGTAGAGGGATGAATTCTTTATCTATTAATCAATGTAGGGAAGCATGAAGCACCTATAAACCATTCATCCCACTTTAGCTTCTTGTTTACCTTTAATTAGAGTTCTGATTTGATTGGGAAAAATGGAGGTACCTTGGAATAGAGAGGTATTGACTGGAGCATCTTGGGCAGCACTTCCTGCTGGGGTATCCTCAGGGAATTGGGTCAACTAGTTTGGATTTTGATTTCCAAAATGAGCACCCACAAATTGCTCACAGGGTAAGACCTCTAAATCAGAGGTAAATAAAAGGATGGTTACAGTGCCAGCACCTCACCAATGAGAAGGAAGTTTGTAGAAGCATGAATGAATTCATTTTTAATTTACACCTGCTGTGGGTCACCCCTCTTTTCTCACTTTTCCTATTCCTTTATTGTTATATTTATGTACAAGGAGGATATTTATTAGGAAAATTTCAATTCTTCACCTATTTCTTTATCTGCAGTTGAAACAGAATGAGACCAATGTTTTTATTATTATTATTTTACTTTTTTTTCCCTTTTAAAATTGTTTACCTTTTCTTCCCAGAATTTCCATGAGGATTATAGGTAAGGCTGTAACACCTATACAGAGTTATGGGATGTTTTGTAACTGTTGTGTTGTGTGTGATGCAGATAAATGCAACTGCAAGCACAGGAAGTCCCAGTGGGTCACTCGCATTTCATTTCATTTTAGCTTGACTTTAAATCAGTGATATTTAAATTTTTTTTATAAGAGAATTCTTTAAAATGCTTTTATAAAATGGAAAGTCCTGGTTAAACCTTGGAGTCCTACACGCAAGTGTGGAAATCTGCAGCTTCACTAAAAACTGTGCAGTAAATGTGCCATTCCTTGGTGCATGCTTATTATGGGTAAATATTGTTCTCTGGGTAGTGCCTAGAAATTGCAATTAATTTCAAATACGCCCTCTTTTTTTCCACGTATGCAGATTTCAAATCTGTGCCTCCACCGGTTTTGACGCTGTGCAATGAAGCTCTCAGATGTCTGGCTCTTCCGAGTTGTGAAATGAGAAAACAAACAAACCAAACCATTCCAACCCTGTCAATCTACTTCTCAGTGGACAGATGCCCTGGTGCCAGAAAAGCTTCATCCTGTGATCCCACACCTCTTGGCAGTGCCAAAAAAAAAAAAAAAAAAAAAAAAAAAAAAAAAGCCAGAGATCTACTGGACACAAAAGCACGACGGTTCCTCACCTCAAAAAAAATGGTGTTTATGGCTACACTGGAGCTCCTGGGTGGGGCTGTGTGGGGAAATGTGTGCAGCCTCTTGTTCTTGCATTCCTGCTCTCCAAGATAATCCATCTGATCTGTTCCTGGAGCAAGGTGCCTCTGGGCAGTGATGGATTAACTGGTGAGGATCCAGGTTTGTGCATTGAGGTTTCTGGAATGAGCCTGGTACATTGGTAGAGTTTGTGGATTGCACCATTAATTAATTAAATGGTATTGTTAATTATGGTTTTAAATATTTTATTGGGTGCTTATCTAGTGGGAATTGTCTAAACTTTCAAAGGAAAATGGAGAATTTGGGTTTAAACACAGACAGCTCTCTGAGCTGTCTATGGCCATGTCGCCTTGAAGGCCATCACTGGAGCTCCCAGGTCAGGTGTCCTGTTAGGCTCAGGATTTTTTGGAAGGGGATGAGGCTCCAGTCTGGTCTGTCCAAGCAGTCCAGGGGACATCTTGGTGGGCACCATTGCAACAAAGCCCAGCCTGGTGCTGCCAAACCCCCCAAGATGCACAAAACCACCCTGGAGGTCTTGCAAGGTGGGTTTAAAACCCTGCAGATTCCACTGAATTTATTGTACAGCAAACTGGCACTGGCTGAGCCAATGACCTGGTTTGGTACAGGCAAGGTTTTCTTTTTGGCTAATGATTTGTTTTTAGTGTCACACGTGGCATCCCAAGAAGCTGCAGCATTCAGGCCTTTTTAATGAATTCCTTTCCTTTGCATATTAGTGGGAATATTTCCACTGCTGCAAACACCATAAACAGTTTCCACATTGGGGTGTGTTATACTGCCACCAGAATTGGTTCTTCTGATGATTCATTTCTTTTATGCTGAGAATTCAGGACCAGTTCAGCTCGGTTTTATGCATCATTAGAGAATTACAATTACTTTGCTATAGTTTCTTTCTGGAAGCCTATGTCTCATGGTTAATGCTATGGGAGTCCTGTTGTGTAGAGGCTGCTCTAAGCCACCTTATAGCAATAAAGCATTTGAGAAGGATTTGGAAATATAAGTGGCTAAATTCTCCATGCAGTGCCTGTAATGCTGTTATCCCTTGCTGAGCTTGAGTTGAAACACTTTTTTTTTTTCTTCCCCCCAAATTAGAAAAAAAAAGTGCTGTTTCTTTGAGAGGTTTTGAATCATTTACATGTAATTTTTTTTGTTGAACTGCTGCAGTCAGAAATGAGGAATTGTGCAAATTTCAATTTGAATTTCATGATCCTTAAAATACATTTAGGTTGTATTAGTATATAATGAAATAAGGCCTCCTCATTTTATTTCTTTTAATTTCACTTTTAAAAAGTCTAATCATTATTTGGGACTTTATTTTGGTTTTTGTATTTTATGTGTGTTGCTGAAGTCAGTAAATTTCACAAGCTTTGCCCTTGCACAATAAGCAGTGGATCTGCACATTATACTCCACATAACTCACAATTTACATAAATACACTTTTGCACTGAAACAAACATGATATGCAGTGAATAATTTGGGCCTGATCTAAAGGCCATTAAAATCAATGAAAATATATCAAATTAACATTTATAGCCTTTAGATCAGGCTCTAAATGGCCAAATTACAGTTATGGAGTTTCCCATTTACATACGTGTGTGCTGCATTTAATGTATTTTATGGAATTGAAATTACTTGGTCCTCTTTTTCATGCTTTTTTAGGCTAAGAATTTGCCGAGGGCATCAACAGCAGTTTTCCCAGGCTCCAGCACAAGGATTATGTAGTCAATCCACAAATTACTCAAATCTTTGAAGAAAAGGAGATGGTTATCAGAGAGGCTTTGACAGACAGCAAGGACAGGAGTGCTATCTACCTTTTTCCATCAGAGATCCCCATTCCCTCTCATTAACACACTCAGGACATCAGCACAGCCATCAGGCCCGAGGGAATCGCTTCCAACTTTTAAGGGAATATGCACAAGACCTCGCCGCTGCGTTGTTTCAGATAGATCAAACCAGATTTGTCTCCTGTAAGGTGAGAAGAAAGGCTGGGGCACAGCAGCATTAGGGGAGAGACAACGATTGCAGGGAATTTTCAAATCCATTGTTACATCTTGGTAATCTTTCTTCCTTTACAGGGTTCCTCAATCCCACTGAGGATGTGATGTGAAAGCTGCTGCTGCTGTAAGTGGGAAAAGGAGATGCCTCTACCTGCTCTCTCCCAGTGCCCTGTAATGAAAAATGCGTTTGGAGCAACACTGGAAATAAGACATCAAAATATCTGATTAAACCTCTTAGGAAATTCTCACTAATCACCTTCTCTGCTCTTGATGGAATGTATTTATGCATTATAAATATACTTACTATGTGTGTGTGCTCCATAAATCACACCCAGCACTTGTATATGATGTATAAGCACATTCTATAGAACACACACAAATACAGATGCCAAGCTCCCACAGAGTTCATCACTGAAAAATGTCTGAAGGATCTGATCCTTAATATTTAATGAGCAAGATGCTATTTGCTTCCTCAGCTTTTATCTCTGGTTTGGCATAGTCATTAAATTTGTTGTTTCCTTGCAAGATTATATAATTTATGACCTAATTTTAGACTTTTGTGTAACCGCGTTGAAACACTCATGGCATATCCCGATTTCTTCACACAGAGCGTTCCAGCATTAGACACCAGCTCCAACACGACTTCTGTGAGCTGCCCATAGCAAGGAGTTACAGGCATGAAAGGAAAACAGCCCAACAATATTAAGGCAGCATTAGAAAATTAGTTGGGGGGGGGGAAAGTGTCCCTGCAAAAAATATGATTTAGCAGCATTTCCAAAGCTATCTGTGGTGTTGGCAGGAATCCCCATGTAAGACAGGCAGCACCCAGCAACTCCTATTACTGAAAATATTTTCATGCAGCTGCTTCTGACTTTCAGACCACTCTGGGACAGCAGCCTGCAGTGCAGGGAGGGGTGTCTGGAGGTGGGGAAGGATGACACTCAGTTGTGGTGGTGTGTTTTTCTTTATGCATATTTTTGTAAACCCTTTTGAATGGTTTGTTCCTGTTTCCCCCCTGACATGTATGGTTTTACCCCAAGTTTTCTCCTCCCTTGTCCAGCTGTCATTCACCCCCAGACTCACCTGTTATCTCATCTACATAATGTCAATCCTCCCCAATTCCTACCCCTTGTTCTGGAGAATTCCCTATCAGTCCTAAACCCCTCCCTGGAATTCCCCTGTTTCACGAAGCCCCGTTGGTCCGTGTAACCCTTTCCACTCCCTTTGTCTTATCTATTGGTTGTCATATTTTGAGTCCCTCCTTAATCTCCTCCCCATTGTATCTCTGATTGGTTGAAGAATTGCGTCCTCCCCCTGTTCCTCCCCTGTTTAAAAGACTATGCAAGACGTGGGCTTTTTGGTTGTTGTCTCTGCCCCCCTCGGGGAATAAACTTCTTTGAGAAGCACATGAAAAGCTCCTTCCTGTTCTTTGCCCCAATCCTTGGCGCAGCACCACTGGCTGCCATTGAGAGCAGACAGCTCTGCTCTGCACCACCACTTGGGTCAAAGCCGGACCCGGAGCGGCCACTCTAGGTGCATGCCAGAGAGTGAGAGTGTTAGAAATGAAAATCCATACTCCAATCTTTAATCAAAATTTTAGTTATTTATTAAATTATGTTTGACAAAAAGCGAGCAAGCTGCGCTGGGTGCGCGGGGAGTCTGCACTCTACCAACATGCACCCCGACTGTTAGTTCCGCAAATATTCATTCCATACACTCATACATATGCATAAGCATTTCTCAGCAGTTCTCAGTAGCTCCCCCTCCCCCCATTTCCCGTTGTGGTGCCTATTGTCTTGGTATGCTGCATGAGCTTTTTCTTGGTGGTCTTTCAGCTCTCTCTTATGGTTGTTGGAAGGAAGTCTTCCTTATTCATTTTGTTGATCTTTAGGTTCTCACACAATTTTGCTTGTATAAGCAGTTTACATGTTTGCTCAATTTCTCATCTATTGTTTACCATATTCTGTCCATCTGTTTCCCCTCTCAGTCTTATCTTGTAGTTCCTCAGAATTCATCTCTGTACCAGTCTTTATTCCCACGGTACAATCTCATCATTATATATAATTTTCTCTGACACGAATCACAGTAATACCTCTCACAAGAGCTAGCTGGGTTTCTCCAGCATTGCATCACTCAGTGCTTTAAAGCCACTGCCAGCCCCTCACCCTCTGGAATTTCCTCCCAGAGCCAGCCCAGCTGATTTTTTGCTGCACAAGGTTTTGCCGGATAACTCCAAAATGAATTATTCTAAAGCTGCAGCCACATTTTTTTTTGTGTGTTTTCTGTATGTTTAGAGTAATTCAGAGATGCTATAAATACTGCCATGAGCTTCAGGTATTCTGTCAATTTAAACCATATTGTTGGGACCAGTCTTTCATCAAATTTAATATATTGGCTGTTGCATTAATGCACTTTGAGAGCATTTTATCCTGCTGTTCCATAGGGAAGTGGCTTGTGGTTGAGGAAGGATTTGATGTTTCCTTTGTGCCTGTAGTGCTGTTTGGAGGAGTTTTCCTCTTTGTCCACCTTATCCTGAATATCCCACAGGGATGGCAGAGTTCGGATGCTGCATCCTCAGATCAGCAGTAGGAACACAAGGGACACCCCTCTAACACAACAATTTCATGTACAGGGTGAGGGGGGTGCCTACATGAAAGAAAAAGCATCCTCATGAAAAGGGGACATTAATTCCTGAATTTAATAAAATTGGAGAGTTTGTCTCCTTGGCTTTAATGAAGCAGTTCCAGGAAAGCAGCAGAGAACAAAGTGTTTTCAGTATCACATAATTCAAGAGTAAAATCATAACTCAAGTTACCACTGCAGGCACTTCTGGCCTTGGGAAACCTATGCTAATATTTATTATTATATGATTGACCTCTGATTTCTTCATCATTTACATTAGCAACCCTGATATTCTTATTAACATCCTTTAAATCATAGAAGCAGGTGTCAACAGTACACAAAGTCACATCCTGCAGATTTTTTATTTACTTAGTCCATTTTTCCTGGTTAAATAACATTGTGAGATGCAGAATCTCACTTCCACCAAGCCTCTAGGGGTGTATGTAATCATGGAATGCATTTTCTATAATCTCACAAAATGAGTCAATCCTATCAGAGGTACAGTTTTACAAAGTCAGTATTTCACTCCCATCACTGTCTGACATCATCTTCCACACAGCACAAGAAAATATTTACTTGGGTCTTTGACATGAATTGCCACAAAGGCTTTGGCACAAAAATTGAAAAGCAAAAATTAAAATGGAATAACTTGATTGAATGAATTTAGCCTCTTTTCTGTGTGCTGGATTTAGATGTCAGACGATTTCTTATAATGTTTGGGATGGACATGGACACCTCCAATCCCTGTTCTTCAGTTAGGTGCCTACACATGGATCACAGAGTTGCCCAGAATATCCAAAGCTGGAAGCTGATCCTCTTCCCCATCATCTAAATATTTTCTTTGCATAAGTAAGCAATTCTCTGGATGAATTAAGACACTGCAATAATTTTCCAGGTGCAGATGAGATGCCAAGGGCAGCCTGGGGCTTCTCACTGCCTTCACCAGAGTTGATAAAATTGTATTTATCCACAGACTGTGTAACCAAATTTCTTAGAGATCGTGGGCATGATGTGCTGTGGAATGAGATTTGAGCTATCCCAAACTGGGCCTCAGATTTGGGCCTGTGTAGAAGTAGATAAACCTGTGGCGCAGTTAGAAATTAGGTTAAGGTGTGGGCATAGACTGTATAGGACAATTAGAGTGAAGATACAGTAGCTGCCTTAAACTGAAATAGTTTACATACTTGTTCACGCTGAATGCCAATAAGAATGTGTAGCAGGAACAGGATAACTTAGATCATAAGGCAGAGCTATCCACAGCTGGGCCTCAGACCAGGCCTCAGGCCAGGGCCTAGTAGGCCTAGTACGTCCAGCATACGTAGTACCAGATAAGGTTATCTGTTACTGGGAATGTGTTAAGGTAGGGGTGCTACTAGCATGGAACAGTTACTGAGGAAACACGGTGGCTACCTTAAACTGCAATAGCTTACATACTTCTGTATGTCCACTGCCTATCACAGTGCACCTGCTAAATGTAAACGACTCACTCTGTATATAACCCATGATCTGGGTGAATAAAGGGGAGTACGTGCTGCAAACCATACTGGTTGGTCTCACGTCGCTCTAGTCCCCGGTCTTACCAGAGCTCAGCTTTCATGAATGTACCTGTAACTGTAAATTATTTTGCACTGTATAAAACCAGCCATTTCGGGAATAAAGAGGATAACGTATGTTGTAACCATATCGGTCGTATTGTACGTTGCTCTGTTCCAGCTTCCATATAGGGACCCTGGTTTCATTTTGGTGCCTGAACCAGGGACCACTTTTTACTTTTTATTTTTGCTTCGATGCAGGTTCTATTTGATTTTATTACGCTTTAATGCGGATTTTATTTTGAATTTTTAATTTTTCGTTTGAATATGTATCTTGCTTGAATGCAGTGAAAGACTCTGGAGCTTGGGTCTTGCTCAGTGTGCAAAATTCGGACTGAATATCCGAACCGGCCACGAGCAGCCCTGAGCTCACAGAGCTGGGGCTGGAAGCTTCGCCTGTCTGCTTCACCTGGCTGGGAACAGCGGCACGCAGTGGAAGGAAGAGGTAAGCGGCTGGCTGTGCGTGAAAGAAAAGAATTGAAACTACATAATGGAGAAGGAACTTCACGCAGCTGTGCAGCTCTTCGCTACAATTGTCTCTAAAAGGGGCGAAAAATAAAAGAAACTGATATAGAGCGATTAACCCTATGGGCCAGGAAAAAAGGAAAGCTAAACCAGCCATCGCTTCTTTTTAGTGAAGCAGAATGGAAGGAAATAGGTGAATTATTACGGGACTGTGCTATCTCGCAAGGAAAAGAAAGTAAGTTAGCAAAAGAGTTAGGTGTGATTTGGAAAAAGTGATAAATACCTTGCAAACATTCGCTGCTGAACGGCGAGCAGCCCAAGCCGCCATCCAGGCTCTGGAGGGGGCAGTTCCTCCTCCATCCAATCAGGGGGTGCCTCTTTCCGAGGCAAAAAAGCTGAAAAAACCATCTAGAGTTGCGAGGTTTTTTGGTATAAATTCTACACATCCCATGAGAGGGAACACAGCTCTGGTGTGCTCCTCTTTGCGTGAGGTAATGGATACAGCAACGAGCCATGTGAGCCGATCACAGGAAGTGCTCCCCTCGGCTCCTGGAGAGAATGAAAGCAAACAGGAAATGCCCCAGTCCCCAGGCTCAGGGGGCATGGCAAAAGATGAGGAGGCAGGCGGGGCTGAAGGCAGGGCCGAAGGCGGAGCAGGGCAGGCACAAGTGACGCAGCAAGGAGGCGGAGTTGGGGGCGGTGCAGAGAGTGGGGCGGCGCCGATTCTGTCTACACCGGAAGACAAGCTGATGTCACCGGCACATGTGACCAAAACAAACATGGCGGCCCCCATTACTACTTCCGGAAACTCGGACCTGGTCTGGTCCGACGTTCCTGCACCCCTGCAGCCGGCACCAGCACAGCCTGTCACCCACCCACAGGCAGCCCATTGCCCCCTGCCAGAATCTGACTCAGACGGAGAAGTTTCTGAGCCCGACGTTCGTTGCACACCCCGGCCATCAGAAAAATAATAACTAAACTCGCCGAGCTTTCCAATCGCCAGAGCCAACTTGAGCAAGCAAGCAATTGCAGCATCCAGGATTTCTCCACATAAAATGCACAATTTACCAGCTTTCCCTTCTCTGCAACCCAACCAGGCATTGCCGCCTGCTGCCCAGCAGATGGCGCTGCCTGCCACCCAAACAGACCCAATTCAAAAACGCTGGGCTGGTGTTTTAAAGGAAGCTATTTTAGATGGCGATTTTAAAGCTGCTAATTCCATTGTCTGCCCAGTCATAACAGAGCAAAACAACTCTAAACGGGAACCACATGAATGAAAAGTCTTACAGTCTGCCAAACCAACTGTCATAAATGATGGTATTAGGTCCGAGGCAGCCAAAAATATATTTTTACGGCTAATCTCCTTTGTCCGGCAGATTGTTCCAGCATTGCATCTTTGCTATTGACACCCTCACAATTTCTTTTTTTTGAGAGGGAATGGAGACATTTAGCCACCAAAGAGGCAAATAAGCACCAAACAGTAGGGGACCCATTTTATGGAATCCAGCCAGATATGTTAACAGGACAGGGTCCTTATGCGACAACTAATGTACAACTGACATTTCCACTTGAAATCCATCAGCTGTCTCAGGCATTGGCCCACAAAGCTTTATTATTGGTGCCAGATAAGAAAAAGCCTGTGTCATATGCAAATATTAAGCAGGGAGCCACTGAACCTTATGGCCAGTTTATTGATCGCTTATCTGCAGCCTTGAAAGATGCCCCAGATTTACCCACAGATGTGCAAGAGCATCTGTTTCATTCTCTTGCTTTTGAAAATGTCAACGCGCGCACCAGGACTGTGTTAGCTTCCCTTCCCCAAGGCTGTGGGGTCAATGAAATGTTAGTAAGAGCAACCAGAGCAGAACAGAACAACCAAACGGCAGCATTCACAGCAGCTATGCAAGATGCAATGCAACAACAGGGACATATCGCAGCTGCATTGACAGGAAAAAGCATCAGCCATTCCAGCAACAACAGAAGACCAGCGTCTGGCATTGTTTGCTTCCGCTGTGCTGATACAGGCCATTTCAAGCGAGCCTGTCAAAAGACTGTGTGGTGTCACAAATGTAATGCAGACACCCATGCCACTGAAGCTTGTAGGAAGCAGGGAAACTTCAAAACCAGTGTGCTAAGGCAGCGCACCAAGACACAAATCAGTGCCTTGACCCACAAGACCCCAAAAACGGTTTCTTAGGTAAGAACAGGCCCGCCACATGAGGAAGTCTTGGTGTAGATATAACAACAGCAGAAGAAGTTACCTTACAAGACAAAGAAGTAACCCTGATTCCCACCAATGTATATGGACCAATGTACAGCACAATCTCTCTAGTTGGAGGTTTGTTGCTAGGAAGATCCTCCACAGGCAAACAAGGTGTAATTGTGATTCCAGGAGTCATGGATGCAGATTACACCGGACAAGTGAAAATAATGGCTTATGCTTTGCATCCACCTGTAACCATTCCAAAAGGGAGCAAAATTGCTCAAATTATCCCATCTGAAAATATTTTACCACATCGTCAGCGACCAAAAGAGCCAACTGAACAAGAAAGAGGAGATGGGAGCTTTGGATCAACCAACCACAATGTCTTTCGTACAGTAAGCCTGAAAGATCACCCACGAATCACAGTGAAATTACAACATGGTGACCAAATCGTCACCCGATCACCACTTCTCGACACGGGCGCAGACATTTCCATTATAAATCAAATGCACTGGCCACCTGATTGGCCTCTGCAATCTCCCTACACCCACGTTGTAGGGGTGGGCAGCATGAGTGTCACCTCAATGAGCGCAGATCCTATCAGTATTATCTTTCAAGACAATCAGGTCATTATGGCTCAACCCTACGTTATGCCTTTGCCCGATGAACTTCCAGGGTTGCTAGGCAGAGATGTGCTTTCTCAACTGGGAATGGTTCTAACCACTGACCAGCATTTTCCTTGATGGCCACTGCAGAGCAGGCACCCATTTTAAAAATCACCTGGTTGACTGAAACTCTTGTATGGGTCGAGCAGTGGCCAATGACAGAAGAAAGGCTGCAAATTACTAAGCAATTGGTACAAGAGCAACTAGAAGCAGGTCACATTTGACCCTCAGTGAGTCCATGGAACACACCAATTTTTGTTATCCCTAAAAAATTGGGAAAATGGAGATTATTACATGATCTCCGCAAAGTCAATGAACAAATGCAAGCAATGGGTGCTTTACAGCCAGGCCTGCCAGCACCGACTATGATACCTCAAGGGTGGAACATCGTAATCATTGATTTAAAAGACTGCTTCTTCACCATCCCGCTTCATCCACAGGACACTCAACGCTTTGCCTTCACTGTGACATCTATCAACAGGGCAGCCCCAGCACAGTGATATGAATGGACTGTATTACCCCAGGGGGGCCGGAACTCACCTACAATGTGTCAGTTATTCGTTAACTGGGCCTTGCAACCCATTCACCAGCATTTTTCTAGTGCAATGATTTATCATTATGTAGATGACATTCTTATTGCCACCAAACAACCATTGGCAGAAACAGATTCAAACTGGTTGATTGCACAATTGAAACATCGTGGACTGACTGTAGCTCTAGAAAAAACACAGCGATCAGCTCCTTGGAAATACTTAGGCTGGCTGATCACAAGTGCACAAATTCGCCCAGAAAAGATCACTTTACACACCAGCATTTCCACCTTGCATGATGCCCAGAGACTTTCTGGAGGCTTGCAATGGGTTCGTAACATTGTAGGAATCACCAATGATGATTTACAACCATTTTTACTGTGGCTTCATGGTAGTGATGCCAGCAGTCCCCGAAAGTGTACCCCCTAACAACAAAGAGCTTTATTTCAGGTATCAGAAAAATTACAACGTGGTTGGAGTGCTAGCTGCATAGAGCATCTTCCACTGTCACTTTTCCTGTCCAACGCTGATGCCTGTCCATTTGCTGTTGTTTTTCAATGGCAAAAGAAAAAGGGGGAACACCTGTCTAAGTTTAGGTCAACAGCAAGTGTGGTGGAATGGGTGTTTTTACCTGTGCAACCAAAGAGTCGTGTTATGACCAGAACAGATTCTCTTGCTGCATTGATAAAAAAGGGCAGAGACAGAATTGTAGAGATAGATGGAAATGAACCAGCAGACATCAGTGTTCCTGTGAGAAGTGAAGATTTAGAGTGGAAGCTGAGACATTCTGTCTCAATGCAAGAAGCATTGCTGGGTTTTACAGGTGTGGTTCACAACCAGCAGCCAAAAGGCCCGATGTGGACTCTAATCACACGCTATCAGTGGCTAGAGAGACCTTTGTGCTCCTTGACACCAGTTAAAGGCAGAACAGTTTTTACTGATGCCGGCCGAAAAACTAGAAGGGCTCTGTGTGTGTGTGGCAACAGTAAGGAGAATGGATGCAACATTTACTTAAGAGTGACGTGGGAGACAGTCTGCAAACCCTTGAACTGAGAGCAGTGTGTTGGGCTTTACAGACCTGGAACAAAGAACCACTCAATGTTGTTTCGGACTCTTTATATGTGGTTGGAGTCGTGCAAAGAATTGAGGATGCACTCATCAGGACCACCCAAAATCAGCGCCTTCAAGAACTGCTTTTGCAATTAAGAAGTGTACTGAAACAGCATCAGCATGCCTTTTGTGTCATGCAGATTCGCAGCCATCAGTGTGACAGCGGTTTGGGAGAAGGCAACGCATGAGCAGGCACTGCAGTCAGTTGTGCTGTCCATGTCCCTCCACAAAACAAATTTGTGAGGGCTTGCGACAGCCATGAGAATTTTCATCAAAATGCTAGGGCCCTGCGTCGACAATTCCAAATTTCCCTGAATGATGCACGGGGGATTGTGCGTGCCTGCCCTCAATGTAGTCATCATGGGCCTGGCCTTGGCCTGGGCATGAACCCAAGGGGAATGAAAGCCTTAGAATTGTGGCAGATGGATGTAACTCATGTTCCAGAATTTGGAAGATTGAAATATGTCCATGTCACTGTTGATACCTATTCTAAATTTATCTGGGCCACAGCGCAGTCAGGCGAAAGAGCTTTGCATGTTGAAAGACACCTGACCGTTTGTTTTGCAGTGATGGGAGTGCCTGTAGAAATTAAGACCGACAATGGTCCAGCCTATGTCGGTCAGCGAGTTGTTAGATTTATGCAGAAGTGGGGAGTCAAGCATACCACCGGAATCCCTCACTCCCCCACTGGTCAAGCCATCGTAGAAAGGGCTAATCAGAAGCTGAAAGAATATCTAGCAAAGCAAAAACAGAGTGATGAAACTGACATAACTAGTCGATGATCCAAGGTACTGTTCACTTTAAACTATTTGTGCCTAGCAGAAGGAAGAGAAGAGCCTGCAGTTGTCATCCATCACCATGCAGTGAAAGAAGGAAGACCACAAGCAATTCCAGGGCTTTATGTGTATCACAAAAACATGCGAACGGGCGAATGGCAGGGACCGAGTCCTGTATTATTTAATGGTCGTGGTTATATGTGTGTTTCCACAGGAGAAGCAGGACCTGTTTGGGTGCCGAGCCGATTTACCCGTGCGTGTCCGCAGTCAGAGATACCAACTAACAGTGATAACCGCAGTGACAGCAGTGATTTACCTGAAGCACCTCCTGAAGACACTGAGACTGCTGAAAATTAATTGTTAAATTAGAAAAAATAATCATACAGTTAGAGTTATAAGATTAAGTTTAGCGATAAGTCATTGTTAAGATTTAAGATTAGGTAATAAGCAGGTGCTGTTTGTTTTGCTTTTCTAAGAGAGACAACCAAAGCGATGAATAGAATGTTAGGTGTTGGAATGTTTATTTTACTTAATGTTTTAATAGAAAAAGGATCAGGAATGCTTGAAATTGACCCAAGACAAAATATGTGGGTCACTTGGGCTAATCGGAGCAAACAAGATTCGTTTTGCTTGTCTTTAGCCACACCATCAAATCCTTTTCGGACTTGCTTGATTGGAGTCCCAGTGGACTCCATGACAGAGTTCAGAACCTGGTCTCAAATCAAAATTAATCCAAAGAGTGTTTTAGGAACACAAGCTGTTGCCATTGCCCAAAATCTTAAAGTTGCTAGTACTGAGCCCCAGGAACTGGATCTTTTGGGTTCTGTACCCGGGAATTACTGCTTGATCTTTGGACATTTTATCATAAATTCAAGCTTGCTAATTGTAGACAAGTGGCAACTGAAAAATGGCAACACTTGGTTATCTCCCCAGTCCCCATTGTATTATAACTATACTGAATACTGCAACAATTGGACTGAGTCTGCGACATCATTAACAGATGTTGCAAGAAAATTACCGCCAGGGATCTTTCTCATTTGTGGAGATAGAGCCTGGTCTGCAGTGCCTCAAGAAGCTATAGGGGGACCATGTTATTTCTGTAAATTAGCATTGTTTGCTCCTAGCATTCATCAAGTTTTAGGGTTGTCTCAAAAGACCCGACGAGTCAAATGCAGTATGTCTCAACTAAGCCCCAACTGTAAAGATTGAGTTGAGTTATGGCAACCTGCAGCTGTGGTCTTGGCATCATTTTTTGCCCCAGGAGTCGCTTCAGCACAAGCCCTCACGCAATTGAAAAACTTAGCCTGCTAGATGGGTAAACAAATTAATATAACATCTAATCTACTAAGTGAGCTTGCCAAAAATGTTAATGATATTCGTCATGCAGTTCTTCAAAACAGAGCCGCAGTGGACTTCCTCCTTTTAGCTCAAGGGGATGGATGTGAAGAATTTGAGGGCATGTGCTGCATGAATTTATCAGACCATTCGCAATCAATTTACAAGCAGCTGTCACAGTTAAAAGATAACATGAAAAATTTGTAGTTGTAGACACTCCGTTTGACAAATGGCTTGGATCATGGGGTTTTACTGGGTGGATCAAGGATTTGATCCATTTTAGTATAGTGATACTCATTGTTATTGTAGTTATCTTAATTATCGTGCCTTGCTTGATACGATGTAGGCAAAAATTAGCCAGTCGTGCCTTAGCATCAGTTTGGGTAGCTCAAAAAGAAAAAGAGGGAACTGTAACCGAATTTCTTAGAGATCGTGGGCATGATGTGCTGTGGAATGAGATTTGAGCTATCCCAAACTGGGCCTCAGATTTGGGCCTGCTAGGCCTCAGATTTTGGCCTGTGTAGAAGTAGATAAGCTTTGTGGCGCAGTTAGAAATTAGGTTAAGGTGTGAGCACAGACTGTATAGGACAATTAGAGTGAAGACACGGTAGCTGCCTTAAACTCAGATAGTTTACATACATGTTCACGCTGAATGCCAATAAGAATGGACCTGCAACTGTAAAATATTCTGCACTGTATAAAACCAGCCATTTCGAGAATAAAGAGGAGAAGGTATGTTGTAACCATATTGGTCGTATCGTACATTGCTCTGTTCCAGCTTCCATATAGGGACCCTGGTTTCAAGACTGAATCTTTTTCAGATTGTTCTGGGGTTGAGTCAAAAAGTTTAAATTCTCTGTCTCCCATATCCACTGCTCACCTTCCTGCCTTGGTGCAGCTCCTGCTGCTGTTCATTTCCAGAGAGTACAGCCAAGGGCTTTTCAGCATCTCTTTGGGAAATGTTCCCCATCTGTGGAGCTGGGGAAAGTGGCACCCACCTGGAGAGGGCTGTCCTTGATCATCCTTGTCTCTCATCCATCATTTTTTTACTGACATTAGATTCTTCTGAACTTGTATTGCCTTAAAGGGTTTACCTGGCTCAGCAGGTGACAGGATTTGGGATGTTTCAGATAGATTTTGCATCATTTGGGACAAGTTTTTAAGGTTTGTGAGCCTTATCCAGTTGTCAGGCAGGTGGGTCCTCTTCCCCTCTGTGGGCATGTAGCCCTAAAAACACTCTCTTGATTTCTGGATGTCAGTGAGGGAAAAGGGTCAGAGCAGTCCCAGATCTCGTTCCTGAAAGCTGTCAGTGTGTAATAACCATCAGCAGCTTCTGTAATGACACAGGTTACAGCCACGGGACCAAACACCTGCAGGGAAGCTCCTCAGGTGAAATTCCCCTCGGCTCCAATCAGTTTTTTCCAGAACAGGGACCGCTGGCTGCGCTCAGGGTGATCCGCCTGCTCCTGGCTGAAGAGGCACTTCTAATCAACTGCTAAGAGACTTATTAGCAATGTAAAAAGGAATTAGAGGCAAGGAAGGTATTTTTCCTGGCAGAAATGTGCTTTGAAAAATTAGTTTTGCTGACAGGAGTAATTAGGTTAAACTCCTTGTGACTGTGGGTGCTATTTGTTGCCCCTTATCTTACCCAAGCAAAGGGTAGCAAACACTTTGAACTTTGTGAATAATTATTTCCGAAGTGTTGGATCTTTTTTTCTCTCTATAAATTCTTTAGAGAAAAGCTGTTTTCTAATCCTTTCTCAATCAATGCTTTTACAGCCTTTCCCCACTCTGGATTTATTTTCTTTCCCCTCTTTAGTTTTTAATATTTCGTAGATATTACAAAAATCTCTTTTAAGGGGGAGTGCAGAGCTTTTGCTCAGATTGGGAAAATCATTCCTAGAGCTTTAAGAAACTATAGAGAGAGAGAAAAAAAAAATCAAATAGAAGAACTTTATTGTGCACTGTGGCAGATGTTGGGCTGTGGTGTGATGTGTGTCCAGAGCCTGCCCAGTGTCCAGTGCAGGCTCCTGGACTTCAGTCTGGCTTCTTCTCACTCCAGATTCCTGGGGAGTGAAGGGGTTGGACCTTTTTTTCCTTCTGAGCTGAACCAGAGCCGGGATTTTCTCCTCCCTCCCCAACCCCAATCTGCCATTGCTCTTCCCCCTTCTGTGCTAAGGAGAGCAGCATCTTTTTCTTGCAAACACAATTTTTTCTCAGTTTTATTTCACTTTTGTGGCCACAGTAACAAATATTAATGCAGAATCAGGACAGAAAATGTCCCAGAGTGTGCACAGAGTGTGCAGTGCCAGAGCCTGCAGGAAACCCTTAAACCTGCATAAACCCAGGCCAGCCCAGGGATGTGGGAAAACTGAAATGCTGGAAAAGCAAGATATTATTTTCTCCAGCATCCTGGAAAGTTGTATGTGAATTCTTTTAGTTATCTGCTATTTATTTCTTTACTTATTTTGGCAAAAGACACAAATTATGAGAAATACCTCACTGGAGCCTGGGTTGTCCAGCATGGGGGAAGTAATCCCTGAGGAGCCCAGCTGGGACATTTCCTTCTTGTCTTCAAGTAGTGACTCAGGTCTTCCTTGATGTTAGGAGACTCCCACGAAGACTGATCTTCCCTCCTCCTCCTTCAAAGCCAGGGGTTTCAGGTCTTGG
This sequence comes from Prinia subflava, assembly GCF_021018805.1. NCBI lineage: Eukaryota > Metazoa > Chordata > Aves > Passeriformes > Cisticolidae > Prinia > Prinia subflava. The sequence goes on from NW_026960606.1 coordinate 7,869,491, forward strand.
ATGCCACCAGCAGATCTCCAGGTGCTTGGTGATGGTCTGTTCCCTGCCCCAGCTGAAGCAGGAAGGAATTTAAAATTTAGGATCATGGAATCATTAAAGTTGGGGAAAAACTTTAAGGTCATTGAGTCCAGTTGTCAACCCAGCACTACCTCCATGTTCACCTCTAAACCATGTCTCCAAGTGCCACATTCACAGGTTTTTTGAGCACTTGCAGGGATGGTGACTCCATCATTGCCTTGGGTAGCCCATTCCAATGCTTTACAACCTTTCCACGAAGAAAGATTCTCTAAAATCCAATCTAAGCCTCCCCTGGTGCAACTTCAGGCCATTCCCTCTCCTCCTGTCCCTGTTCTTCGGGAGCAGAGCCCTGGCTGTCCCCTTCTTTTCTCTAGGCTGAGCCCCTTTCCCAGTTCCCTCAGCCACTCCTGGGGCTCCAGCTCCTTCTCCAGCTCCATTCCCATCTCTGGACTCACTCCATCCCCTCAAGTTCTCTCTTGTAGCAAACGCCCCGACACCTAACAGCATTTGAGGAGGGGCTGATATATTTTTCCCCTGGAAGAAAAAAACAAAACAAATATCTGATTTTTTGAGAAGGCACCTTCCAGCAGAGCCCGGGTGGTAATGTCTGCGGTCCATGCCGTCCATCACCGTGGGAGCGGCTCCCGGGGCAGCGCTGGTGGCCAGAAGAAGCTGTCAGGGCCGGTGCGCCAGGTGGGCTGGGAGCCGTGCTGGCACCGCTCCCTCTGCATGGGGGATTTCTGCTCTGACAACTTTTGGCTCCTTTAGGTTCCTCCAGAGCTGCATGGAATATGTAATGTGCCCTGCACCAGGCTGACAGGGAACTTCAGTGTAGATTGCAAGGAGAAATCTGCATCACTTTGTTTTGTGCTGCTCCAAAATAATTTTCCTTGTTCCTGCAGCTCCTGTAAAGCCAGAAGAGCTCGCTCTATATTTTTTTCCTGATGCCTTTTTCTCCTCTGCTTACAAATATAAAAGCAGCTTTTCATGCTCCAAATCAGAGATAAATGGAAATCAAAATGGAAATCTTTCCACAAGGCTAATCAAAATGTGGCACAGGAAGCAGCCTTCAGCTAGTTCATTTTTGAGAGCTATTTTTAGACTACATTTTTATTTTGTCATTCCATATGGGAAGTCAAACCCATATGGTTTGGGAGAATGGAAGGTTGTGCTTTTATAGTGATCTTGCAAACTATCCCAGCTCAGCTTCGTCCTTAAACTCATGCTTAAATACAATTGTCTGAGTTGGGACTGGAACACATCAGCTACTCCTGAAGCTGTACCAGCACAATTCCCTCCTGAGGTGTAAAACTATTCTACATTTGTTAAACTAGTCTCCAGTTAACTCAGCTCTTCTTGGTTACAACTTTTCTCATTCTTTCACCTTCCTTTTTTTACTTTTTAATTTCTTCATCTCTTCTCCAGTGTTCTGATGCCCTGCTGGATGTGTTTGGTCCTGTACCAGCCAGGATGCAAAGCTGAGCATCCACAGCCATCACTCTCCTGCTCTTCACAGTAGATGTTGCTGTCTCCCAAATATCCAGTGAAGCCAGGGTCCCTATATGGAAGCTGGAACAGAGCAACGTACGATACGACCAATATGGTTAAAACATATGTTCTCCTCTTTATTCCCGAAATGGCTGGTTTTATACAGTGCAGAATAATTTACAGTTGCAGGTACTTTTCTATTGGCATTCAGCGTGAACATGTAAACTATCTCAGTTTAAGGCAGCTACCGTGTCTTCACTCTAATTGTCCTAGCTAAAGCATGCACACACCTTAACTTAAATTCTAACTGTGCCACAGGTCTATCCACCTCCACATGGGCCCAAATCTGAGGCCCAGTGGGCCCAAATCTGAGGCCCAGTTTGGGATAGCTCAAACTTCATTCCATAACACATCTTGCTCCTGCTACAATCCAGATTAATGTGATTTTGAGGAATAGAACTTTATTCTGCCCACAACACCTTGACAAATTCTGAGTATGCTGATGAAGCAATAATTGGCTAGAAAAGGTATTTTCCATCTGTCACCCTAAACATATAAAATTGGAAATGTATCCTCAGTGTTCACCCACCAGAACATCCACTTTATTATTGTTAAGTCTTTCATGATACTGAACCAAAACTTATGTCTTTTAAGGAATTTTGTGGCATGGTTAAAAACACTGACAAGAAGTTTCCAACTTGGTAAATTTCAGAGGATCATTTTATGAGTTTTTCAATTGTAATCCTGGAGTTTCTTCCCTTTGCAGTTTTTTAAAAGGTGGAATTAAACAAACCCAAATAACAGGAAGATGCAGCTGGATGCTTTTATAGGTAAAATAATTAGAAGAAGCTCAGAAATGTGGGTGATTTGGTTTAGTGGATATGGTGGAATTGGGTCGAAGTTAGGAATGGATGATCTTGGGGGTCTTTTCCAAACTTAGTGATTTTGCGATTCTGTCGTGCGAATTACAGAGGCTCAGGGTAGCAAACACCCCGTGGAGCTGCTCTGACTTGGGGAAAAAACGTTTTCTATGTTAGTTTTGATTCCAGTGTTGTATTTCACCTCAGTGTAGAAGCAGAGCTAAGGAAAGATCAGGGCATTGGCAGTTAATATTTTTATGCCTTTTTTTTTCCTTAGGAAAAAATTCTCCCCTTTTTGAGGGGATGAAGTTCAATGGGAATAGGACTGCTCAGTAGTGAATTCCTTGTGGCAGAAGGATGGGCAGCATGGAGATTTCTGAGATGGTTTGGATGTCACTTCCATCAAGTAGAAAGCATGTTATGCTAAGACTGTTCATCAAAACTGAGACCTCACAGATTATTTTGTTGGAAAGTCAAGAAAACAACCACTGGTTTTTTTCCCTAGGGCAGAGATTTTGTGTAAGAGGAGAAAATGAGAGAACAACCAGGCCCCAAAAGAGGGAAAAAGGGAAAACCTGAGATTAGAGCAGAGAAAAGGTATCAAAATGCGTAAAAGAAATTTGATGAAGCCCTAATTGTATCTAAAATCCATAATTGTTTTGAAATCCAAGGAACTACTGTCACATTATTTGTTTGGAGGAGCTCTGTAGTCAGAAAATCCTCATCACTTTCCAAAGTACAGTTTATTCCATTCTGAAATCCCAAAAGACAGGGAAAACACTTGGGTTTATGATGCTTGGGAGTATTGGAATTAGATGCAAGTAGCTGGGTTTTCCCAGGAATGTTATTCTGGAATATTTGAGTAACACAAGTTCTGGCACAAGTGCTGGGGGGTGTGATGTGGGTACAGGAGCACTGTGAGGTGGACTCGTGATGACACTGCTCTTCCTGGATGTCCCTTAGCACATTGGAGCATTGTGGTCTGGGTACATCCAGCCAGGAATCTGTCGGTGACCTCAGCAGAGCTGGAATCCCATCCCAGTGTGACACGGGCTGGTGACATGGAGTGATGTCCAGTCACTGATGTAGAACTGGAAAGATTCCTTGTCACACAACTGATCCCATCAGGTTCCCAAATTTCACTTGGAATTTTTTACCAAGTTTCCATTCCCACTGAAATATATGGATAACATGCTTAGGCATTATCCACAAAAAAGTAAAGAAATAATTTCTTTAGGTATGGGTGATCTGTAGAAGACATTTGTGTAATTTTGCATTCTACATGTGATTTATATTTAAAAAAAAATTGGTTTAAAATCTACGGCTCTTGATGTCATAGTTCTATTCTGTCTTTAATTCAAATGCTCAAAAATGTAAATTATTTTATAGCAAAATAAAAGGCATAAAAAGCTGTCAGGAGAGAATAATGAGATGCATGTTGTGCCATGCAGCCATGATAAATCCAGCAGCACCATGGTTACAGCCAAAATAGGAGGCCATCAGAAACCAGGGAATATCAGCACATTCCTTTGATTTTGCAGACTAATCTGAACTGGAGGAAACTCATGACAGGTTGGTAAGGGAAAAGGCCTAGGTCGTTGTACGGGTATAAAGTATCTATAAGGTCTTACAGCATTTTAGTATCTAAATAGAGTAATTTATTTATACAAAAGCATGTATCTGAAGGCATAAGAGTTCTGAGAGCGGCCTTATTCTACAATCAATTATAAACCTAGGCAAACAAAGTCTAAACAAGACAATAACCAAAGCAGAGAAATCTTAACACACAGAGTTCTAATGAAACAGCAAACAAAGCATAGAATTCCTAACAAGCAAAACTAGTAAGACTATAAGCAAGGCACATATCTGACATTACAGCCTCTAGGTAAATCAGCCTCCCATCTGACCCCAAGCAGGATTTTCCAACCGTGGGGTCACAATAACAGAAAGGGACCACAAGATCACAGATCCCAGACAGGGGTCCCGGCCGCGGGGATCACAATGGCAATGGAGGGGTCCCCAACTCGGCAGAGTTCCCGAACGCAGGGTCGCAGGGACAAAGAAGGGTCCCGGGGTCCCAAACCCTCTCAGACTCCCCAGCAGCCCCGAACAGAGCTCCGGGGCAAACGCCACAGGGGAAAAGGGAAGGGACGGGATCGCAGAGGCAAGGAAGGATCCCTGGGGTCCCGCACCCTCGCAGGGGGAAGGAACGGGACCCCAGGGCCCAGATCCCAGGCTACAATAGATGATACTTTTAGAATCCCATCCGGCTCCCTGGCAAGGCTCCTTCCTCAGGCTGCAGGAGGTGGAGGTTGGATCGATTGATCGGATTGATCACTCGACCGCTGACTGACTGACACAGAGGCTTTTTTATCCCAAATTACAAAATGCATATTCATATTTTTTATCTACACACTAGCCAATCTAGGTACAATTCTAAAGTTCGTAAAACTACGAAAATCAGCGTCAAAACCTACGCACATAGCATATCTATTAATGTAAAACTCTATCTTACTAGCATAAGGTTCTACCTTGTTGTACATAAAATTCATACTAAAAATTATAAACAGTACCCTACTCTATTTTTGTTATGTCTGTACTCTCTCACTAGCCTGAAGCTGTGTCCTTCTACACTGAACTAGGACTTAGGGCATGTAAAGCTTAAAGCTAAGGGTTAGATTTCTACTTTATGTATCTAAAGCTTTTATATATTCTAATATATCCTAATTCTATATATTCTAATTTTTCTAAAGGTTTTAATTCTATCTCTGTACTTTTCACTCTCTGTGGAGGATCCATGGAAACATGGACTCTTCTCCATTTATTTGGCACTGTGTGTTTGACTCCCATCACTCCCCTCAGCCTGTAAAGCTCAGACACCACCAGCACAGGTATTTTTCCCTTCGTTTCAATGTGTTTCAAGGAATTTCAAAAACATGGCAATGTGGGAAAATAAGGAATTTTGGGTGCCTGAGCTCTTCCCCCAGAGGAGCTCGATGGGTTGGATGGAAAGCAAACCTTCCATCTGCTCACAGCCTCTGGGTGATGTCCCAACAGCATCCCAGGTCTCTGTGTCTTCAGTCCAGGGTGAGAGAGGATTTCTCCTTCAAAATACCTCTGGAATCGGGTAGAGTAAAAAATTGAAAAATGAAAAATTTCTTTACAATCTCTTCTGCTTTGGGGCAAAGCTCTTTGAGCAGTGGATTAGAGTTTATTTTAGGAGTGTGAGGCCTGGAACAGGATGTCCAGGGAAGCTGTGGCTGCCCCATCTCTGAAAGTGTCCAAGGCCGGACTGGACAGAGCTTGGAGCAATCTGGGATAGTGGAAGGTGTCCCTGCCCGTGGCAGGGGGTGGATTAGTTGGTATTTAAGATCCCTTCCAACACAAACCATTCTGTGATTCCATGATTTGTGTGAACTCAGTGTGACCCAGCTTAAACTTGCTGATGTGACAGAGATTTCACTTGATCCATCAGAATTTGGAAATGGAAGAGAGCAAGGATGGGAGTCCTCAGCTTAACCCTAGTCAGGGTTTAACCACTACATTTGTGAATGTAAGAATTGATGATAAGAGCTGACCAGGGAAGGACTGTGGAAGGCTAGGTGGATAAACCTACACTTCCACATGTATCTGTAGGTCCTTCTGAGAGTTCCATGCAAGCCCAGAGGGAGTTTTGGGGCTGTGCTTGATTTGGTGTGTGGGTTCAGAATCTCAGCCACCCCATGGCACATCTTTGGCAGAGACAGCCTTCAGAGCCACATGGATGAAGAGGAGCAGGGAATGGGCAGCCACAGAGCCAACCTTGGGAAAAAGGAGATGGAAAATACCCTCCTTCTGAAAACCAGCAGGCTGGGGGAGAAATGTGCCTCTAATGCAGCTCCTGAGGCTGCCTCTGCCAGTGAATCTCAATCGGTATTCTGTTCATCCCTGCTTTCTCAAGGAAAGACATAAAGGAGCAGTGTAGCCAAAAGGAAGCTATTTTTAGAAGACGGTGTGATGATTTTTTTCCCCCAAACCATTCTGCTGTTATTTATGTTGTGTGGTTCTTGAGTTATTTATTTCAGTGGGAGTTGATGCAAAGTGGGATGGGGTTTAATGTGTGGAGGGATGGTGAAATCCATCCTACAGCTGTCCTTGCTATTTCAGGGCTGGCTTTGAAAGTCTTTCCAACCTGCAGATTGGGAGGTGGCTTTTTGGATGTTATCAGGGTATTGCTGATGGCCAGAGGTGTTTGTTGTCCCTAGTCCCTCCAACTTCCACTGCACTGACCATTCTCACTGCAATATATTCTAACCTGGCACTTAAGCCACCCGTATGCATTTTTTAAAACACTAGAAAGGATCACTCCAAGTGTGCTCCAAGGTAAAAATAAGAGATGTTAACACTTTTCATCGATCGAAGCTAATTTATACAAACTGGGTTCTGCTAGCAACTGCAGCAAGGTATAAATGGTGACATCATGGAGCGTGAGCTCTGCCAACCTGGGTTAGTGCTGGAATGACAATGGAGTGATTTAGCTCTTATGAGCTCACTTAATATTTCATACTTAAAGTGGAGCCAAACCTGCAGCTCAGGGTTATGTGAAGTGCATGTTGTGGAGTTGTTTCAGAACAGATTTTGACACAAACTTTGCAGTTAAGGGAAATGTTTGAGTGACACATATTGCATATGCTGTTACTCTGCAAGGCTGGTGAAAATCCTTTCAGAAAGGAAAACTTACTGGGGAATGTTTTCTATTTTCTATATATGTGTGCATGTATATAGACACATGCACACCAAAGGGTGGAAAATGTGGAATGTTGTCTTAAGCTTTCCGCTATGAAATCATCACAGGAGAAGAAAATCACTTGGATCATACAAATATAGCTGCAGTTTTTAAATCCCAAACCCTGTCACTCTCACAACAATGACAACAAAATACTGTAGATGTGATGGGTCATGAGTTTGAACTTTTAACACCAATTTGAGATTCCAGCCTCTTTTACAGAAACAGTGCTGAAGTGACCTCCCATTCAGTGATGGAAGTGCTGCAGCTGGTCTGAAAAAAACATCAAGTAAAGCACCAGGAAAAGAAAAGCTTGTTGTAGTTGATGCTTTGGCTTCCTAGGTTTTTGGCTGATGAGAGGATGTGCTTCTCTCCAAACCTCAGGAGAGCCCCTGCACAGAGCCTGGGAGCCTTCTGTTGCTTTCCTCATCTTGCTTTTTAAAAATTTTATTATTAATTGTCAGAGAATTGGAATTATATTTGGAATACCTAGTTTTCCTGCTTAGTGCGTGATGAGAAGAGGCAGAATTTAGGCTGAGTGTGTTGGTGAGGAACAATATCCAAGATGATTGTGTTGAGGCTGTAGGACAGTGACAAAAGAGCAGGTGGGGACTGGTATTTTTTCAGTCAAAACCATAGGCAGGATGCTTTTATATATTTGGGATAAAACACAGCGATTGTAGGAGAGATAACTTGCAAACCTTGGCCACTGCAGCAGGAGGTTTGGACAGCTGAACCATGAGAAGATTTTCATATTTAGGTGGGTTTAGCCACTTTTCAGACCCTTTAAAGGACAGGAAGGAATTCTTTTGGATTATCTTAGGAATATGGTGATGTTTGCACCTGTAGTTTAAGTCTAAGATTGGCAAAGTTTCATCCTTGATGACCTTAAGGACCAGTGTTGCTGCTCTTTTTCCGAGCGAACAAGGACAATGAGTATCCCAGAAGAGATGTGGCCAAGCCCTGAGTCCGCAAAGTGCCTCATTGTCTGGAAAAATGACTCACCAGTATGATTCTTTTAAGTTGAATTAGTGTCGGAGTCCATGTTTCCATGGATCCTCCACAGAGAGTGAAAAGTACAGAGATAGAATTAAAACCTTTAGAAAAATTAGAATATATAAAAGCTTTAGATACATAAAGTAGAAATCTAACCCTGAGCCTTAAGCTTTACATGCCCTAAGTCCTAGTTCAGTGTAGAAGGACACAGCTTCAGGCTTAGTGATAGAGTACAGACATAACAAAAATAGAGTAGAGTACTGTTTATAATTTTTAGTATGAGTTTTATGTACAACAAGGTAGAACCTTATGCTAGTAAGATAGTGTTTTGCGTTAATAGATATGTTATGTGCGTAGATTCTGATACTGTTTTTCGTAGTTTTACGAACTTTAGAATTGTACCTAGATTGGTTAGTGTGTAGATAAAAAATATGAATATGCATTTTGCAATTTGGGATAAAAAGCCTCAGGGTTGGAGGTGGAAGCATCGATTGATTGATCAATCCGATCTATCGATCCAACCTCCACCTCCTGCAGCCTGAGGAAGGAGCTTTGCCAGGGAGCCGAATGGGATTCTAAAGGTATCATCTAAAGGTAGCCTGGGATCTGGGCCCTGGGGTCCCGTCCCTTCCTCCTGCGAGGGTTCGGGACCCCAGGGATCCTCCCTGGCCCCTGCGATCCCGTCCCTTCCCTTTTTTCCCTGTGGCGTTTGCCCCGGGACTCTGTTCGGGGCTGCTGGGGAGTCTGTGAGGGTTCCTGTCTCTGCAACCGGGAACTGCAAGGGTTTGGGACCCCGGGGCCCCACTGCCCTCGCGGTCCCCCGGACGGGAACCCTGCGCGGCTCGGACCCTCCATCTGCCCTCGCGGTCCCCCGGACGGGAACCCTGCGCGGCTCGGACCCTCCATCTGCCCTCGCGGTCCCCCGGATGGGAACCCTGTTTGGCTCGGGCCCCCATTGCCCTCGGGAACCCTGCGTGGCTCGGGCCCCCACTGCCCTCGCGATCTCCCCCGGACGGGAGCTCTGTGCGGTTCGGGATTTCCCATTGCGTCCGCGTCCCTGTGGCCGAGGGCTCTGTGTGGGTTTGGAATTTCGGGGTCCTTTTTGTTACTACGATCCCTGTGGCTGAGATCCCTGTCTGAAACTTGTGATCGATTCCTCTCTGTTAGTGTGATCCCAGCGATTGAAAATGCAGACAGTAATAAGAGGTTGCTTTACCCTGAGGCTATGAATTATATGTTCTGTCTATAGTTCTATTAGAGCTCTGTTTGTTAGGAATCTTATGCTTTGTTCGCTGTCTCATTTGAGTTGTATGTGTTAAGATTTCTATGCTTTAGTTATTGTCTTGTTCAGACTTTCTTTGCCTAGGTTTGTAACTGGTTGTAGAATAAGGCCGCTCTTAGAACTCTCTGCCTTCAGATATGTGCTTTTGTATAAATAAATTACTCTATTTAGAAATCAAGATGTGGTAAGATCTTTAGAGACTTTATACCCGTACCCAGCCTAGGCAAATTAGAACAAGACAAAAGTGGAAATCCAGAACTGTAGGATTTTTAGTTTATTTAAATGCTCTTTTTAGGATCTTTTCCTGCCCACAATGAATTTGCACTGTTCCTTACAGCTAATGGAAAATTTTATGATTTTTCAATCAGAATTAGTTCAAGCCACTAGAAAACACCCTTTGTTCTTATATTGATAGGAATGCAGTATTCTCCTTTCTTCCTGTTTGGCCTCCTCTGCCCTGGATGTAACGGGAGTAAACACAGTGGAAGGATTTGTATTCCAACAAAGAAGAACAATTGCAGCAGTGTTCAAATTCACAAGGTTTGAGGATTGTAATTGGAGTTTATTTGGGAGTGGGGGGAGGAAATGTCTATCCCACTTCATTTTAGAGGCTCTCCCTTCGCCTTATCCCTGCTTATCACAGAGGGACAAACGTCTTTCCCTGTAATGGAAATAATTCTGATTCTATTCCAAAAAACAGCCTAGAAGCCATGGGATACCAGGAATAGGCTTCTCCCTCTAGTGGCAGCAGAAAAAGAGATGCAGAACTCTTGGACCAGGTAGTTTCTTTTTTTCTTTTTCTCCTTTGGGAAATCATATGAGGTGAAAGAGCTGCTGTTTATTTACAGCTTCAAAGAAATATGAATATGGCACAAAATATCTGCAACTGCCTCCTGGTTCTCTTTAGTCACTGAAATACTTAAAAATCAACACACTGAATGGTGTTTCTCTAATTTTTAAGAAGACCATAAGGCTCAAAGTACAACAGAGAACTTGAGAAACAAATTCTGGTTAGTTTGGGGTCCTGCTAATTCCTGGTGGCAGAACCATGGAGCAGAAACTGTACTTGGGAATAAGGTCTGGGATTAGTTAAGCATCCCCCCCTGCAATGCCTGGCACTGGACAGCCTGCAGAGAGGAAGAGATGAGGTTATTCAGAGAACTGCCTTGGGGAGTGTTTGAATCATATCTGGGGCTACTGTGTTTATTGGACACGTAAAATGTAAACTCATGTACTCTGAAGGACTAAACTGCCCTTGTGCCCCTGTAGGAAAAAAAAAAAGTATCTATAAGCAGGAGAGGCTGAACATCACCTATAAGTCAAATAATAAGCACAGTGAACACAGAGAAGCTGTGGCTGCCCCTGGATCCCTGGAAGTGTCCAAGGCCAGGTTGGACAGGGCTTGGAGCAACCTGGGATAGAGGGAGGTGTCCCTGCCCATGGCAGGGGTTGGGATGGGATGAGCTTTAAGCTTTCCCTTCCCACCCAAACCATCCTGGGATTCTATAAAACCTACCTCTTCTGTCCTATTTCTGCTTTCCATCTCCTGATGGTGCTTTAACTACCCAAGAAGAGCACAAACCCACTAATACTTGTTTTAGATGGGCAGAAAGGTAGATCTGTGGAGGGAGCCTGGGTGAAACATTTGTCCCTGATTCGCTTCTGAATCTGTCATTGGTGTTCAGTCCCCATGACTCAGTCCCTACTTCTGGTGAGCATTTCAGTGTAAACTCTCACTTTAATAGATTACATGAAGGAAAGGTGGAAACAGCATCTTAAATTCAGGGAGAATGTGTCCTTCAGGCTCTGGTGCTGAAAATAGTGTTGAGCCAAAGGATGTTCTGTTACCAACAGAAGACACAAGACACCCTCATCCCCAATGTGATTGGGGTGCAGCTCAGGTCCCCTTTGATGTGGGGCTGCAGAAGAGGTGCCCTTGGCTGATTTGGGAGTAGAATTTGTGCAAACTTCCCTGTGTCCTTGGGAAGCTCCACCTGGCTCTAGGGGTGGAGAGCTCTACCTTGGGAAGGTCTGAGGAGGAAAATATGACCAGAATCTGTAGTGACATCATTGCATCCTTGGGACATAGGAAAGGTCTACCTGACCTGGGAGGTCACATGAATTAGTCCAGCAACTGGAGAGTCTTCCATGAGGGAGGAACTTGGTGACTTGAGAGTGAAGTGCAAACTCTGTTCCTTCCAGCAAGGATTGAGAACTGTCAAGGCAGCCAAATTCCAGCTTCTTTCTTCAAAAGTTAGCGATATTTCTTGTGTCCTTCCTGTGGGCTGTTTCTCTGGGACCTGTTCCATGTCAGGGCTCTCTGGGGAGAGGACATGGCACAGGAAGTCTGGCAGGGCTCTGAGAGATGATGGTGGCTGCCTGGGCTCACCCAGGTTGGGAGACCTTGTCCAAGGGTTGTGTTTTCCTGTCCCCTGATCCTCCGGACCAGCTCAGTTTTTCTGGTGTTTGCCCAGGAGCCCTCCTGAGGCTGCCTGAGGGGTTCCTAAGGACAGAAAACTCTTTGGGATTTATCTTCTCCATGCCACCTTCTTTGAGATGGTTTAAATTTTAACTAATTTCCAAATCACAGAGCAATATTTTAGGAGTTTAGCACAGTCACTTCTTTGGGTAACACCTTGTCCTGACTCTGACAGATACCTGGGCTGCTTTTCCAGCCTCTTGTTTCTTCCCTCGACCTGAAAACTGTGCTAATTTTATTTTACCTCCCTGTAAAGTTACTTTTCATTTGCTGCCTTTGCTTTTCTTATCACCTTTTATGCTCTCAACTTCATTATTCAATTGTTCCAACCCTGCTCTGTATTTGATGTTTTATAACTCGTGTCTGCCTTTTCTTCCACTGTTGATTACTTTTATGTGGATGCACGGCTGGAAAAGCAGGGACATGTGCACAATCCTGCTCTTAGCTTAAGGGATGAGTAGAAGATGAAATGTCCTTGAACCATTCCTTAGATGGGATAAGGATGAAGTAAAGTTTGGAGCAATAGCTGTAACAGGATGCTAGACAGGATGCATTGACCATAAGTTAGGGAAGATTTGCAGCATTTAGCCTCGTGGACAGAGCTTCTGAACCAATTATGTATACTGCAAGGATGCGTGAACACTATGGTTTAACCAATGATGTTCAGAGTTAGGTGCATGATATGCTTAGCACAGTGTAAATGTAAGCCAAATAGCTGAATAAATGAGCAAGATTTTTAACTCATACTGAGTGCTGTCTTGACTCTGGCTGATTCCCCGGTCAACACTTTTACATTTTGATGTTCCTTCACACTGGCTTTACAGGAAAAGCTACAGAAAAAACAACTTGAACATTCCGTGTGCAATTACTGGGAGGTGGCACACACAACCCCCGGGCATACATTAATTTATCTTTGAACACTTTCTATTTCTTGTGTCCTTTCTCTCCCCAGCTTTTATCACATTGAATTTCACCCTGCACTTACTCTCCCAACTTTGCTCTGCGAAAATATAATCTACTTGTTTTCTAACTTCTTGTTGAACATTAATCCTGGTGAAATCCTTAAGGACTGAGCCCAGAGTTTTCCCCACACATGCATCCACTCATAATTGCTGGTGCAGGAGCCTTGCTCAGGAATTATTCCTTACAAAAAGCCACCTTCTTTCCAGACATACTTCAGATGATGGAAAAATATGTGGTGGGATGCCCTGCACAGTAAAGAAATATTTTTTCCTCAGATCCCCAGGTGTAGCTCACATCATCTCTCCTATCTCCAGATTTGTCTTTCCCCTTGACATGGTCTCAGCTGAACATTTCAGCATCTTCCAGATTTTGAACAACTAGGACGTGGGTCTCAAGTGCTGCAGTTCTGATAGTTCCATAAAATTCCTAACAAAAGAACCATCTTGGATTGCTAAGCAAAAAGTCTTCATGGTAATCAGCAGAAGTCTTTAAGGAGTCTGGATGAGCCCTGGATTTTTCTAGACCTGTAAAATGATTTTCAGAAAACTCCTGAAGGTTATTCCCATTAAAAGCACTTTTTTATACCCCCATAAATTCCCAATGCATATAAAATTCTATCAGGATGGAAACTTTCTGAGTGTGTTTATCTTGTTCTTCCATAGCTTTATCTAGTTCTTATATTATATGTAATTAACACATTTGATACTGACTTTAATTGACCTCATAAATATCATAGCTTATTAAGCTTTTTATCATGTAATGTTCTTTTTTTTCTCTCTGTTGAATGATCACATACATTTGTTTATCATAAATTGAGTGCATGTATTTTGGAAAATAAAATTGAAATGCCAAGTGCTTTTCAGAAATTCTTTCAAGCACAGTAAAAGAGATACCTGGGTGTAGTTAAATTTTTATAAAGTGCAACATGAAAACATGTCTTTACCTTCATTGCTTTTTCTGCCTTCCACCTACTGCCTTTTTTCTCAGAAAGGCAGCTGACAAAAACAAGAAGGAATATTTCTTGTGTTAAATGAAAACAACTTAAATCTCTTTTTATTTACTTGGTATTTAATCTCAAGTGGAAACTTGCAATCAGAACCTGTGCTTTCTGTTCAAACTGGAAAAGTATTCTTCACAAAAAAGTGTTTGTTTGGAGGGGGAGAAAGCTTGAATTGTAACTGTTGGGTCTCACAATAAATATTTCTTTAGTGAATTTGAATTGATTAATCTGTCACTTTTTTCAGTAAAGTGCAAAATCAGATCAGCTCCCATCTTGCTTATTTACAGTCAGCTTTAATTTGTCATTAGTTCTGTTGAGTAGCAAAGCTTTTAGTGTAGAAGATACCTCTTCCACTTAATGGATAATAATTTAGTGGAATATAATTTAAAAGGATTTATCTGGTCTCCCTGCCATGGCTGTAACCTAACCCCAGCATGATAAACTTTCTCCAGGAGAAGGATTATCACTTTCTGGTGACTTTTGCTTGGGGTTTGTTCAGTCATTAGTTCAACACCCAGCTTGGCCAAAGTGCCCTGTGAGCTGCACTTGATGACTTGACACAATAAAAGTATTTCTGGGTTTGGCTGCATTTTGTATTAGACTGCTTTGTGTCAGGTGATTCAACAGGATTTCAATCCAGATCCCTGCCTTGTTTTATTTGGAAGATAAGAGCAAGAAATCCAAGGCAGAGGCCAAGAGAGTTGGAAAGGTTTTGTGTGAGACAAGGAGCCAAGAGCTCTACCTGGAAAAAAGAGAGAATAGTAAATGGAAACAAGTTCTTGAGCAAGTTATGACAAGAATTTTGACTTGCAGTGAAGGGCCATGAGGGGAAGACCTGTTTTTTCTCAGGAGCTGCTTTTCTGGGCATCAGAGCTGTATCCCCCCAGCCAGAGGGATGGGAATGTCAGCCCTCCCAGAGAAGCACTCTTAATTAGGAATGCAAGTTGCTGTAACTTTTTACACTCCTAAAATCTCAAATGAAGAAGAATCCTAACTTCAATCCATTTTCTTTCTTCCCCCTTGCTGAGCTCTGACACTCCTAGAAGGTGATAATGGTGGCACTGCGATGTTGTAAGCTCCAAAATCAGGGCAATTCATCTTCGTGCCTCTCCAGCACAGGGCAGGTGCTGTGACAGGTGCAGTTTGCATTAAGGAGTGAAGTTTTTTCCCAGGAAAATCTGCAGCAGGAACAGAGGAGCACTGTATAGGTCCAAGTATGACATTTTTTTCAGGGAGTGTGTGAGGATATTTTCAGTGGTGTTTGGACTGATGTGCTGGGACAGTGACAGCTGAAAGGTGGACCTGAAGTCACCAAACTAAAGCCTTAGGGCAAAAACATTGAATTAATACATCATTAATAACTGAACAAGTTCAGCACTCCTCATCAGCATGAATTGACCTTGCTTTTAGTGTTAAAAGTGGAAAAAACAGACTTCCCAGGACTTTGATTTGGTTTTGCTTCATTTAGCTGGGGTCTACCTGGGTTCTAGAGCTGTCACCATAGTGGAACAGGATCATTCCAGCTTCTGCTGAGGCTCTGTCAGTAGGGCATGGCCAGGGCTGATGACAGATGTGACAAGAGGGTTTTGGTTGTTTTTTTTTTTTTTTTTGAACCTTTCCTCTAATTCTTCTATTCCTCTTATTGCTAAGAGTGAAGTTTTAAACTCTCAAATAGCAAAACCCAAACACCCACAACACCTTCTCCAAAACTCCGTGTTGCATTTTTTAATGAACTCTTATGTTTGTGTAATAATCCAAGGCAACATTTCAAAGCTTCATTTTTGGAAGGGATTAACAGGGGCTGTTTTAATCTTTCCTGTAGTGTATAAACTGCTGGAAAGCAATCCAGCAATCCAGCGGCAGTAATGTTTTCACTGATGCCTGGGATTGAAATACTCATTGATTTTTACTTTATTTTTTGGCAACATTTCTACTTGAAGAAAGAACTTGAGTGCAGTCAATTAAAGAAAGGATCTGATTTGCTTTGTAATTGTTTTTCTGTCTCTATGAATAATGTAAGGGCATTTTGGAAGAATTTACATCACTACTCTGTCTTTTCTAAAATAATGGGTTTACTGGTTGATTTATGGGTTGTTTGTTTTGTTTTTGTTGTTCTGTCTCTAGGTGAGAAAAAGGTGAATTTGCTTGAGAAACCATGTCTATGCCAGAGAACGTCAACTTGTTCCATCATCATGTTTTGCCATTGGAGCTGACCTCAACCAAAACACAGTGCTTTAAGGCAGGAATTAGGCATCCTGTTTTTCTCCATGCTTTTCCCAGCATTTGTTTTCTCCTGTTGTCATAGTTTCTCTGAAAAGGCAGGAGGGTGTGACTCCTGGGAATGAATTCTGTTCCCTCTAAAGTCATATTTTTGACGTTGTGCTTCAAAAACTTCAGTCTTTGCTGTGACTGTGCTAAACTGTGTCAGGTGCGACTGCCCACGAGCCAAAACACCAACAAGTCTATTTGGGAATTGTGTCAAAGGCATGAATAAACTGTGAAAGCATGAAAATTGGGAAAGACTGGGAATATTAAATTTGTCAAAGTTAATGTCCATGGATAGCAAAGCATAGTGGCCCCTGTGGTTCCTGGAGATGTCCCAGCTCCTCTTCCTGTGCTATTTCCATGATTTGTAGGATGCTGACCACAAATGATGGACCAAGGCATTCAAATCCTGCTTCTTGGAGCTTGGATTCAACTCTTGTCAAGGGGAAATGCTCTAGGAAGTGATTAGGATGAAGCAAATTCCCAAGAATGACTAGCTGCAGAGTTTAGGAGAGGTGGTAGAGGAAATGTTTAATCAAAATGTTTAATCAGTTTGTAGGATTCACTCTGGATGTGTCAGAACTCATGTTGGCTTCTCCCTATTTCCATTTCTTGTTCAAAAGTCACCAGAAGTCTGGAAATTGGCTTGGAGGTTGCACCTCTCATGCTAAATCTGGCTTGGGGAGGTTGTGCAGCTCCCACCATGTGGTGCAGGAACCTGGTTTGGTCTGGGGGAGAGGAAAGGGGCAGAACAGGGAGTAAGAGATGGATTTAGTTGGGAAGAGGAGAGGACAGGGAACTGCCAGAGGGGAAGCTCTGGCTTGAGACTCGTCTCAACCCAGACCCAACTTCTACAGTAGTTTTAGGAAATGAATGTGAATGAATTTTGTGACAACTTAGTGACAAAGTGGTGGTTAAGAAGGTAATGTCAAATTTGAGATGCAAGTCAGCAAGAGTCTCTCTGTATGTGCAATTTTGGTATGTTCTATGTTGTTTCCTGGAAGGTCCACATGGAAAAAGAAGCCATTCAATAAATTAAGGGGTTTTTTTTCTAGTTAGTCTCATACCTGGGGTGATACTTTGCTTTTGTGGGTATGCCAATGCTATTAAGTTGCAAAGGATGCTGCAGTGGGGACTGGAAAGAAAATAAGTTCTTTTTTCCCCTTTCTTTTACTGGATAAGAGTGTAAAATGTGATTGGAGCTTGTCAGCATAGAAACAAATGTCTGAATTTACTTGCAAGTCTTTGATATCTTCAACCTTTTCAGGTGTAAAACCCCCTGCAGTAAAAGACACGTGCACAGGATTTTACATAAATTACTATTTTTGATGAAAAATCACACCAAAGAGACACCTGAGGCCCCACATCCATTGCCCTTTGGTAAGAGATGGAAATGGGTCAGTCCTGTTGTTGACATTTATTAGTGCTGATTGCCAGGGACAAGGAATGGCAGGGGGTGTTGGTTATACAGTAACTTCTGAATTGGAGTGGCAGAGCTGGTATTAAAGACTCTTGGATTTGCTTCAGGCTTCCTGTACATCAGTATAAAGCTGTGGTGGGCTGTTCATGCACTTGCAAGTCAAAACACTTGATTTTTTTTTTTTTTTTTGGTAGTTTCTTGACTTTTTTAAAAAATGTTTTTCTCACAGTAGTTGTTAAAACATTTGCAGAATAACTGCTGATTTAAAATATATATATATATTTCTGCATCCATTTTAAATTTCAGCAATGCACAATGGTTCCTACTGTAGGTTTTACCAACCTGCAGAATTGCTCTTGGCTTTCCCCTCCTCAGGGCAGTTCATGTATCATTCCTTGTTTAACTCCTTCAACAGACACACAAAGAAATTTCACTTTTAGAGAGCAATCAGACCTCCCTCTGCCTTTGAGCCTTCAGGGGAAAGATGTATGAGTTGGGATTTTCAAGTACATATTAAGAAGTTTATTGCCAGTTGACACGGGCCGGTAGAACCCCAGCTAGCTCTGATTCCTGGCTGTGCCAAGGGCCGTTCCCAAATCTGCCAGCAGATTTATGTAATGGTGCAGAACAAGGCTGTTCTTCTACAGCAAACAGGTGTTGCGGTGTCTAGACTTCGGACCAAGGACTAGAGAAGACTCTTTTCTGTATGATTTTTCAGAGACCTTTATTCCCCAAGAGGGGGGAACAAAAAAGAGCAGGAGACAAAGCCTGTGCCTGCTTTTAAAACCGAGGGGTGGGGGGTGTGAAACAAGCAGGTGATTGGTCCCAGGACAGATGGACAGGGGTTTTTCCATAACATATGGCAGGGTCAGGGGAAAGATGGACAGTTGACCAAAGCTTCTAAGGACAGGGCAGGGGTAGGAGAGACAGACAAAGAGACAAAGGGGGGACATGCCTGGACAGCACCTGACCCATCGGGCGGGGGGAAACAGGGAGGAACCATTAAGATACAGAACTCAAAACAGCTTAACAAAAACCCACCACCACAGCCAGTGGAGTATGCATAGATCGGTATTCAATATAACTGTAAACATACATCCTTCCCATGGATGCTGGATGCCCTTACTTGGGCCTGCAGCTCCCTGAAACACCACTTACAGCAGGCCACAAATAATAAAACATGATCCCTCTGCTTGCCTGGCCCAGGGTTTGCTCAAGCAGATGCTCAGAGGTGAGATTTTTACACTTTTGACCCATTGGTTCTACCTCCTATTTGATTTTTTTTCAGTGTGAAATATTCAGGTGAGGAGAGTTCTTTTCCCGGTATTTTACAGTATTTTTTCACTGCTCGCCTTTATTAGCAGTTGGTGTTTTTTGTTTGTTGGAGCAAAAACCAGACAAAGTGTTGTTGGATTTCTGTGAAATGGTATGCTCTTTGTCACCCCTTGAAAATTTACGGTTTATTCCAAGTCTGTAGCCTTCCCCTGAAGTATCATGTATCTGCAATCCCATTGGCCCAAGTCCTTTTCCGTGCCCATTTTGAATCTCCCTCTTAATCTGTGCAGGGGGAGGAGAAGTGCTCTTGCTTTCTTGATCCCTCTCTCCCCCTCCCTTCCCCTTCCTCCCCCCCTTTTCCCTCAGAAACCATGCTGTTCCCTGGCGTGGGACCCCCAATACATCCTCATCTAACTAGCACCCTCAGAAGCCCTGTGGAGTCTCATTGCCTGCCTGCTGCCACCCACAAACATATAGCTTAGGGGCCCCCGGGTACCCCCCCGGGGGATGCCCTAGATGCATGGCAACAAGTGTCACGTATAGACCTTTGTGCTTTGCTGATGGAGAGAGCCCTTGGAAAACTCATGTGAAGGTCAGCTGGGGCCACAGCATTGATCTGTTAATTAGCATCTTCCAAGAAATTTATCAAAACTTGGACCATTCCTATCCAATAAACCACAATAAATGCAAATCTTTGGGAGAAGGGTTCTCCCAACCCCCCAAAAAAGGCTCTTTATCTTGTTCCTAAAGTGAGGGTTAAAAATCCTTCTGTGTTAAACTGGGGAGGGGAAATTGTGGTTGGTTATAAAAGTTAAACTGCTGTGTAAGGAATTTCTGCTTATTTTGCTGTATCTTGTTCAGTTTGAGATTGTTTTGAACTAGACAGAGAGTTTGTAGGGATCTGAGGGCTGTCATAGCTGAGAAATGGGCTTTTTAAAATGCAGAAGAGTCTTTATTCAATTGTTTATCCTGGGTCAGAAGGGCTATGCATGAGAAGTAATTGCCAGGGAATAAAACTCCTGACAGTTCCCACTGAACCCACAGAACATGCCTGAAGTGCCATCCAAGCCTAAACAGCACTCAAAATAAAACAGGGATTTGTTCCCTTCTGTGTAGATTTCCTGGTTCAAGATGTCTTGTCAGGCTGTACTGGTTTGAAAGCAAAACCAGTGAGACTCCAAGTCAGAAATACAATTTAATAGAGAGAGAAGAACACACAACAAGAAAGGTAAAAATAAGATAAATGCAATAGTACAAAGGACCACTGGCAGAGTCAGAATGCAAACCTGACATCCTGATGGTCAGGGTGTTGGAAGCAGTCTGAAATAAGTCCTCCTGGAGTGACAGATGTGGCTCCATTGGAGTAGAGATGATCCTCAAAAAAGGGTCTAGTCTTCCTCTGGGAATCCAGTGGAAACAGACTGTTCTGGGATCCCTGTGTCCCCATTTTATCTGGGTAGGGAATGCTTGACTCCTCCCTACTGGGTGGTGCAGCTCACAATGGGTTGATGTAATGTGTCATGTCATTGGTGAGCCTTAATGGTCCATTTGCAGAAGATATCCCCCAGAGGGGGAGACGAAGTAGATGAAAGAGATAAGAAACACTGCCTTATCTGGTGTTATCAGTTGTCCTATTAACAGAAGGCATCTGCCCTCTTTCCCCCCTAGAGTTACAAGAGATAAAGAACAATATCTTCCAACTGGTTTCAAGAGATGAAAATAGAATACACTTTTTTGGTTACATTTTTCAACCCAAGACACAGGCAGAAATAATTATTACTAGGAGAAGATGGGAATTCTTCCCTCCGAGATTCCTCATTCATTCATTCACCAGGAGAACAACTAATGACATCTCACTAATGGCTGCAACACTTTATTTTCTCTTTGCAGTGGCATGTACAGTCCCAGGTTTCTGAGTGCTGGGTACTCCCTGCCTGGCCCCAATTACTTTTGCAGGGAGGATGGGATGCTGCAGAGCTTCCCCTGGCAAAGCAATTTCCAGTCAAGAATAGGTTGGAGCTGCTGGCACTAAATTGGTGTCTAGGAGCAGCACTGGGTAGTGGGAATCACTGCCTGGCTCCAGCAAAGGAAGAGCAGTTGAGGTTTTAACTGAGTAATTAATTACCACAGATTTGGATGAGGAGAGGGGAGAGAATTTGGGTTTCAGAGCTGAATAAAATATGGGTGACTTCCCAATTGACCAAGTATTTCCTGTAAGATGAAACTAATGAGACCAAGAGACAGAAAGATCTTAAAAACAAATATGCTCTAAAATAAACCCAAATTTGCTCCATCCAGTTTCCTTGACAAGGCTTTTGCCCTGAGTCTGCAGGTAGAGTATGGGCTGGTATCACTCTGTGACTTAAGGCTGGGAATCACCAAGATTCCTTAGTCTGTTTTATGGACCTGGTGGCCCAAAAGCTGCAGAGCTGAGCTGGAAAAGACCCTTTTAGTCAGTCTGGAGCCTTTTGTCCTGGAGCATCCACCAAGTCCATCAAGAGGCCAGGGGAAATTAAGCAACACCACCCCAAACCCCTGGTGGATAAATTCAGTATCTTCATATCAGAGGTGTCAGTGGAGACCAGGAGCCTGTCTCTCACGTCCACTGAAAATGTTATTTTTAGTGCATTGCATCTTCAGACTTGAAAGGAGAAAAAGCCCAACACTAGCTAATAATTAAGTGATAAACTGTAATAATATGCTGCACATTTTGAAGTGTGCAGTATAGGTTCAGATGAATCAGGAGTGACTTTATACGTTAATACATATTCTGAAGTGTGTTTTATGATTTAATTACAGTTCTAAAGGAACCAATGCAGAGAAGGAACATAATGCCCTGATGTTTGCGTTACTCTTGCACAAGAAAACATCCAAAGTTTGCCAGTTAATTAATGGATTCTGCGTAATTTATTTCTGTCTGCACTGGTTTTCTCATTATGCTGCTATGGCTGATCTTGGGAAGCAGAAAGAGGAGACTGAGTTCAGGAGGGGAACACTCCTCATCCCAAAAGTGCTGTTGTAGCAGAAACAGCCTTTGATCCCAGAGAGATGGTTGTGAGATTTAGGACTCGCAGCGTTCCCCTTGCTGAATATGTGATTTAGGTCACTGAACTATGTTTGGTGGGAGATACTTATCTATTCCACTTCTTGCTGATGTCATGTGCAGGGAAATCAGTTGTTAGAGTGCAAAAATACATGAGAGGCCAGGCTTAAAATGGCATAAAATATAAATGTCTCTGTGACTGGCTGCAGTTCCTGGTGGTGGTTGTTGGGGATAAGGGTCACATTCCTTCTTTTCTGCTTCATTCTCCTGCTCCATCAAAATTCTGATGAAAATAAAAAAAAAATCTGGTTTATCTCTCCTTTGATTTTTAGTGCAGAAGGGGAGCAGAGAAGCCCCAGAGGAAACACTGTCTCCTACTTTCTCTCCTCTAATACCTCTGTTCAATTTGGAAAAGCTGAGAGGGTGTTAAATTCAGGTGTTTTCCCTGTATCTCCAACAGAGATGTTCACTACCTACAAGAAAGGTTAATACAACCCAAAATATCCCTCCTAAAGAGAATGAGGGATTTAAAAGGTGTGTAGATACCTTGTTCTGAGAAGAATTAGTTAAATCATATCCTGGTTTAATGTAATCATGGCAGGCAGTGATGGTCTATAGGTAAACTCTCCTCTCAAGGTTTGCTGTATGCACTGTCAGCTACTTCTGTAGTTTTCCTACTTTTCCCTTCTTCCCCCTTCCCCTTTGAAATCCCCCATATTTTAACTTTCAGGAAATTATTAACAGGGATCAGACTTGGAGGAAGATATGGAAGAGCTTATCTTAGTTGTAAAAATACTCAGAAGTTCAACTGATAACAGCAATGGAAATTTAAATAAGTAATAAAACCCCTCCAAACCTCACCCTTGGGTAACAAAAAGAAAATATGGCTCTGAGATAATTCACCAGGCAGTGCTCATCAAACACAAAGAGAAAAATACTTTTTTCCCCCCTAATTCTTTCAGGGTAGAAGAAAAAAAATCAGGAAGTTTTCCTCTTCTATCTATGAAGTTTTAGCAAATAGTGATCAGTAAAGCAGTTGTGAGAAATATCAGCTACTCTTGCTAGCTAGTATTTGAAAATCTCTAATTTATAGCAACAGCCAATGCCCATATAGCAATCTGGATTTTACAGATCAATCTCCTGTAGCTGCTGAGATCTGAAGTATCCCAACTTCACTTTTTCTGTATTTTTCTTTATCAGATTCTAACCTATCTGTAAAAGTCCCTGGCTTTGACACTTAACAATATAGTCCAGGGTACCTACAAATCATTAATGCTTCATCTTTGCAGTGAAACCTGAAGATTTTGGAGCAAGATTTTCCCTACTTCTGATCTTCCCCTGTTCCTTAAAGATGAACATACTGTAAGAATGTTTATATAAATAATATCTATATAAGCATTATATACAAATGCACATACTTACGTTTATTATTAGTTGGCCGTACTTATTTGTTCTTGCTAATGACCAATTAATTTGGGAAAAACTTACAAAGCTAATGGTATATATATATATATATATTCCATGCTAAATCAAAGATATCAGCCCAGAATTTACTGTGAGGTGGTAATTGCTGAGGCTATCAAGTAGAAAGTATCTGCATTTTGGTATAATTTATCAGTTATAACAACTCTTACTAAAAGTTCCAGGATTTACAGATGAGTTGATCCAGATCACCTTTGTACAGCAGTTAATTATTAGCTCCTGCACTACCAGCTTTCACTTCTAATTACCTCCTTGCTCCTTCAGTCTTGATTTTAAAAACAGTTGAAGATTATATTTGCCACGAGGCTGCTGAATTTATCTTGGGCACTGGTAACTCAAACTGTACACTGAACTCTCTCAACACATCTCAGAGTGAAGCTGTTGCTCGGAATTTGTCTCCAGAATTATTAAAGGGATCATTTTTTAGGAGTTTGTGGGACAAATACTGATGATCTCCCTGGCAGACAAAAGGCACAAAAAACAGCTGATCTCAGATAAATTCCTAGAGTTTCCCCTTTCTTCAGTAGCTTGCCACTGTGAAATTAAAAAAAAAAAAATCATGTCCAAAATAATTAGGAAGTGTCAGGGAGATTTCCTGCAGCAGCAGGGACGCTGTGGAATTCAAACTGCAATTCCAAATGTTCCTGAGCCTCTTCAAATCCTCCCCGATTGCACAAATACTGCTACAGTGGGGTGGAAAATAAACACAGGAGTTATTCACCAAAAAGAAATTTAAACTCATAGTCCATGAGATGAGGGTGAGATTCTGCTGCTGGGGTGGGAGGAGATGGGAAAGGGGAACAGGCACATCCAGAGATTTTCTGTTTAGCACTGCAACTCTATTTCTAAGTTGAATGTATATTATGGTGCAAAGAAAAAGTCTTTTGGATTTCCTTATCTCAATAATTTTTTCGTTGTTTTTCCTGGATTATAGTAACTTTTTGTTTGCTCGTAGCTGGTTCCTTTAGCAAGTGAGATATATTGAGACATAATTCAAAATGACAGAACAGGAGTAACCAATACACGGTGCACAAATGACTCCCTGTTAACATGTCACATATTACATCCTTTATTAAAACCAGCCCCTGCTCCATGTTGGCAAACAGCATTTCCAGCCATCCCTCAGCACAGCTTTATGATGGATTGTCCTGGAGCTTGGTTATATGTGGAGTAAAATATTAGCATCCATATAAACACACAACATAGTTATAATGGAGTTGGTTTCTTTATATTGTCTTTGTAGGGATTTCCATTCAAACAATCTTTTAAATAGGCTTCCCAAGGCATCCTGGATTGCAAAGCTTGGAGGTATTTCAGCATCCTGCTTCTGCACAATCAATTAATCTGAGGGTTAAGGCATACCTGACCAACTCTCTGCCTCAGGTCTGCAGCTTCCTTGAATTTTGCCCAGTATCCTAAGTTTTTGTACATCTTCCCTTGTACCTGGCACAGTGACTTTTCAAATAATATTTTTCCTTTTATCATATTTGTTTCTTTTGTATTATTTATCACTTGAATTCCATTTAAAAAACAGAGCTGTGCATGAATCCCAAATTGCTCTATAAAGGATTCAGAATGGCAAGGACATCAGGTTTCACCTCAAAGTTGATTCAGCTGTTATATTAATAGGATCAGATTGCCAAGTCAAAATAACTTGCATATTATTTTTTGGAGCAGAAACCTCTGGGCTTTGTTGGCAAACGACATCCGTCCAAGTTAAAATCAGAGTCTGGCCAGGACTCAAACTTCAAGTTGGAGTGATGCTCTTTACTATATTCTTTAAATAAAACCTCTAAGAACAATAAACATAAAATGCCCAAAATACAATAAACTGTCATAACATTTTTACACAAGAGACACTAAAATTTTAAGATGAAAAATTGATCAGATCACTCAGGAACTCGTCTTTTCTGGAACTTTTCTTGAAAACAGTTGAGCACCAATTGGAACAATCACAGGATCAACAGCTGATGGAAAAATCATCAGTGATGCTTCAGGTATCTCTCTCCACGACCTTCTGAAAAACACTTAAAGATTTAACAAACTGAAATGCAGTGCCTCTACTCACACAAGAGGTACCAAAACAAGCCCAAAATCTCATTTCAAGGGAAATGTTTAACACAGTTAAAAGAATCAAATGAAACTTCAAAAGGACATGCTAAAACATTGCGTAAAACATACAAGATTGATTACAAAAGAGAGAAACTATATACTTAAAATAAAACTTAAGAAAAAATTCTGACTTGCACTTAACAATACAACTACATTTTTCAACAACAGCATTTACGAAATGCTTAAATGGCTAAAAAACAAATAAAAAAATTCAAAATGACATGCCTTTTGAAAAACCCTATGAACACATGACAAAGCATAAAAACTTAACTGTAATATCAACTTACAAGTACATACACTTGATAATTTAAAATGAAACACAAAAGACTGAAACAATTCACAACCAACAATAAAATCAAGGATCTAACAAATTGTATCTTCTCCAGAAATCTTATTTATCAATGTTCCATCATCATCATTTCAATTGAAACTGTTTCATTTCTGAAAAGGAATAACTAAACTTTGCAAATTAAACAAACATACCTTTTATAAATTGTCAATCACCTTTTAAATCAACCAACACTTAAATTCAACATAAATAAAACGTGATAAAAACTCTACAACTTGCAGTAACCTTATAAAATCCATATATAATAAATCAATAAAATATAAATTCATTACTAATTAAGCTTCATGAAACTTAAATATAAACTTAAACTCATCAGGGTCCAAACTTGAAATAAACTTTAGAATTATATATTTAACAATATGTAACTCAAACTCGAACCAAACCACACAAAAATCTCAACAACAGTAAAATGTGGAAACATAACTCAAATTAACACACAATAAATAACTGGCTAAAAGCTCATTTCCATTTCATTTTCTATTTTATCTTCTTTATGATAGGATGTCCCTTTCTCACATCGTGTTTCCCACACAATGATGGATTGCTCCACAACAAAGGGACAAATGATTGTATTCTCTTCTTCTGGTCTTTTCTTACAATGTCCACTTGCTGTTCTGTTGAAGCACTTATTGAAGTGCTATGAGAATTCCTTCATCCTGGTCTTGGTGGATCCTTTCAAGCTGCTTTCTTCAGATGTCTACCTGCACTGATGTGCTGTGCTGAGGTGTGTCCACTTTGCTGCATGCCTTTACCATTTCTGCCTTCACCATCTCTGCCAGAGACGGTCGACCAGGCATTGCATTGATGATGCATCTGCATTCTGCGTTGGCATTTGCAAATGCAAGGAACTGAAGCAGGTGTAGCTTTGCTATTTCATTGTTCACTTGCCTGTTCATTGCATTTTTGGGTCAACCAGGGAATGACATGAAAGACTCTGAAGGTCCTTGCTGGATTATTGTATAAATGTTTTCAGGTGTTTCAGTCAATGGAACTTGCAAAATTGTTTTTTGTCGTGTATTTCTGATGTCTGCCAGCACCTGTTGTGGCAAGTCCCTGGCTTGAATTTTGGGTCTGTCATGTGGCATGCCGCCTGCCACCTGCAACATGGTGAGGGTTGCATTCACTCCTTCTTGGTATCTGTTTCTCAGTTCCTCGAGGGCTTTCCTCTATTTAGCATTCCTTCAAAAACTGTTTGAAGTACAGAGATTTCAAACCATTTTCTCGCATCACTTTCTTCCAGTCTCTGAGCACATCGTGATCCAATTGCTCCCATCTTGGATTTGCATCCTGTAGATCATAAGTCATTGGTAACACGATGCTTTCCATGCTTCACTATCACAAAGCTCTTTTCCTTCAATGTTTTCTTTATGATTTCTTTGCAGTCTTATAATTCTTTCATCCTGTGAATTTGCAGGAATGTGATTCAATTGCTGTTGCCATGATGCTGCTTCTTCCATTTTGGAGCTTGCTGACATTTCTGGTTTTTTCTGGCATTTCTGACTTTTCTCCCTCTCCTGGATGAGGAGTGGATATTGTAAATCATTTTTTCCCCCTCCTGTATGAGGACTGGGGAATTGCTTTCTCTGTGCTGCACATAATACCTATGTGGCACAGTGAAGGGAAATCACGGCTGAAATTGCCGCTGACCCAGCAGGTAGCCTTGGTATAAATGTGTAGGGATTATTTGCAGAGGATTCAGAAAGGGTGTGGCTACCTTATGCTGGAAGGGGTGATTGAGGGAAATGCATTGCTAAATTTGGATAAAATTCCAGAGCACAGTCTTTCAACTGAAGAAATAATTGCTTTAAAAAATCTTTTGAAAATAAAGATGATTGTGATTGAGTGGAAAAAGAAGTTTGGGCTGCAGTCCAAAAATCATGTGGAGTTTGAACTGACTTGCTGTCACCAACGGTGAATATTTGCTGCTGCTTCTGAGCTAGGATATCTTGAACTTGGTTGTCTTCAGGGGCGCATGAAAGCTTTCTTCGTTGTTGTTTTTGATGTTGGAGCTGTGCAATCTGTCTGGAGATCCATTGCAATGCTGCTGTTCCGCCATGCGTGGCGCTGTCGCTGAGCCGGCTGGGTTCAGCATTTGCTCGCCTGGCTGGCCAGGCCGTTCTGACTGAGCTGAGGGATTTGGGGTTGATAAAAACATTGAGGGGTCCCTGGCACGGCCAACTCCGGCCAGTGTTGTGATACAACGGGCATGTTTGTGAAAAATTCTTTGCCCTGATCACTGCAGCTTTTGGGTGTTGCTGCGTGTTTCTTATAAATCTTAAATGCTATGTGTTGCCGTCATGCAACATCATCTTCCCCCTCTCCTTGCTGAGGAGGGGAGAACTACAATCCTTGTGAAGCATGCTTTAAAAAGCTGCAATTTAGCAATTGTGTCACTAGCGTAGCGCCGGCTGGATGCTGCGAGCATATTTGCTGTTTTGCTTTAATTATTTCAATGCCTTGGCATTGCTGCATAATTGCTTTTAATTTTGGTCGTGCACCAAGGTTGCTGCAGGAGTGTCCCGCTCTCTGAGCACTGCTGTGATGAGAGGGCATGGGCGGAACGCTGCTTGCGTTTGCTGCGAGGGGGTGGGGAGGGGGGGCGGTGCCCAGAGGGAAATCCCACCCTGGCCCCTCCTCGCCCCTGTCTGCACTGGCATGGGGGCGTGGAACGAAACGCCTCCGGCATGGCCATGCCCCTCCTCTGCCTGCCCTGGCGTGGCAAAGCCCGAAAAGACGCACTCTCCCTGCTCTCTCCCGGGGTCCGCCTCGACCTGATCTGCGCTGGCACTCCTTACAAATCCCACCGGCGCCTGTGTTTCCTGCATCCCCGCTGCTTGTGCTGGACTGGTGCCCCCGGTCCCTGCCTTGCTTTCCATGGTCCGCGTCATCACCGTGTGACCTGCCCGCGCCACAGACAAGCGAGGTGTCTGCAGGCAGGGCGTCCCCTCTGTCCGCATCCCCCCAACGCAGGGTGTCCCCCAATTGCCGTGCATGGCTTGGTTTGGCGCGCCTGATCTGCTCTGCGCTCCCGCGCTCTGTGACCGCTGCCTGCGATCCCTCCACTCCTTTCCCCTTCATCTCTCCCTGTCCCGCTGTGGGGGGGAGGTGGGGGGGTGGGGATGGGGGGGCGCAGTGCTTTGTCCCTCCGTGTTCGATGTTTGGAGGGAGGGAGCTGTGGGGACATGCAGGTGGGGTCTGTGTTGGACTCCTCGCGCCTCCTTCCCGGGGAACGCGTATCATGGCGGGGGGACAAGCCTCAAAAAAATTAAAAAAAGGGAGATCCATATCCTGCTGCTTGGTAGGATGGATCAGTAGTTTCAGGCTTCTCGGGAGCAGTGATAGGGTGTGTGTGGGGACTGTGGGGAAGTTAAGTAAAAACCACTTTTTTCGCTCATTCACCCATCGCGACCGCGCCTCCTGTCCCGCTTCCTTTTGCTCGCGCGCAGTGCCATGGCCCGTTTCCGTCCCTCCACGCGTGCTGGCGTGGCCCCGTTTCCGCCTCTCTGCTGGGGAGGCAGCAGCCTCTGTCCCCGGCTGCACGGCGAGTGCAGCGGGCTCCACGAACGTTCGCGTGGCGCGACCCAATCCAGCCTCCCCCAGCCCTGCGGTGCATGGAGGAGATCGCTCTGCTCGCCACCTGTCCCGTCTTCCCCCAGCACGGCGGCAGCGCCCACCGCCGCTTTTGCATCAGCTCTGAGCTGTGCGAGCACGCACGGCCACTGAACCTGCCCTGTATTCTTGGTGTAAATCGTATTTCATGAAAATCACCCAGAAACGATTCGTTCTCCTCACTTTCTTGCTCTGACTGATTCAAAGGTGACTGTGAAAGCTCGCCTTCTCCCCATTTTATTTCTTCACCATCTGTTTCCAACCCCTCTTCCCGACTAATGTTTCCTTCCCAGTGCAGGGCGTCTGCGGACCGCCCTCCCCCGCGCTGTGTTCCCCCCCCCCAGCCCTGGTGGCGCGGCTCGCATTCCTTCTGCTCTTTCCCCTCTTTCCCTTGCCGTTTTGCAGTGGGGGATGGGGAGAGCAGCGCGGCACGGCCGTGGGCCGCCCGCTTCAGTGTCCTTGCCGGGGTGCGGAGTAGGGTGCGGAGTGGGTGATGGGGTTTTGAACTCTGGGGCTCTTAAATGCCTCTGCCTAGGTTTACACTTGCCTGCAGAGGACTCGATTATGTAAAATATCATATCAAGGTGTTCCTGCGAAGCAGGATGAGTGAGGAGGTTTGTGGCAGGCTTATAGATTGTGGGGATGTCCGGGAAACTGTTAGAGACTGATTTTGAGCGTCCCCTCCCTTTTCTGGGGTTGTGGTCAGCATGTGGGCTCACTGGGAATCTGATTCCTCTTTGCTTTTCTGCTGCCACCAGAGTTTTAATTCTTCCCTGGAATTCTGTGATATTATTTCCAGCAGTGCTCTTGCTGGTGCCAATAATTTGAGAGCTACTTTATCTCTCCTTATTGCTTTTTGATATAGTTTTTTTGTTCACCTCTTTCCAAAATTCTGTTTGGAACAGTAGTTCCGTTCTACATTGTGTAATTTCGAGGCGAATCCATTATTAAAGAGCTGCTGGCTCTTTGTTAAATGGAGCTGCAGGCTATGCAGCAATGATGGTCTGCAGAGTTAATAAGATATGTAGCTATTTCTGGGATACATTCCCCCCGTGTTCTGGGTTTTTGACCGGTCTCACCTAGGTGCAATTCTTCCTCCCTGTGGAACTGGAACCAGTGTTGTCCCTTGCTGTCCGGCAGCTGTGGGATGACGCAGCCCTGGGCCCCTGGGTTCACGTCGGTCCGGCTAAAGTTCCAAGGTCGGCGACCTGCTGAGTCTGTCTTTATCTTCTAGTGATGAAGTTTTGGCTTCTTCTGAGGGTCCGTGGCTGCTGAGATGTTTTCGGGCACCACTCTCTCAGGGTTGCTGTTCCCTGAGATTCTCCTCGGGGTTGCTGTTCCCCAAGGTAATAAGGTTTTCTCCCAAGGTTGCTGTTCCCTGGGAGTCTCCTCGGGGTTGCTGTTCCCTGGGGTAATAAGGTTTTTCATCTTCTCTTTGCCCTAAGTGTTTCACGCCAGAGCCAGAGACGACAAGCTGAGCCCGCCAGTGCGTGTTTCCAAGGTTGTTTATTCTTCATTATCTCTCAGTTCTTTCTCAGCTCTGCCAGGCCTCCCTGGCAGGGTACATTATCTTAGTTCTTTCTCAGCTCTGCAAGGCATCCCCAGCAGAGCAGGACACGCAGCGGACTGGGTGGATCAGCGAGCCCCGCACCTTATGTACAGTACCCCTGACCCAACCACTGTCCACAACGTACTTTTTATTTACAAAATTTTACCAATGCATACTACCTATGCTAACATGTCGTTTCTACTCTAAACCAATCTCTAAAATCCAACTCAGCAAAAGATGGGGGACGAGAGCAAGAACAAGGAGCACAGGGGCCACTCACCAATTCCTCCATCTTGCCCCTTCAACCCCATATACTAAGAATCCTAGATTCTACATTTACATTCTATGATAAACTAAATACTACTTATTTTGAATTATCTCAGCTTGTGATTCTTCATACAATGTGGGCATTCACTCCCATGGCCGGGGATCAGAGGCAGTGTCCTCCTGGGCTCTGTGTGAGGCTGGTTGACCCCCTTGTACAGATCCCAGACCCCCCTGTCCGGTCTCCAAACCCTCCAGGGTGGCCAGAGGGATGTTCTAGACTCTGACAGACAGGGATTTTCAAACCCTGTGTATTTGTTCATAAGGTGCCAGGCATCATTTTAAAGCCAAGCCTATAAACAAGAATATTTGCTATTATTTATTGATAACGTCCCTTATACAACAGGAAAGCTTTTATTGGAAAAAATTGTAGGGCATGATCTTTACAAATAGACAACAAAACCCCCAAACCCTGAGGGTTGTGTAAGTGTGGGGAAGAGGATAGAGGAGAAGTGGAGCCAGCAGGTTCGACTGCCGCGGGAATCCCACTCTCGGGTACATCCCTGGCAGCTCTCCATCCTACGGCAAGCCCAGCCCTGGAAAAACGCCCCTGTACCATGGTGAGAAAGGTGATGGTATGTTTATCAGACAGCCAAGAAATAAATGGGAGCCATACATTATACAAAGGTGTATAATTCTGCAATTACAGTTATTTGTTTTTTCTGACACGGCCTGCAAACACTTATCGCTTCAGTCAAACATAATCTGTTGTTGTTTAAATTTATGGGGGGTCCCCGGGGAGTGCCCCCCGGAGACCCCCGGAGTCTTTTGGGGTCGTGGTGTTCCCGCGCTGGCAGGCAAGGAGACTCAGATGCCGGTGGGGTGCTGATGAGGTGAGGGTTTATTCACTGAGGGAGAGGGGAAGGGAAGGGGGGGGAAGGGAGGAGAGGGAAAGGGAGCATCAGGAGGCCTCCAGGGGTAGAGGGGCAAGAGGGGCAGAGCCTTCTGCCTTAGCATTCTTATCACAGAGGTTCAAAGGGGCGCGGTAACAGTCTCCAGCCAATGAGGTTACAGATACAGGATACTGCAGGGAGGGTACAGACTTGGGATAAACCGTACATTTCCCAGGGGTGAGCCAGAGCAAACCATTTCCATAAAATGCAATCCCACAATAATCAAATTATCTTTTTTTTTCCTCGTTTTTCCTGGTGCTATATATTAACAGGGAAAATAAAAGGGAAAATAGTGCAGTCCCTTGTAATAAAGAAAATAGCAGCAAACTATTAATGCTCTTTGAAAAGAGTAGTTTTAACAAAGCAAGAATCATTTTCTTTGGTTGAGTGTTGATTCCCCAGTGTGTTCTCAGTAAGTAATTAGAATCGCCCAGTCAATGTCAGCATCAGCTTGTTTATTCTCATTATTTTATCATTTTAAAAACCCTCTAGGTGATGAGACATGCAGTATAGAACATAATTACCATTATTAGCATACTAATTGGACACAAAAATAGACCAACTACAAGGTAGCCAACTGAATTCTTTCACATTAATCAAACACCATAGTGAATAAGCCTATTGTTAAATTGACAGCTACAATAATTGGCAGTATTTCACTGCGCAATATAAGAAATTCCTTGTAATATCTCTGCCACGTTATATAATGTAGTAATTTCCCACATTTCCAGCCTTAACTTTGTACACCTAGTTCAAGTTCAAGAAAACATCATGATAAGATTATTAGTCTGTTATCAAGTGGACAAAGTATATAAAGACCTGCTTGTTAGCATTCAGGAATATATTTGCTCGCTAAGGAAACAAAAAGGCTCCCAATTTAGTTGTTGCTTCAACATTGAAAATGTATAAAGGTTCTTGATAAGAATTTTTAAACTGTATATTAAAGTCCAACTGCCTGTTTAAGAAACAGAGAAAATCATAAAGAAATTTTAAAAGTAAGTGGTAAAGTTAAATGAAATAAAATAAAACCCAAGTGAGACCTGTGACTTTCAGCCTCCAGGATAATTTTCTGGTTGGGATTTGTCTGGTGCTGTCCCCATCTCATTGAACAGCAAACTGGAAAGTTGCAAAGCTGTAACCAGAAGTGGGAATTCATAAACTGCTCAATTAGCAGCAGGCAGAAGGGAAAGCTGGCCCTGGCTGGGCTTCCCTTTGAAAACCTTGGGGGAAATAAGACAGGAAAGGAGTGAGTGGAAAGGAGAGAGTGAAAAGGAGAGGAGAAACAAGAATGGGGAAGGTGCAAGAGGGGGAAAACGTGGGTTGTGTCAGAGGGAAGGAGAGCAATAAGGAGAACGGAACCAGATGGTGAAACCAGAGCAGCAGAGGCAGGAGAGGACGAGAGGAAAGAAAAATAGTGAGGAAGAAAGAAAATAGTCATCAAGAAGAGGGAGGAAGAGAAGGTAAGGTGAGAGTTGGGGAAGGCAGAGCAGATTTGGAAGAGTATGAAATAATTCTCCTTTTAAAAATTCAAAGGCAAGGGGAAACAAGCATCTCACTGAAAGAAATGTTTCCTTCCCACTCCCCAGGCTTTGGGAGGTGAGGAGGCTGGGAAGAAAGGCAGAAAGGAGTGTCCTGGGTTGAAAAATGTAACCAAAAATGTGTATTCTATTTTCATCTGTTGAAACCGGTTGGGAGATATTGTTCTTTATCTCTTGTAACTCTAGGGGTAGAAAGAGGGCAGATGCCTTCTGTTAATGGGACAACTGATAACACCAGATAAGGCAGTGCCTTCTTATCTCTTCCTCCACCCATCCTCCTCCGAGGGACATCACCTGTGAATGGGCCATTTAAGGCCTCTCACATGACTGACAACATTACTTCATTCCATTGTGCGATGCTCCACCCAGTGGGAGGAGCCAAAGACTTCCCACTGAGATAAAACCAGCAATCTCAAACACCAAGGTATCCTGTTCCCACTGGATTCCCAGAGGATGACTGGACCCTTTTCTTGAGGATCATCTCTACTTCAACAGAGCCACAACTGTCACTCTGGGAGGACTTACTTTGGGCTGCTTCCAACACCCTGACCAACAGGGTATCAGGTTTGCATTCTGACTCTGTCAGTAGTCCTTTGTAATACTGTATTTATCTTATTTTATTTTTATCTTTCTTGTTGTTTGTTCTCTCTCTATTAAATTGTATTTCTGACTTGGAGTCACACTGGTTTTGCTTTCAAACCAGCACGAGGAGTCACTGAAGTCTCTGTTTATTTCAGTAAGGAAAATATTTTGGGAAAATTGTTATAAAAATGATGTTTCAAGCAGTCACTCACACGAGTATTGGGCGCCTGTTAAAGGTGGAGAACATGGAATAGGACAGGTTTGGAACCCCCCAAGTATTTCTGAGTGACTTCTTGGTTACAAATGGCTTGATGAAATTCGGAACTGTGTGGTTAAACTTGATGGCATGTAATTTTAGAGACGAAAAGGAGGGTCAGAATAAGAAATAAGAATGGCATAGTCTGTACAAAGTGCCAATTTTCACAGAACCAGATGCGGCCTCTCTGGCAGCATGTGCAGAAGGGAGGCTGCCTTGAGCATGGGCCAGCAACTGCCTGAAATACCCTTCTTTCAGTTAAATAATGGAATTGTTTCAATTTCAGTCACCAAAGAGGCAATTTTTGCCTAGGATTTGTTCTGGTAGGGGTGTCTCTTGAGAATCTGCTGATGTAATTAAAGGCAGAAGAAGTTTTCTGGAAGAAGGGACTTCTAAGTTTGTTGAAATTTGGCTGATTATTTTGAATTGACCTGTAGGGAGAAAAAACCCCACTGCTTCATGAGCGAAAACAACATTTTTTTCCAGCTGTTCTTTGCTTATTAATCTGTTAATGAGTAATTCTCTGCTAATGGTTGGGGATGCCTGTTAATGTATCATAATCCCAGAGTATTGATTAGTTGCTTTATTTCCCTTTGTATGGCCCGGCTCTTCAGTAGCAAAGTCACAGGAAGAAAAGAAATAAGCCTGTACTCCAAATATCTCTGGGTACAGAGAGGAGCCACCATGGGAAATATCGGAGGGTACTAAAATCAGCTAAAATATGCAGTATGTGCTCAGACTTTTCTTAAGCAGGAATGTACAAATTCCAGCTTTGATTTACTAACTGAACTCAGGAAATACATCCCTGGGCACTCATTGCTGGGAAGTCTCTCCTTGAGCCATCTCTGTACCTATAAATGACTCTAATACCTGGGTCAGGGGGTCTTGGAAGAGCTCTCAAAAAGTGATATAATCCACCTTTTAGGGAGCAAAACTTACAGTGGGAAAAGAGAAGAGTCCTGTGCCAGGTTTACAGCAGAGTTAAGGATAACCGCCAAGGCCATACTTTTGCTAATACATTAGGATGGCTCCAAAATGTGCCAACTCTGGAGCTTGGGATAAAGCAAGCAAGAAAACTGAAAATATCCTTGACAAGATGTCTCTCTTAACACATTAAGAGGCTGTCCAAACTGAGAAAAAAAGTCCTCAGCAGTTCCTCGCCTTCTGTCACAGAGTCTCGGCTTGGGTGGTTGGAGTTGCGGGGCTCTGCCACATGTCAGGTGCCGGGAGAGGAACAGCTTTTGGGCAGCACGTTGGACGCACATTGTGTCAAACACAGAGGGCACTGCGAAATCCCCCCCAAAACCTGGTGAATTCTCCAGGGAGGTCTGGGCTGGGTGTTTGGACAGGCATGCACAGCCATCATATGTTATTATATCAGGACATTGCAAATCAGATGTTTTTGCATCCCTAAAATACACCTAGATGATCCATGAAAGCAATCCCCCACACCTTGCTCCCCAAAAACCCCAGACAAACCCCAGAGCTGAAAGCAGAAGGAAAGAAGGATATTAAGCACATTCAGGCATGATAAACAGAGAAGAAAAACACTGCAAAGGACAGTTGTGGAATGCATTTGAATAACAAAAACATTTGAGGAAATCCCAGACTGCTTGGGGACAGAGAAAAGGAAAATAAATTCATCACATTATTCATGGGAAATTATTTGTTCAGCTCCACTCCTTAATTTGTCAGCTAAAGATGATTTCCAAGAGTGAAGGTTTTGCTTTCTTGCTTGAAATGACTCAAAAAGAAATGAATATTCCAGCCACCAAGTGAGGTTAATATATGAGTTTCATAGGCATTTACTCACCACTGCTGTTCCCTGCAGAGTAATGGCAATGGAAGTGCATTCTGGGAGTGCCAGGGGTGAAACCAAAGTAGATCTTCCTGAATAATTTAGTGGTGTATGAAAGCTTATTTCATCATCATCAACACAGTAATACCTTGCACCAATGGAGTGCTTTACAACTCTGGGCTCCGAAGCTGTGCAAATATCAGCATTTCCATTTTTCGGTTGGGGAAACTTGAGATTAGAGGGGGATAAAAAAACCCCACATTTTCCAAAGGGAGTGATGGCTGTGGCAGAACTGGGATAACAATTCAGGTTCCTAGGTGGAGACACCTGTAATGTCTGAGTTGAGTGTGGGTGAAGATGCTGCACTTTAGACCTGTTTATGCTTAGTGAAAGATGAGAAATATCTAAAGAAAAGTATTTTTCTCTTTTCTTTTTACAGTAAAATAATTAAATGAAATGATAAATTTCTAGGATAAATGAAATTTCAATATATCACTTTTTTTTTCTGCTCACTGGTTATTCCAAAGTGGCAGAGCAAGTTCACATCCAATTCTTGGAATGGCAGGAGGCTCCACTTCCATTACCCAGTGATTATTGCCATTAGGTTGAAGGAGCAGAGAGCCCCTTGTGCCTCTCTTTGGGCTGTTTACACGTGCATGTAGCTGGTAACTTTTTTTGTGTTTAAAGACTCCAACAGCTTATCAATCTTATTCTTCCCTGAATGTAGATTGGTCTTTAATGAGATCAATGAATAGTGCTGGTACTTTGCTGGCC
Source organism: Prinia subflava (assembly GCF_021018805.1). Taxonomy (NCBI): domain Eukaryota; kingdom Metazoa; phylum Chordata; class Aves; order Passeriformes; family Cisticolidae; genus Prinia; species Prinia subflava. Next base: position 7,906,611 of record NW_026960606.1, read on the forward strand.
AAAATTGTAAATGTGCTGTTCCATTTCCTATTTACCCTGTAGCACAGGGATTTTGGTGCGTTACTGCTAATATGTTTTGCATTCTATTGCTCTCCTACAAAATTTATGGCCAGAGAGAGACTGCAAGAAACAGTATGGGCAGGGAGAGCTGGATTCTAATCTCTCTACTGCATTCAGGTTTTTTAAAAATATAGGGGTTTGGAATAGTTGAAGAAAAGGGAAATAGAGAGCAAAGAGGGAGTTGGGAAAGGATGTCAGATTAGTTTATTAAAACAAAACTTTTGGGGTTGAGGTATGTCAGAGACAGAAAAAAGTGGCTTAAAACAGCTTTAATAAAGGTGGAATATAATGGAAGTGCCTTTAGTCAACCTGGCCAAAAGCAGGAGAGAGGAGCTGTTGGGCAGGGAAATGAGTGTTGGAAAAGCATCCAGTGTTAATTAGAGCTCTGGAGTGGCCTGAGATGTCAAGTGCTCTTCCAGCCCAGTCCCTTCTCTTCACTGCCCTTGTTAGCAGTTTGGTCCTGTTCCAGCTGTGCATTAACCTCTGGAACCACCACCCCAAATCCTGGAGGATTTGTCTCTCCTGCAGCAAGAGCCATACAGACACCTCCGAGGTCTGACTCGAGGGGGGTTCCCCTTGGTGTGTGGGTATGAAGGTTGACGTTGAAGAACCATGTCTGGTTCTGTGACTGTAAAGTGATGATTTCTGTCTTTCATTTTCTCTTTTGGAGCTTTCCCCCATGACCTTTCCTCCTGAAGCAGCTCCCAAGGAAGTTGTGTCCCAAAGGGATACACTTATAAAACCTCACTGTGCCAGGGAAGGTTATTTGGCATGCTTTACATAGTAATCTTTTTTTTTTTTTTTTTTTTTTTTTTGGTACACAATGGTCCAAAACCAGATAAAAGCTGTAGTCTGAACCTCTGAGATGAGTCTGTATTATATGGGAAATCAGTGCAGAGGGTTGATAGCTTTGATGGGCTTCTCCTGGCCCATTTGGGGCAGGTGTGTGCTGAAGGGAATTTCCCTACTGACCATCAACTTCACCCAACAGGTGGTAGAGAGGCTGGGTGGGCTGGTTGATTAACCCAGTGAAATGATTCCTGGAATTCCTGCATCCCAGAGGAAATGCAGCCTGGCCACTCAGGGATCCTGCAAATATCCAGATGACAAATGTTGTATTGCTGTCCCACAGCATGTTGTAGCTATTAAATATGAAATATGGGGAGGACCCCTTCTTTGGAAGGCAGGCAAATACTCAACCACATAGAAATGGACTTGGGAAATTTTAGAGAATGTTATTGTATGTGTTATCTGTCAGGAAAAGTGAAATCCTTCTGAAAAGGGCAAAACTGCAGAGGAAAAGTGACCCTGCCCACCCCAAAGCCTGGGCTGATTGCAGAGAAATGCAGCCACAAATCTCAAGAGCTCACTGAAATCCTCCCACCGGGTTTGATGGTGCCAAGCCTCTATAAAGCCAGTAGAGATGATTTTCTAAGAAATCCCATCTGTCGCTGTGCACTCCTAGTCCAGGGCTGCAAGTAAGGGGGGCTGTGACACTTCCCCCAGGGTTCCTGAGTGTCCTTGGCACCCACCAGACAATCGGGGTAGGAAATTACGAGACAGACTCCGTGTGCTACTCCGAGTAACGAATTTATTAAGAGAAACAGAAAGCGAGCTTAACTCGAAGGCTGGGCAGAGGTGGAGACACCTGATGCTGGGCTTGCAGACACTTATAAACAGGGGAGGTCTCAGGGGAGGGTACAAATACAATGACCAATGGGAACACAAGGGGTGGGGAGCAACTTGAACCTGCCACTGGGGTGCCGAAGATTAGGGGATTTCCAAAATGGGAAGGACTAGCACAAGGTAGGATTGACAGGTGGGTAGGAGGAGTGACTTGGAACAAAGGGTGGATCCAAGGGGTGAGTGACAACTGTATAAAGAAATGCAGTTAGGACTAAACCAACTATACAAAGAAGAAGGAGGGGTGCAGAATAAACCATTTGAGGGACTAGAATCAGGAAAAAAACACACCACCATACCCATCGTGAGGGGAAATCCCTCAGCAGCAAAGAGCAGAGAGGTATCTGCTCATCTTTTGGCTTTGGCAAAAGTGGCTGCCTTGGACAGAAAGGACGAAGTACAGAGCTGGGGCAGAAAAACAGGTTCTGAATCTCCTGCTCACCAGGAGGGATCCACTGGCAAGTGGAGGTGACGTGTGGGAAGACCCAATTTACAGGAACTTCAACATCTTCCCTTGCACCGGGACCAGACTGAGGCCTGAGCTCAGCATTTCCTTTGCCAGGTCAGCAAATTGGGCTCCAGACCATGTAAATTCTGGAGCTGAGTGGAATAATGTAGATGGTGACAACAGAGAGAAGAAAATATGAATGGCTTTTGGGGAGTGTTATAAATGCCAATACGATATTCCAATTAAAATAATAATTTGGTTTATTAATAAAGTTCAAATCACAGAATTTCGAAAGCCCACCAACAGCGGAGATACTTGACATAGTTTTCCCGGGAAAATGCCAAGGGTGAACCGTGAGATACAGGGCCTGGCAGCCTGCTATCTCCCCCAACGGTTCACAAATTTGCCCGGTTCGGGGCTTGGTTTTTATACACTTTATTCTGCCCTCGGCAATATTTCCCCATATTTCCCATTGTTTCCCGACTAGCTATACAAATTCAGGAGTTTCCCCGACCAGGCTGAAAAGAGTTCTTTTCTCAGTTCATATGTTAATGTCCAATTTCTATAGATCCTTATGGTTGATGAATGATCGAGATATGGGTGATGACGGGAGAGGGAGTAGTCAGGAACCGTTGATGTTTCTGCCACCTTATCTCGATGGGTCTCCTGCCGGTGCTCGAGGAGGCTATCCGTTTCCCGTAAGCCTATTGTCTCTTTTCTGAATGGAGGCGCCTGCTTTTTCAGGGCTGTTAGTTTCACCATCTGCTGCAAGGTCTCCTAAAATATAGACTTTTACCCAATGCAATTTTATACAATTTTATAATTTTCTAATTTACCATAAGAACATGAATTAATCATTTCACGTTTTTCACAGGGAGGCAGCCCAAATTCTGTTCTTTTTTTTACTGTGATTTAATAACAACTCCATTTGGATCAAAGCTTTCTCAAGAGTTCATGTTAATCTTAAATGATTCTGATACCTCCCTGCTCTGGACAATATGGTTTTCCATGCACTTATTCCACGTGAGATGCCTGTTATATCTTATGCTCTTACCCAAATTTCCTCTGCACAGAGCAATTAATGTCTCTGCTGCTTTATCAAGGAATTAAGTGCACATTCTCCCTTTAATTCAGCACACTTCTTTTTTTACCTTCTGTCTTTCTATCCTTAAGTATCACTGAGTTGCCAGGTAACAGTTATTGTTGATATTACCTGTGAAAAAGGCATATTGTGTGTGTGGCTCTACGCAGATATTTACTATATGTAATATGCTAGGTAGAAAAGTTATGCAATATTAACATTTTAAATAATATAGTAAATGTAGTTTTTAACATTGAATCTAAGTAAGAATTGTGTGTAAGGTATTGTCCTTAGCTCAAGAGCAAAGAGAAGATAACCCAGAGGTTTCTACACAGAGAGAACAATTACAACAAGCCAGACTAAAAACCCCTCTTGGATGTTTCAGAGGGAAAGATGCATATCTCCTTGAAACCACCCTGATCACTCCAGACCATGCATATCTCCTTGAATCTACCCTGGTCAAGCGAGACCATTGTATATCTCCTTGAATCCACAAAGCTACCTGGTTAAGCCAGACTCCAGGACGCCAGGGGTTTTGCAAAAGGCTCGTGGCAAACGGGCTTTTCTTAGATAAAGTATGCATATTCATTAAAGTTGGTCCTCAAAAATAGAGAGGCTTCTCTCTAACGGGGCCCTTCTCCTTCTCAGCCTTTGTCTGGGAGGGAGGGGGGACGGTAGACCCGGGCTACCTACTTTGCTCTTATTGCCTCATTATTTGTCCTGTCTCTGAAAACTTTTTAAACTTTTATTATTGTATTAATTTTTTTGTAACCAATTTTTATTCTTTATTAAATTTTCATAAATTTCAAAAAGTGAGTTATTGGCATTTATCACAATTTGGTAGCAGAGGATGGTTAAAATACCCCACTGTGGGTGCTGTGAGAGGATTAGAGACCAGGAAGACGCGTCCCGCCTGCATTAGGTGGCCTCGGCTCTGGTCCTCGCAGAGTACCCCAGAAAGGGGTAAGATCCAAGGACAAAAGGAGACAATAAGGCAAAGAGAAGGGAAAGAATTCCCTAAAAACCGCGGTAACCAGCTCCTAACATCAAAGTGTGCACGAAGAATAAAGACCCAAGGACAACGGAGTGGTAAGAATTGCTGGGATTGGGGGGGGGCAGCGTTTGGCGCGGAACGGGGGCTGAAAGTGTGTGCCTGAGAGGCGGGCTGGGGTAACACCCGGACCTTCCAAGCGAGAGCGGAGTCCCCTACGCTGCGGTTCCGTTGTCCCGCGAGGGAGGCGGCCAGTACGGGGACGAAAGTGAATGGTAAAAAGGAGTGAAAGAAACCCCCCCCGGGAAGAAGTGTGTGAAAAGGGGACCCTAAAAGCTTTTGCTGGGTTGAGGAAAATTATTCCAAGAACACCCAGGTTATTTTAATAATCGGCTGGGTTGAAGAAATATTCCAAGAACACCCAGAATTTTAGCTGGGTTGAGGAAAATTCTGAGAGCACCCAGGGTTGATAACCAGCTGGATTGGAGGAAGCAATTCCGAGACATCCAGGGTTATGTTAAATTCTGCAGAATCTATGAAATAAACCCAAGAGCACCTGGGGTTGGGAAGGGAGAACCCCCAACACTGCCAGATTGAGGGTTTATGAAGGGCATTTTCTGGCCAGGTACTCTTAAAGAGTGTAAAAGTGTGTGGAAAGTAAAAGGTACCTTGTAGTTGTGATTGTTTTGTTGTGCGTGAGATTAAGTGAAAAATAGAGTGGAGTGAATGTGGACGAATGAAAGTATAGAAAGTGTAGATTTTTATTTTATTTTAAGCTTTATTATAGTTCCTCAGAGAAGGTAAATTGTATTAAGAAATAGTGTGGGAGAAAGGAGAAAAGTAGTTTTTGTGGGGGAAAAGGGAAGGTAAACAGAGACAGGGATGGGTAGAAAAGAGAAAATTTTGAAAGAAAAGGGATAGAAGTCCAGTGGGGAGAAATCATCGACAGAGATACCACCCTAGGATCGTCCCTTGGGAGTTGCACTGCCGGCTCCGGTGTTGGTGCCTGTCTCAGTCCCAGTGCTTGCCCCAGGTTCTGGCTTGTCGCTTGTTGCTGCCCCAGTTTCCATCCCAGGCAAGAGTCCGCTGTTCGCAGCGGCAGCCCAGCCGGTTTCTCCCCTCCCCCCCCATCGCTGTTCGCAGCGGCGGCTCAGTCGGTACCCGGCCCCCACCCCGGTCCCTCTCGCTATTTTCCCGCAATGGCTTTTTCAACCTCATTCCCAGTATTTGTTTGTTTGTTTTAGCAGCGCTGAGCGTTGCCGCCACTGCCTTGCTTTTGTTGGAATCGGCGAGTACAGTCGCCATGAGCCACGTGGGGGGGTGACCGCGTGGTGGCTTAGCCGACCCTGGAAAAGCCCCCCAGCAGCAGCAGCAGCGGCAGGGCGGCCGGTTCCCCTCCCCAGCCGTGGTGGCGAGTCCCCCTCCGCTTGCAGAGCGGGGGTGGGGGCGGCTGGTTCCTTCACCCTTCCTCCCAGCGGCGGCGGCGGGTTCCCCCTCACCCCCCCCCCCCCCGTTCGCGGCGGCGGCGGGGCAGCGGGCTCCCCCTCCCCCCTTCCCCCCTTCCCGGCGGCGGTTCCTCCGCTGTCGGCGTGTGGCGGGCTGGTCCGGTCCCTAGCTGCCTCAGAAGCGACTCCAGCTCCGGTGGTGCTGGGCGACTGCCGGAGGCGGCCGGAGCCGCCAGCATGGGCCATGCAGAAACGCAGCCGCATGGAGGAGACCGGAAATTGCTTCCCCTTCGGGAATTCCGGTGGCAGACCCCGCCCATGCCCCGTCCTTGGAGGACCAAAAAGTCAGTGATCAGTCCTCCAAAGCTTCCCACTTTCTGTTGGGGAAGCCGTTCCCTTGGAAACCGCAGTCAATGCAGATCTTCTCAGGAAGAAAGGGAGTGGGCAGAGAGGGACGGTGGCCGAGCGCTTCTCCTGCCGGGAGTAGGAGGACGAGCGAGGCTCTCGTCCCCGGTGGCGGCGGAGGAGAGGGGCGGCCGCCGCATTCCTGCACAGCCGTGCCATGGCAGAGGGGCTGCCCGGTGGAGGCGGCGGCGCCGAGCCGCGCGTGGGACACGCTGCTCCCTGCCCGCCCCTCCTCCAGCTCGTTTATCAGCGCCCACTGCAGCTGCCCTTTTCCTTATGACCGAGTGACTCGGGTCATAGAAGTTTTAAAGATTTTTTCAGTGTTTCTCATGCGCTAGCCTTCAGTTTCTCTCAAATCGGTAGCCTGTAAACTCAGACAGTGTGCACACGTGTTCTGGGATGTTTTAGGAAGGACTTGTGGTTTTTTTGAGAGGAAAGGAGACAGTGTCTGAAGCTGTGTTTTTTAAATGACTGCTGCTTGATGTGCTAACATTTTTCAAGCGTTTTTCACTTGGTGAGAGAGAGCTTGGCCATGTGAAGTCAGTGTTTAGTGCTTTTTAAGTGTCTCTTCTACAGTTGATGAATGGATGTGGAAGGAGGAGGAGTGAAGAAAGGGAAGTATTAGTGTTCACTGGATTATTTGCTTAGTCTATGCTATAAAATGAGATGTGTAGAAAATATTTTGGAAGATGCAGACAGGAGGAAGAGTTAGAATTTGTGGAAGGTGCAATAGCAAGAAGAATTTGTTTGGTAGATATCTCAGGAAGGCATAGTGTAAGTAAAGATGCAGTGGAGTGGTGGGAGCAAGAAAAGAGTTTTGCCTGTCATCAGGGATGCGGTGATATAGAGAGATACCAGAATTTAGATAAGAGATGTTTTGTTAGTCCCAGGAACAAGGAGTAATTTATTGGGACGAGACTTCCAAATAAAATTAGGAATAGGAGTTATACCAGAAAATGGGAAGATGACAGCTAAAATATTGAAATTAGAACAGGAGGATGAAAAGAAAATTAAGAAGGAGGTATGGGCTGCTGAAGGAAATAGGGGAGGATTGAATATTGATCCCATTAAAGTTACAATTGAAAGAGAAGATTGTCCCATACGGTGCGTCAGTATCCTATCTCATTAGAAGGACGGGAAGGTTTGAAGCCGGTAATAGAAGGACTGATAAGGGATGGTACACTAAAACCCTGTATGTCTCCTCATAATACCCCCATTCTTCCAGTAAAAAAGTCTGATGGAAGTTACAGGCTGGTACAACATTTAAGGGAGGTAAACTAATTGTGTGCACGCCTCATGCAGTTCGAAATGTGTTAAACCAAAAGGCTGAAAAATGGTTGACAGACTCTCGGATGCTAAAATATGAGGCGATCTTGATAGACAGTGATGATTTGACATTAGAAGTAAATAAAAGCCTGAACCCAGCTCAATTTTTATATGGGGAACTAACAGATAACTTAATACATGATTGTCTAGAAATTATCCAATACCAGACAAAGATTCGAGAAGACCTTGAGGACCAGGCCCTTCTAGAAGGAGAAATAATTTATGTGGATGGATCCTCCAGATGCCTACAAGGGAAAAGAATGTCAGGATATGCAGTAATTGATGGGAAGAACATGCAAACTATTGAAAAAGGGAAATTACCTTCAAACTGGTCAGCTCAAACCTGTGAATTATATGCTCTAAAAAGGGCACTGGAACACTTAGCACGTAAAAGGGGTACAATTTATACTGACAGCATGTATTGCTTTAGAGTGGTACATACCTTTGGAAAAATTTGGGAAGAAAGAGGTTTGCTGAATTCAAGAGGAAAAGGATTAGTACATGAGGGGCTCATTTTAGAAGTCCTAGAAGCATTAAAATTACCTGAAGAGATAGCTGTAGTACATATTAGAGGTCACCAAAAGGGAGTAACTCCAGAAGTAAGGGGAAATAATTTGGCAGATCAGGAAGCAAAGGATGCAGCAGAGAATGGAGTGGAAAAAGTAATGTTGGTATTAACTACCAATGAAGAGATGTTGGAAATTCCAAAATTTAGTGAAACAGAGGAAAAAGAATTGAAAGAGATAGGAGGTGAACCAGATGAATCAAAGAAATGGAAACTTCTTGATAGAAGGCAATTACTTAATAAAGTACTTACTAGAAAAATATTAGAAGACATGCATCAGAAAACTCACTGAGGTACCCAAGCTTTGTGTGATTATTTCTTAAGAAACTATGGGTGCATTGGGATTTATGGGGTAGCAAAAAGGGTAACTGAAAGATGTATAACTTGTCAAAAGATAAAATAAAAAGATAATGAAGAGAACTACACTGGAAGGTAAGGAATTAGCCCTTAGACCATTTCAAAGTATCCAAGTAGATTTTACAGAACTTCCTCAAGTTCAACGATGGAAATATATATTAGTAATAACAGACCATTTAACTCATTGGGTGGAGGCAGTTCCCACTGCCAAGGCTACTGCTAATGTGGTAAGTAAAACCCTTTTGAAAAAAAAAAAAAAAAAAAAAAAAAAAATTAGTCCAAGATATAGAATGGTTAATAAGAAAGACTTGGGCAGAGGAACACATTTTATGCCAAAAAGTGTTACAACAATTAATTCAAAGCTTTGGGGACCCCAGGCCCAGCAGCTCTGGCTCTGTAAGAAAACCCTAGCAGAAGCGAATGAATGTCTTTGTCCCCAAGAGGGAAATCCCAGAAGCCCCAGGGTGTCCTTGGGGAAGTGTTCCTGAGTTCTGCTTCTGTTTATTATTAATGCTAAGGTTGGTGTTGTTTGTTAACCTGTGTATACACACCAGAAAGGAACTATTATTATAGTCCCATATCTTCACCTGAGAGCTCCCTAATTTTCAAAATTACAATAATTCAGAGGGAGAGAGTTGGAATTCTTCATTCCAAGGGTGGCTCCAGCCTTCCCTGGCAGACACCTGTCTTTCAGACAAAGACAGGACCATTTTTTTGTTATCATTTAGAACTTAGTTATAATATACTTATAACCGCATTTTAACATTGTGCAGCTTGTATTCCAAGATTTTGTTAAAACCTATGATCAATTTAATATGCTGCCATTTCTGTCGGCTATATGGTGCACACACAGATCGATTATGTTGTGCCAAAATATTATTCAAAGGAATTATAAATTGCACCATATCAAAACTGTTGTGATTAATATCTCTAACTCCAAAATGAGAAGGTCCTTTTCAGGTATTGCTGGCACTGAGGCTGCGATCTGGACCAGGGAACGAGGGTGGATCCATGCCAGCAGAATCAAAGGACCTGTGGAAAAGCCTAAGGAGTGGACAATATCATCGGAACCGGGTGATACGAAATTAACCCTAAAACGGGAATGAGAGGTGATGAACTGGGGAGATCCACATGATCCAGGAAACATACACAGGATCACACCAGACTGGGAAGCTAGACCGAGTTTGCACCAGTGGTTTCAAATACCACCTGGGAAAACTTTGAGACACCTCCGGTACCCTCCCTGGGGAGGAATATTTCCACCACAGACAGGAGGATCGGGATTGTTTCGGACAGAAAACCCCTGTGTTTTTGCCTTAGCCTGTGATTTATATAAAGAGGGGGGTGAATTACAACCTCATACATTGCCAAGCCAAATACCCTGTTTGATTCCCCCAAATACTGGACATGCTGGTTGGTGTAAATGTAAGTGTTTGAGCTGTGGGGAAAAATTGGTACTGTAGTTCACACAAACGACGCTCTCGTTGCATGAAGTGTAGAGTGTCACCTGAGCCCCCTATCCAAGCAGAACTTGGAGCTACTGAAATAATAACTTGGTTGTGTGGTTGGGAATTATTAGTGCCTGTTGAATGGGAGATAGCTGAGGAAGAGTGGGAGACCACGGTCAAGAAGTGTCAAAAACGATTTGCCTGGAAATTAGCTAAGAGAAAGTGACAATAGAGGAGAGGGCAAGACCAGATTGGCCTCTATAATCGCCACCGAGAAGATCACATACACCTGCTGTGGGTTTGCAACCCCATAGGCATGGGAGGTGGGACTATAAGCCATACTGGACCTCTCCTGGTTCTGTCACTCATTTTCTGGCTCTTCCCTTTTGGGATGCCGACCGGGCCATGCTACAGGTGTTACCAAAAACTGTATATGGAAAGACACTGAGGCTCCTTCTTTATTTCTCACACTCATATCAACAGTCACTGTTATAACCCTTCCAAATTGGGAAACTGCATACACAATGGGAAAAAGTACTGGATGGCGGAAAATGTGAGGGGAAGTGAATGTGCAAAAGGGGAGAAATGGATGTGTTTCACCCACATTACTGGGAGTAAAACAAAGGATTTGGTAAAGGAGGAATTGATAAGCAAAAAAGCTAGGCCTGCACCACCACCAAAGCCTGTACCAATCTCACTGGATGGTTTGTATAAGAAATTGGAACAACAACTAGAGAAAGAAATAGATATTTCACGGATGGGTGAAAATCTGTTTGTGGAATTGGGAGAAAGAATAAGTAAGGAACTTAACGTAACCAATTGTTGGGTCTGTGGAGGGGCTTTTGAGGTCAGAAGAATGGCCATGGAAAGGCAGCAGCTTAGGCCCAATCGAGCTCCTTAAGTGGAACCAAACAAGTATAAGGGGGGAAAATCGGCCAGGGGGATGGATTTTAAGTTCAGTAGTCATAGGGGAGGAATGTCTTTGGCGTTGAAGGAAAAAGTTCCTCCATGAAGTAGGAAAAACTCCCTGTAAAAGATACAAGGTTAGTAATGGAACCTCTGTATGGTGGATCCCAGAAGAACCTACCATGTACTGGACCCAGAAAAAAAAAAAAAAAAAAAAAAAAAAAAAAGGAAATTGTGAATATAATAATAAAATCAGGTTTTTTCAATGTAATGATACAGAAAAAAATCCTTATGTTGGCATCCCAGAGATTTCTAAATTTTGGGAGAATATGGATAAGCAAAAATTGGACTATGGGAAAGCTCCAGACGGTTTGTTCTGGATATGTGGGAAAAGGGCATATCCAAAACTTCCCTCTCAGTGGAAAGAGAGCTGTATTCTAAGAATCATACAGCCAGGAATTTTTCTTTTTTGCCTAGACCTGAAGGGGATCAGTTTATGAATATTTCCCCCTTGTTTGATCCCTTGTTTTATCAGATTAATTACTAGTGTAGTTCAAGGTATGCAATTAGTAACCTTGGATTAAAAGATGGATACAACAAAAACGGTACAAAAGATTATAGTATTAAGGAAACAAAACAGAGTAGAAGACCCCCTCCAGGAAGCTAGACTGATTTATGAAGAAAATGAACATAGAAGAGATGCAAGAGAGCAGTAAATATCCGCTCGAGCCAATTTTATTATAAAAAGAAAGAGGAGGGATTGTGAAAAAGGCATATTGTGTGTGTGGCTCTACGCAGATATTTACTATATGTAATATGCTAGGTAGAAAAGTTATGCAATATTAACATTTTAAATAATATAGTAAATGTAGTTTTTAACATTGAATCTAAGTAAGAATTGTGTGTAAGGTATTGTCCTTAGCTCAAGAGCAAAGAGAAGATAACCCAGAGGTTTCTACACAGAGAGAACAATTACAACAAGCCAGACTAAAAACCCCTCTTGGATGTTTCAGAGGGAAAGATGCATATCTCCTTGAAACCACCCTGATCACTCCAGACCATGCATATCTCCTTGAATCTACCCTGGTCAAGCGAGACCATTGTATATCTCCTTGAATCCACAAAGCTACCTGGTTAAGCCAGACTCCAGGACGCCAGGGGTTTTGCAAAAGGCTCGTGGCAAACGGGCTTTTCTTAGATAAAGTATGCATATTCATTAAAGTTGGTCCTCAAAAATAGAGAGGCTTCTCTCTAACGGGGCCCTTCTCCTTCTCAGCCTTTGTCTGGGAGGGAGGGGGGACGGTAGACCCGGGCTACCTACTTTGCTCTTATTGCCTCATTATTTGTCCTGTCTCTGAAAACTTTTTAAACTTTTATTATTGTATTAATTTTTTTGTAACCAATTTTTATTCTTTATTAAATTTTCATAAATTTCAAAAAGTGAGTTATTGGCATTTATCACATTACCAGAAGATTTTAATGGATTTATATAAAACTCAGAGTGCCATTGTTCTTGAAGTCCATTTTATTGTAATGAAGTTCCACTCTTAATGTTCCATGATCTTCAATGTCCTTTACAAGTAACTTTTTATAAATTAATCTATAATAATCTAATTGAAGTCAGTTAAAGTGGATAACTATACTCCAATTAGGATATCGGGAGGAGTTTTTACATAATGAGGGCTTTTATATAAACGGTTAACACTAATACTGTAGTTTACAACATACTGTATGAATAATTAAATGCCTAAGTAGCAATAATGGAAGTGGAACTATCAATACAAAGATGATATCAGTGATGTAAGGCATTAATAAATCTTTATGGTCCATTTAATATTTTTTATAGGTATTCCATTATGTCAGTTGAAAGAAAAGGCAGAAAAACAAGAAAGTGAGAGTAGAACTTAAAGGGACCAGGACACGGAAACGAAAATGGGCTTTCCCTCATACCATGCCCCCAAAATGGGCCAGATAGAAAAGTGATGAGAAAACTGCCCAGTAGAAATAAGTTTATCACATTTCTAAAATTATGGCTGTTGACTGCAGCTGGATGGTTTTAAATGTTCTTTAAATAACCCATATTCTATGATTTAAATGAAGGGCAGCTTAAAGAATATCTTCAAAGAAGAATTTGAGTTTAGCACCACTCTGGCCCAAAAGGAACATCTCAAACTGTTGTGCTCCTACCATTGGCCAGCAGAGATGACTCAAAGGGTAAATACATAAACATTTGTTATGAACGAAAAAAAAAAAAAAAAAAAAAAAAACAAAACCAAAACAACCACCCCACAACTGACCCTCTCCTGGCTAGAGTAACACCCCCCACACCCCAGACAATCTGAGCAGGGAGAGCTGCCCTGAAGGAAAGTTGCCTGGCAACTTTTCCCTACCTAATTGAAATGTGAAAAGAAGCTGCCCACACCTAGATAGCCCTATTGTCCTTTGTAACTACCTCATTTAGCAAGAGTAACTTCGGCTATGACCAGGACAAATGCATATGCATTTGGATATGCAGATAGGGCAGGGCCGCCCCCGTGGATCCTGGGAGGTTTTTTTGGGGGATACTGCACCCCGGGACAGGAAGCTGGATTCGTCAGAAGAGAATGGGATAGTGCCCTGGCTGAGCGGGGAGTGGGTGCACCTCCTGGCCTGGTTTGAAGATTGGCCATGACCTGTGAGGAGCCTGAATGGAATGGGAACCGGCCAGCTGAGCTGACTGATGTAGAGAATGGGAAACTCTTGAAACTTTTCCCTGAGGGCAAAGAGCTGACTGCCAGTGCTCTGCCTTCTGATGGTTGACCAGAGAGAACTGCCAGCTGTTTCTATGGGAACAAGGACTCAGCATCCACTGGGACAGCACCTGCTCCTTCAGATGGCTGCAGTAGTGTGGAAAACTCCGATCGGACTTTGCAATCCTGCTGATGATTTTAATAATGAGCTGATCACTTTAATAAAGAGCTGAATATTAATAAAGGCATATGCCCTGTTCTTTTCAATTGGGGACTCGTCCGGGATAGCCACGCCCACAAAGGACCACCCCCGAAGAAGACGATCATCTGCTTCGAGGGATCCTCGGGAATCGCTGGCTACCCCCGGACCTTGGCATCAGCGTGGGACCAAGCAGCACAGAAGAACGCAGGATCGGCCCTGGGATCAGCGCTGGATCGGCCCTGGGATCATCGTGAGACCAAGCAAAGGAGAACGCCAGATGGGTGAGATAAATCCGTGGCGGAAATGGGAGGCGAGTGAATGAGTGCTTGAGTGAGATGGGGGCCGGCAGCTCGGACCCCCAGAGCGAGAGTGGACCCCCTAGTATCGCGTTTCCGGTCTCCCGAGAGGGTGCCGGCCGAGAACGGGCGGGAAGCGAATGGCATAGAAGAGTGACTGAGGCGCCTCCTTGGGGGAGGGCCCCATCGAGCGTGCAAAGGCTCTTGAGGTGTGAGGTAAGATCCTCGGCAGGGCAGGTGAGAGGTCCCTGGCAGGGCTGCCCCAGAAGGCAGATGAGAGGAGATCCCCAACAGGGAAGGTAATGTCCCTGGCAGGGCTGCCCCAGAAGGCAGGTGAGAGGAGATCCCAGCAGGGCAGGTGAGAGGTCTCTGGCAGGGCTGCTCCAGAAAGCAAGTGAAAGAAGATCCCTGGCACAGCAGGATGCCCCATCAGGCAGGCGAGGGATGATCCCCGGCAGAGCAGGTGCAAGGTAATGTCCCTGGCATAACAAGACAAGATGCTCCAGTAGGCAGGCGAGAGAAGATCCCCAGCAGGGCAAGTGAGAGGCCCCTGGCAGGGTTACTCCAGAAGGCAGATGAGAGAAGATCCTCAGCAGGGCAGGTGAGAGGTCCCTGGCAGGGCTGCTCCAGAAGGGAACTGAAAGAGGATCCCTGGCACGGCAAGATGCCCCATCAGGCAGACGAGGAAAGATCCCCGGCAGAGCAGGTGCAAGGTAATGTCCCCGGCATGGCAAAACAAGATGCCCCAGTAGGCAGGTGAGAAAAAGTCCCTGGCAGGGCAGGTAGAAAGTCTCGGGCAGGGCAGGATGCCCTGACAGGCAGGCAAGGAAGATCCCTAATAGGGCAAGTGGGAAGTCCCTGGCAGGATAGGGCATGATGTCCCAGGAGGCAGGTGGGCTGTCCCCAAGAGAGTTTAAGCATATCTGGGCAAGCAAGTAAGATATCATTAGCAAGCAGAAAAGCAGGCATAAAGGTGAGGAAACAGACAAGAAAGCAGACAGGAAAGCAAGAAGGCAAGCAAGATTTATGAAAAAAAAAAAAAAAAAGGCAAACAAAAAGAGCAGCCAGATAAACAAAAAGGGAGGCGAAGGGGACTCGGCCGAAGTTCGGGTGTGAGGCTCGGCAGGACGTTCGACCTCACCCCGGCAGGGAGTTCGAGTCTCCTAAGCCTAGGGGGCAAGGGGGGCTTGGCCGGAGTTCAGGTGTGAGGCTTGGCAGGACGTTCGACCTCAGCCTGGCAGGGAGTTCAAGCCTCCTAAGCCTTGTAGGAAAGGGAGGCGAAGGGGACTCGGCCGGAGTTCGGGAGTGAGGCTCGGCAGGACGTTCGACCTCACCCCGGCAGGGAGTTCGGGTCTCCTAAGCCTAGGGGGCAAGGGGGGCTTGGCCGGAGTTCAGGTGTGAGGCTCGGCAGGATGTTCGACCTCAGCCTGGCAGGGAGTTCAAGCCTCCTAAGCCTTGTAGGAAAGGGAGGCGAAGGGGACTCAACCAGAGTTCGGGAGTGAGGCTCGGCAGGACGTTCGACCTCACCCCGGCAGGGAGTTCGAGTCTCCTAAGCCTAGGGGGCAAGGGGGGCTTGGCCGGAGTTCAGGTGTGAGGCTCGGCAGGACGTTCGACCTCAGCCTGGCAGGGAGTTCAAGCCTCCTAAGCCTTGTAGGAAAGGGAGGCGAAGGGGACTCGGCCGGAGTTCGGGAGTGAGGCTCGGCAGGACGTTCGACCTCACCCCGGCAGGGAGTTCGAGTCTCCTAAGCCTAGGGGGCAAGGGGGGCTTGGCCGGAGTTCAGGTGTGAGGCTCGGCAGGACGTTCGACCTCAGCCTGGCAGGGAGTTCAAGCCTCCTAAGCCTTGTAGGAAAGGGAGGCGAAGGGGACTCGGCCGGAGTTCGGGTGTGAGGCTCGGCAGGACGTTCGACCTCACCCCGGCAGGGAGTTCGAGTCTCCTAAGCCTAGGGGGCAAGGGGGGCTTGGCCGGAGTTCAGGTGTGAGGCTCGGCAGGACGTTCGACCTCAGCCTGGCAGGGAGTTCAAGCCTCCTAAGCCTTGTAGGAAAGGGAGGCGAAGGGGACTCGGCCGGAGTTCGGGTGTGAGGCTCGGCAGGACGTTCGACCTCACCCCGGCAGGGAGTTCGAGTCTCCTAAGCCTAGGGGGCAAGGGGGGCTTGGCCGGAGTTCAGGTGTGAGGCTCGGCAGGATGTTCGACCTCAGCCTGGCAGGGAGTTCAAGCCTCCTAAGCCTTGTAGGAAAGGGAGGCGAAGGGGACTCGGCCGGAGTTCGGGTGTGAGGCTCGGCAGGACGTTCGACCTCACCCCGGCAGGGAGTTCGAGTCTCCTAAGCCTAGGGGGCAAGGGGGGCTTGGCCGGAGTTCAGGTGTGAGGCTCGGCAGGACGTTCGACCTCAGCCTGGCAGGGAGTTCAAGCCTCCTAAGCCTTGTGAAGTTAGAGAGTTCAAACAAGACTCAGCAGGGGTCCAAGCCTAGAAAGCCTAGAAAGAAGTTCAGACTTAAGTCGAAAAGTTAAGAGAGATACCCTTAGCAGAAAACAATGGGTGTGATTCATAGTAGTACGTGTCATAGCCAAGAGAGAGTTTTAAAAAGAGACAGACGAAAAAGTGTCAAAAGTGGGTTGCCAAGAAATTATATTCTGACCCTTTAAAGTTCAGCAAAGAGATTCAGAATGTTTAGTTGTGAGAGATCAGACAACCTTTAGTTATCTTAAAGTTTAGATTGCCAATCAGAATATTCCAGTTTAGATTGAAGCATTGTTAAAGTACTTCGTTTTTCCTTTTATTTTAAAGCCTAAAAACTGAGATGATGTTATAGTAAACAAGCAGACCCTTCCAAAAGGACAGTAAAGAAGATTCTCCCTAACATCCCCCTGGAACAATTGTCAGACCAATAATATCCTTAAAAGACCACAAAGAGTAAAATTACAAAGAGAGTAGTCATAGTGTAAGACCTGAATTCAGTAAATGTGTAACCACTTAAACCAACATCTCTAAGCCCAAGAAGACCCTGATGTAAAACCACTATCTTATGCAGCCTGCTGGCTAGAAAACTATAAGTAATGAAAATGTGAAAAGATGCAAACTCTCCCTCCTACCCCAGCTGTACCTCCAGTCTCTTCCTTAACCTCTCCAACAGTTCCCCTTCACCAATTGTGATACCCTCACTTCCCCACTTGGGAGTGGGAACCACCCCTGCCCAGTGTTTCTCTTGGCCTGTCTCCACTACTGCTCCCTCTACCTGGTGTTTTAGAGGAAGAGACAGATTACAACACCAAATCCAAAGCACCAAGAACAGAGGAGGTCTTTCCCCTTAGAAAAGTTCCTATAGATTAATTAAAAAGATTAAAATTTATAAATGCACCTTTGACAACCCCTGAAGCCCAAGACTCTAAGAAAGAGAGAGGGTTTAGTAGAAGCCCCCATTGGAATGTCTAACCAGCTAGACCAGCTTCTGAGGCCAAATAGTTATTTCTAGAGAGAGTTAAACTCTATTCTAATAGTTCTGTTCACTCCAGAAGAAGCCCGGATAGTCCAGATAGCAAAAATAAAAAAATAGACTGTGACACCCAAGAGACCATAAGATGCCCTTAATAGACACCAGCTAAAATTCAGACCAAGAAAAAAAAAAAAAAAAAAAGCAAAGCATGAGAGACTATAGATCCCTGATAGTGAGAATCAAAGTCTACGGTCTATCTCTCAAAACTACTAGACCCAGTAGTTAAGAGATAACCAACTTGCCTGCAAACAGTTGCAGTAACAGCTACCCTAATAAAAGAAGTCTAAAAGGTTGATCCTGCAAAAGAAAAATTGCTAAGCCAGAAGACTTTACACTAGTTGACTGACTCTAAAATAATGAACACAAGTGACTTAGAATTAATCACCCTATGCAGTTTCTCGCTAGAGAACCCCTAGCCAATCTAGAACATGATTCAAAGTAAGAAGAAAATTAGTAATTGCAGACAAAGAGAAAGCAGAAGTACTTTATGCTTTGTTTTGCTGCTGTCTTTAGTGAGAAGACAGCTTGTCTTCAAGACAGTGGTCATACTGAGTCAGTAGATATTTTTAAAGAACAGAATAGTCCTCCTGTTATCAAAAACAAAATAGTCAGAGAAGTAGTAATTTGCTTGAATGCCCACTCACATGAAATCCATCCCAAAGAGATAAGAGAGCTAACTGATAAGTTTGCAAAGCCACTCTATCATCTACCAACAGTCTCAACTCACTAGTGAAGTTCTAGATGACTGAGAGCTAGCCAATGTAATTCCCATTCATAAAGAGTAGAGAAGAGCCTAGTAATTATATGCCAGTTAGCCTGACCAAAGTACCGAGTAAGATGATAAAGCAGTTTATACTGAGAGCTATTGTGCAGCACTGATGAGATAAACAGAGTATCAGACCCAGCCAGCATGAGCTTAAGAGAAGTAAGTAGTGTTCGACCCCACTAGCCTCCTTCTCTGACCAGGTGACCTGCCTGGTAGATACATGAAAAGTTGTTTATGTTGTCTATTCAGACTTCAGCAGTCTTTGACACTGTTTCCCACAGCTTATACAAGAACACTCTTTGCTAAGTTAAGAACTGGCTAGATACCCAAGCCCAGAGGGTAGTAACGAATAGTGCTGCATCCAGCAGGCAACCAGCCACCAGTGGTGTCCCTCAAAAGTCTGTGCTGAAGCCAGTTCTATTTATTATATTTATTAATAACACAGATGAAAATATTGAGTCCTTCATTAGTAAATTTACAGATGACACTAAGCTGAGAGCACGTGTCCATCTGTTAGAGAGTAAGAAGACTCTGTAGAGAAACCTAAAATGATTAGATAGATAAGCAAAATCCAAGAAGATAACGTTTAATAAGTCCAAATCCCAGGTGTTGCATTTTAGCCACAATAACCCCCTGCAACCTTACAAGTTGAAGGTAGTGTAGCTAGACAGTACCCAAGCAGAAAAAGACCTGAAAGTGCTAGTTGATAACCAACTAAATATGAGCCAGCAGTATGCCCTGATGGCCAAAGCTAACAATATCGTAGGCTGTATTGAGAATAATGTGGCCAGCAGAAGCAGAAAGGTCATCCTTTCCTTACACATAGCATTGGTGAGGCCACTTAGCATTGGTGAGGCCACTCCTTGAGTACTGTGCCCAGTTCTGAGCCCCTCAGTTTAAAAAAGACATTAAGATGCTTGAGCGTGTCAAAAGAAAGCAACAAAGCTAGTGAGAAGCTTAGAACACTAGCCCTATAAATACTAGCTGGAAGAGCTGAAGTCACCATTCCTAGATGTGTGTAAGAAGAGAGTAGATGTAGCACTTAGTGACATCGTGTAATTAGAGTTAGACTTAATCCTAGAAGTCTCTTCCAGCCTAGTGATTCTGTAATTCTGTAACTAAAAAGAGGAAAATTATGAAAGTCTCTTCCAGGTGCTGCTCACCACACATACCGCAGTGTGAACTCCAGAGAGAAGTCAGACCCACGTTACCGGAGTCACAGGACCAGTACCGCCCCTGATGCCGAACCAGACCCAACAGGACCACCTGCCACCTCTTCTACGTAGATAACAATTGAGAGACCAAGAGACCTATCCCTAGTTAAATTGTTATCGAGTGTGTCTTAATTCCTGATAAAAAACCCAAGTTTGAAGGCACCCCTCCCACATCTGCTCAGTCTCCCGCTGGGCAATTCCCCTAGAGAACTCCTAAATTTCTTTGAGCAGTGTCTACTGAGAGGATACACAGTAGGAAGCTGCAAGTTGATGCGGGCTACAGCCCGATCAAAGAAATAGAGGAGGGATTTGTTATGAACGAAAAAAAAAAAAAAAAAAAAAACACAAAACCAAAACAACCACCCCACAACTGACCCTCTCCTGGCTAGAGTAACACCCCCCACACCCCAGACAATCTGAGCAGGGAGAGCTGCCCTGA
Organism: Prinia subflava; assembly: GCF_021018805.1. NCBI lineage: Eukaryota > Metazoa > Chordata > Aves > Passeriformes > Cisticolidae > Prinia > Prinia subflava. The sequence continues at coordinate 7,926,464 of NW_026960606.1, forward strand.
AGGAAAGTTGCCTGGCAACTTTTCCCTACCTAATTGAAATGTGAAAAGAAGCTGCCCACACCTAGATAGCCCTATTGTCCTTTGTAACTACCTCATTTAGCAAGAGTAACTTCGGCTATGACCAGGACAAATGCATATGCATTTGGATATGCAGATAGGGCAGGGCCGCCCCCGTGGATCCTGGGAGGTTTTTTTGGGAGATACTGCACCCCGGGACAGGAAGCTGGATTCGTCAGAAGAGAATGGGATAGTGCCCTGGCTGAGCGGGGAGTGGGTGCACCTCCTGGCCTGGTTTGAAGATTGGCCATGACCTGTGAGGAGCCTGAATGGAATGGGAACCGGCCAGCTGAGCTGACTGATGTAGAGAATGGGAAACTCTTGAAACTTTTCCCTGAGGGCAAAGAGCTGACTGCCAGTGCTCTGCCTTCTGATGGTTGACCAGAGAGAACTGCCAGCTGTTTCTATGGGAACAAGGACTCAGCATCCACTGGGACAGCACCTGCTCCTTCAGATGGCTGCAGTAGTGTGGAAAACTCCGATCGGACTTTGCAATCCTGCTGATGATTTTAATAATGAGCTGATCACTTTAATAAAGAGCTGAATATTAATAAAGGCATATGCCCTGTTCTTTTCACATTTATATTGGAAAGAGAAACTATTAACAAAGGTATTTTATTTTGAAGCCAAAGCACAAGCTTGGCTCCGGCGCTGCCCAAGGAGCATAAGAGGCGGCTGGGCTGCTCTCCTGACAGGACATCTCCTCTGTGTTCCTTGGCCCCCAGCCAGCGTCCCCTTCAGGAAAGCAAGCTGCCCATTTGCATATCAAAGCAGAGGAATAAGCCAAGCCCAGGAGACCTCTAAAGGGAAGTGAGAGTATATGGGAATTTTTAGTTTTAACTCTCAGTTAAAGAAAAAAGAAAGACCACCTCCATTCCTTTCATGCAACAGCCTCTTCAAATGTCTTTTGCAACACATTTGAGCAGAAATAACAATTTAACCCCTCAAATCCGCTCACAGGGTGTTTCAGTCCTGGCTGCGTTTTAAGGGATAAAGGGAAGAGATGATTTTTTTCTTGATGCTTGATATCAGCCCCTAGAAAATCATTGCACTGAGCCCTTTAGCACACCTTGACACATATTAGGAGTGTGCAGTGCCAGGCTCGTGTTTCATGCTCGCTGCTGTTGAAGTGACATATTTATTTAGCACAAGATTTCCAGCCTGATGCCTTTTTGTGCCTCGTATGAGGAATTTGACATCACCTGCATTGATTATCAGTGCTGAGGTTTGGCTCTGAGCTCCACCTTTTCTGGATGTCCATTGCTGGGCAAACTGGAGCTGACAACCGGGCTCACAGCCTCTAATAAAAATAAATCTTTCTGTATTATTTTAACACTATGACTTCAATATAGGTAGATGAAGAGGCTGTGAAAATTCTGTGCCAATATCAGTGAAGATTAGATCCAAGAACTCACATCTCTCTGTGATAAGGAATTCATAACTCCCCTTGCCCATCAAGTGCAGCTGTTGGCAATGCTCTACCTCCATACATGGAGTCAATAATCCTGAAAATTTGCAACTGAAACCACAGCTTTGTGCAGCCCCCTTTCCTCCCATGTATTGCTCCATTTCACAGCCACGCCTTCTACTTTCTTCAAACACCTTTGGAGAACTGAAGTTTAACTTGTAACTTTCTGGCTTTTTAGGTAGCCCTATTTCCACTGAGTGGGGTCGGATGTGTTTTGTGGAATGGCAAATGCAGCTGAAATGCAGGAGCAGGAATAGCTCTGCCTCTTTGTACCAAATCACAAACCCTAGACTTGCAATGAGTAATTTAATTAAACCTAAATAATGTTTAAAAGGTACCTAAAAGTGAAGCGGGTTTTTCTGTGAGTCCAACCTTATCATGTGAGTAGAGCTCATCCCTGGTCACTGGCTTTTTTTCATAGAGTGGTTTGGGCTGGAAGGGACCTTAAAAAGCATCTGCTGACTGGGACAGTTGGTTCTGTCCTTGGAAGGGTGGCTCTTCAACTTCTCACGTTCCCCATGCACGGCCGCATGTGCAGAAAGCACCATTTTGTGAGCACTTTTGGCCCTTCCTAAATGAAACCTGTTGCTGGCTTGAGCCTGGGATTGACAGGGGAAGGGGAACAGCTGTGATGTTCCTCTAACGCTAAATGTTGCCACTTTTGCATAATCTTGCAAAAATACATTGTCAGGATGAGCACTCCAGCTGGCTCCCTGCCACCTTCCCCTCTGCAGTGCGTGCTGCGGTAGCAGGTGGAGCATCTGGAGAGTGGAGGGTTCGCTCTGACACCAGTGTGTCAATCTAATATAGCAAAAAAAAAAAAAAAAAAAAAAAGAAAAAAACTAGAGAGAGAGAGGGATATTTTAGTAACTCGAGGTTTTTTTTCTTGCAAGAGCTGGAAACAAAGGGAGCTGCAGCTCCAAATCCCGCAGCGCTGGAGGGGTGGTTGAAGTGTGGTGGGAGCAGCGGGATGGCAGCAGGCCGTGGTGCTGGCATATGCACACCACAATCTCCTTAATACCCATGGTAAATCCTGCTGGCTGCTACAAGCTCTGTGGTGAATGTTAGGCTTGTTTGCCATTTGGTTTTTAAGCTCCTAAACACTTTGCAGCTGAAATTCCCACAGAAGGTAACAAGAGCTTTGTTAACCCTCCATGATGGTCTATTGAAAGGAGATTATCTTGGGCAAGAGGGGCAAAAGGATGGGGCGAGCTAGGGAGTGGTCGGGTTTGGGTGGTGGTTACTCCAGTTTTTTTTCCAAAAGCACAACTCCATTGCATTCAGCAGGATATGGAAAACATGAGTAGAGGATGACAACAATTCTGAGTGGCTGATGGATGGATGTTGCTCATCTGCTTAGACCCAAGGGTCAAGAACTGCTGTTTAAACCTGAGGGGTTTTTTTAGACATGTTGCTGCTATTATTTCAGGCTGACACAGAGGGTTTCATGGGAGGATTCCAGGACTATGTTCATTAGAGTCTATGCATAAGATTTTGTGATGTTATAAAGTGTTCCTGTGCTCTGAGGAAATAAAATTCTGATGGAGATTGCAACCAAGAAGGTGATTTGGTGTTCTTTGATCCTGGTTCCTTGCACCAGAAATCTTCTGGTTCTGATAGAATGAATAAGGAATCAAAAAACCCCACTTCGAACTTTTGCTAGTTTTTCAACAGTAAGTGTGAAGGTAGCACTTGGTTATGGTTCTTAAGTAACATAAAGAGAAAGATGATGCCAATATCTGCATCTAATTTACATCTTTAGACCAAAATGCTGTTTGCTTCAAAAACATGTTAGAGTTGGATAAAAGCTGAGAAGAGGATGAGACCAGGAGTGCTGCTTTAGCCAGGGTGTGAAGTAGGCAGGCTTGGCTTTTGTGGGGAGTATCATGGAGAATAATGAGCATAAATCCTGTAGGGAAGATTCAGAAGGGGTTAAGATCATTAAAAGATTGGTTAGAATTTGTTTTGCTGCTGCTAATCTCTGTTATTTCAAAGTCTCTGAAATGGGATGAATTTGGGTGGTGGGTAGAAGCTGTGAGTTTGTTCTCCGTGTGAGCGTGTATGCAAATGCTGGCTTGAAAAAGAGGATGAGGGCAGGTGTAAAAGGCTGTTTTTCAATATTTGGCCAGCAAATGCCTTCTCCTGGTCCATGGGCCCCTCAGTGAGGTGTTCCCAGCTTTTTCTTCCCAATCCACACCCTGCGGACAGGACTGGGCTTCACTTCCCTGCACACACATCTGCAAGAGAGAAAGTTGTTAAGTGCTAAAATGCTGAGATTATACAAACACCAAAGGTGAGCTCGGCTTTATCTCATCTAAAATAACAGCAAACTCCTTTTTTTTTTTTAATTTATAACCCTTTATGTATAGAATGTGCACATACATATCCCGAAGTTCAGCGAGGAGGCTGCTTGTCCTGTGCTCTTAGCAGACCAATAAACAAATTTCCCCCAAATCTGTGCATTTGTCTTTTGGCAGTTTTTGCAATCTGTTTTATTTGTTGCCAAAATATATACTTAGACTGATGGAAACCTGCATGGCCTTTTTTTTTTTTTTTTCCATCTGACTGATTTCCCTCCTTTGGGTTGTTTATCCTTCAAATGTGTGTTAAAGGGATGAGGAAAATATTTACTGAGCTCTTAAAGAATGGGCCATAATCAGGAAAGGGTAAATTCCCCATCCTCTCTTGGCAAGTGCATTTCAGTAGATCTCCTAATAAATCACCTCTGTGAACTGAAGGTGTGAATAATACCAGGGTCTGTACTATAGGAGGATAAGAAAGTAATAGGGCCAGAAATGGGAATTTGTGAAGAACTGGGCTCTTAGCTGTGCAGGGAGGGTTTGCAGGGTGATGTTTCAATGAGTTTTTTTCACTGCAGGCATTTACTCTTGTAATTATTTTATTATTACTAAAGTGTGTAATCTTAAAATATATTTTTATTATTGTATAGTATGATGTTATTATAGCATTATTCTCTTGCTGTTATAATAACATATTATGACAGTATAATTATCTTGTAATGATTCTAGTATTATACCCAGAGTAATAATGAACCAATGCTGATTTATACTCTTTTAAAATTCAAGATCAAGCAATTCTCCCCAAGTTTGAGAGGGAAGCAGTGCCAGAGTTCTGCTGAGGGCACATTATGGAAGAGAAAGAAATAAGTAAAGGAAACTAAGCAAAGCCTTCAGGTTGGACATCAGGAGAATTTTTTCATGGAAAAGATTGTTAAACACTGGAACTGCCCAGGGAGGTTTGGAGTCCCCATCCCTGGAGGTGTCCAAGGAAGGCCTGGAGGTGGCACTCAGTGCTCTGAGCTGGTGACAGGGTGGGCATCAGGCACAGCTTGGACTTTTCCAATCTCAGGGATTCTGGGATTCAGAACCACTGCAGCTCAATCCATGCCAATGTCACGATACAGGAAATAATTCAGATGCCTGACTTTATGTAGCTTTTGGCCAAAGCTTTAAGCCCAGGTTTCTCCTGTTTCAAATGGTGTTGTGGAGTTTCTTTTTGTTTCAGTGAGAAATTTAATTTACATGCCTGTGCTGGGCAATTTCTACTCTGCCTGTTCTGCAGTCTCTGGGTGTGAAGATGATTCTCATTTGCAAATAATTTTACCATTTCTTCCTCTCTGGGAGGCTGCCAAGGGTGGGTCAGAACAAAATGTGCTTTCAAAGAGATGCAAGTGGAACAATCGGCTTGTAAAAAAACTAGTCAGAAAAAAGTGCTTGAAAAAACTCTTGTTATCTGTACTCCTTGCTAAACCTTTATTAGAAGCTGATAATGCAACATTTTAAATGTGGAATCCAACAGCATCTCAAAAGACTTGTGGGATACTCCCCAATGCTTCAATATAATCTGAAACAAAAGATTTTGAAATCATCCTGTGACATGTCTGAGTAAATTTTATTTTTAAAATTTTTTATTGGTTTGGTTTTTTGTTTTTTTGTTGTTTTTTTTTTTTTTTTGCTGAAGGACTAAATTTCCCACCAAGCTGCTCTTAAATAATGAAGTATTGAAATGTTAGAGGAAGAAAAGGCTTCAGCCACTATTGCTCCTTCCAGTGCTCTGGGCTTGGTTAAGAAACTTCAGCTCTTTCATTTCTTTATTTATATATTTATAATATATAGATATGTAATTATATTTATTATCATATTACATATATATATATATCTATTTATTATATTAATTTGTTGATTTATATTCATTATTTTATCTCAGATGGATACCTGCATAAGTCATAACAGCTTTTCCCTGCCACCAGGAAAACATGGACAGCCCTAACATAGCCTTGATTTGTCTTGAGTTCCTGTCTTTGTTCTGTGGGAACCTGCTCCCTCAGCAGGATGGACTTTTTGTGGGAAAGTGAATTGGTTGTATGGGTGTGCTCAGGACTGTTCTCCCTGTGATGCTTCCCAGAAATGGGGGAAGAAAGGGTTAAATCAGCCTTCAGCATCCCACATAATTATTCCTGCCTAATTGTCTCCAACTGGAAACTCACAATTTGTTACCACTTAGTTGGTTTCAGTGAATGAAGAAGATTCATTGCTTTTTGCCATCGTTCAGACCTTTTGTTCACAGTTAGGAGAAAATTGCAATCTTTTCTTGCTACTGTTCCAGATTTAGCCATGCTTGGTTAAGCCAATGCTGAGATTTCTCTGGATTCACTCACATCCACTAATCTGGGAGTGAGCAGGGTTGGATTTTCTTTTCTTTTTACTGATTTTCCTTGAGTATTTTGTTTTCAAACTGACATCGGCAGAACATTTATTTTTACAGTCTTAATATTCTTGCAGTCACTCCACTTTCTGAAATTTCCCTCTCTTTATGGGGTGGACTTTAATCTGAATCGTGTTAATATTTCCTGAGCTTCACAAGAGACAAAAGAAATAAAAAAAAGAAGCCACTACTACAGGTATAGGTAACAAAAAATGATGTTGTGACATTATTTAAACCAGCATCCAGTGCTTGTTCATGGGTTGGTTAACTTCTGTGAGTGGTGTCAGTAGCTCCTGGGGGATAAGCATGGCTTACATCTTCATGGAAAAGATCTCAGGAAGTTCAGTAGCTGAAGGGTTATTTTTTAATAAAAAGTGAGTGAGATGGAGCACACTGATTCTGATTAACCAACTGTGACAGATGGTAATTCTTCCCTTTAAACATGGCTTAGAGAAATTAAATTCAAGGTGATTTAAGAACTCTAAGAGCTGCTGAACCCAACTTAAAGAAAAAACAGAAAGCAGAGCAAAACACCTTGAAGTTTGTTTTGTTTGCTCTTGCCCGGGCGTCTCTGATGTTGGGGAGCCAGCACTGTTACCAGGGATCCACGGGGACCTTTCCACCCAAGTGTAGTGTCCAGGGTGCCATGGGACTGGCCCAGGAAATGTGTCTGGTTCTGCAAACCTCCTTCAATCCAAATAACAGCAATTTATTATTATCTCAGGAAATCATGCTACTCAAGATAAACGTTTTGGAGTTGGAGGAGGGAATTTGTTGCAGTGCATTCTATGATGTAAGAGTTCCTGTACCCCGTTCACGGTTCATGGTTTTTCCCTGGGACCCCCCCTCCCCAGGTTTGGGTCAGTCCTCCCTTCCCCCTCTTCTCAGACCCCTGGAACTTTCTATGTCCCCTCCCCAGAGACATGTCCATCAATGAAAGGGGTTTTGCCCCCTCAGGGGAATTCCAGAGATGGGTGTCAAGTGATAGGAGAAAAACAAAGGAAGACCCCCCTAGAAGAACACTGGCCCACCTGTGTGTCCCTCTACCTTGGTTGACTCCTCCCCTGCCCCCTCGTTGGTGGGTTCCTTACCCCTTGCCCCCACTCTTCCCCCGAATAAAAGATATAGCAGACCTTGTGGTCAGGGTCTGTGGGGGCTGTTTGACTGGTTCAAAGCCCATGCTGGGGCTCAAATAAACTCTGGACTAAGAAAATCCCCCCGCAGTCCAGCTTCTTTGCCTAGTCCAGTTTCTCCGGCAAGTTAACATCAGGTGAAAGTGGTCCCCTTTTTCTGGCTTCCTGAAGGGTCTGCACCTACCAGCCACCATTCCCAGTTTGGGACATGAGGGGACAAGAACTACACATGGTTGGGTGTTGCTGCTCCCAGCCACTGAGCCAAGAGAGGTATGTCTGTGCGTAACCACAGCAGCTGTCTCTCTGTGGTGTCATCTGGAAACTCAGCAGCCCGAGAGGTCCCGTGCTGTTTTGTGGTCAAGGAATTCTGCAGGAATTGTTGTACATTTCATAGGAGATTTGCTCCCTGAGTTCTGCACAACTTGTGCTGCACATTTTTGAAGGATGTTTGTGGGGCTTGGGTTGATGAGGGACAGCTGAGACCTTCCCATTGTGATTCCCAAAGCATTGATTGGTGTTGAGATTTAAAGGGATCTCAATTTGCCAGGGCCAAACCATCTCTGTTCACCTGGTCTCACATTAACAGTCTATGAACAGCAACAGCCTACTCTTTATCGAATTGCATCATCATAAAGTAAATCCAGGATCTCAAAACTGGATTCAGTTTCACTCTAAAGAGGTTAGAATCTAACTGTACACCCTGATTAGATGGTTTAAACCACTGTGTGAAACCCCTGACGGAGCAAAGTTTGTAGTTCTTTTCACGATGGGCATATGCCTGCATGATTTACACAGGAAATCAATCCCTAAACCTTCAGGGCATTTCTGCTAATCACGTTTCTAGAAACAGCACACAAAGACAAATAACAGGCTTCAGAATTCTGATTTGTAAAACCATGAGAAAGCAACTTGTAAGAGGGGTGGAAGTTGTCTGGGTGTAGCTTGGGAGCACAGTATTCCCCTGCTTGTCCCTAATTGATCAAATACAAGATTGTACCTGAGCAGGGACAAGACTGAGCTGTGATATCAAGTCTTGTACAAGGGGATGCATCCCACTGGGAGCAGAGCAGCACATCCCTTATTGGGGTTCCAAACACCTCTGAGGGTCCAGCCTTGCAGAGAAATGGCTTAAAGAATTTAGCGAGACGGCACGATCGAGTGTCTTGAAAAAGCAAAAAGGTTTTAATAAAAGAAAGAAAAATAATACAAGAAAGAAAATAATACAAAAACAAATAACAAAGCCCAGCACAGTATAAGAAACAAAGGCCTAGGCTGGGTACGGGTATAAAGTCTCTAAAGATCTTACCACATCTTGATTTCTAAATAGAGTAATTTATTTATACAAAAGCACATATCTGAAGGCAGAGAGTTCTAAGAGCGGCCTTATTCTACAACCAGTTACAAACCTAGGCAAAGAAAGTCTAAACAAGACAATAACTAAAGCATAGAAATCTTAACACACAGAGTTCTAATGAAACAGCAAATAAAGCACTGAATTCCTAACAAACAAAGCTCTAATAAAACTCTAGACAGAACATATAATTCACAGCCTCAGGGTAAAGCAACCTCTTATTACTGTCTGCATTTTCAATCGCTGGGATCACACTAACAGAGAGGAATCGATCACAAATTTCAGACAGGAATCTCAGCCACAGGGATCGTAGTAACAAAAGGAACCCCGAAATTCCAAACCCACACAGAGCCCTCGGCCACAGGGGCGCGAACGCAACGGGAAATCCCGAACCGCACAGAGCTCCCGTCCGGGGGATCACGAGGGCAGTGGGGGCCCGAGCCGCGCAGGGTTCCCGAGGGCAATGGGGGCCCGAGCCAAACAGGGTTCCCGTCCGGGGGACCGCGAGGACAGATGGAGGGTCCGAGCCGCGCAGGGTTCCCGTCCGCGGGATAGAGAGGGCAGACAAAGGGTCCGAGCCGCGCAGGGTTCCCGTCCGCGGGATCGCGAGGGCAGTGGGGCCCCGGGGTCCCTCCCCACACAGAGTCCCCGACTGTCCCAACCGGCGCACCGGTAGCAAGTGCTGCAGGGGAAAAGGGGGGACCCCGGGGCCCAGGTCCCTTAGTGCGGGGACCGCGATGTATAATACCTTAAAATCCCGTCTTGGCTCCTGTCAAGGACCGTTCCTCAGGTTGCAGAGAGTGGAGGTTGGATCGATGGATCGAATTGATCAATCAATCGATGCCTCTACCTCCAACCCTGAGGCTTTTTATCCCCAATTGCAAAATGCATATTCATATTTTTTATCTACACACTAACCAATCTAGGTACAATTCTAAAGTTCGTAAAATTACGAAAAACAATATCAGAACCTACGCACTTAACATATCTATTAACGCAAAACACTATCTTGCTAGCCTCAAGTTCTATCTTGTTATTGTAAAAAACCTCTATTCTATCATATATGAAAAACTCTATCTTCTCTGCATAAAGTCTATACGAGTTACAAACAGCAGTCTACCCTATTTTTGTTATGTCTTTAAGTTTATACGAGTTACAAACAGCAGTCTACCCTATTTTTGTTATGTCTTTAAGTTTATACGAGTTACAAGCAACAATCTACCCTATTTTTGTTATGTCTTTAAGTTTATACGAGTTACAAGCAACAATCTACCCTATTTTTGTTATGTCTTTAAGTTTATACGAGTTACAAGCAACAATCTACCCTATTTTTGTTATGTCTTTAAGTTTATACGAGTTACAAGCAACAATCTACCCTAGCAGTCAGACACTTTGAAAAGGTTTAAGGCTTAAATTTCTACTTCATGTGTGTGTGGCTTTATATACTTCAATTTTTCCAAAGGTTTTAGCTCAATTTCTCCATTTTTCATTTTCTGTGGAGGATCCATGGGAACATGGACTCCAACAGTCCATATACCTGCTACAACATCTCAAAAGTGCTCCTGAGACTTTTGTTCTTTCACTTATCTACTTAACGACAGAGGAGGGCTTAATTGGCAAATTGCCAATCGCAACAGGGACAGCTTTTGACGAGCATCTAGAAAGTCCAACAGGTGCTTCTGTCTTGGCACTGAGCCAATTGTCATGACAGAAGCAAGGAAAGTTCTAGCTAAAGTTCCTAATATGTCTAGAGGTAAACTGAAACTTCTTTCCTTATACAGAACTGCCCACTTGGAGATGGGAGGTGCTTTCCTACAATCCCTGAATTCCTGAGGTGCTCCTGTCCCAGCCATTTGGTTGATACCCATGTGAAGAAGAAAGTGAGCCAGCTTCAATGGTGATGTTCTAATCCTTAAAGGCCTCCCAACTTCCCAGGATGGCTCCCATAGCTATTACTCTTTATGTAGCTGAGCTATTCTAGTGCAAACATAAATCTCTTTATTTATAAAACACAGTGTTTCAGCTATTTTGTGTTATCTTGGTGTCAGTGGTTTCAATATGATTTCTTGAAATTGCTTCTGTCACCTGTGAAGTAACTGGGAGTTGGAAATATATTTATGTGGGCACCTTTCTATTTCACTCTCTGCATGTGTACGTGCACATCTCTATAGCAGATGCTGTTCTCAATTAAGTTTTAGTCCAATTCTTCCACTGATTCTATTAATAAATAGAAAATTATAAAAACCATCCACAGCACAGTTTTTAAGAATTTCTGCCCTCCACTAGCAATGGAGTTTGAAACGGACACAAGTGATTATGTTCATTTTCCCTTTTCTGGTTGGATGAGTTCTTTCCTCTGGAGAAATATCTCAGGTGCATATTTGTGGGCCCGATTTTCTGAAGCCTGAGAGTTTGCTAGCTTTCCCAAGGGAACTTTTCGATGGTTTCTCCTTTCCCAAGCAACTTTCTGTAAATAACTATTCTTCCCATAACATTTCTGGGTAAACAATATTCCTTTCCCATAACAACCTCTCTCCCAGGTGTTGCTTGTGTTACTTAACCAATGGAGAGAGGTTTCCATCCTATGGACCGATAATGTGCCTTTTTAGTGCAGCATGTTATAAAAAGGCTGAAAGGAATTGTAATAAAGCCTTCTGATGTTCTTCTGCCTGCTGAAGTCAAGCATCTTTATTTTGTGTGTAATTGCAACACATATTCACATGTATTAGTCGAAAACTATAATTTTCTGTAGGTGTTCTCTGACATGGACATACACTGCTGGGTGTCCATCCCATCCCTGGAAGTGTCCAAGACCAGGTTGGACAGGGCTTGGAGCACCCTGGGACAGTAGAAGGTGTCCCTGGCCATGGCAGGGGGTGGCACTGGATGACCTTCAAGGTCCTTTCCAGCATAAACCATACCTGGATTTTATGATTGTTTAAACAATCCTGTTGTTAAGGCAGAGCCTGATGGGAAGTGTTGTAATTTAGATTTAGGGGGGTCCCCGGGGAGAGTTCCCCAGGAGCCCCCCGGGCTCTAGGCTTGTGGGTGTTCGCATGCAGGCAGGCAAGGAGACTCTAGACAGCTGGTGAGGTGCTGATGAGATGAGGGTTTATTTGGAGTTCGACCCCAGGAAGGCAGCATGGTCACTGAGGGAGAGGGGGATGGGAAGGGGAGAGAGGGAAGGGAAGAGGAGCAGAGCCTCCAGAGACCTCCAGGGCAAAGAGGGCGAACCCTCTCTGCTTGCACCCTTAACAGGGAGCTTCGAAATGGGTGTGGTAAGATTCCTCAGCCAATAGAGTTACAGATACATGATACTGCAGGGAGGTTACAGACTTGGGATAAACCATACACTTTCCAGGGGTGAGCCAGAGCACACCATTTCAATAAAATGCAATTCCACAGGGAAGGGAAGGAATTATATTTGTTTTCTGATGGCTGTTTTTTCCCCATAAGTCTTGTGCCAGTGCAGTCTTTCAGACTCCTCACAAATTGTGTTTTTTGGACATAGTTGTCTATGATGCCAATCCTGTTCAATTTCTGCCTTCTTCTGTAACCTATCCTTCAGCAAGGAGCATGGTCCTGGAGTGGGAAAGCCCCTCTTTGTCCAGCCACAGGCAATCACTGAGCTCAGGAGGAATAGGCTTTCACCTCCTGCGTGGCTCAGGGTGGAACCTGTAACCTCAGAGCAGCAAAGTGGGCGCCTTTCGTTATTTTTAATGGTGGTAGAATGATTTATTAATGTGTATTTTTATATATCCCAACATCTCATGCATCACAGTGTCACAACTGTTACTAAACCACCAGTGCTGAGCACCTTAAACTGCTCAAAGTGGTGATGTTTGTGGTCTGAGATTTAAATATATGGTGATTCTCATGAAACCGTTGTGTTCTGCATCTTGAGGCTTTTAGGAAGAAATGACAGGCTTGAATTAACGCTTGGTCAATACTGTTCTATCATGTGCTCTCATTGCTTCATGAGGATTAGGGAGCTGGTGTTGTATTTGTGTGCCAAGGCATCATCACTGGTATTTACTCTGATTACCCTGGTGGAGAAAATACTTTATCCCAAAACAGTCTGAAGTGGGAAGATTTTGCAACAAAGCCCAGTAGTGCCAGTCTGATGAGATGTTGACAAGTGTTAATATGTTCAATAATCATTATTTAATAAGAATTATGGAAATAGTTTTTCTTCATGAAGGGTATTTAGTGATTGTATTTGGTTTTGATAATTGTTTGTGAAGTGCATTGGGTTATTTTCTTTGTCTTCTGTGCTGGGTTCAGTTTCCAGGGGAAAAACCTCAAATCTTGATGAGTAATTCTTCAAATTAAAATTAGGAGCAGTCTTTATGCATGACAACAGCTCTGATAGCTTTATGCACTCCTTCAAAAACCTTTCTTTAAAATTTTTTGTCACTTTTTCTCTTTGCTGTGGAGGAAAGCTGGTTGAAGTCATATTTCCCAGCTCAGGAGTGGTGCTCATTGGGGGTGTACAGCAAAGTTCAGCTTTGTTTATCTGCTACCTGCAAAGAGAGGGATAAGTGCTGCTGAGAGATGGAAAAGTTCATTCTCTCCAGCAAGTTTACTCTTATTGATGAGCATTAAAACATAGCTTTGAGCCATTCACAATTATGACCTTGACTAGGAAAATGTAAGCTAATAAGGCTTCAACAAATTATGGTCTTTTTGGTCGATTTGCCTAGTGAACTGTTAATTGCAAAACTGAAAGACATTATGTTCAGCTTTCTCTATCACATCTTTTGTGTTTTAACAGTGACACTACATTGAGTGCAATTAACAAAGCCTAGGAGATTTATTAACACACTTCTTCATAGCCAATGATCCATTCCACTCAAGACATAACACTGTAAAATGCACATTATCTCCTTTTGGCACTTACAATAATGCTTCATGAACTAGGAAGGCATATGTTAAAGCAGATAAAATAGTATTATTAGCTGACAAATCTTACAATTTATTAGACAGTTAATTTATCAGCTTAAAAGACACTTAAAACAGCTGTGCATTTAATGTCTTTTTAATGTATCCAGTAAAACTTGCATAATTGCCCGTAGTGCAATTTATTTTTAGCTATGTTGCAAAATCTCTGCATTTACTGCTTACATCTTCTTTAATTTTTCCTGCAAGGCTCATCACATCGAGGCAGGGCTCTAACAATGAGGGCAGATAATCAGATAAAGAGGCTGCTTGTCCAAATGGCTGCCCATGAATGAACTATTCACAAGTCCATGCTAAGCTGGACCAAAGAGTTCCTGCATTTTATCTCCACCCCAAGGGCGAGAGGGAGGGAGAAAAAAAATCCAGGGAGAGCCTTGTAGGCAGCACGGTCATGGAACCTCAGAGCATCCCTGGAATTAGCATTTGGAGCCCATTCGGAGCCACATGTCTGGGGTGTAAACTAATGAGGCTCCAAGAGTGCATTAGCAGAGGTGTTTCATTTTATAAATAAGGTAACTGCTCCCTGCAGATCTATTGCAGCAGCCCTAAGTAGTGTCTGTGAAGGGAGTGGTGGAGAGGATACACATTTAATGACTCCAATGCATAAATTTGCTGTGTTTGTTTCTTGCTCTCTAATTTAATGGAACCTTTTGTTAAATCTTTCTGCCTTTTTTTCTTTTTTTTCTTTTTTTTTTTTTTTTTTTGAGCGTATCATTAGTAATGATTTCTATGGGAACAAAGGGTGTTGCTTATTAAAACAAAAAGTCAAACATTGCTGTTTCCATTAATTAAATGTCATATTAGCTTAATCTTTTTATAAATATTGGATATAATCTATTTACAGAGGGAAATCAGATCTGCAGATGCTGGGGAAGGAGTGTGGAGGTGTAATTCTCTTCACTTTGCAGAAATCAGGTGGGGTGGAGGAGCTGGGGTGGGTCAGACATGCAGCTGGGATCCCAAAACAAAGCAGATTTTACTGAAAATAAGGAGTACAGGGATATAGATACCTCTTCTGAAGGAATAGGCGAGTCTTGAGAAAAGGAAAAAGCACTTCTGGAGAGTTTCCAAATTGAGGCATCTGAGAGTAGCCAGATTTCCAAATACTCAGAGACTGAAAATGAGTGTAATCCATTAACCTGGGCTATGCACCAAAAATCCATGAATAAAAGGAGCAAAGGGATGTTTTATAAAATCATAGAATTGTTTAGGAAAACCCTCAAAGATAATAGAGTTCAACCACTCCCCCAGCACTGCCAAGGCCACCACTGCCCCATGTCCCCAAGTGTGGAGACTGCTAAGCCAGACAGTGTTAACATAAGCACACTCCCCTGGAGAGAAGCCAGACAGTAGGGAGGCATGCTCCCCTGGAGAGAGAGCAGTTAAACCAGACAGCATATAAACCCAACCCCCTAAGGGAGAAACCCCGGCAGACAGCTCTCTCTGTTATGGCAAGGAAATGTGTTAATCAGTTATACCTCATTGGTTCTTTCCCTACTTCCTCCTTTTTACCCCAGCCGATTGGTCCGTTTTCGATCCTTCCCCTGATTGGTTCATTTCTCAATCCTCCACCCGATTAGCTCAGATGTTCTACCCTGCCCCCTGCCTTCCTTCCCTATATAACCCCCTGTTTTCCCTAGCCCCTTGGCACTTTGTCACTGGACTCCTCTGAGGAAGAAGCTGAATAAAGCCTCCAGCGGAACTCCATACGAAGGCTCCGTCTCTTCCTTCAGTGCCACCCTGAAGAGCTGATTTCACTGAAGAGCTTGAAAACACTCAGCAGGCAGCAGTAGCACCTGTGCCTCTGGGTCGTCCTTCTAGGGACACTTTTCCAGGAAGGTCGCGGCACTCTGATCATCACCCACCACAACACCCAAGTATCACATCTGTACAGCTTTTCAACCCTCCCAGGGCTGTTGACTTCAGCACTCTTCAACTTCATCTACTGCAAATCCCAGCTTTCAGTTCAGGTGTGAGTTACTCTTTGTCTTAGCACTGGCAAAGTTTTTCTTCCCTCTTCTCCCTCTGTTTTGGGAAAGAGCAATAGAAAAGCAATGGGATTTTCAAGGTGCACATCAATCTTTACACAAGAATTGAGCTATCCAAGACTAAATCCTCCTAAAACCCTTACCCTTTCATCATGTCAGGATGCTTTTTGATTTTCCTTCTAAATGTAGTTATCCACTCAGGAATACTGTGTTCGGTGCAAGTTTACAGAAGTGTTGAGGTTCTGCAGTTACTGTGTTAATCCCAGTTAGTCTGGAAAATACTATGAAAAACTTTTCTCATAAATGACTAACATTAGGAGTCTGGCAAAATGATAAATTGTCCAAATGAGGGAATGAGAGGAAAATGAATTATTGAAGTCAAGTATTATAGAGGCATATGGATACCTATAGTCATTACAAGGAAATGTTATGTATTGTATTTAATTAAACCCAAACAGGTAATCGTGCATTATTCATACATAGATAGTCATCTAATGAACGATGCTTCTCCCTTGCATTAGTGCAGCATTGTTGACTGTTTCATTGCTCTACACTGAATTCTTGGAGAGGGGTCTTTGTCTCAGTTACAGCTAAATTCTGAGGACAACAGGTTTCTGGTGAGTAGTAACCTGGTAATCTGTAATTCTAAAATTACAGCTCTTTTTATAAGAGATTTCAAAGGCTACCACTTCAGAAGAAGGTGTTCTTTAAGTTCTCTCTCTGCTTTTAGCAGGACATCATCATCTGTTTTGTGTTCTCTCAACTTGTCATCATTAATTTAATTTACAATAATTTAAAGGTAAAACATTTTGGGCAGGAAATTCCTAGAATTATTTGTTCAGGCCCGCACCGATGTTGGGGCAATGGTGTAGCTGAAGAGCACCTTCAGATTTAAAGCAGTATTTTCTTAGAGTAAAATCTAACCTTTGAAATCTTTCTTATGCATAATCTACCTTCTTGCAGGAATAATTATTTTACAGGCTAGTGGAGTTCTCTCATTTTGTGAGCAGCTTAAAAATAAGCTCATCTGTAACCACAAACACTTGAGAACCTTTTAATATTCCTTGTTTGGAAGCTTTCAGGCACAGAAAGAGGACAACTCATTGCAAAATGATAGGTTGGAAATACAGTTTGGCCTATCTGGATTTTTTTTTCCTGCTGTTTAATGAACAAGTATTTTCTAAAAAGATAAAGTTGCAAAACCAGGAATATAAAGCAGTGATTGATTTTTTGTTGTTGTTGTTAAACTTTAGGAGCCCTTTTCTCCAAACCTGGTGGGTGAAGGTGGTTTATAAACCAAGGTCCTCAACACAACATGTGACTGGAGATGTCACCTCTCTTCAAAGGCTTGGTTCTACCTCATGAAAAATTGATATGTGTGGAAAAAGCACACGTTGGCTCTGAAATTCTGATTTGTCTTCAGACCTGTGCAACCCCTGTGATTTGAGAGGTAAAAAGACAAAAAAGTAATTTTTAGAAAGCTCATCCTGGCATGAAAACACAGAAATCTTGGCATGTTTCTGACCAGTGGGGCAAGTGAAGGAGATGAGGAACTGGAGGAAACAGGCCTGTTCCCTGTTCTTTAATTCCACCAGGTTATTCTTTCCTATCTTTCCTTCTTGGGACCATGAAATTTGGAGAGTTTAAGAAATCATAATAATCTGGAAACAGGTTAATAATTTCTCTCTGGGATTGTTAGTTTATGAAACAACTAAACCTTAGTTCCTTTTAACATGGGAGACTGCCATAATTCATTACTGTGTTAGAGCCTGAAAATAGTTGGTTTCACTGTTTTAATAACATTTGATTTGAGATTATTTGTAGAAAAAATATTATTTAATTTCCAGGCTATTGTGCCACACTTTTCTGACTTACTAGGTGGGATTTGCCTTCCCTGATGTGTGAAATCCCTCCCCAGTTTCTCAGCAATCTCGACAAAAGTCTCTTTTTAAAAACCCACATTTGAGCAGACACTGCTGGTTTTGCAAGAAACACATTTGGTGTACTGGGGAAGGGTCCAAGGGAAGCAGGAATGTGTGGGAATCCCTGTTGGGACTGGAATCTTTCAGGGAGAGGGTTTTTGGGGACGGGGGATGCTCTGAGCCCCCGTGTGGGATTCTGCACAGCTTTAGTTACTGGTACAGCTCTGCTTGTGAGAAACACCCAAGGAAAAAGGAAAAGCAGCAGCTCTTCCCATGGGTTTTCCCAGCAGCAATTAGAAAATTGTATGCAGTGAGCTTTCCTGACAAAAATCACCTAAAGAATGTTATACAGAAAAAAATTTTTACCTCCTTCCATCCTCTCCAATAGTGAAAAAACTGTCCTGTTCTCTACTTGGTTGTGATTTAACCTGCCCTCCTAGAAGATGGACCTGTAGTTAAAACTAGTTTTGGGTCATGTTGTTTTTTCCCCTTAGCGTCAGAAGCCAGATGCTTTCAGTGCAAAGGAAATAATTGGTCTAAATAATGAATATATTGAAGCACTGCAGCCACAGTCCATCTGCTGCTTTAGGCACTGCTGTTGGGGAAGCAGGATCAGACCCTTTTTAATTTTTGGGGTATATTTGTTATAGATCTTGTAAATGTGAATAAAAACAAAGATTAGCCTGGTCTGTGAGGAGCTGTCAGCTACTGTGGCGTAAGGAATGATGTAGAAGGGATTGTACCAGCTTGGAATAGCTGGAGAAATCACATGGATCCTAGGCTTTCATGGCAGCTCCTTGTTGTCCTGACCCATCCCCACAGCTGAGGGGGAACCTTTGGTCTCTCACCAGACCAAGTCTTGCAGCTCTTGTTCCAGCACTGTCCACCTGGGAATGCTGTGAGCCCTTTATTTCTAAGAATGTTTTTGTTGTGACCCCACAGGAAGCTGTAATGACCGTTCCAGAGCATCCTGACAATAATACTTTATATAAAAAGCTGTGTGGGCAGAGCCCTGGGGAGGGAGAGGCACTAGAATAGAAAACAACCACAACCTTTTAATTTGTTTTCCTGGAAGCTCTCTTTTAAGTTTTGGGGGTTTTTTTCTTCATTATTATACATGGACATTCCCACAGAAAGGCAGGACATTTCCAAAGTCCAAAGATGGTGATGCCTTGACAAATAAGTGTCTTTCCAGCTGATTTTGTATTCTCACAGTTTGGGTTCTTGGCTGGAGTCTGGTTCTTTTGGATGTGCTACATCCATGACTTGATTGCATCACTTTGATTTCAAGTCCAGTGAAAATTTGCTCTTTAAATCTTGGAATTCACCTTTTTACTGTTCTTCTACTGTCCTTGATTTTACAGAATGTCCAAATGCCTGCCACCAAAACAGCCTAGCATAGTTCCAGCTCTCCACCAGCCTTTTGTCATAACCAGACTGACCTGGCCCACCCAGATCTGAGTAACTACAACCCCAAATATCTATGTAATGAAATAAAAAAAAATTCCTAAGTCCAGGTCAGAGCAGTTGGAAGGTCAACATCCTGCTATTCTGTGATAAATCTAGGAATGAGCCTTTGTTTGCTGAAAGTGTGTGAGAACTTCACACAGATCCAATAAAGAACAGCAGAACCAAGGATAAAAATCTTTTTTTTTTTGTTCATTTGAATCCTGAGATTTAAAGATTGCTGCTTACAGAGATTGGCAAAAATATACTTTTAGTGGGCTGGGAGGGAAATCTGTAAAACATATACAGGTATAAATGGAAATTTAGACTTTGAATGTATGCAGTGTTTATTTATGTTTTGAAAACTTCAGGGGGTCTGCCTGGGTAAGGAACTGGGTGTTCAAGGGAGTGGGAAAAGATGCACAGTAACTCTTCAAGGTTCTGGTGGTTTGAAAGTCACAGAAAGGGAAGAGGTCTGCCTCCTATAGAGAGAAAATATTTTCTTGCACCAGGTCAGTGATCTTCAAATGAAGAAAAAAAAATCTGTAAGTAGGTTTACAGATATGAGAGAGCAACATCTCCTAAGAAATCCTTTCAGGGAATTGGCCCAGTGGTCTGAGTCAACAATGGGATTTTATAGTGCTGCCCATGTGGGAATGATGCTGGAGGAGCCTTTTTGGGCTCCTGCATAATCCTGGAATGGTGGAAATATTCACCTACACCCTTATAACTGGGTATTTTTTGCCCAGTCTGCAGAATACAGACGTGAAACCAAGGTGATACAATGCCAGAGCTGGGGGTGTGCTCTGAAAAGCAGGAATTTAGGCAGGATAATTTAAGCTCTGGTTCGTGTTCTTGTGTCTCTCCCCCGACTCCAGTTTTGTTCAGTTGGTACCAGTGTGTCAGTCTGGATTTTCAGCCCATTTAATCATCTGCCTCTACCTTTGCCTGTGTTTGTTTCTATCACCAGGCTAAAAAGCCTGTTCTGAATGGGTTATTGGATGAGGCAGCACTCTGAGCTGCAGAGCACTTTCCCTTAATGGTGATAAAAACCAAAAGTGACACTTCAAACACATGCCTGCTTTTGAGCTTCGGTGCATATTGATTTTTCTCCCCCAAACACAAGTCTTTATTTTTTCCCTTCAACAACTGATGGCTTTGAAAGAGAAGAAGTGTGGTGGTGTGGAATTAAGTTCATAATAAGTTTGTTAGGTTTGTGCAGGTTGATTGTACAATGGTATGTTCCTTGTACCCCATTTTCCCCTGTTGGTATTATCCTGCAATTCCCCAAGTCATATAACTCTTCAGTTATTTGTCAGTCTTTCCTCATGGTCTGTGTAAACCCCTCCCTGTTGTCCCTGATTGGTTTCTGTAATGTCACTCCATGTTCATACCACCTTTTTGGTTGAAGCCCATTGGTTGTAACCTCATTACCACGCCCCACGACACTGCTGTATAAAACATCATGTCTCAAGAACCTAGGGAGCGGTCTGAGGAATCGGCAGGTGGTAAGGAGGTCCCCTGTGACCCCCAAATAAACCTTCTGTTAGTTTACTCGACTGGCTCCTCCCTTCGTTTCTCCGTCGTTGTCAGCATTCTCCACCACCTCACACAGCCTCTCAGGACAAGAACTCACAGGGATCAGCTGGCTTGCTTGACTCACCTGGCTGTACCTTTTAGCTTGCCGCAGAGCCTGAGCTAGCCTGGGCAGACAGAGAGACTGAGTTCTCTAAAGGCACAGCGACAGAGCTGGTGCCCCACGGGGGGGCCTGAGACGCTCGACGGACCCCACCGTGAGGACTGGCAAGCCGCAGCTTGAAGCTCTGGGCTTGCGAAGCCCATCCTTGGACGTCACGCTACCACCAGTCGCAGCAGTTCTGGTAATCGGGGTGTGCTCCTGGTGGACAAGGAAGGCAGCCTCTCCAAGCACTCAAGGGAGGTCTTTCTCAGACGGAGAATTCCAGGATCAAGTGTTGCACTCAAGCCGGAGAGTGGTGAGTACCCTCCGTTTCCTCTCTGAGGACAGAGGTGTGTGTGTGTGGGATTGAGTTTCTCTCCCTCCGTGGGCGACCTGTGAGGTGTGTCACCCGGGTTATCAGGCTGCGCAGCCCCAGGGGTGTGGGTGTTGGCCCCTCTCCCTGGTTTTGACTCTCTGGCAGCTTTAGCTTTTTTAGTGAGTTTTCAATAGATTTAATTTGCTCGTGCGTGTGGCTGTCAGCCCCAACAGGACTTACAACGGTTTGCTGTCAGCCAGCTTGAGTTACTCTCAGTGCCCCAGCTGGATTTTATATGGTTGGTGAGAGTGCATGGGTTTTGAGTGCTGGTTTTTGAAGCTCGCTGTGGTGTTTGATTTCAGTTGCTACCTTTGTTAAATCTTGGTCCTGTGAGTGAGCTGTAAATATAACATCGAGAGCAGAATGGGTGCGGGTCTCTCCACAGCTCAGAAGGGGGGTGTTTTATGTTTTAGTTGAAGTTTTAAACTTAGAGAAAGTTAAATTCTCTAAGAGTTGTTTGAAGAGGTTGGTCCGATGGATTTTCCTACATTTCCCTCAAGTATCCCCAGCACTCGTCCACAGTGCCCGGTTTTGGTGCACTGTGGAGAAGAAAATTTTAGAATTGGCTAATGCAGGGGACAAAACAGCTCAAAATTACTCATTCCTGGTCCTGCAGCTTAAGGCTGCCACACTGAAAAACAGGGAAATGGGGAAAAAGCCAGGTTCAGGACAACCTTCCCCAGTTTCTCCTCGCCCCAGTCCCAACCCCTCTTTCCCAAGAAAAGGGATTCTAAAGGGAGCGACAGCCCCGAGGTCTGTCAGTTCAGGCTCCCCACAGGTCCCTCGATCCCCCCACCCGAGCAGTCGAGGCCAGACTGCCCGGGATTCTTCTGAAAGCCTTGGCCAGGCAGTCCAAGGATCATGCCCTCCCCAGACTTTCCGAGTTGATAAACCTAAAGTTCGTTCTAATTTTGCTGCGCCACAAGCGTTTTCAAATGGTGGTGACCACATGGCGCAGTCGTCATCCTCTTTGTCCCTTTCTCCTTCCCACAATCCCTTCCGTCCTTCCAACCCCTTGCATCTTTCACTGCTGCTCTGGTGACTTACAGAAGATCTCAAGGAGGTAATAACACCAATCCTAATTGGCATCCCTTCTCCCAATCCATCATTAGGGATCTGTGTAAGGCACATAAGGAGTATGGCAGAGAAAGTCCATACTTCAGAGGTCTTCTTGCTGCTGATCTTTCAGGAATTGTTGCCGTTCCAGCAGATCTCTGACAACTGTTCTCATGCCTCATGAACACGACAGAATTTAAACTCTGGGAAGGGGCATGGAAACAGTTGCTCAGAGATTCCCTTCCACATCTCCTACAGCAACCAGACACAGCGGTTGACGAGCACGGCAATGCTCTCACCCCTGAGTTGCTCTGTGGTGAGGGACAGTGGATGTCTGCCACCACTCAGACTTCCCTCATCCCTGCTCCTGCCCTTGATGTTGTCAAAGAGCTCACATGTAAGGCATTCTTTAGTCTGCAGCCTCATGGTCCCCTGCCTCCATATACTCAGATTAAACAAGGATCAGCTGAACCATTTGTAGATTTCGTGGAAAAATTAACAAGAGCTATTGAGCTCCAAGTAAAAAATGAACACGCTAGGGAAGGGATTCTAGAGGAAATCGCTTTTGTTAATGCTAATGATTCATGTCGTGCAGCCATTTTAAGCCTTCCTCTAGACCCCCCTAAAACTTTACAGAATATGTTGCAGGTGTGCCAGATCAAAGTTCCGTTCCTGACCCCAAGACATCCGACTCGACCAACTCAACCGTCTCGTGTCGCGCAGGATGTCAACGTTGCAGAGGCAACTACTGCAGACTCTTCATGCCACAAGCCCTTGCAGCGCAGACCGTCCTTCCGCCAGGCTCCAACAAAGCCTTGTCTTCTCTGTGGGGAGGGTGGTCATTGGGCAACTGAATGTCCACTCAAAGCTCAATTCCAGGCATTCAGACAGCAGACTCAGGGCAAGGAGGGGAATTAACAACACATAGCACCACAGGGAAAGCCACGCCCCAACCACCGTTTCCAAAAAAACTAAAGGGGGAGCGCAGGTCCACCCAGCGCAATGACAAAAAATGGGGTGGACCAGGCAGGCGAGAAAAGGGGAAAAAAAACGGCTTGTGACTCTCAATTATCTGACATGATTCAATCCCTGCAACATGACTTAGAAAAACCAATTCTGACAACTAAATCTACCTTTGAACCTTACAGGTTGCGGCTGACGGAATCATTGATCCTCAGTGACCGCGATTGGCATTTCGTCGTCATCAATCCCAGCGAGATAGAGAACTGGCCTCTAATTGGAGGTGAGTATCTCATCGTTGGGGATCGCAAATTTACTCCGCATGAGATTGAGGTTCTCCCTGGGAGAGTTTCTAATAATCCCAGGCGCCTCATTCTCTTGCTGCGATGCATCCACCCAACAACATTTTTACCAAAAGGACAAATTATCTCGCAGGTGATTCCATTCGGGAATCCAACTCCCAAGGACATTGTATCAGTCAACACAGTTCAAAAGGTAACTGTAACAAAACCAAAAATAAAGTGCACATTTACAGTGGGAAATGGGTCTTTCGATGCAGAGACACTTCTGGACACGGGGGCATATGTGACGATCGTTCCCACCAACGACTGGCCATCACATTGGGCCTTGGAAAACGTTGCTGGACACGTCAGAGGTGTAGGGGGACTCCAACTGGAGAAACAGTCCAAGAGCGTGGTGCAAATTAAGGGGCTCAAAAGACAATTGGCGAGTCTGCATCCTTTCGTTTTAGATTATGAGGAACCTTTGCTCGGACGAGACCTCATGGCCCAGTGGGATGTCACAACTGACATTCCCGACCCCTCACAAAATTTTTGGGCTGCGGCCACTGAAAAGCACACTACCCAAAGGCTGAATTGGAAAACTGCCACACCAGTCTGGGTAGAGCAGTGGCCACTCACTACTGAAAAATTAAAGGTGCTTCAGGAGCTCGTAGAGGAGTAATTGAAGAACGGACACATTGAGGAGACCAACTCTCCTCGGAATTCCCCAGTCTTCGTCATCTGCAAGGCTGACAAGACTCGGTGGCGGCTCCTCCACGACCTCCGCCAAATTAACATCATAGAAGATATGGGGTCTCTCCAGCCTGGGATGCCTTCCCCAACCATGCTCCCACGAAATTGGCAATTGGCTGTAACAGACATTAAGGATTGCTTTTTTCAAATTCCTTTGCACCCTGACAACGCCCCTTGTTTTGCTTTCTCGGTACCTTCCATCAACCGAGCGGCCTCAAGGAAGCGATATCACTGGAAGGTGCTTCCCCAGAGAATGAAAAATTCCCCAGTGATTTGTCAACAATATGTCGCTTCCTTGCTGTCCCCTGTTCGCACAGCGGCGGAGGGAGTAATCATCCATCATTATATGGATGACATACTCGTTTGCGCCCCAACTGATGATCTGTTGGCCTACGCGCTTTACCTCACAACGACTTTGTTGGTTGCTGCAGGTTTTGAGTTGCAGGACAGTAAGATTCAGAAGATGCCACCTTGGAGGTACCTGGGCCTGGAAATCAGCGGGCAAAAATTGGACATCAAAACCAAAGTCAGGACTCTTGTGGATGTCCATCAGCTGTGTGGTGCCTTGAACTGGGTAAGACCTTGGCTAGGTCTGACTACCGAGGACCTAGCCCCTCTTTTCAATTTATTGAAAGGGGGAGAGGAGCTTAGTTCTCCTAGGGCACTTACCCCGGAGGCGAAGGCAGCCCTGGTGAAGGTGCAGGAGGCAATGTCAAAACGACAGGCGAGCAGATGCGACCCTAGTCTGCCATTCAATTTCATCATCATGGGAAAGCTGCC
This sequence comes from Prinia subflava, assembly GCF_021018805.1. Classification (NCBI taxonomy): domain Eukaryota; kingdom Metazoa; phylum Chordata; class Aves; order Passeriformes; family Cisticolidae; genus Prinia; species Prinia subflava. The sequence goes on from NW_026960606.1 coordinate 7,951,397, forward strand.
ACACCTGCATGGTGTGATTTTCCAGTGGGACCCATCACACAAGTCACTGAAACAAGGTAGGAAGGGCCAAGGCAGAGGAGACCCTCTTCTTATCATAGAGTGGGTCTTTCTCAGTCACCATTGGCCCAAGAGAATGACACGGCCACAAGAATTGATGGCTGAGCTAATCCGCAAAACGAGAACACGGATCAGAGAATTGGCCGGCTGCGATTTCGCATGCATTCACATGCCAATTGGCTTGCAAACGGGCCAAATCACAAAACCAATGTTGGAGCACCTGCTTCAGGAGAATGAAGCGCTCCAATTCGCCCTGGACTCCTTTACGGGCCAAATTTCAATTCATCGACCAGCCCACAAATTATTCAATTCGAATGTAGAGTTTACATTGGCCTTGAAAAGTGTCCGCAGTAAAAAACCTCTAGAGGCCCTGACAGTTTTTACAGACACGTCCGGGAGGTCTCACAAGTCAGTGCTGACTTGGGAAGATCCCCAAACTCAGCAGTGGGAGACAGATGTCGAGGAGGTGATGGGATCACCCCAAATTGCTGAGTTGGCCGCAATCGTCAGAGCTTTTGAAAGATTCCCCAGATCATTCAATTTAGTCACCGACTCCACGTACGTTGCAGGGGTGGTTTCTAGGGCAGATCAGGCTGTTCTACAAGAGGTGTCCAACACAGCTCTTTTTGAGTTGCTCTGAAGCTAGTGAAGCTAGTCTCCCACCGAGAGCATCCATTTTATGTGATGCATACGCGATTGCACACCAATTTGCCAGGGCATATTGCTTAAGGGAACAGGAGGGCAGACGCTCTTGCTGCTCCTGCAGTAATTGCCCCACTGCCGAACATTTTCGAGCAGGCTAAGCTCAGCCACCAATTGTTTCATCAAAATACACCAAGTCTCGTTCGGCACTTTCATCTCATGCGCCAGCAGGCAAAGGCCATTGTGCCTTTGTGTCCATCGTGTCAATCACACACAGTTCCAACATTGCACACCGGAGTCAACCCTCGTGGCCTAAAGAGCTGCGAGGTGTGGCAAATGGATGTTACACACGTCCCCCAATTTGGTAGACAGAAATATGTGCACATTTCTTTAGATACCTTCTCCAGTGCAGTCTTTGCCTCCACCCACACAGGGGAGAAAGCCCAAGAAGTAATCAAACATTTGATACAAGCTTTCTCTTTCATGGGCATTCCAAAGATTTTGAAAACTGATAACGGCCCGGCATACCGTTCCAAGGAATTCTGCGACTTTCTGCAGCAATGGGGAGTGGAACACAAAACCGGCATCCCACACTCCCCCACGGGCCAAGCAGTCATAGAAAGGACCCACCGAGAGATCAAAAGGGTCCTTGCTCAGCAGCAACGGGTTCTAAAGATCGAACCTCCTTCAATTAGACTGGCCAGGGCTTTATATACTATAAATTTTTTAAATTGTACCTTTGAGGTTTTGAACCCGCCAATCGTGAGACACTTTGGATCAAATTCCGAGTTCGACCTCAAAGAAAAGCCACCAGTTTTGCTAAGGTCACCAGAGTCAGGCCAGGTAGAGGGCCCATACGACCTTGTGATGTGGGGGTGTGGGTACGCCTGTGTCTCTACGCCCACAGGTTTCGGGTGCGTGCCTGCAAAATGGGTAAGGCCATTTGTGAAAAGACAGTCAGAAAGAAGTAATGAAGTGCCACAAGTTGCAACAGCTGCATTTTGCCGCAAGAAAAAGAAATTAAACCGGTTGACTCCCCCAGTTCTGTGGGAATGGGAGGATCCCCTGCCCTTCTCATATTATTTGTATTAAAGCTAACCGTATTTCATTTTAAGTCTGTTTTTCAGTTTGTGAGGATCCAGTCCAGCTCCGGACCTTCACCATTATGGCCAGCTCCCTAGTCCTGTTGACTGGTTCGATGGACTTTTGCAGAGCTGGGGACTTTCGGGCTGGGTTGGGTCAATTATAAAAACTTGTCTGTTAATTTTATTCATTATTATAGTTGCCTTAATTACCTTAGGTTTAGTTAGACGCATGTTAAGTAGATTGATTTCGAATGCTACATCTACCCCCCATCCGTCCGTGAATCAAGTCGGCCTCCCCGAAGATCCGGAGGAGATGGAAATGATGGACCTCCAAGATGTCGACGGGCAAGAATATCCACCCTACGAGCAGTGGCTGATCACACAGACAGGATTTGATGAACTGTACCCGGAGTCGGAATATCAGCCGCCTCTGCACCAATTCTCATCATGTTAATAAAAACAAAAGGGGGAGATGTGGTGGTGTGGAATTAAGTTCATAATAAGTTTGTTAGGTTTGTGCAGGTTGATTGTACAATGGTATGTTCCTTGTACCCCATTTTCCCCTGTTGGTATTATCCTGCAATTCCCCAAGTCATATAACTCTTCAGTTATTTGTCAGTCTTTCCTCATGGTCTGTGTAAACCCCTCCCTGTTGTCCCTGATTGGTTTCTGTAATGTCACTCCATGTTCGTACCACCTTTTTGGTTGAAGCCCATTGGTTGTAACCTCCTTACCATGCCCCACGTCACTGCTGTATGAAACATCATGTCGCAAGAGCCTAGGGAGCGGTCTGAGGAATCGGCAGGTGGTAAGGAGGTCCCCTGTGACCCCCAAATAAACCTTCTGTTAGTTTACTCGACTGGCTCCTCCTTTCATTTCTCTCCGTCGTCAGCACTTCACCACGTCACACAGCCTCTCAGGACAAGAACTCACAGGGATCAGCAGGCTTGCATGACTCACCTGGCTGTACCTTTTAACTGCCGCGGAGCCTGAGCTAGCCTGGGCAGGCAGAGAGACTGAGTTCTCTAAAGGCACCGCGACAAAGAAGGATGCACATATGGCACGGCAAGTCTTCTCAAGATCTACTGGTATGATCTACAGAAATGATGCAACCCATCAACATATTTGAGCCTACAGAAGCTCCTAATATTTAGAGAGAGTATTTTCTCTGCTAGAAAGGTTTCCAGCTTGGCTGTTTCTTTGACTTGTACTCACCAGTATCCTGCAGCTGCCTTGGAGGGATGCAGAACTATATTAAAATTGTTTGAAGTTACCTCTTTATTGGGTTTACAGCAGCTTTGCATCACCCAAGAGCTCAATTTCAGGTGCATTTGCCCCCCACCTCCCTTCCCACCCTCTCTCTGATGGCCTAAACCAGAATAAGAGTTGCTGCATTAATTATTCTCTTTTTTCTATTAATTAAAGAGGCTCAGAACATGCATGTGTTGAAGTATGGCTGCAGGGGACATTGGCAGGGGAAAAAAAAGAGGCTGAGAGAGGCTCCACAGAGCTGCCCTGCTGTGACCCCACTGGTGGTACCCCAGTCTTCACACAGACCCGGTTCCATTTTCTTCCCCAAACCCTAATTTTTGCCTCACTCAACTTTTCTTCCTTTCTCTCTTTGTATTAAGCTTTCTGATAGCTTAAAAGCTTGTGTTTGAAAGAAGAAAACACTTTTTGCTGCCCATTCTCTTCCCTCAGCTCCTAAATCTGGGCACCTTCACACAGCAGCACAGGAGGCGTGGTAACACTGTCCCCTGTAATTTTTCTTGACGCCTCTCCTCATGTTCATTTCTGTTTGTGCTTAAAACATTTTTCTATGCTGCCTCTGCTGTTTTTCTGAAGCCTGGGGGCAGGAGAGGCTCTGGGTGCTGCAGGATCCCTTTTAAAACACAGTTCTTTAAGGATGCTGTGCAGAGATTGGAGCTCTGAGAAGGACCAAAACTGATCAAAGATTCAGAAAACTGGGTTGGAGACAGGGCCGAAGGAGCTGGGTTTGCTGGCAGAAAATATTTCTTTCTCTCTGTTGGGCTTAGAAAAAGAATGAATTAGCTTCCTTTGCAGCAAAGATTTTGGATAAAAAAGGGTTGTTAAACATTAAGAAAACTCTCTTCAGAAAGTGAGGGCTTCTCTTCTCTGAGCTTTTGTGAACAGATTTGTCAGATTCCTGATGGTTAAAGTGTAGGTGAAGCCCTTTCTCCTTGGTTGGCAGGGAAGTGAACTCAAACTTCCTGCCACCTTTCTCTGCTTCTAATGTCTGTGTAAACATAGGAGCATAAAAATCTTTCCTTTTTCCACACAGGGCTGTGGAAAAATCAAGTCTGATATGGTAAATATTTTATAACTGCTCTGAGCTATAAAAAAATTGGCACTGCTTCCAAAGTTGCTGCAGAAAGCATGGATAATTTATAAGAAAAATGTGGGGATTGTCCCATCTTCTGTTTTCAAAACCTGCCAGGTTGGAATTATGATCCCTAGAGTGCCTATTTTGATTCAGGAGCAGGTGAAGTTGATAAGGGCATGTGCAATTGTCACAATAACCTTGCAGAAAACTTCATTAATGTGCAGATACCAGGGAAATGGCCAATTTCCTTCACACACATTGGGCACTTAATGGAACATCAGCCCATGGCAGGTAGAACCCCAAATAATTCTTCTGAGTGCTAAAAGAGAGGGTTTAGGTGGGGTGGTTGATACCTTAATAATGTGGAGGTGTTATAATAAATGCACAGATGCTCTTTTTAAATGAAACATTTAGAGAGCTATGTTTGCCATGGTTTCTTGTGCTTGGCCAGGGCTTGGAGCAAGCTGGGATGATGGAAGGTATCCCTGCCCATGGCAGGGGGTGGCATTGGATGGGATTCAAGGTCTCTCCCAACCCATTCCATGATTCTGTGATTCTGCTCCCTGTCCACATCCCCTCCTCAGCCCTTTGAATGCCCACAGCTCACCCCACTGCACTTCCCTGAATATCCCACAGTGAGAAAAGGAAGAGGAATTTATTAATGTTTTTCTTCATTTGGTTGTCATAACCTTAACGCAGCTTTAAAACTGAATTTTGCATTTCATGATTTGTTCTTCCCACACACACGCACATATTCCCACTCCACCTCAATGAGGTAATTGCATGACAACTAGATTAATATCTTTTACATACTTATTAAACTCAATAAGTGGTCCTGCACAAACAATTGATATTTAATTACCATATTATCATCCTACTAAATTTTAATTACTATTAATTTAAAATACCTCCTATGTCATCATTCATAGTAATGCGGATTTGTTTCTCTGTAAATGTTTCTCCGTAAATCCTAAATTCAGGTCGAAGTAACCTGCAAAGTAATTTGGGTTTCTCAAGGTAATGGGATGTTTAGTGGAGGTCCAAGGTATTCCAATATGATATAGAAAGGGAAAATTGAACCACCAGTTGGTGCTGGTCCAATTAAAAAACGTGGTTTTTGAACCAAAATTCAGAAAAGGGTTGAGTGATTTTGCCTTTCAAACTGCCTTTCAATGTCATTTCAGCTTAAAAGATCTTAAACCAAGAGAAATTAATAATTAGCAGCTGACAATAGCTGAGTGTTATGAACCAGAACAGTTCCAAACTAGGCAAGGAATATGAAAAAAGCCTAAAAGCACAATTCTGTGATAAACTTACCTCTTGCACTGATCGTTGTTTTTACCTCTGACAAGTATCAATTTTCTAGATCTTATCCATGAGTCACTTAATTACTCCTCAGAGAAAAGAAAATATGTGGTAATTTTTGTAGTGAAAAAACAACCCCCTTTGAGGTAAAATCATCACACCTGCAGCAGGAGGCAGAGATTTGGGTCTCGTGATCTGATTTGCCAAAATCTCTTTGGTTTTGTAATTTATTGAGCAAGGTTTTAAAATGTCAGGAGTTTATGTCCTTGTATTTGTGAGTACAAGAAGTGGAGCAGTTGTTGATGACTGCTGAGAAAGGTCACAGGCTCTGAATCAGAGCATTTTGCTCAGCTCCTTCTTGCTCTTACATTCATTGAAATTAAATCTCTACAGAGAGCTCTTCAAACCCATTGTGCTTTTCACAACCAGGCACGTGAAACTATTAATATCTACACTCTGACAGCAAGATTTCCCGAATTTCTGCAAAATGTCTCTTTTTTCTCCTCATTTTTGCAGTTTCTATAGGTGGTACTTAATCCCATCTATTTCTTTTCCTTGTGAAAAACAGGTTCAGCTTGTTTCTTATAAAATTTATAAGGTCTCTTCTTTCACCTAAAACATATTTTGTAAGAAGGAAGTTTAGTAACAGCTTGGAAAAAGCTCCTTCCACATGGTTTGGTAATTTGAGGGGATTCAGCTTTGTGGGGTTATTTTGTTTTTGCTTAGTTATTTTCCAGAAAGGTCCCTGGAAAGGATCAGCTTTCTTGTATCAATATGCTAAAAATACACTTTTTTACTGAAACCACGAGATTTTTCTTTGGCAATTAATTGTGTGACTCAGTCCCTTAAGATCCTGTAATGACTTCATAGGCTGAGAGTGATATATAACCTATTGACTTTTCTTTGGTTATGGGACTATTAGTTTCCTGATTGATTTAATCATTCCATGCTACCTTTATCTATCTCCTTGCTCTTATGAAACATGATTGACTCCCTGATCTTTAAAGGACTGATCCAAGGGCAAGGGAAATCAAGGGGAGGACGTGGCAGCCCTCAGATGTCTCTTGGTTTTGCTCCTGCCTGAGGTGGACTTTACTTCTGGATAAATTCCAGAACAGACCTCTGAGTATGATAAAATAATAATTATGTGGGTTTCTATTGGTGTATTTATCATAACAGAACAGGCAATTTTCCCTCTTCACAAAGCACCAGAACTGAGTTCCTGGGGGAATTATTGCTTTACTAATTACACCAGGTTTTATTCCATGTTTTACTGAGACAAACAATCTCATTCCCTTCAGGTGAGTTTATTTGCATGAATTGTGAAGTCTCGGGATTGGCATTTCTATAAATCAGGGGGAAAACCAGAGTTGCTGGTAGCCTGTGTACCATGGGCATAATACAGCTTTAATTTCCTTAGGAATATTTAATATGCAAACACTTCCCTGAGACCGATTTACTGATTGGGATGAAATTTATACAATATATTTGTGGTAGGAGTTTTTGAACTTTAAACATTTAAACTAGCATTGGACTTTTGAGGGAATGTCAATGAAGTTTTTTTGGGGGGGGTACAGGGAAACTCAAAATATGTCCCTTTTGTGGTTAAATAACCAATAAATAATAAATTAAAAAATAATGGAATGAGTGACAGAAAAGACAAATTTGCTGACCTGGGCTTCAGTGCGCTTAGACCCTGTATATTGTAATTTTTATAACACATATTCACTGCAACAATTTAACTAAGAGAGTTTGTGTATTAAATGATGTTAGATTAGGATATTTAATGGCTTATAGGATCTAGGGAGGACCCAGGAAGCTAATTTGTTTGCATTAGTTGGACAGGTCAACTGCTTCAAACATGCAGATTATAGAACTACTGGTAGATTGCATTACACAATTTAAATAAATAGTAGTAATTTGTCAATGTCATCTTAGCTTCAACATTTTCCTTTTAAACCCCAGGAAATAGTAGCTCCAATTAAATTGACCTTTTCTTTTCTACATCTTCATGTCATTAGTAGATAATGATTAGTCTTTCAGCAAGTAAAAAAAAAAATTAAAAAGCAAGGAATAAAAATAATTCCAAAGCAATGAGGCACTTATAGGAAACTTTCAAGGGAAAATTACATTCTTTATAAACAACTGAATCCCGTTTAGCCACTCAGTAAATTTTACAAGTCAGATATACATATATATGTCAGGAATGAATGAAGATGCATGAATCACTGGATCTCAGTGATTAAACCTTTGGTTTCAAGAGACAATTGCAGGCTCTTGGTATGGCAAAGCTTTAGGTTGGATTATTGATTTTGGAATATAATGGTTAAATCATCCAGATGTGAACCACCCTCAGCCACATCTGGAATGTGAGGAGTTGAGGTTAGGGATCCACTCACTCAGTCTTGGAGCACTAAAGGAGCTGGACTGGAAAACATGGATGTCTTGTAGTCAAATGAAGTGGTGAAATACTTAAATTGTCAGGTGACATGGAAGAATTTGGCTCGTGAGGTTTCCCTATGTCCATGTGCATAAAAATTGGTTTAATCCTTTGTCCTCCTAAAAAACATTGGCAGTAAAATCAGAATTTCCTCCAGTTTTGGTAATGGAGGTTGTTTTGAACCCATGGCAGCTTGATGTTTTTTGGAAAAATCTGGCCAGAGAAAGTTCCCTAAAAATTCCTCAGTGTTCCGGGCAAAATCCTGGGCCGGGAACTCTGCTATTGCTGTGTCCTGGTGGAGTTTACCTGGGAAAGGGAACAGTTCTCTAAATTAGAGCATCTCAAAACTTCAGGTTTTGCTGAATAGGGATGGATTATTTTTAGTTGTTCAGGCTGAAAAGGGTTTTGGAGCTACTTTGTCTTGCCTGAGAAGTTTGTGACTAAAGCAAGAAAAACTGAAATGTGAAATCATGAAAATAGTATTATTTTTTAAGATGCCAATCATCTCAGCTGGAATCCAAGGGGAAAAAAACCCCAAACCAACCAACCAAGAAACATACAGACAAACCCCCCTAAAAAACCCAAACAAAACCCAGCCAGCCAAAAAAGTTCTTATTCACCCATCCTCAGTGCTGTGGATAGAATGGCAATTCTCATGAGAAAATCCAGGTTCAAATTGGCTTCAATTATCCATTGTTTTATTTATCTTTTTTATCAGCAAATCCGCTCTCCGGTCCTTTCCTTTGGGGTGTTGTCTGAGGCATCTCTCACTTTGCTGCTTTGTTTCCAGGTGCATCAGGGAGCTTTGGATAATCTCAGTGTTTGGGTTGAAAAGTTTCCATCCATTTCTTGTGCCACATAGCAATAGATCCCAGAAACAAAAACAGAGCCAATTTCTTGTGCTCCCCTTTATCACACCTGATGTTTATGTGATGCTCTCAGAGAGTTTGGAGCACCCAGCAAAGCTCCCTCTTACACAGAAGGTTACAACAGCATTGACTTTATAGACTCACCTGCTAATGAAAAGGACCTTTTTTTCCCTGAGCATGTGGAACTGGCACATTCCAAAGCTGAATGATCCAGCCACAGAGCGCAGGATATTTAAAGTTTCACTTTATTTAGAATTCAGAGCAGATCATTCAGCAGCCACCATTTGAAAAGAGGCCGGAAAGCAATTTTAACAATATTACATGTGAGAAGATGATTCAAAGTTTGGGAAAGGGATAATCCTGTAATCTCTGTGATCTAAAACTGAGCAGAGGATGTGGCATAACATATTAAATACAAAAATCCAGATTCCTGCTACTTTCAGTTCTGACTGCTCAGAGAGCAGATATGGTAGACATGGATCTCTCTCATCATTTTTTAACATCATTAAACTGAGTAGCTGATCCTCAGAAATTCAAAATAGCCCAGCAAGAGTTGCAAGGACAGGGATTGACCTCTCCCTTCCCATTTTGGCTTCAGGGATGCCCCATGTGTCCCCAGGCACAAGAGAGAAGAGCAAGGGCTGTTCAGGCTTCTGAGATGTTCCTATGGCTCCAAGATTTCCAAAGTGCATCCTTTGGCTTCTGCTGGGAATAAAAATCAATGGTGACGTGAAGGGCAATCACCTCTGGATTATTTTTTCCCAATCAAGGCAATTAAAGCCAATTAGAAAAACACAAATTTTCAGTTTGAGAGGATAACTGCTAAGGAATATTTTAAGGTTATTTGGAGAGTTTTGCCTGCATTTATTTAATGTCCTATTTAATGTTGAAGATGGCACTCCAATTCTCTTAGCATCTTCACAAATGCTATGTCATCAAGTGCATTCTTTTTATTTAGATTCAGATACGAAAACGCAGTAGTGAATTTTATGGGTTTGTTTGCTTTTGCACTTTTTGTGGATTTCACAGATTTCTGCTTTGTAACCAACCATTTTTTTAAATTCCTTTCAGAGCAGTAGCCACAAAGTCCTTTCCAAAGGATAAAAAAGAGGGCAAAAACTTTTAGGAGGCCAATCCTGACTGTTTCTGAGTGTTCTCAGTCTTTGGCTGGCAAATGTTTTGTAGGAAGATTCAAGGATTCCTCAAACACAAGTGGCAAAAATGGATTGTTATCCTTTTTATTTTCTTTATATATGTTTTTTGTTGTTGGGGTTTTTTGTTTTGTTTTGTTTTGTTTTTTTAAGCTAGTTGGCTTTTCTGCTGTTACCTTAAAGATCTGAGTGGAGACCTCAGTTATACTCAACAGATCAATGGTGCATCCCTTTAAGTGTCTGCTCTGACTGGGGGTATCAATTTCAGACTTTTAGGGCTGACACTTTCTTCATTTCCATGTGCAGTGCATGGACCTCATCTCTTCCTGGGTACCTTGCAGTGCAAGCTCTGTTGAGATGCATCTGATTTGAGTGGGATTAGCAGAGAACCTGATCCTGTGTACGGCACTAGTTTTGTGCCATTCCACTGCTGCCACTGCTCTTTGCCAAAGAACTCCATCCTTTATTAGCAGCTGGCAACAAAGCAAGAGAAATGCACACTGTGGAGCAAAACAAGTCAGAACCAATTAATATTTTTACCTTTTGCTGTTCTCTAAGAATCGTTTAAGGATAATTCTGGAAATTCCATGATTGCAGGTTGTCTGTGGTGTTTTCTCCCTTGTCAGCAGCTCAGGCTGGAGCAGAGATGTAACCAAAATTAAACAGCACATATGCAGTCATTACTCAGCAAATTAAATAAATATGCAATAATTGCTCATTTTCCTTAAGGGACTCCATATAGTAGCAACATTTGGATGAAGAAATTCTCTTCTTTCTCCCATTTCTGTGTTTTCTGCATGCCCAGATAAAAATAACACGGCATCATGTTAGTTGGTTACAGAGACTGAATCCACATAAACCAGAGGTTTTGATCTCCCTAAATCTGTTTGAAAAGGAATTATTTTGGTGCCTTTCTGGGTTTGCATGAATGTAACTATTATAATTTCCTTTTAAATTTCAGCCCCACTGCCGAAGGGAAAATTCCTCAGAGTAGAGCATGAGTGTTATGGGTTAGCACTGGCTAGATGTTAATGCACTTATGAGTGTATGTTTTTTTAATGAGCTACTGTGAGATGTGTTCAAGAACAGAGCAGAATAAGCTTAAAACTTGAAAACAGAGAGCAAAACTTTATTACATTACATAGGAACAGAAATACAAAGGAAAACTCTAAACACACACACAAAACAGAAATGAAACTTTTCTAGAACATTTCTTCTCCTCTCCCAATTTCTACCCCCTACACATTACTCTCTATAGATTAAACCCTTGGGTTTTAAATCAAACAATCACTACTCAAAAAAGCTAATCTTCAATTCAGCAAGGGAGAGAGGAGCTTCTCTCGCAGCACAGACTGCTTTTCAGAAAACACGGGTTTACTCTTTATGTGTTTCTATGTCACCCGTGGCACTGCCTGGAGAAGTTGCTGTGGTGACACCTTCATTTTTATGTCTAGTGCTCTCACCACTGTCTATGGGCTAAAGCTGCATATAGGGCTCTTTTAAGGATGCTTGCATGCTGAGCTTTTTTTATTTTTCTCCTGGGGCCGAGGGTTCTAAGAGCAGGTCTCCCCTGAGGGCAGAGGACGCTACTACACCTTCTCTTTCTCTTCTCTGCTCGCTCTACTCTTAAAGTGCCAGTCACTGTAGCAAAAGCAGAGGCAGCTGTATCTACTCAAATGCAGTTTATGTTCAAAAGAGACTTGAGTTCAGTCTATGGCTAACATTATGTAAGAAAAGTCTAGCTCAGAAAGCTACTCTTCTCATTCTTTGCTTATCTAGGATTTTTTTAATCTTCTAACTTTATCATCTCGGTCCCAGGCTGTTTCTCTCTCTCTTCTGAAGCTACTAGCTATGAGAATCAATGTCTGGAAAAAAGTTTCTTTCTGCCAAGAAAGGGTTAACAGTTTTTGGCTCCTGGCAGGGTGCAGGCTCAGGCACTCTTAGGCTCGGCAACTCCCACGCGGCTGGGCAACTTCTCTTGGAGGGGGAGTGGGGGGGGACACACGGAAAGCACTTCTACAGTTTTCTACCTCTCTATCCTGGATGGGGCTAGCTCAGCTCTAGTTCTCTAGTTCTGTCCATTCTCTTCCCCCCCCCCGGGGCCCCATCTTACTTCAGTTCTCCTCAGCTCGGCTACGTGGCTGCCTCCCCCACTCAGCCTAAAGCTGAGCAGGGGAGAGGAGATGTTTCTCTGCTGAAACCAGAACCTAAAAGAAGCAGACCTTCTGAGAGTCCTTACTTTTAACTCCTTGTGTCCTCGGAGGCATGTCCAACACCTCAGTGGCCACTGAAAAGTGCCAACATTCAGACCTGACTATTGATTAGTTTGCCTACAACTCCCTGAAAAATTCACCTCCCCCTCAAACCAAGACAATGAGTAAGCAACAGCTTTTGGTTGCTACATCATTCCATATAAATGAAATGTTTTAATTGATTCTTAGTGCAATTAAATAAAATTATCTATAAATTGGTAAATGTATCTGGCTGCAAATAAAAACTCAGCCTGCTTGAACAGGCTTTCTTCTTTCTGATAAATGTCACTATGTCACAGCCTTCAATTTTGGGACTGATGTATGAAAAAGTTTCTTCCAGATCAAGACAAATCTTCACTCAGACATTCCAGAGCTTTCCCACCCTCTGTTTCAGTGACGAATAATCATGCTGGAATATGTGCAAGGATCTTTATGGAAATATTCCTGAAATACTATTGAGAAGGTCTAAGTGTCCACTGTAGATCTGTAAATAAAATGTGATATGATGACACCAAGTGAGTACGGAAATGCAGGACACCTTGGATGTGTTTGGACCATGGGTGGATCAGACCTTGCAGGGAGTTATGGAGGGAAAAAGCAGATTTTGATACTGTTTTTAATCAGCAAAATCAAGCTAAAGTGATGCCAGCACTCTGTGCCTGCTGGGTTGAGCTCTCCATCCCAACAGCCTCCGCACTTCCGGAAAGTGGGATGGAGAAGGCGTGTTGGAAGGCTTGGAATTTGGGGAAGAGGCTACTGTTAATAAATGGGAGACTCCAGACATTTTTACAGAGAACAAGATTCCTCTGTCAAGTTCTGCTGTGAAGAACTTTTGAATGATGTACAAGTGACTGCTGGGGGTACATTTGTCTATGTCCCGTGATGTGGGGATGTTCTTTGGGTGAGAAGGACCTGGAGGAGGAAAATACAGAGGAGGGAAGACCTGAGCTTGGGGAGGTTGATGCTGATGTGAGTTTAGGCATGAACTCAGGGGACAAGAATATAAATTTGTTCTGTTCATATTTCTCACTGGTACAGGGCACTGCAGTAGTGCGGCTCACCCTTTTTCTCAGGCTGAGTGTCATTGCCAAGGATTTATTTTGTATCTCCTGGTTATGTAGGGGTTTGTTACTGCCCTTCCATTGGATTAAGATGCACTGTAGGGAGGTTTTATTATTATTATTTAAAGTTTATATTGATTTTTTTAAGAGTGTCTTTAAAAGAATTGCTCTTCATCAGCCATGCTGATATAAAAGCATGTTACTATAATAATGGCCTTTGAATACTGTCCATTAAACTTTGATATTTAAAATGTTTACTGTGAATACATATTAAGTTTCTCATTAAAGACAAGGTCTGGTTTTCTTGATGTGACTTAGATTAAATCAGTCTAATCCAAAATAAATACAAAGATGGAGAATTCATAACAAGCTGCCTTGTGGATTCTCTGTGTGTAAAACAGCAACTGCTTTTGTGGCAGGGAGATTTCATTTTAGTGTCTCCTCTTTGGCCTTCAAGAAAAAAAAATCTGTTCATTGTGTACAAAACCTTTTGCACTTTGACATGTCTTTCCAGCAGAATCATTTTTTTTAAATGAAACAAACTTAAACCATATTCCATTTCACAAAAGTGAAATGTGCTGAACATGTGCTTTTTAAAATAGAAGCATGTGCATCAACTCTCCTACTGAAGACACTTTCTGAGAACAGTCTCCTGGGAAGGTCCATTACCCAAAATCCCACGAGCACAGGAAAAGGGTGAAACAGTATTAGATCAAGCTTTACTAGGCTGGATGGCCCAGGCTGTGGAATAAGTGATATTTAATACATGCACTTGGAGGCTCCTGTTGAGTGCACTGTTTGGTAACCTGGATCAGGATGCTTGTTTAGTGGATAAAAGTGTAACTTTAGAAATTGGCAGGAACTTTCTGTGCTTGGCCACCTGTACTCTCAGCCAGATAGGGTGCTCAGACAAGCACACTTTTCAAAGTTTGTTCTGTTTCACTTCCTTACAACCACTAGGTTCAAAGAACCATTTATTTTTTTAAAAAAGCTTCTCTCAGTTCAAAGATGCATTTATAAAGCTCACTGGTCTGTATGATCAAGCTCATACCTTGTCTTCCCGTTACTAAAATAATACTTTTCTCCTGCCCTCTTTTCCCCTCTCATCTGTTTTGTTATGAAAACATAACCATAATGAAGGTCTCAGGCATTGTATATTCCAGGCAATGTGACACCATAAGTAATAAAAATGGGATTTTTCTCTTTTTGGTGAAGTTTTTTGCTGTCAATAATAGTTGTATCAAAAATAATGTGAACTCCCACCAACGTCTGCCTAGTCAATCAGCATAAAGCATTAGCACTTCAGGGACACAAAGGCTCTGAGCCTGATAAAAGAGATTGGACTGAGAATTTTGACCTAAGAATATAATAATTTCTTCCAAGATCTCATTATGTCCATGCCCATTTGAAACCATCTGGGGCCCAGAATAATAAAAGGAGTGGTGTGAATTCATGAACCCATAGATCCAGCCATGCCCCCTTGGATATTGTGTTGGATTAGTAGATTTATTGCTAATCCAAACACTGTGAGCAAAATGATGTCTTTACATCTGCACTGCGGCTCTCGTGGAGTCGCAGTAACCTAAACGCTTGAAGGGTTGACAGTAGCTCTCCTGCTTCAGGCACAATCTTCTGGCACCCTGCCACCTTCTCAAAAGTGCAGCTCCTCAGATGCACGTCCTCCACGTCTTGCTGTGGCACTTCTCCAAAGGGAGATGCTGCTGCCTCTGGAATGAGAGGGGCTGGTGAAGGAAAAGTCACCGCTGCCTCCTCTGCCAGGTGGGAGCGGTACAAACGAGGTACAGTTGGCACAGGAAGAGATTGATCAAGTTGTCTCAGGTGCAGAGCCCAAAGAGAAGGGTCTAAATTTAATTGGGGATGTCTTCAGCTAAATAAAAGTCGTATGCAAATCCTTTTCCTAAGGGGAAGCTGTGTGGACTCGTGACCTTTCTTTGAATGGTTTGGAGCCCAGAAATCAATGATTACACTAAATCCGTAATTATATTCTTTTCATCTGTGGCAGGATACTGATAGCATGACAGATGTGAGACCTTGAAAGCATGGGAACTTCAAAGACCATTGAGATGTGTTACACACCATGAACATGTGTAGCAGAAAAAAAATAAAATTAAAAATAGCGAGAGGCTGCTCTACCAATGCTTTGGATGATCCCTCTCCTGCACATCTGTGTGCACACACATGTACACATTTACACACATGGCTCAGGTCCCCAGTGAACAGGACAACCTCAAAGAATTTAATATTTTCATTGTTATTTCATTTTATCTCAAGAGGCTTCCCAAAGAAAGAAGGGGATGGGCTGGAGGAGCCATGGCTGGAGACACTGGGGGAATCAAGAGACTGAGTGTGTACCAGTTCCTCTTGTGCTGCTGCTGGAGGACATGGCCAAGTGGATTTGTTCTTCCAGGAGATCTTGCACAACAAAGTAGTTCTGCCTTTCAAGGGCAGAATTGTACATGATGATCACTTTTGGGCCTTGTAATAATATGTTCAGAAAGAAACACTGGGTCAGCTTGAGGAGGGTTTGCAGTGGGGTGTGAGGGAAGCTCAGCCTTCACACCCCAGACCCCGGAGAGAACAACACAGGTCCCCACCTGGGTCAGGTGATGTTTGGGCAGCCATGAGTCCAGAAATGCTCCCTGGAGGAGGCTGATGTGAAAGGTGTGGGAAATTCAGATTTACTGGATAAAGTGACACATTCCCTGTGTGCCAGCGTGCAGCTGCCATGGATCCTGCTGCTCCACAACTGCCAGGAGATAAAAGTCTGCAAAGGTAGAAATTTCTAAAAAAAAGAAATAGTGCTTCCTGTTTATCCCACTGTCGCTGTGCCTTTCAGAACATGGTCCCGACCTGCCTAGGCTGGCTCAGGCACCATGGCAAGAAGCAGGTATGGCTGGCAGGCAGCGCAAGCCAAACCAATCCAGTGGGTTTTTGGCACCAATGAGACGTTGAGGGCAAAGGTGGCAAGGGGCAGACGATGACGGAGAATGAAGGGAGGAGCCAGCCGAGTAAATCCAAGGGGGTTTATTGAGGGGTCAGGCAGAGCCCCCCCACCAGCCAAGGACTGCTCAGACCGAGCCGATTTTGGCTTTTTGGGACCCCCTTTTATCGGGGGGCGGTGCAGAGGATGATGAGGAGGGTACAACCAATTGGGTTCAATACAGGAGAGGCTAGGAAAGTGATTGATACAAATGAGGACCACACATAAGGGAGGGGAGGGGATTTTCCCCGAACCTAGCTTATCAGTCGAAGCCCCTCATAGAACTTTCTAGCTCTGAGGCAGGGCTCTGAGGTGACAGGCAGGCTCCAGGGAGGAGGGGGGAAAGGATTGACACCTAACAATTACTGGGGGATTTCCAGGGACAACTATCGGGAAGGCAAAATGGGGAGTACAAGGAACAAACCATCTTACAAAGAACTTAGAAAAACTTATAAAATATAAAGAACTCATTAACACACCAGTACATCCCACATTTAAAACTTTTAATTTTTTTTTTTATATTCAGTCAGTGCCCCACAGTCTTGGCAAGTAGAGAACAAATGTGTTAACAGGGAATGGGACATTCCTAACAATTCCTTTGTATTTGTAGTTGGGAATGTAAAACAGCATCTTACTACTCATCATACTCAAAGAGTTGAATGGCACAACTTGGATATTTTTTTATTTATTGCAACTTCAGTAAATCGCAAAACTATTCAGTATTAATCCATATTATTTATTAGTAGTGTTTACTCCTTAAAAATTCTGTGTGAATCAAAAATTTTGAGTGTAATATCAGAAATTAATTTGCATGAACTCTGCATGATACTGTGCCAAAATCAGAGAGCAAATGCAATTATTTATATGTTCCTGGCATTACACATCACATGGGTACTCATAACCCTAAGCAGATCAGGAAATGATGTTACGAAGGACACAGATAAGATAAACTGAAGATATTTGGTGGCTGACATCAATACAAGGAAGTTTATAACCATAATTCAGTCTTAGATGAAATTTCATAACATTAATAATGTGGAAATGTAAGTTGAAAATTATCGGGGGCTGGGTTTTCCATAAAATCCAAAACTTTGATATTGTTACTTTTTGAGGTTCAGTGCAGACCTCTCAGAAATAAAAAAAGTAAATACAAATGCAAATCTCCCCAGTATTACAAGAATTATCTGATTTCTGTGGCCAGATCAGAGGATTTATCACTCTAGCCTGATCCTGAGATCCCAAAATACCATTCTGTCACTGATCTCAGAGCCTGAAATGCCTGAATGCTACTTGAGCTGGTGCTGTCTTGGATCAAAAGCCCAGATTTGAAGGGAACATCCCTTAAAAAGATGATTTTTCAAATAAATATTTGTTTGAAGCTGATGGGGCATCTCTCAGGCTAGAAGTGTCTCCTCAGGGCTGCATTAAGTGGCAGAGAGTAGCATAAGCAGCCAAGTGCATGTGGAGTTTCTCTCCTTCCTGCACAATTTGTGGATAACTATGAAGCTTTTGGAATCAGCTGAATTTCAAAACACCAGTAACTCTCCCTGCTCTCCCTGTGCAATTCCCAACCAGAGTGAACCCCTTCTCACCACCTTTCTCCTTTGCTGTTTTTCATATCTACTTACAATTCATTTTCCAAATGATCCTTCATTCATTTCTCCCCTCGTTTCTTCTCTTTGGTTCTTTCTTTCTCATGCTATTCCATTGGCATTGCTTGGCAGGCACCTCAGCATTCCTTTCCTGGCCACCAAAGGAGCATGTTCTGGAAGGCCACTCACGTAAATTCAGCCAAATACTTGTGGAGAATTCCAAGATACCTGGGCAAAGCCAGTTTCTTCTATCACTGAGGTCTGTTCTTCAAGGCAGATTAATTGCTGAAGTGATGCACTAGTTGCATGGGTATTATAAAGTCATTTTATCACTCCTGTGAAAGAAGTACTATCCCCATTCCTCCAAATATTCAAATCTTACCTTTTCTGCCTAATGCAGGGGGCACCAAGATGAACAAACTAGTTATACATGCATGGAAAGTAACAAGCTGAAAGTAATTGTGTATTCAGTTTTAATGGAGCTGAATCTCCTGCTGAGATTTCAACATCTGACAGCATTGCTTTCATTGCCCCAAATGCCCAACCTTTCTCTAATATTTGACCTTGGATATGATTGTATTTCTGTATGTATCTCAAATGATGCAAAATCATTTGCCTATATCAGTCATCTCTCACTAATAGCCCTGTTGCCTTTCGATGGAAAGGCAGGCGACCTGGTTTCAGAAAGCCAGCACAGCGGCTCGACCTTTTCCCGAGCCACTCGGGCCACAGACACGCTGACACCAGTATGGTGGACGGCAAATGGCGATTTATTAGGTTCTTACATGGGGTTATATAGTCTAAGGGGTCTTCACTAGTCAGGGGGGAGGGAAGGTTAAAGGTTAGTGGAAAACTACTGGGTTTGGAGGGGCTACATTGTTCTCAAAGTTAGTTACACATCTCCGAGGGTGAGGGGGAGGTCCCTGTCTTTCCGTTACAATCCCGAGATCTTCCGCGGCGCCAGGCCTTATCTGCTCACACACATCTCCCCCCCTCCTCTCACAAATAAATGAGGTAGTTAAAATATAGGCATTAAAATGAGGTACAAAGTAGTAACTTAATAAAAGAAAAAGGGGTTTGAAAAACTTGAGTAAATATTTGCGAGGTAGATCAGACAAATCTCGTGACTGGCAATGTTCACAGTTTCATTCACAGCAATAGTTGCTGTTCTACGAATAGAATGTTGGCCCGTTCTAGGCGTGTTTGGTGGTTCGTCACTTCCCTCTGGAACAGGGGTGTACGCGTTACGGGGGCGTCCCACGAGCATGTCCTGCAAATAGAAACTCACAGTTTTCATTAGTTTCATTCTGAAGATCAGGCTTGATTGACTTAAGTGGACACCACTTGATTCTGCCCTCTCTTGACAGCTGCGTACCCTCTTCCCGTGAGTACCAACCTCCAGCCCTGCTCCCATTCACCCAGCTCATTTTTAATTACAACCTGTGGGCCCTCCTCTAGTGCTCGAGTGGCCCAGTGCTTTTGTGCAGGACTGTTTCATCTCCCCTGGGGAACTGATTCAGTGCTAGCAGGGCAGTTGCCAGCAGCCATGCCTGGTCCCCTGGGGGAATGACATTGGCGAAACCCTCTGACTTCGCCAGCACCTCTATTCTGGCTTTGAGGGTTTGGTTGGCTCGCTCCACTATGGCCTGACCTGTAGAATTGTATGGAATGCCCTGCACTAAAGTAATGCCCCACTTTGAGGCGAAATCTTGCACAGGTTTGGAGGTGAAATTTGAGCCATTGTCAGTTTTTATTTGCTTGGGGATACCAAGCCATGCCATAGCTGTCAGCCAGTGCTGAATTGTGGCCTTAGAGTTGGTTTTGGGGTGCTGTGTGGCTACAATCACTCCGCTGTAAGTGTCCACTGTCACTGCCAGCCATGCTCAAGGCTTCAGCAGTTGACATAAGGTAAAGTCTGATTGCCAAATTTCTGAGGCCTTGAGACCTCTTGGGTTGACCCCACTGGTCCACAGGGGTGACTTCTGGCAATGAGGGCAGGTGGCTACTACATGTTTCGCGTCTGCTGTCGAGATCCTGCATCTTTTTGCCAGTGCTTTGGCTCCGATGTGGAGCGGCTCATGCAGTTGACGAGCTTCCTGCAGTGTCCACACTCCCTTTGCTGCTGCGTCTGCTTTGTCGTTGCCGGTCTGGAAGAAGCCCTTGACTGGGTTGTGGCTGTTGACGTGAATGACAGACACGGTGCCTTGTCGTGAGGAGAGCGCTTCTTCCAACATTGTGGCTGCTGCAGATGTTGACACGCCTGGTCCTGACATGGCCAGGCAGAGCCTTGCCACGAATATGGAGTCTGTTACGATGTTGAGGTGCTCATCTTGGAAGAGTCCGCACGCCAAGACCACGGCTGCTGCTTCCAGTTGTTGCACAGACAGTGTGGGGTCGCATGCTTTGACACAATGCCACTGTTCTCCTGTCTGCCACACTGCCGCTGCGGTGGAAGTCGCAGAGGAGGCGTCTGTGAAGACCATCGGTCCTGGCAGCGGACGGTCCATGACCTTTGGTGGCAGGTCTATGTCGACAATGGTCAGTAGCTGAGTCCAAGGTGGTCTGGAGGCGTAGCAGATTTCTCCTCCGAAGCCAGTGAGGGCAAGGGCCAGGTGCTCCGACGCTGCGGTCGACTCTGTGGTCAGCTGCTTGCGGAAGGGAAGGTGGATTTTTGTTGGCTCGATTCCCAGATGTTTCAGGGCAAGTTTCCTGCCTTTCATGATGATGTTGGCGACGCATTCGACTCCTGGGGAAAATGCACGAGCTGGTCTTCCAAGGACCACCCACTGGATCGGCTGGGCTTTCTCAGAAGGTCCTTGGGCCAGTGCTCCCACTCCTCCCTTCTGTGTAAAGTGGACGTACAGATCAAGGGACACACCTGGGTTCCACCTGGCAAGTGTGCCAGTAGACATCTGACGTTCGATGAAGTCGAGGGAGCTCGCTGCTTGTGGTGTCAGCTCCTTGGGTTCCCAGGGGTGCTTTCCTTTCAGGAGGTCATATAAGGGGTCCATGACCTCGGGAGGGATTAGGATGATGTTGCGAAGCCACTGCAGAGATCCTACAAGTCGCTGCATGTCATGGAGCGTCTTGATGTTTCGGCAGACCTTTACCTTGGGAGGGGTCACATAGGAATTTGTGATTCCCACTCCCAGGAAGGTCACGCAGGGTCCTCTTTTGATCTTTGCGCTCGCGATCTCAAAGCCGTTGGCCTGTAGAGTTTCCGTGATTGTGGACACTAAGTGATCCACTTGGCTTGCTGATGGTGCAGCGATGAGGACGTCGTCCATGTACTGAATGATGGTTGCAGCAGGGTAGGAGTGTCGGACTGGCATCAGTGCTTTGTCCACGGTGATCTGGCATACCGTAGGGCTGTCCACAAAGCCTTGGGGTAACATACACCATTGGAAACGGAGGCTGGGTCGCTCGCCGTTCGGGAACACGACAGAAAAAGCAAACCGTTCCTTGTCCTCGGGGTGTAGAGGTATCGAAAAGAAGCAGTCTTTGATGTCCAGCACTGCGCATGGCTGCCCTTGAGGGATGGCTGAGTTAATGGGCAGCAGTGTCTGGACGGGACCCATAGATTTGGTTGTCTTGTTCACTTCTCTCAGGTCGTGGACGAGGCGATAGCCTTCTCCAGACCTTTTGGGGATCACAAACACAGGTGTATTCCAGGGGCTAGTGGAGGGTTCTATGTGACCCTTTTGCAGCTCACGGTCGACCAGTTTCAGTAAGGCTGCCATTCGAGGCTTTGACAGGGGCCACTGCTCAACTCATACAGGGTCTGACGATTTCCATGTCAGTTTGATTGGCAGCGGTGGGTGCACGGCAGTGGCCCTCAGGATAAATTTGTAATTCTCACTCCTAACATGGCAAAGACATCCCTTCCTATCAAGGGTGGTGAATTTTGCAAAATGTAGGGGTAGATTGCCACAGTTTGTTCTGGTCCTTTTTCTGTGTGGAGTGTTATAGCTACCAACTGGGTGCTTCTCCACGCCCAGGTCTGCCCTCCCACTCCTCTCAATGGGGGTACTTCTTTAAATTGCCAATGCCGAGGCCAGTGTGCTTGCGGGATTATCGAACAGTCAGACCCCGTGTCCCCCCAAAATGGAAGCCCTATGATGTGGGGATCCCGGCTGCCATAAAGGCGGCACGTTCCCCAAATCACCAGGGGCTCCTTCCCGATTTTCATGGCCAAGGCCACCCAGGGCTCCCGCTCTGGGGTGACCCCTGCTGGCCCTGTGCCCCAGGTGCGGCTTGCGGTGGTGGTGGACACGAGGGTGTCGCTGGCGGTGTTGTGAAACCTTGCCATTGTGTCGCTGTGGGGGGTGCAAAACCGGCTGTCCCCTGTGGGGGCATGGGGTATGTTGGTTCCCCGCCCCACTGGGGGTTGGCATAGATGGGCCGCCTTGCATTCACAGCGGGAGGAGGCTGGGTGCGGCCCGCACGCCCCCTCCCCTCCGGGGTGGTGCCACTCCCACCCCCTGGGCTTGCTCTGCCTCCCGCAGGGGGAGGTCTCTCCCTTAGATGGAAGTAGCGCTGAGCGCCGCTCCCGATTGGGCATGCGCTCTCTGCTGTTCTTCCGCGCACGCGCGTTTGCAAAAGCCCGCTGTTCTGGGCTGAGCGGGTGCTCTCTGCCACTCTCCCGCGCATACGCGCCCGTGGAGAGCCGCGGCGCCGCTTTGAGCGTGCACCCTCTCCCTTCCTGCCGCGCGTACGCATCAGCCAAAGCCCGCAGCTCCTGTCTGAGCGTGCGCTCCTCTCCCTCTTCCCCGTCTCTCTCCTGCGCATGCGCATTAGCGGATACCCGCGGCTCCCCGCCACAGACATCCGGACCCCGCCCCTCCTCACGGCCGCCGGCGCCATTTTCAAACGCGTATGGCGGCGGCGCCGCCCGCGCCGCGTTTTCAGCGTCTCTGGCTTCACCCGCCAATCCCTCCCAGAAGAACCGTGCGCGTTGCCGCGCCTCGGGCTCCGAAAACGCCGGCAGGCCGCGAAGAGCCGGGCGAGGGACTCGCGGTTTTTTGGGAAGGTTCCGCGGGCGGGGGGGGACCCGGCGGTTTCGGCGGGGGGGTCGGGGGATTCTCTTAAGGGCACTGGGGGGTTTGGGCTCGGGCTCCGGGAGCGGGGAAGCGCGCCTGGCTCCCGCGGCTCCCCGCCCTCGGACAAATCGCGTTCGAATGCCGTTTGCGTGGTGGCACCCACTCCCGATTTGGGTGCAGTTAGCAAACACACGCGTGCGGCGCTCCAGGTCTCCTGTTCCTCCAGCGCCTTGCTCAAAGCCTGCTCGACTCTTCCCCACGCTTTGAGACTTTTCGCACTGCCCGAGGCTTTCGTATCCTTAGCCAGGGCAATCGTGCACTTATCCCATACCTCCGAATGGAGTATATCTATTGGGCGGTCTATCACCCCAAGCTCTAATAATCTTGCCATAGCAAGTTGAAGATCTCTGAGCTTACACTTAATTCCCCACTGTTTATGAATCAAACTCACGACCTTCGCGATGGCCTCCATGATCCTCGCGGGTCCGGGGACGTCTCCCCCGCCGTGGGTCAGATCTTTTGTCCCGCCCCGGCCGCTGCTCCTGTCCAGGCGAAAATCCCGATTCCCGAGCGTTTTTCTCCCGGGTTTCGGCACCACTAATGTTGCCTTTCGATGGAAAGGCAGGCGACCTGGTTTCAGAAAGCCAGCACGGCGGCTCGACCTTTTCCCGAGCCACTCGGGCCACAGACACGCTGACACCAGTATGGTGGACGGCAAATGGCGATTTATTAGGTTCTTACATGGGGTTATATAGTCTAAGGGGTCTTCACTAGTCAGGGGGGAGGGAAGGTTAAAGGTTAGTGGAAAACTACTGGGTTTGGAGGGGCTACATTGTTCTCAAAGTTAGTTACACATCTCCGAGGGTGAGGGGGAGGTCCCTGTCTTTCCGTTACAATCCCGAGATCTTCCGCGGCGCCAGGCCTTATCTTATCTGCTCACACACATAGTCCTGCTCCAGCTCGCGGCAGAAGAGAACAAGTCTGATGGCGGGAACAATAGCTAAAATTAGCTTTGATAGATGTTCCCAGCCCTTCAATAAATACATAAAGCATCTCTATAATGTCATTTTGTTAACTGATAAACAACACAGGGATGAAGGCATTCACTTCTAACTATATTGTGTGTCATTATTTTCTCATTGTCTTGCGTAGGGTAGAGAAGTAGTGTGACCTGCAGAATAGAGGACAGGACTGCTGCTTTCAGTGCTGGTTATTTAGATTCTTTGCTATCCCACCTGCTAAATGAGAGCTGTACAAGTGTGTGACAGGCTTTACCATGGCAGTTTTGTGTCAAGATGCTGACCCACAAGCCTGGATCTGCTCCTGGTGGTGGCACATCACCCACAGCATCAGCTTTACATCTCTCCGTACCTGAGACCAACGTTCAGCTCCTCACAGAAATGCAATTCTTGGATCTACCTCTTGATTTTTTTCTCTATCTGGTCCAACCTGGTCCCAGAGAAGATTTAGGTTGGACAATAGGAAGAAATTTTTCACAGAAAGGGTGGTTGGGCATGGGAAGGGGCTGCTCAAGGAGGTGGTGGAGTCCCCATACGTGGGGGTGATTAAGAAAAGACTGGATGTGGCACTTATGGGAATACACAAGACAGAGAGTCAAACAGACTTGATTAGCATAGATAGTTTGATAACCAAGATACCATAGCAGGAACAAACAGAACTGTGAAAATTACAGGAGATGGGATTACACCTGCTTACAGGAAGAGAGAAGATTCAATCAACTTCTGCAAGCAAAGAATTGTTGTAAAATGCATGAGTTTTCTGTGTGATTTTTAACCTGATTATTGTAGTAGAAATTATTAACCTGTTTGAAATAGTATATAAGCTTTTGGGAAACCTGAGTAAAATCAAATTCTGATCACCGAATCAGTCTTCCCGTCTCTCAATCATCGCCAATAATTGGTGCTCTGTGTGACCAGACAAGAACCGTCTATCTGACAGCAATTGGCGACGCCCCTGGAACTGATCGTGAGGGTGAAAGAACCGCGTTTGGGCCCGCAATCATCTGTACGCCGGACGTGACAGGTGAGCCAGGGGAACTCAAGGTATGGGACAGGACGTGTCCAACAAGAGAGACGTTAACAAAACCATGCAATGCTTGCTGAGCAAGCATGGATCCCCCACCCTTAAGCAGGACCTTAAGTCGCTCCTACGATGGGTGTCACGCATGTTCCCCGATACCACCCCTTCCTCTATTTGTACTCTCCGCTACTGGGACAAGGTCGGCGTAAAACTCTACGACCTGGCTACGCTGCTTGGCCAGGAGCCAGAGCTACGCTTGCTTCCTGCCTGGAGGGTGGTCATGGACCTGATTAAAAAAGAGGGGGGGAGAGAGGCAGCCTGCAAGGCTACCGCGGAGACGGCCTCGGAGGCCGTGCCAGACCAAAACCTGCCCAGGTCCTGCTCCCCATCCCCGACGAACGCCAGGGATAGAGCCCAGCTGCCACCTGCAGCCCTACCGGTATCCCACCAGCGACCCCAGAGCCACTGAACACTAATTGCTTATGGGGACTCTGACTCTAGCAGTGACAGAGAGCCTTTCGACCCCAGCCCTGAAAATGATCTGGACTCACTCGCTTCAAATATGCATAACAATTGGTTACAGATAAAAAAGAAAGACCTTAAAGACAGAGACTTTGCCTTTATTTCGCTAATCAATGCCTCTTCAAGTTTCACCAAATGGCCAGCTTTTACAGCAAATCATCTCACAGCACGGGACAGCAACGAGTGCAGACACAAGTCCGACAGCCAACCCAGCAGCTGACACAGTAACCAGGAGCAACCTTCAGCTTCCAGCCGGCCCAGCCCCCATCCACCGGACCGTCTCTGACCTACGTGCAGCCACCCCAAGAAGTGCAGTAACGTTGTCTAATTGCTCAGTTTTTGTCTCCCTACAGGAAATCTATGGACTCTTCCCAGGTCCTCTCAGGGGTGGGTGGAAACAGTCAAAGCTATCAAAGCCAACACCTGGTACAGCTCACAGGGCCTGAGGGGAAAGTAGCTACTGTCAGTCCTTTTGTGCTGTCTGTGCCGCTAGTTTTGTGGGGAGGAGATGTTCTATCTCAGTAGGGAATTTTTATGCAGTCAGATTTTGTATAAAGGTCATTAAAGTGCACGACTTTAAAACTAACCTAGAAAAAAAAAAGTTTGGTAAATTAATGTCTCTTAAGTTCTTAACAGGAAAGGGGGAGCTGAGGATGGCACTCCTGCTGAGAAGACTGCAGAAAGCTCTTTTATGTTTTCAGTCTTTTAAATTGTTCTTGATGAACTCTAAACAAAGTTACAGTTTTTGAGTGAGAAAATGCAGAACTGCTTCTCTCCTTCTCTTGTTTAGTTTGTCATCAAACCGAGGTTGAATGCAAATGTGTTGAATGTGAGATACTGTAGTACTGTGCATCTCTTAAAAGACGAGGTATTTACTATCAATATGATCCATCAAGATGCATCAGAAATAATGCACAAATTCAACAATTAATGTGTGTATATAAGTTTGATCCACCTGAACAATTAGAGCACAGTGGCTTACTGCCACTGAGAATAAGGATATATGATGATTTCCTGACTATCATAATATTTACTGAGAATTGTTTCTAGTGCTCAGACATAGCCTGCTAAACTTACATGCTTTTGACAAAGATTGTAATAACCAGTTTAATTTTTAGTTCAAAGGAGATCTCCATAGAAATATCTAGACTGATGCATAAGAATGCATTCTATTTCAGCACAACCTTTCCAAATTTTAACTGAAAT
Organism: Prinia subflava; assembly: GCF_021018805.1. NCBI lineage: Eukaryota > Metazoa > Chordata > Aves > Passeriformes > Cisticolidae > Prinia > Prinia subflava. The sequence continues at coordinate 7,978,003 of NW_026960606.1, forward strand.
CAAAACTTTACATGATGTACAAATATTTTTTGGGAGCAAGCTCCCTATTAGAAATCCCAAGACTATTTCCACGCAAGATGAACTTATGGCCATGTTGATTGTCAAGGCTCGTCAAAGACTGACCTCTTTGGCTGGGAAAGATTTTGATCGTATCTATCTACCTCTCACAATGTTTTATTTGAATTGGTTGCTACAGATGTCTGAAAAATTGCAAATTGCTTTAACAAATTACCCAGGGCAGATATCTATCCATCCGCCTAAACACAAATTATTAAGTTCATCTTTCAATTGTAATCCCCAAGCCAAAGAGAAGTGAGACTCCTTTGCAAGCTATGACAATATTCACAGATGGGTCTGGGAAAACCCATAAATCAGTGATTGTATGGAGGGACCCTGAAACTGGAACTTGGCAAACTGATATTGCTGTTGTTGAAGGGTCTCCACAAATAGTGGAGTTAGCTGCTGTGGTCAGAGTGTTTCAGAAATTCAGCACACCTTTTAATCTGAATACTGACTCCCCATATGTTTCAGCTATTGTACATAAAGCAGAGAATTCTGTTTTGAAAAATGTTAAAAATGACATTCTTTTTTCCTGGTTAAAACTGCTGGTCTCCCTGTTAGACCAAAGGACAGCTCCTTACTTTGTGATGCACATCAGGTCACATTCCAATCTACCCGGCTTTCTCATTGAAGGTAATGCCCAGGCAGACTTGTTAAGCTTATCAGTGCAGCATGTTTTGCCTAACAAAATAGAACAAGCTAAACTGAGTCATTCCTTTTTCCATCAAAATGCTGGGGCTTTGGTAAGACTTTTCGGATTAACTCCAGCATAAGCCTCTAATATCATTTCTATATGCCCTGACTGTCAGCGTTGCTCCCTTCCTAATGTGAACACAGGGGTCAACCCGAGAGGTCTACAGAGCCTACAAATTTGGCAAACAGATGTGACACATTCCTGAATTTGGCCGCTTGAAATTTGTGCATGCTTCTATTGATACCTTTTCAGGTGCTCTGTTTGCCTCAGCTCACACGGGAGAGACAGGGAAAGACACCTGCCATCATTTCACTGCTGCCTTTGCCACCTTAGGAATTCCGGAACAGATTAAGACAGATAATGGACCCGCATACATTTCCCATAGAGGTGCAAACTTCTTCTCATTATGGGGTATCACTCACAAAAGAGGCATACCTCACTCACCCACAGGACAATCAATTATCGAACGCGCCCAGCCCATCGCTCTTTCAAACGTCTTGTCTTCTGGTACAACAAAAGGGGGAAGCCGGGGACACTCCTGCTGAAAGATTATGCAAAGCCCTGTACGTTTTTAATTTCTTGAATTGTTCAATGACAGACTTAAATCCCCCTATGACTAGGCATTTTACATCATCCACATCGCTTTCCTGCAAGGAGAAACCACCAGTACTAATCCATGCCCCAGAATCTGGTAAAATCCTTGGCCCTTACCCTTTGATCACCTGGGGGAGGGGCTATGCTTGTGTCTCCTCAGCAAAAGGACCTCGCTAGATTCCGGCAAAAAACGTGAAGCCATTCCGAGAATCTCTAGCGACAGCTGATGGAGGCCAGGACACCACCGCCACCGAGCCCCCGGGAGAGGAGGAGGAGGAACCCCACTCAGACTGCAGTTAATGACATCCTTTGTTCTACCTAGAAAGGAAACTGCGAACTTTTGGGTTTGATGTCTGTGTAAAGGGTGTGGGAATTGGTGATATCACAGAGCCCTTTTTGGCAAAAGCGTAATGTAGAACAGGTATAAAGCCATTGAATTTTTAGTTATAACTGACCACCAAAAAGGATAGTCCTCACCTCCCTAGGGAAGTTTTGAGGAAATCCGAAAATAGCCGTTTGCATGATAGAGTGCAGTCAAAACAACTAAGTGCCTGATATTTGGCTAGTCCTTGAATGAGGACCAAAAGGGGATAAGATAAAAAAAAGTTTTTTCTTTTTGCCACCACATAGTTCTAAACAAACAAAGGCACCATGGAGTTAAATCAAATGCTATACTTATTAGCATTGCTTGCCTTTTGTAGCACAGCCTGGCCTGTTGATCAACCCAAAACAAATGTTTGGATAACTCTGGCTAATGCAACCAAACAAGATACCTTACGCCTGGCCACCCCATCCCCAGAAAATCCATTTTCAACCTGTTTAGTCGGTTTGCCATTAGATGGCTGGCCAATACCAGAAACTACCAAAAGCATTGTACAGAGTTCAAATCCCGTTGAGACGTGGGATCAGTAGACTCCTTACCTTCCTATAACACCCTTGGAGCCACAAGAATTAGAACTCCTGGGTTCTGTAGAAATGGATTTTTGTGTTAATTTTGATTACACAGGAAAAAATCAGTCAAAAGCCTGGGATGTTTCTCCCTATCATCCTGCATATAAGAATCAGACCTTTTGGTACAATTACACTTCTGGCAGTCCTAAATCCAGTAACGCCCCACTGTGGCTGCCATCAGGAATGTTTCTGGTTTGTGGGGATCGGGCCTGGGCTGCTATCCCTTCGCACATAAAGGGAGGTCCCTGTAGTTTGGGACAACTGACTGTGCTAACACCTAATATGTCCAAGATTTTACAGCACAAATATCCCAGCAGAATAAGGCGCAGTCTGCATGCATTTGATGAATACTGCAATGATGACTTGTCTTTGTGGTCTGTGACCCAGATGAATTAGGCTTCTTCGCTTTTGCCAGGACTGGCTGCAAAAAAGGCCTTAAGTCAATTAAATAAGATAGCCTGCTGGCTGGCAAATCAGACGAATGCCACCAGCTCAGCTCTATCAAATTTATTAACCGATGTTGACAGTATAAGGCATGCTACCCTTCAAAACCATGCGGCCATTGATTTCATCCTCGTTGCCCAAGCCCATGGATGTGAAAATTTCGATGGAATGTGTTGTATGAATCTTTCTGATCACTCAGAATCTATCCATAAAAGCATTCAGCAGCTAAAAGACAGTGTGTTTAAACTAAAAGTAGAATCTGGATCTTGGCTAGATAACCTGTTTAGTGGCTGGGGTTTGACACCTTGGCTAAAAGATTTTCTTAGGATAGGAATGCATGTAATGATTTTAATAATAATTGTATTAGTTATGATACCTTGCTTGCTTCAATGTGTGCAGAGATTAATTAATAGAGCCATCAAGGGGGTGTTCTTGGTTGATACAGAAGGGAGAGATATGGGAATACACAAGACAGAGAGTCAAACAGACTTGATTAGCATAGATAGTTTGATAACCAAGATGCCATAGCAGGAACAAACAGAACTGTGAAAATTGCAGATGGGATTACACTTGCTTACGGGAAGAGAGAAGATTCAATCAACTTCTGCAAGCAAAGAATTGTTGTAAAATACATGAGTTTTCTGTGTGATTTTTAACCTGATTATTGTAGTAGAAATTATTAACCTGTTTGAAATAGTATATAAGCTTTTGGGAAACCTGAGTAAAATCGAATTCTGATCACCGAATCAGTTTTCCCGTCTCTCAATCATCGCCAATAGCACTCAGTGCCATGGTTGGGGTGACAAGGTGGTGTCGGGTCACAGATTGAACTCGGTGATATCAAAGGTCTTTTCCAACCTCAGTAATTCCATGAGTCTGTGATTATTTGCCTTGTAGTCCTTGCTCTAAAGACGTTCTTGCACCATGCTGGGCTGGCAGAGATGGGTCCAGGAGCAGCATTTTCATGGTATTTACAGAGATGTGCAGAGGTTTGGAGATGATGTAAGAGTAAATTACTGCAGTTCAGGAGAGAAGGAAAAGTTGCCTCCCATTCCTTGCATGCCCACAATGAAGTGGCCATTGGGGAGGAGCTGGGAGGAGGCAGAGAGGGAAGTTGGTGGGTGTGAGGAAACGGGGCTTTGGATAGATGAAGACAAAGGGACCGTTTTTCCAGTGTGGCTCCACCAGACAGCCTCAGTGTGATTCATGTTCCTGTGCTGGTAACAAGAGCATATCCCTGAAGAGGGAAAATTTGATAGGAGCCTCTTTTTTCAGGTCTGTGTAAATTGGGCACATTATTTTAATAGTACGCCATTAAGGTATTTATCTTAACTTAAAAAAAAAAAATTTCCCTTGTTGTTTGCAATTGCCCACTAGAAACAAAATCCCTTTCCTGACCAAGTATCCTTTGCAATCCTGAGCTGGTTGTTATTGCAGGTTGCCTCAGGAATAGAGTTACTGAGTTTCAGACTTTCTTCAGAAATACTGAGGAGGGTTTAACAGCATCTGAAAATACAGATAAAGAAATACATGGACCATGCAAACAAAAGTAAGTGGGATAAAAAGGGATGTGTTTACCAGATGGTGCATGGAAGAGAAAGGTCCACAAAGAAGCCCCTTGGTCTGACTGCAAGGCTTGTTATAGATGCAGGGCACTGACTAAGTTCACTGGAGTTTGAGATCCCAAGGGCAGTATTGGGTTTCTTGCTGTGCACTGCAGAAGGTGTTTAATAATTTATCTGAAACTGTGCAAAACTTTCTTTTGACTTAATTTACTCCCTCTTCAAGCAGATTTTTAGTTTTTCTGGGAGATTTTAACCCAGTATTGAGGAACTGTAAAGAGCTTCACTCATGTCTAGTTGAACCTAGACAATCTGACCAGTGGTTTGGCTGAATTTACAAAGAAAAATAGGCACAGGGAGGCTTAAAGGAGTTACATTTGCTGTTGCTGTACACTGGTCTGCCTTAGTACAGCCTCTGTACTTCCCAAGAAACAGAGTAAAGAAAAATTAAGGCAAACCCAGTCCCTGGTGTGTAGAAGAGGGGAGAGATTTAGTGCTGGGAGTTACTGTCAAGCATTTTTTACACAAATGCAAGATTTCAACACCTTTCTGCTTCTACTGCTAATCAATGTCCCTGGTAAATTAACATTTCCTTCTCACTCACAAACATTCAAAAGCTTCATTAGTGATTGTTGTTTTGTCTTTTAATATTAACTGCCTCACTTCCAGTGCCTTTTATTTTGGCACACATTCTTAATTTGTGGAAAATATGGCAAGAGGTCAAAATGCTTATTGGTGACTTACTTCATTCTGGTGCCTACTTCCATGGGAGCACCTTGTTTCTTCAAATAACATATTAAAACCATCAAGCTACCATTCATTAAGAAATCATAAACATCCATATTCTGTTTTAAACACCTTTTAGGAGATTTTTCTCATTTTTCTTCTTTCCAGGATGTGAATTTGGCTTCTAGTAGGCCATCAAGTTACTCAAAATTCTGCAAAATATATCAAGGAGTGATTCCATTCATAAACACATCTTGGAAATAACCTTTAAAATAGAAAGAGGTCTTTCCCAAATATAAAGGGCTTTTGTTTAAGGGAAGAAAAATCTGTCTATAGGTGATATCTCAGATAAAAACATTTACACAGTCTAAGTCACTGTCCAAAAATGAAACACAAATTCCAGTCATTTTTTCATTGCAGGCATGTGCATTTCAGGTAAATAATGAATGTTTCAACTTAGGAAGTCAGAACAACATGTACAAGTGGCCCAAATTGGTTTTGATTAACAAGGTTTTCAGCCTGGAAGTCACTTTATCTTCATCCCATTAACTCCACAACAAAATAAATGAATCTAATGCATTAGGCTGAGCCATGCTTTTGCAGGGTGAATGCAAAGAAAAATCCTTGCTCAAGAGCTGTGCAAACATTTTATATAAAATGTTGTTTTTCAACTTAATATTCCCCTTGGAGTTTATGTGGTAAGAATGCAAAGTTTTCTGCCTCCTTTCATTGTCTGCTCTTGTTCTGCTGATGTCTGATATTCCTAGATACGGATCATGTCACGTTGGAATGGCATGGTGTAACTTTGGGCCATTGAGATGGCCCACATTCCACACAGTTATTGTAGCTCTTATCCTTTTACAAATGCATTTCCTGGAGTCTGTATTTTGGTACAGATCACAGAAAAGGAGTATTTTTTCAATGGGACAAGCAGGAAACTTAGCTGCGTAAAAAAACCCCTTCATGCCTTGAGGACTGCCTTCCACCTCATGTGCCAATCAAAGCAAAGAATCCTCTTCCAGTCTGGTTTTCCAGTGTCACCATGAGATCTTCCTATTTTCCTGAGCGTTCATACTAAAGTAGAAGGGTGCACCTTCTCAGGCTCATTACTGTAAACAGAAGATCATGTTTTGTAAATATTGCCATTGTTATGAATTCCTTCTCCAAGAGAAGGGGGGGTTGAATGACAGCCTCCTTGACCAATGTGGTGAGAGGTGGGAATGCCCACTCTCCAATCCATGGTCACCTTGTGAGAAGTATAAAATAGGAAGTAATAAACAAGGCGGGGGATTTTCTCCCCTGCTGCTCTGAGATACCCAAACTCTGGACTCCAGTGTGTCTTTCTGGCGAGGCTCACAGCGACATTCCAGTTCTCATTTCTCTGTAAGGAAGTTGATTTTTTTCTCAATTATTTCAAATTGCATTGCTTAGAAAGTCAGATTTAAAGTAGATTTTCTTGTCTATGCAAAAGCAAGAATTTTGGTGCTTGTTCCTGCTCAGAGGTTATTCCAAATATTCAATTTCCAGACTGATCAAATGACACGTGCCAGCAGAACCCCAGCTAGCTCTGTGCCAAGGTCCGTTCCCAAATCTGCCAGCAGATTCAGGTAATGCTGCAGAACAAGGCTGTTCTTCTACAGCAAACAGGTGTTGCGGTGTCTAGACCTTGGAGCAAGGACTAGAGAAGGCTCTTTTCCGTATGATTTCTCAGAGACCTTTATTCCCCAAGAGGGGGGGACGAAAAAGAGCAGGAGACAAAGCCTGCATCCACTTTTAAAACCGAGGGGTAGGGGGTGTGAAACAAGCATGTGATTGGTCCCAGGACAGATGGACAGGGCTTTTCCTATAACATAGGGCAGGGTCAGGGGAAAGATGGACAGCTGACCAAAGCTTCTAGGGACAGGGCAGGGGTAGGAGAGGTAGACAAAGGGGGGACATGCCTGGACAGCACCTGACCCATCGGGCAGGGGGAAACAGGGAGGAACCATTAAGATACAGAACTCAAAACAGCTTAACAAAAACCCACTCACCACTTCAATCAAAGGTTTTGTTTTCACAACTATTCCAAAAAAATCTCTGTTCTAGGCTATTGATAGGTGGCTGAAATGTGTTTTTTTGAGGAGGAGAGAGGAGTCATGAGTTTGGCTCCAAGGAATCTTGTCCTGTAATTCCACTCTACCCTAAACATCTCTACCCCAGAAAACATATTTAGTTCTAAAGTTATCTTGGGAACTATGAGTAAGTGCAGTTGAATTCCTTTGATGTTCTGCATAAGGAAATATGAATATCCAGACAGAGACCTTAAGCAAGATCTATTCTTGATTATATAAAACCTGAATATTACTGAACTTTCATATTTTAATTTCAATTTCTCTAAGGAATGTAATAGATTATTTTTAGGAAGAGTTATCATTAAAAAAATAGCTGTTAGAGAGGACTCCTCCAAATTCTTCTGGGCAAGAGGATGTTATTCTTACCAGCTACAGAAAAATTGTGAGTTTAACCAAAGTTCAGTCTTTACTAAAACCCCAATGGCAGTGCTGGTGCTTCTTCTGGTTATACCTCGCTATAATCTAAGCCAAATCACCAAGAGAATAAATTCCCACATAATCTCTGTTTTCTTAGTGTTCGTTATCTTTTTACTTAAAAATTGTCCGTGAAAAAATGAACATGTTCATATGAACATGACTAAAATATTTGCAGTGCAAAATACGTAAGAACAAAACATTATTCAAATTATTCAAATTTCAAAAATATACAGTTGCAACCAGGACTGTCATGTTCAGCTGCAGTAGACACACTGCATTGTCTTTTTTTTTTTCAAGTGGATAATTTATGTAATTAACCAAAATGTAATGAATATTAAATTGTATATTAAAATGGCAAAATTAGGTAGTTAGAAAAAAATATGATGTGGTTTACATTCTTATTCACTGTTAGGATTTTTTTTTAATTGCAGTACTTAAAATTGCAGCTGGCAGCTTTTTAATATGAATCTTGTCCACAAAAAGTGTTTTCCCTGACCATCTTGGTCTGATGTGTTGGGATAATTCTTTTAAAAATCAAATGAATACATCTGTAAAATACTATTCTTGCTCATGTGCATACTGAAGATTTTTTTTGTTGTTGTTATTGTTTGTCATCTAAGAATGCACTTTAGGCTTAACACCAAGAAATCTAAATGTGCTTTTTTTATATTCAGTCTTTTACATTTTAAACAGAACCAGTATGTACGAAGTCCTTTTTTTCTCAGAAAATTTGATATAAACTTAATTTTGCAGCTTCTATCAAGAATTGTTCTTTACTGCATTACACCTCTTGATCCCGTTTATCTGCATAATTCAAATGCAACCCTGATAGATATAAACAATGACATTTTTAAACATATTTTCTGATAATCAGCACAAACTATTACTTGAACCTATTCAATAACATCACCCTGACAGATGGAATTCAATGACCCTCAATAACAACAGATACAATCTCATTGTATAAAATTATATTACGACATGATTGTGTTGAGTTATTACTGAGGTTGACTTGCAATATGGCACATATTTGTTTTAGGAGAAGATGATACTTATTGACATTGAGATAATGCAGCATCCAAATTGTGCAGTCTGAGCTTCCATCATGAAAAAAATCCCCCAAGAGTAAAGAGATGTGTGAGTACAACCAGCAGACAAATAAATAGTCAAATACTGGTGCATTTAGCAAGAATACAACTGTTATTTAACACAAATTTCTTTGCTGGGGCAGGTTCTTTGGTAGCTGATGTTGATGTTGGGTGGCTCAGTTCAGGTTCCAGCACTGGGAGGAAAAGGAGCCACGGCAGCGGAAATTGGAATCTGAAATCTCTGCTTGTGGCTGTTGGTGAGAGGTCTTCTCTCATGGGATCTGGCAAACCAAGCTCATTCCTAGACTAGGACAGTAGTCCAGATGGATATTTAGTGGTTGAAAAAGCCAAAGTGACTTCAGAACATCAGGTTTCCCAAGGTGTTGGGAAAGCAAGTGTTGTTAACAAGATGACAACAGCTCCTGGCCAGGAGGGCCAATGCTTCCACCTTCTGTCCTTCCCTGCTTGGTCTGAGCTCCCCATTCCAGAGAACATGGAACATTGCTGGACTATGGGGTGTCTGGTGGGGCAAAAGTGCTGAAATGGAGAATAGCACAGATGGTGTCAAACATTCCTGGTGAGTCTTTGGTGAGACTCCATGTTGCCATGAGATTTTCCTAGCTTGTGGAGCGTTTCATACTAAGTAGAAGGTTTGTACCTTCTCACGCTCTTTTCATGTAAACACCAGCTATGTTCTATAAACATAGCCATTGTTTTCACATTCCATGCTGGGACAAATAAGACTGTGTGACAGTCCCCTTGACCAATGTGGTGAGAGGTGGGAATGCCCAATCTCCAATCCATGGGCACCTTGTGAGAGGTATAAAATAAGAAGAATAAACAAGGCATGGGCTTCTGCCCTGCTGCTCTGATCAACCCAGAACTCCGGCTCCAGTGTGTCTTTCTGGCTAGGCTCACAGCGATAACTCCAGATAATAGGCAAATGGATAGGGCAAGGTCCAGGTGGGATCACTGCTGGAGCTGCTGGAAGTTGTTGGCCAGATCTGGCCAAGACTTTGCTCTTGGTATCTTGGAGATTTGTGGGTAGATGTATAATTCCTCTGTGTGTCTGCTTCTCCTCCAAAGAAAAACACTCCAAGCCCACAAAACCAGAATGAAATATCATTATAATTCCTGTCTTCAGGAAAGCTACTTTGCTAAATAATGAGAAAAACCCAATGTCTTCAATCCAATTGAATGAGGTAAAACAACTATTCAAAAGTGTCCAGAAGGACAATGGTCTTTTACTTTTCATGTGAGAGCAAGAAAGATTGTTTGTCCAAAAGCCAAAGCTTCTGAACATTGAGAGTCCCAGCATGTGCAGATGTTGAGGGGTTTGGGTTGTTTGTTTGAATCACTGGTAGAGTCGATGATTGTATAAAATTTATTATTACAAGAAGGTTAGAAACACGGAGCTTGTTTATGAATAAATAATTCTGTGTCTATTCTGCAAGGTAGGGAGGACACTTGAGATATTCAACCTCTCCAAGGATGCCGTGAGTAGGAAGTATATGTGGCAGGAAAGCAGATTTATAGTCAGGTAAATATAGGAAGGAAATGACACGCACAATAAATGGCATTACTGGGGTTTACATCCAAAGAAGTTAGAGCCATTAAGGGCATCCACAGGTTAAAATTTAGTACAGAGAGAAAAGTGCAGGATTTTGAGTCATTTCCATTACTGGTGTGTTGGGAAAGATGAAGTAGATAGACCTTGCAAATATGGTGGTTTAGATTCTGGGAGTCTGAGTTCAACAAGCGAGATAGAAATGAAAGCATGCTTTGAGATTTAGGGTGTAGGGTACAGGGCCATCAGCTTGTGAACAACGACCTGCTAAGCTGAGGGCCAGATCGTTTGATTAAACAATCCCCTTCTGCTTGCCTTAGGTGGTGGGACATTTCTATTGGCTGTATGTGTTGTTATCTTGTATTAGATTGGTTGGTCCAACTCATACTATTCAACTTGGAAAGATATTTAATGTACGGTATTCGAGACCTCGCGCGGTTGCTCTGCTCTCTGCTCTCGGCTCGGTTCGCTGTTCCTGCTCTCCTGGCCTGCTTTAGCTGTGCCTAGCAGCTACAAGCAAGGCCCTCACAATAAACCACGTGCTACCTCTGCTACTTTGCTTATAGAGATACTTTGTCGCTGACTTTACCGTCACGGAGATACTCCTTCACTGGTGAGATAAAAATCAATGTCCAAATACTTCCTTACTGGCAAAAAGCCACTGAAAATACCAATCTGCTGTATAATATCAAAATCCAGTGTCGCTAATTTGAGAGAGGATACAAACTCTGTACTGCCTCCTAAAAACCACTTTTGTGGTTCCCCAAAACGTGGTTCCCACAAAAATATTTCATGGAGAAATGAATCTTTTGCTCTGCTGGCCTGGAAGGGGCCAGCCTGTGTCTGGTGGTCGGTCCACCATCGCTCCAGGGATCCCAGAGGGATGCTTGGCTCTCATTATCAGAGCAGGATGGCTGGGAAGAGGCACCAGGGTGTTATATCCATGAGTGCTGTGGTCTAGAACCACCTGTCCCGGGTGATGAGTGACCGACTCCATTTAACCATAAGTTTTCTGCAGTGGTTGCCCCCACCGGGGATACTCCTGGGTGCAGGCATGTGTTCCTCACATGCTGGGAAAGCCCTGCACACCCTGTAGGGCCAGAGGGCTTCTCTGCTCTCCCAGAAATAGTCTCTCTTCCCTCTGAAGTTTTTCTCCCTTTCCTACAGCAGTGCGAGGTCAGGCACACAAAGGTGCTGTCCCCTGATTGCAGCAAACACCGCCATGTGTTGTATGTTTGATGAATTAAAAGGATGCTGCCAACTTAATTACACTGTAACCCTTCAATAAAGGAAGGGCAGAGCTGATTAACTAGTGAATAATTTCGAGCTGATTGATAGCTTTCTCCCTCACTGCTAAAGGCTGTATATATAATTATTTTGCCTGTGAGTCTAATTTTGCCACTGTTAGCTTCCACTTTTGTCATTAGCTGTAATTTATGGATGGGGCCTGAAGCCTTAAAAAAGGCTGGAAAATGAAATAGCCCCAAATCCCCAGGTATGTCACCTGGAAATGGCCAGCACGCAGCCTTTAACATCAACATTTGCAGCCATTTAGCAGCATTAACACCTCATGCTTAGCCAGAAAATAATATTACCATTTGTCAACAACTATCATAATATAAATTTTTTTCCTGACATGTAATAATGTTGCATCACTCACACCAATGATTTAATATATGTTTTAAATGCACGATCAATTTATTGCAAGTGAATAGCAAATTCTTCTAGTAATGCACCAAAAGAAAATAAGACAGCCAGAGGACGAAGACCCACGTCCCTCATTGCATTGGCAGGTTTGTTCCAGAATTAGCATCTAAGTCTCTAATGAACCACCCAAAACACAGCAAACTAAGATGATTCTTGAAACTTGGTTTAAACAATATATAAGAATACTTTTTCTTTGAACTTTGAAAGATGCAGCAGCAGCTTCAAAGAAAACATAGTTAATAAACCACTGAACTTAAAAAACATTGGGGGACAATTTTCCACTGACTCAATCAGCAGAGCTGCACAAAAGCCCGAAGAGATCTGGCTCTTTGTATTTTAAATTAAAATAAGATTCCTTACATTCTTTTCTTTTTTATACAGAGACAAAACCTAATCATTAATGCTGCAAAGTAACAGCAAAAGACACTGTTTTGAAGGATTGAATTGCTTCAGTGGCAAAGAGATGCCTCCCCAAAAGTCAGCCTGTTTGGGGAAAACACCACATGCTGATTAGAGCTGCTCCAGTGACTGCCTGCTTTATGTTCCACAATGATTTTTTCAATAAAGTAATAACAACTTAGATTCACTTTTTTTCCCCTTTTTTTCTTTTTTTTTTGAGAACCCATATTTAAACATCATGGAGAGGAGCCTTCTAATTTATAAGCCAAGATATACAAATCCTCCCTCTCAAATTTCCTTTGCTGTTTTGTTCTCGCTGAACACTCCCTTGCCTATCAATCACAGAAAGATTTGAAGAACCTTTCAGTCAAAGCTGTTTTGTGCCAGTGGGCACTGGCCAGGAAGAAAAAAAAAAAAAAGAGATTGATATTTGCCCTCTCTTCTTATCTGCACTTGATTTATAAGTCAGTGCAAGTATGCAAGAGAAATAAAGGCAAAGACCTTGATGCCTCCCTGTGGAAAATATGCACCATTTGGATTGAAGGCATGAAAGAGGAGAAATTAATGCTAAGCTGTTCATCTGTCACTACTGCCAACCTGATGGTTTTGCAGGGAAGGAGAGGACTGGCTGACATGCCCTCCAGTCAAGGGCATGACTGCTCGCTGTTCTCATATTATAAACACAGTGCTTTGGGTTTCTGAGGGATTTAAATTTAAAATATACTGTACTTTGGATAGGCAAATCTTTACACAAGTTTATTTTCTTGAAGTATTAACATGCAGGATTTTGCTGGCTTTATGTGGAAGAAAAATAAAAATTAAGTCCCTCTGATACAAATGTGTAGCAGACTTAAAATGTACCCATATTTTTAAAGCAGTATGTTATAGTGTAATGAGATTTAAATTTATATACACATTGAAGATTTAGGCACAGGCACAAAGAGATAAGCTTGTTATTCTACTTTCTGGCACATAGGGAAAGATTAAAAAGTTCAAAATAGGAGTTGAATATTTTTTTCTATTAAAATGGTATAAAGCTAAGTGCTGTTATTGATGACAACCTTTGGAGCACATCTGGAGGATAAAAACTGACACAAAACTTTCATGTTGTTCTCAATGACGAGAAAAATGTACTTATTGCTAAATGACATTTTCAGGGCTGAGCATTTGTGTCATCTCATGCTGCTTTTGAAATGCTTTGGTCTGCTCAAGTCCTCATGATGCTCCTGTGACACCAATGAATCTCCCTGTGCCATCAAAGGTATTGGGGATAATTGGAGAGGTTTTGGGTGCCTGGCTTGGTTCGGATAAGTGCACAAGGACATGAGAACTGGTTTGCACCAAGTTCAGGGTTCAGATTTGGGGACATTACAAACACCCACGCCCACTGGCTGTTTAAAATTCTCTTTGCTGAGCTGCAACAGTGGGCTAGTGTGGGATTGCATTTTATTGAAATGGTTTGCTCTGGTTCACCCCTGCAAAATGTATGGTTTATCCCAAGTCTGTAACCTCCCTGCAGTATCGTGTATTTGTAACTCTATTGGCTGGAGAATGTTACCGCGCCCACTTTGAACCTCTGTGTTAAGGGTGCAATCCGAGAGGGCTCCTCCTCTTTTGCCCTGGTGGTCTTCGGGGACTGCTCTCTCCCCATTCCTCTCCCCTTCTCCCCCTCCCCCCTTCCCTTCCCCTCTCCCTCAGTGAATAAACCCTCATCTAATCAGCACCTCAGCAGCCGTCTGAAGTCTCTGCCTGCCAGCACGGGAACACCCGCGACCATAGGACCCGGGGGTGTCCCGGGGGACCCTCCCCGGGGACACCCCCCAAAATTTAAACTACAACAGGCTAGGAATTCCTGTTTTCCATGAAAAAAAAAAAAAAAAAGGAAAAAAGGAAAAGTGAGTTGCTAATCCACTGCTTTCAAATTACCTTGTGTTTCATAAACTAAGAGTCAAAAAAAAAAAAACCAAAAAAAAACCTTCATCACATATTTTTGTTAAAATCTTCTGAGTTTGGAGCTAATTTCATTATTTCCTGAAGCTTGAGTCATGATTCCTGAAATTCTGGTTTAGGCAACAGATTTCAATGATAATTGTGCTCAGTTAAAGTGATGTTTGCTCTTACTCCAGCAAATTTATTGGCTGACTGAAAGAATGGGGAATCTTCCAAAAACCTGACAAAGATAAACCAGTTAGAGAAGAGGGGATAGGAGTTGCTTAGGTCTGAGATGATCCTCTAGGATCCTTAGGAAGAAAGGATATCCTTCCCTCCACCAACCATGACCGGCATCTCCAAAGCATCAAACCATACAAACCTCATGGAGCTCAACCAGTGCAAGGTGCTGCCCTGGGTCAGGGCAATCCCAAGTACAAATCCAGGCTGGATAGGGAATGGATGGAGAGCAGCCCTGAGGAGAAGGACTTGGGGGTGGTGGTGGATGTGAAGCTCCACAAGTCCCAGCTGTGAGTATTGGATGCCAGAAACCCCTCCATGTCCTGTGTTCCTCCTCAGAATGGGCAGCAGGAAGGGGGGACTTCTGCCTATCTGCCCCACTTGGGTGAGACACCACCTGCAGATCTGCCCCATCCCTGGGTCCAACAGCAGAAGGATGTGGAGGAGGCCACAGAGATGCTTCAAGGGCTGGAGCCCCTCTTGGAGTCAGGCCGGGAGAGCTGGAGGTGTTCACCTGGAGAATGCTCCAGATAGACCTTAGAGCCTCTTCCTTGTCCATTGAGCTGATTTGCACCCTGCCTGAGGGCTCTGCTTCCACAAGTATCATGATCACCCTTCTCCATCACCTCCTGGGATGACCTTCAGCCAGGGGATTTTCCTCCCCCAGGGATGAGGACCAAGGCATTCACAGGCCTAATCAAAATTAGTTGGCCAGAGATATCACACCAGGGCTGGGAACAATTCATCTTCATAAATTCCCAGTCCCTCTTATCTCCCTGCTCCTGAAGCATCTCTTCTGCAGCAGTGACAGGCTCCGTGCTGGGTCAGCTGCCCAGCACTCCATGTTTAACTCCCCGCTGGAATCTGCCGGGAGTTCTGACAGACTTCAAATGTTGGGGGTTGTGGCGGTGTGCTTTTCCCAGGAAGCACACGCCAGCATCGGGATGTGACACTTCCCCCCGGGGAGACTTTTCCTCCCCGCTCTGGACTTCGGTGGTCTCGGCAGTTGCTTTTGGGGTGCAGAGATGTATCAGAGGCGAGACGGGTCTTGGGGTAAACTAAGAAGATTTATTACAGGTATAACTGAAGCATAACAACTAAAAGCTGGACCCCAAAGACCGGGAGCACATGTCCTGCCGTGGGTTTTATAGATGGGGCGATACAAAGCAAACAACCAATGAGAATGCACTCAGGGAGGAGTCTAGGGCAGGGAATACAGAACTAAATCCAATGGGAATAGCAGAAGCAGTGTCATGATATAAAGCAGCAAATGATATATCGAGTGAGGGAAGATTGGCAAGGAAAATTCTAGAAATAGAGGCAGGGATACAGAGGACTGACACTTAACGGTATGTATAATTTAAATCATAACGCACAAATGAAATAGAAAGCTAGCTTGAAAACTTAAAGCAGAAATCCACACCACAACAGGGGGTGGTATTTTCTGTGCCAGCTGTGGTTGAACAGTTTTTTAGAATTTTTTTGCTAAAATGAGTAAAATTTTTCTTCTTTCTTTTTTTTAAGAGATTGTGGGAATCCATGTTCTTTCACAGTCTTCAAAATTATAATAATTTTCCCCAGCAGCTCCAGTTCCTCCAGGCTTGGAGCAGGTACTTGATTACTTGACACTTTTTTTTTGTTGTTCTTGTCAAAAACCCCTCCTGTGCCCCACTTTATAGGTATGTTAAAAATCTGTTTGCATTTGCTGAGTCAATCTGCACTGAGGCTGATCCATCTCCTCACAGTTCAGAGTGTGGATGCAATGCCCGTATGGAGCATCTGTGGCACGGCCACACTGGAGGAGCCAAGGAGAGAACACTTCTCCCTCTGCTCTGGGGCCACCTCCTGCTGATTCAGGGACAGCACAAACCCCATCCAACTGAGCATTATTTTCTTGGTGCTGAATGTTTGTGCAAACACCAGCAAATTGTGTGATTCCCATGTCTGGAGCGATGGGGGACGGACAAAAAGCTGTTTGCTGTCACAGAGTGCGTGGGGAGCTTGGGCACAGGCGGCAGCAGAACAAGTCTAGAGGTCCCAGTTTTGCTGATGAAGTGAAGGAAGGTCGTCTGGTCCTGCAGGCTGAACACTTTTCAGGCTTGGCTTGTTTGTTGTTTGGGGAATTGCATTTGAAAGAGAGCAATGGAATGCAAAGGTTGGGAAGTTAAGGACTGAAAAGTCAGAAAATGCTATTACAGACACATTTCTTATATTTTTATATGACTTTTGTTCTGTGTTGTGCATTAAAATGTGTTGTGGGGTTGCTCAGCCTGGAGAAAAAGAGATTCAAGGGAGACATTGATCTGTAACTCCCTGACAGGGAGGGGCCCAGGGCAGGTCGGGCTCTGCTCCCAGGTGACAATCAACAGGATGAGAGCAAACAGCCTCAAATGTCACTAGGAGAAGTTTAGATTGGATATTAGGAAGAATTTCTTTGTTGTAAAGCATTAAAACAGGGAACCAGGGAAGAGGTTGGGTTACCATTCCATGGAATTTTCCAAAAACTGTGGATGTGGCCCTTAAGGGCATAGATTAGTGATGACCATGGTGGGATTGCTGAGTTGATGGTTGGACTTGATGATCTCAAAGGTCTTCTCCAACCTTACTGATTCCATGATCCTACAGAATGGTGTCTCCTCCTCTTTCAGCAAGTGTAGTTTTCTCATGCTCATCACCTGTTATTTCCCAAAAACTGTCCAAATTTGGGGCTTTTCCTCATGGATTTTCCCCTGACCCTCTCCCCAGAGCTTTTAACAAACAACAGATCTTTGCTAATTGTTTGTGTAGGAGAAAGAGGAATCTCCTCCTTTCAGAGAGGGTTGGCTCCATTTTACATGTTCATAATCAGGCACTGATATAAAAGATATTTCTAAAGCACCAATAAATTGCTTTAATCTTTCTGGCTTCATTCACCTCGTTCATTCATAGAAAGGAAATCTTGACTGTGAGGTCACTGGTCCCTGGAAGTGTCCAAGGCCAGGTTGGATGGGGCTTGGAGCAACCTCGGGCAGTGGAAGGTGTCCCTGCTCATGGCAGGGGGGGGACTGGATGGGCTTTAAGGTCTCTTCCAACCCAACACATTCTACAATTCCATGATTTACTCTGTATCCACCAACTACAGACAGCAGCAAAATAAAAATCCTGATTTATTTCCATGCACAGTCATTCCTGGGCACTTATGAGCCTGGGTTTCTCTGCAAAAAAAAATTAAAAGCTGTATGTGAGCAAATAATTAACAACCACATCACGGTGAAGACCAGCAAGGGCCAAATTTGAGTTGCAGAGGGACCTTTATTTCCATCATTTCCCAGCTACTGAGCACTTCAGTATGTGGAATTAGCAATTTTTAGGCTAGCTTTTAAGATAAAGATGTATCCACCTGAACTGAAAAACTGCCTTTTAACACACTTTTAAGTTTCTTATTTTTAGTTCTCTTTTTGCAACCAAATTCTTGATGTTGTCTCTAAAAGAAAACCCCAACCCCATTGTGCTGATTTGAAAGCAAAACCAGTGAGACTCCAAGTCAGAAATACAATTTAATAGAGAACAAACAACAAGAAAGATAAAAATAAAATAGAATAAAATAAGATAAATGCAATATTACAAAGGACCACTGACAGAGTCAGAATGCAAACCTGACACCCTGTTGGTCAGGGTGTTGGAAGCAGCCTAAAGTAAGTCCTCCCAGAGTGACAGTTGTGGCTCCCTTGAAGTAGAGATGATCCTCAAGAAAGGGTCCAGTCGTCTGTCACCCTGGTTTTGAAGACTTTTTTAAGCCTTCTGTTATGTTCTTCATATTGGAGTCAGAAGTTTCACCTTATCACACTTTCTACTATAAACACTGGCCATGTTTTGCTAACTGTCTTTTATTGTTTACATATTTCTAGGTAGGAGGAGAAATGTGATTGACAGTTAGCTCGACCAACGTGGATTGAGAGGTGGAATTCCATCCTCCAATCCACGGGCACCATGGGAAATGTATAAAACTGGGTTTTGTAAATAAACTCACTCTCTTTTCCTGCTTCGCTCACCAGCGTGTCCTCGTGTGGTTCTTCCCGTGTCCACTGTGACAGTCGTCCTCTGGGAATCCAGTGGGAACAGGCTATCTTGGTGTTTGGGATTGCTGGTTTTATCCCGGTGGAAAGGCACTGGCTCCTCCTACTGGGTGGAGCATCTCACAATGGAATGAAGTAATGTTATCAGTCATGTGAGAGGCCTTAAATGGCCCATTCACAGGTGATGTCCCTCAGAGGAGGATGGGTGGAGGAAGAGATAAGGAGGCACTGCCTTATCTGGTGTTATCAGTTGTCCCATTAACAGAAGGCATCTGCCCTCTTTCTACCCCTAGAGTTACAGGAGAACAATGTCTCCCAACCGGTTTCAACAGATGAAAATAGAATACACATTTTTGGTTACATTTTTCAACCCAAGACACTCATCAATATAAATGACATATCCATACAAAGAAAAACAAAAACTAAATTTATTTTGTGCTAAACTTCAGAGTGAAGTTCTTAAATTTCTGTTCTTAGGGTGGCCTAGTTGTGAAAATATTTTGGAATTTTTTGGGAACTGTTTTCATTCCTCTGGAATGAAAAATGTATTGGAAATCCATGGGGTTTTTTATGAGGAAGGAACAAGTTTAGTAAGAAAACTTTAAACCGAGTTTAATACTTTGTTGAAGATTTTCAGAAAATACTTCTAAGAAATCACTGAAATACTCTCTCAGCTTCCTAAATGTGAGGATATTCCTACATATAAAAATTAATGCTTGTAAGAGACCCTCTGGCACCATCTTTGCCTCATTGGGATCTCAGAACTTAGGGATTTGCTGTTGTTTTGCATGGCCTCAAAAATACCCAAAATTCATCATCAGATTTAACTCTAAGTCTATATGACAGTAAAATTATGCCCAAAAGTTCAAGGTTTAAAACATAAGGAGCCACTAATATTTTCTTTAAATATTTTAGTTTGTCTGGACTACAATTCTTGGAGTTCAGCTGCTTATTTTAGTTGGGGTTCATTGCTTTTTTTTTTTTTTTTTTTTTCTGGGCACTTGTTTAAAACTTTGGAATTAAATGCAATTTTATTTTTATTTTATCTCTGAAATATGTTTATAAATGACCTTTGTTAAAAATATGTCAGGAAGCAGCTCAGAAGGAAAAGATTAAAAGCAGGCAGTCTGGAGAGGTTTTTAATTTCAATTTTCTTTGTGGTATAAGAAATCTGTAGATTTTAAAGCCATTGTGCCATAGTTACTTTTATCAGCCGGGCTCTTTTGTTTTGTTCTGCCACCTAATTCTTTTTATGACAATGAGTCTACAGTTTTCCACTGACTGATTTCGATTTGCATGTTATTGTCAGCCTTTTATATTTTATCATATCTCCACTTTGGTTTTTATGCAGATCCTCACATCAGAAGGCAAGGGCAGGCTGAGCTAAACAGCTGGCTGGATTTGCATGAAAATGGACTGCCCTTTTTCATTTGTTTGTTCTTGGGAAATTACAGTAGGTGGGTATCTGACTCAAATTTCCCAAACAAATAAAGATAGAACTTCACAGATATTAAACTGTGGAGCATTAAACTGTATCATTTTACATATAAAAAGAAAAGGATTAAATAGAATTAGTCTGTTCAGCTGACTGAGGAGAAACTATGAGTGACAGGCTGAAAACTAAAGATACAAAAGAACTGAGGTGTCTTCAAGAGATTTTTCTCTCCAAATATTTTCCTTTGCTGTGTTTAAAGGATAAACACTAATAGAAATATTATGAATTGAAGATATTTTTGCTAAGGAAAAGAAAACCATAATCTGTTATAAGCCATTATATATTTGATATTATTCTTGTATTTTATGCATTTATTTTCTGTGCAGAGCAGTTACAGCAGCCCCTTAGCAGTGAATATTCTTTACAACTCGGGCTGGCCTTGTAAAGCAGCCAAGGTCTAAACATGACCAGGAGCAGATGACATTTAGAAACCCACATTATTTGCAAGAGGCCAAATCTGCAGGGTGAGGGAAGATCTTTTCTTAGATTGGCTGCTAGGGGTGGAAAAAATGAACAAGCTTTAAGACACAGGAGAACTTTGGAGTTGACAGGGAGGGCATTACACATTTGAAGAGTAAGGTATCAAAATAACACACGGCACAACTTGGAGTTGTCAACAGACTTATAAATTATTTAGAGCGTGTGTGCCCTTGTGTGCCTGGGAGCTTGTCCCTCTCCTTCCAGCCAGGCTGCTTGAGCTTATAAAAGTCATAACACTCCCTGCAAACCTCACCTCTCTGCCCTTAGACCATCACAGAAAGGAGAGAAAGACTATAACTTAGATTAAATAAGGGTTTGGAAAGAGCCGATTTAATTATTTTATGCCTAGACTTTCATCTTAGGTAGGAGCTTGGATTACCAGTGGTGTTTTACACTTCCTAGAGTTAAGCATCTGGGGCAAAGAGCTGTCAGCTCAGAATTTCACAAAAAAGTGGTAACTGCTTGTGCTGCATGATATATTAAAAGTTCCTCCTTTCCTCTGAAATGGCTGGAATTGGGTATGTGGAGTTACAGCCATGGAGTGCTGGGAGAGAAGCAGCAGCCCCAGGGAGTTGCAGAGAGCCAGGTAACAGCCAGGGCAAAATTTGTGGGGTAAAATACATTCTCATGTCTATCTAATTAATTAGTTAATTATTCAGATTTTTTTCCTGCAAGAAAAGGAAAATCTGGAGAACAGTTGAAATCCTTTTTCTTCTAAATGCAGCAAAATCACAATGAACTTCCATTGTACATTAAAACTTTTTTGTAAAAAGGATCCCAAACAATTCCTAAGCCTGGTGACACCTCTGGGCTTTGCTTTGTGGTGGTGCTGTGGAACCTCAGCATCAACAGCAGAAGACAACCAGTCCCAGGTGAGGGCAGAAGGTATTGATCCACCCCCTGAGAAGCTGAAATGGTTGTTTATAGCAGATTATATAATTGCAAATGGTTAAAAGGAGACCTAGACCTGCCAGAGTAAAGATGGATGTTCCTTCAGATGGGCAGGAGCTTTCCTGCTGCGAGGAACTTGGAACTTCTGAGGGATACTTTCAGTGTGATGGACATTGTGCCTGCAGGACTGACCTTGCCTTACCCACTGTTGCTTTCAGCTATTTAAAAAACGTAACAAATGTTGGCTTGTTTTAGGAAATTCACATAGGGAATTGCTCCTGCTTTGCTCATCTCCAAGCAGAGATACAAGGTTGGATTTCCCCTGAGCTCACTGGACATATCTCTGATCTACAATTCTAGTCTCTGAAGGTGAGAAAATTCTGAGGTTTTGCTTTGAAAGCAGCAATGGCTCATGGTCTTGCACTGGAGAAAGGAACTTCTTCGATAAAATGGGTGATTTTGCTGGAATGTGTCCAGAGAAAGACAACATTGCTGGGGCAGGGTGTGGAGCCCCAGGAGTGGCTGAGGGAGCTGGGAAAGGGGCTCAGCCTGGAGAAAAAGAGACTCAGGGGAGACCTTCTGGCTCTGCACAACTCCCTGACAGAAGGGGGCAGCTGGGGAGGGCTCGGGCTCTGCTTCCAGGGAACAGGGACAGGAGGAGAGGGAACAGCCTCAAGCTGTGCCAGGGGAGGGTCAGGTTGGATATGAGGGAAAACTTCTCCACAAAAACAGTTGCCAAGCCCTGGTACAGCTGCCCAGGGCAGTGGTGGAGTCCTCATCCCTGGGAGTGTTCAAAACCCACATGGATGTGGTGTTTAGGGACATGGGTCAGAGGTGGATCTGGCAGTGCTGGTCAGTGGCTGCACTCCATGATCCTAAAGGGATTTCCAACCTTTGTGATTCTTTGGATTAACACTGGACTCGTTTTTTTGGGCAAAGAATATCTGGGGTGAGTGTTTGCTGTCACTGCTCTTCCCGGGAGCAGGAAGGTATGTTCTACAGATGCCTGCATGTTCAGATCCATGTGTGGAGCTCCCCTCAAAGCCTGGTAAACTCCTTCCCAAAGTCCCATTACAAATTCCTGCCTGTTAAAGTCACTGAACCTCCAAAAATTTTATGTTCAGAACCCAGAGACTGTGGAAACTTGTTACAACTCAGTATTTACAGAGTTCTGGAAATACAAATAATTTTTGTCTTATTATTAATTTCCCACTGATTTCATTTTGTTGTGTTGTATTTATGGACTTCTTCCTACGAATTTTATGTTTCCAAATATTACAAATAGATTTCAAAAGTTGCAAAGGCATTTTTGAGACCTTTCCAAGGGTTTGCTGTTCCAGTTGCAGCAACCACAGCCCTGGCGTAGCTGTGAATGCCTGGAATCATCCAGCCTGAAAACTGCTCAAATTGCTCTGATATTACAATACAATGTAAAAATAATGCAGGAAACAAGACATTTTGGCTTTGGAAGCTGACCTGGAAATGGATTCCTGGAGGAAGTGGAGTATTTGACTTGCTTTTAATTTTAATGAAAAAGAACAGTCTCAGATTTGGTGAAGTTGAACAATTTGATTTTTTTTTTGGTTGGGTTTTAATCTGGGCTCACATGAGATTTCCTTCAGTGCTTGGATGTGTTTGAATGAACTCTTCCTGCTTTTGCTGTTTTAATCAAACTGGGCTGGCATGGCAAAAATCAGTGACACTGGGAGAAGGAGCCAGTGCATCAAGGGTCAGCTCATTATCAAGTTGTGATTTTTCTTTGGACCTCTTCAGTTTTCCAAACTGTTGGTGGATTCTGTTATGGCTCCAGTGTGATAAAGAGAATTATTTTGTTTTAAGGCTTATATCTTCATCTGATATCAAACTGCTGCTGGAACTATGTGAATTCACACTTAGGGAGGGTCAACTGCAATATGTGGATCTACATGTTGCAGGAAACATTATTCAGATTCTATTTGAAAAACCAATTTTTACATTGAATTTGTAATGTAGCTTCTTGCATAAATCCCTGGCTATAATTAGCAGTGTAGTACCACTGCCATACTTAGGAAATCTGGTGTAATTTGGGGAATCAGCTCTTTTTTCAGTATAAAACAAGCTAAAACTCCTTGTCCTGCCACCAGAACACCTGTGGCAAAGCCTGTGCATCCACAGCAGAGCCTGGTTTTGCTGCAGGAGGCTGATGGAACTTTGCTCAAGTCCCCATTCCTGGAGGACAACCCAAATTCAAGGTTTTTGTCTTTTTTCTGGTGCTTTCTCGGTGCAGTTAAGGGTCTCCTGTGGCTTTGTTGACCTCAGGGGTAGGGCCAGGACTCCTCTGAGCCTGAGACCTTCAGATTATCCATCTTTTCCATCCATCTTTTCCTCACACAGCCAGAATCCAGTTTTTGATTTGGCTTATGATGACTTCAGCATCACCCACCCTGCAGGGGAGAAAGGGAATATCTGAAGTGTAGATTAATTTGCATTATTCTTGAATAAAAGTGTCCACCTATCACTGCGAGGCCTAACTAGAAATGAGACTGGGGAGACAGATCTGGGTGGACAGAGCATGCAGGGCAGAAGACTTGCCCCTTAGTTTATTTCTCTATTATATACCTATAGCAAGGTGACCATAGATTGGAGGGTAGTATTCCCACCTCTCACCACATTGGCCAAGGAGGCTGTCATTCAACCTCCCCTTCTCCTTGAGAAGGAATTCATAACAAGGGTAGTATTTACAAAACATGGTCTTGTGTTTACATTCACGAGCGTGAGAAGCTGCACACTTCTCCTTTAATATGAACACTCAGCAAACCAGGAAAATTCATGGCAACATCCACCATTAGAGTTTGTTATGGCACGGTCGCTTCCAGTTTCCACCTGAATTATGGGTGCACAGACACTCACTTTCCCCCAAATAATAGGAAAACAAGATTCTCCATAACCCTGGGCTTCTCAGCAGTTGGATTAACTTGTTTATGAGACAATGTTTTGTTTTTGAAGCCTTTCATGATGCTGAAAGGATGCTGGGAAGGTCTTTGCATGATTCTTAAATTTCAATTGAGATAAAACAAATGAAGCTCTTTTCTGTCAATATTTTCTGTCTCCGTGGGTTTTGTGTTAAACTCCTGTACAGAGGGACTGTGTGCTATTGATAATGTGGGACTGGACTTGGTGGATTTTAATGTCTTTTTTCATGTTTATAGGGAACATTTTTGAAGCAGCAATTAAAATAATTAAAGAGGGTGAAGAAATGTTTGGCATGCAACAAAGATTTCTGCAAAATGTTAATTTCTGTCAAATAAGTGAATATATGCACAGATGCCTCCTGACAGAGGCTGTGATTTCTGAGTGCTTTGCTTGCCAAATAACTTGTTTATCCCCTCAATGTTTGCCAAGTTTACTGTCAATTTACAAATAATTTCCATTTTGCTGTCAATTCTGCTGCCTTTTGATAGATATGTCTTCCAGACTTTTATCTAGCACGTAGAAAAACTAATTAATATTTTCCCTTCAGGCAAATATTTTTTTCTTATATCTAAATGTGGGTTAGATTCTTCTTCGTTTCCATATGCTTTGTTCTGTCAATCACTTCTATGTTACTAAAAATGTACCTTTGTGGATGTCATTTCTCATGTTTTACAGATTTATTTCACCTCCATCTATATGGGAATGTGTGTATGGAGAGAGACATATTTGTTATATATGTGTTCATGTATGTTTAAAAGAAAGAGTGAAAATACTCACTCTGTGTTTAGATTTGGATCCTAAGACTGAATGAAAATGCATTTTTGTCTCACCTGTTGCTGCCGTTTCCCAGGCTTGACCTCACAGTTCATGGTTCCTGCTGCCCATATGGCACAGGCAACACTGAGCATGTCTCTTCTGCAGGGTCAGCCCTGGTTCCTGCATGTTATAAATGCCAATACGATATTCCAATTAAAATAATAATTTGGTTTATTAACAAAGATCGAATTACAGAATTTTGGTAAACCCACCAACAGCGGAGATACTTGACAGTCTTTTTCCCGGGAAAATGCCAAGGGTGAACCGTGAGACACAGAACCTGGCAGTCTGCTATCTCCCCTATGGTTCACAAATTTGCCTGGTTCGGGGCTTGGTTTTTATACACTTTATTCTGCCCTTGGCAATATTTCCCCATATTTCCCTTTGTTTCCCGGCTAGCTATTCAAATTCAAGGGTGTCTCCGACCAGGCTGGAAAGAGTTCTTTTCCCAGTTCATATGTTAATGTCCAGTTTCTATAGATCCTTATGGCTGATGAATGGTCGAGATGAGAGGGTGTAGTCAGGAACCGTTGATGTTTCTGCCACCTTATCTCAGTGGGTCTCCTCCCGGTGCTGGAGGAGGCTGCCGATTTCCAGTAAACCTTTTGTCTCTTTCAGAATGCGAGTTTCTCGGGTGGCACCTGCCTTTTCAACATTTGGTTTAGCCAAATGTTACAAGGTGTCCTGAAACTTACATTTTCATATAACACACACAGATATACAGTTTTATAGTTTTCAATAACATTTCATTAACTATAAGAACATGAATTAATCATTTCACATTTTTCACACTGCACATCTTTTTGACCTGGCCCAGCCTTTCTAGCCATACCTAAAATATTTGGGATATCCCATTCCCATCCTCCTACAGCACAGACCACAGTGAGTGAAATGAGCAGGGTGATGCAGGAGTAGTTCTTGAGCCACTGGGATCCTGTGGGAGAGATTGTGGAATCAGTCATGGAATGGTTTGAGTTGGAAGGATCCTTCAAAAGGGACATTTAAAGGTCATCTGGTCCAACCCCCTGCCATGAGCAAGGACATCTCCAAACAGATCAAGTTGCTCCAAGCTGCATCAAACCTGACCTTGGATGTTCTCAGGGATGGAGCATCCACCATCTCTCCAGACAATCTGTGCCAGTGTTTTACCACCCTTATTGTAAAACCATCTTCCCCTGGGCTGCCCTGGCCAAACTCTGCCAACCTTAGTGCCTAAAATTCTTCCTAAAACCCCGGCCCCAGAGATGTCCCTCCCGCAACAGCTTTCGTGAGCATTTAGCTATGTTTAAAGATCTCTGAGAGCTAAATATTGTCATATTCAATAAACAAGACTTCCACGTACTCCCTGAAGGTTCCACAAAGCTTTGAGGCTGTATTGGAAGACACGGTGCTGGATTAAAAAAAAAAAAAATTGTTATCGTAAAGCCTGCATATTACCCCCACTCTGCTGAGAAAAACACAGGTGGTAACCGAGAGCACAGATATTGTGAACAGATTCTTGTAACTTACCAGTCGTAAAAATATCCCTGCAAAAAAACTACTCCCAACGACTCTGTTTACAGAATGCTTGGTATTTCCTATATCTGGAAATACTCTCGTTGGAGCTCCGTATGTCGCAATTAGTTTGACAAGCTTGCTTTTGAACTGTTTGCAGGTTGCAGTCTGTCTGGAGGGCTGGGTGCTGATGCCTTCAGGTTTTTAGGCCCCACGTTATGGGCATGATTATGTTGTTCACTTTGCAGGCATGGAAAAATGGAGCTGGGATTTAGCAAGATTTGAAGAAACTTCCTAATTATGCCAAGTAGAGAAGTGCCTGAGCGAAATCTCTGCCAGAACTCCAGGTTTTTTATTACTGGTTCTAAGTGTATCTCTATAATTTTCTGTGTTTCTGCTTTTTTTTTTTTTTACATCATTGTAGTCAGCAGGATGCAAGATTAAAGAGTGGAATATATTATCTTCACACATCCTCCAAACCTGTCGAGAAAGGAGGAGAAATTAAACAAGGACAAAAACTCGCAGTGAAGTGAAGCTGTTTCCTTTGAGCTGCCTTATTAACCAGTCAAGTACTTGACTGCCACTGTCAGCAAGATTTCTTTAGAGTGGCATTTTGAAAAATACAAATTCACCGCCTGCACAAGTTAATGAGGCCATTCAGCAATGTTCATTGATAGTGTAAATTCATCATAATACAGTGCTACAAACCATAAATGGGATCTGCATACAGGAAATCAAGCACTATTAGAAATTTGCCAGACACAGAAAGAAAAAGAAGCTATTGATAAGCAGAAAACTCATCTGAGCCACTCAGTGCTGATGGTGTGCAGCACATCAGCAATGCCAGAGAGTACCATGATGAGAACTTATTAAGGTGAATTGAGGTGGCGCATCAAGTAGATTTTGCTCCCCTTTGTTGGTGTTTTATGGGCTCTCAGCTGCCTCCCTTCCACTCTCCAGTGCTGGGTGAGATAAAGTTTTCTGTGTAAAGACTATCCCTGACATAAAGGGACAAATGTCTCCAAACATGGCCCTTTTCTGCACACGCACAGATGTGCTCATGCTTTTAATTGATTTTCACTTGCATTTTCAAGCGAGAGTTTTGCAGACACCAAGTTATCTTCAGGGTTGTACAGGACACCAGGAGTGGACAGTAAGAAAAATTGGAAACAACCCAGGAATTATATACCAAGGTGACTTCCTGATCTTTGAAATAATTATTGAGCAGTGCTATTTTGCTGCCCATATCAATCAATAAATCTCTCTACATGCAATAAATTCATTATTTCTACCCTCGGTGAATAGTGTCAGTTTAAAAATCTCGGGGACCATTAGGTCAATATTTTAGCGTGATTTGTCTGTTGGCCACTTTCCATCATCCTGCTCAAGAAGTGAATAGAAAATGAATACCTTGCATCATGATCATAAAACAGGCAGCTTCCTGAAGAGGTGATCAAACTTCTTCAAATCTTGAAGATCATCACTGCAGACAGGCAGGAGGCTGCCAAATTAGATGAATGAACTCAAAGAAATAAAGCAGACTGGTATGAAAAGGCTTTGAAACATCTGTATCCATCCCCTGTGGTCTTGATTCCAAATATAGGGAGATCTGAGGAAAGATTGCATCAGGTTAGATGTTGAGAAGAGGAAAAAGAGAAATGCTCCCCTAGGTCCCTACTGTCCTGACTCTCCACTTCTGGTGGATCTGAGCATTGCAGAATCACAGATAACTGAGGACTAACAAAGTCCATCAGCAAAGGAACCTGAGGAGATGCAAATTCTGCTTTCCCTCTTCCCGCAGCATCTTTGGTTTCACACATGAAGACGTCAAAGCCATGATCTCTGGTCTCCTCTCCCAGGGGATCTGCTCTCAGGTATCACCTGTCGCCTTCCCCAGGGGATAGCTCAGAACTCATTCCCATCCATGGAAACCACGGAGCATGAGTGCCTTTCTCCCAAAGTCACCTGTTTGACTGGGCTGACGTATTTGGGTCACCAGCTGCACGAGCCATTGGGCAGAGCAGCAGAAGCCTAAGCAAACACGTCGTTCTTTTGTAAACAAGAATAATTATGTTGACTGGAAGATGAGTAGGAATAACTGAGCAGAAACTGAAAATGTTGATGCTTTCTCTTCCCTCTGTCTTTCAAACCCCTTTGGTAGCTCCTCTGTGCTGCTCCTGTCCCCTTTCCTGGTGGCAAATTCCTGTGGGCACTTTTGTGAGCCCCTCCAGTGTCTATTTTTTGTGTCTCTTATATTTCTGTGCCTCTGCTATCTTCCCCATGCTGCAAACTATTCAAAGCTTACAGGCTGGAGAGATGCTTCTTGGTCCTCTCCAGCATCCTCTTCCTCTTGTGTTCCTCCTTCCCTCTTCCCTGTTCCAACCACTCCTCTTTCCTTTCCCCATCACCCCATCAGACTTTGCCCCAGCCTTGGTAGCCCCACTCTTCTCAACCACATTTTCTTCTCAGCTCCTGCCAAAGTCTGTAGGATGATCTCCAAAGGGGGCTTGGTGTCTGAAAGAGTGAGTTTAAAATAAATCTGGAGTGGAGGTTGTTTAATGCTCTGTGGGCCATGGGAGATGAAACGGAGCAAAATGTGTTCATTCCCTTTGCCGGCTACTCCAATCCCCAGCTGATAATTAGAAACAATGGATGAAAATGTGCTTGAGATATATCATAAGAAGAAATCATACGGAAATATTAGGCAGCCTATTATTGTAAGGCTCTTGTAAATACTGTTTCATAGAACCTATCTAAGATGATGTAAAACTTAATATTCCTATTAACAAGATGTACTGTACTAGTTCCAATTCATATCAATGAAAATGCATTTTAAATTACAAAGTACTCGCATTTCATCTGAGCCATGTTCTGATTCATGTGTCCTCTTTAATCCTATTTTCATTCAAAGTTTTACAATTCACATATTTTTCCCATTTTCTGTAATACTTTCTGTTTTCAAAATGTAATCAAAGCTTGTTAGCTTCTATCCAACCATGTTTGGCTGAATGGGAATATTAATAATACCAGCTATTGATGTCTTTATGTTAAAATTTGGTTTATTGAGCAAGTGGCACAATCTGTGGGGAAAATACCTAGATATAACACCTCAAGATGATTAATTGTGTTTACAGTGCATTTCTGTAATAATTGTTTACAAGGAAATTTATGCATGAGTTGCTGCCCCAGTTCAAAAGAATAACTCATCAGATTGTCAAGCTCTCTGCTCTTGAGTATTCCAGCTAATTGCCGTTATTGCTAGTTGAGCATCATAAGTCCTTCTTCCACAGAGCTGAGAGCATGATTTTTGAATCCTGCTTTTGCATGCAACCTTTTCATCCCTGAGAACATCAGTTTCCTCCTGCAGGAAAAGAAAAAAAATCTGTAAGGGGCTGATATCGACAGAAGATTATGACAAACTACCCGGTGGCATTGGGTCTAACTTCTGAGAGGAGCTTAGACAATCATGTCTTAAAATCTGTGTTGGGTGAATTTGCCAGGAATGTTACTGATAATGAATAACACACAAGGAT
Source organism: Prinia subflava (assembly GCF_021018805.1). Classification (NCBI taxonomy): domain Eukaryota; kingdom Metazoa; phylum Chordata; class Aves; order Passeriformes; family Cisticolidae; genus Prinia; species Prinia subflava. The sequence continues at coordinate 8,008,208 of NW_026960606.1, forward strand.
GTAGACTCAGCCTTCGAAATTTAAAAACATTAAATTCCAGTTCTGCTGCTCCCTACTCTTGTATTTCCTTCTCCTCCACAAGTGCTGCAGGGTAGAGATGGAAGGATGGGTTGGGGAATGGTTCCTTTGCAGCCATCTGTGCTTATCACTGATCTAATAACAACTGCACAATTCTCCCTTTTGGAATTAAATCCGTCTTTATAAATTCACAGACATAAACATACTTTTCTTCTGCATAGCTTCATGCATTTCGAGTTTGCTTTTTTTTGTTCCATTTCCAATTTTGCAGTTAAATTATTTCATAACTAACTCTCCTGTAGTTGCAGGAGTGTTATCCAAGCAATATGTTGCCAGGAAGCAGTTGATAATGTTTAATAATTCCTGATTACATTCCTGTTCCAGACCATGATCATGATTATACAAATGTTTCTGGTGCTTTTTTTCAGTATAAATCCTCCTTTTCAGTTTCTTTCCTCTCCTTGTTGACAGTGTGTTGGTCAGAATACAAGAGAAACTGACCTATTTGCTGGTTTAAATAAAGATTGTTGGTGGAATCCTTCAGGTTTGCCTGGGAAGGAGCAGATTTACTTGCTGCTTTTATGCACACTGTGGGATTTAAACATTTTGAGAATTGCTTTGGTGATTTTTACCAGGAGATAAAGAAATGGATTAAGTGAAGTAGTTTCTGACTATAATTGGTCTGGTTTAAACACCTAAAAATAACTTTAAAATAACTTTAAGAAATAAGAAAACACAAAACAGGTTTTCAAGTAGGGATTTAACTCCCCCCCCCACTACGTTTTTATTCCAGCTTTGGTGTCTCATTGTGAACTATCAAAGTGGGCTGGACCTGAGGTGGGATATCTGTTCTTGGAACAGCAGCCCAGGGAGAAGACAGGTGATTGGAGGAGAAGAAACAAAAGGCCTAAATCTGAAGGAACAGCAGGAGGAGAGAAAAGGGAGATGAAATGGGGGGAAGAAGAAAAAAAAACCCCAGAGGCTTTCAGCCTTTGGATCAGTTATTTGCTCTTTGCCAAACAAAGTGGTCTGGGAATGCTTTAAACTTGCTGAGGGTTTGCCGGCAAAGCAGCTCCATTAAAGGTTCCCACCTGTTGCTCAGGTGTTCCTGGCACTGCTGCTGCTCCTCTGGATCCAGCCAGGGATACAACCGGGGCACCACAGAAAAGCTGTTCTGTCTCCTTTCCCAGTCAAACACCTGGGTTCTCCTCTCTGCCTTGCTTTGCCTCAGGCAGGTGAGTGGCCAGCAGCGAAGAATTGCTGCCAAATTATTCCTGTCATGGTCGTTTGGAGAGGCAGAGGTGGAGTTGGCATAAATCAAAATACTCACATGGCTAAACCAAGCTTAACTCTGTCCCCCTTAATGCCATCAGCTCCTATAGCACCAGCTGCACCGGGTGAAGGCAATAAAACGCCCTGCTGAGCAATCAGAAAATATCAATTTAACACCTAAACTTATGCTTGTGGTCCAGAGAAATGAGGATCACTGTAGTAAAATAGTTCCTATCAAAACTCAGTGATATGGGAATTCTTGAGTGGAGAGTAAAAAACACCACCCAAGGCTTTTTAAGCAGGTTTTGATCCAAAGTAGATGCAATAACACAACACATGAAGCAGATTCTGTAGGAAATATTAGACTAATCTTACAGAATATTCCAACCATGCCTATCAAGGAACATTAATAACAGTGTTATTGACAGAGTATTAATTTAAAGTCTGTTGGATACAATTAACATTTAGATGAGAAACAGTTATAGGTACTGGGATGATACATTTGAAAGAAACAATGACTCATCCCTCCAGCAGCATCGGTACCAAACCTCACAACAGGGAAACTGCATTTCTTCTAGCCTTGAAAAAACTTCCGTGGACCTTCCTGAAAAAATCAGCTTGTTCCTCTCAGAGGGATTGCTCTGCTCTGTTTCCTTGTTGAAAGAGGAAATTTCTGTGGTGTTTGCCAACGGCTGAATGGATGTACACAGGGCAAGAGGAGGCAGGGCAGGGGAAAGGGCTGGGATGGACAGCTCGGGTCTGGAGGACTCTGCTGTGCTCTTCTGCCAGGTTCTTCTTATTAAAGCTGTTTATGTAATTAGATTAATTGTTACATCACCCATGGGAACATCAGCAACTGATGAACCTCTGTGCAGCCAGGGTAGTGGGCAGTGATGTAAAAATCAAGAGTATACCATAAATCCTCTCTTGCCAGTGCTCCCCAATATCAACCAGACTGTTAAGACCTGTATGAAATATGAACAGAATTCTGGAGGGACACATTCCAGCTATGGTTTCCTGAGATTCACAGTGTCTCAAATCAAATAATGGGGCTTGGATTGGTCTCACCTACTTTTAGTTCTTTCAAATTTAGTCTAGGCCTGCTCCTGACTGAGAGAAGCTTGGCCTGGGAGTCCTTCATCCTGGACAGCTTCAAGACCCTTATTCTTGGAAGGCTGAAGTGTTGTCTGAATGCAACATAAAAGCATCAGTGGCAGCCACCAGCCTTTGTATTAGTGAGATGTCACTTTCTTCTCCACATCTGTACCTGCCTGGAGGTCTCTCCACCCAGCTGGGTTTTGTGCAGCTTTAGAAGATGCTTGGTCAGCCAGAAATATGAGCACAATCAAACAAAGTTCAGAAAATCTGGAAATGTGACAGAAATTTCCACCATAAACTGTCTCTGCACCAGCAGTTCCTGTGTTGGTAAGTAAGAATATCATAATTTGGTTTAGAGAAAATGGTACTACAATAATTAATTGGAAAAATATTGTTTTATATCACAAACAAAAATTTTAGATGACATGTTGCCACAATAAGAAGACTTGCAAGTCTGGAAATGGAGTTATCTCCAACCCTGCTGCCTTAAATCTGCTCCATAATAGCCTGGTAGTAGTTTATTTATGTTAATTCTGTACTGTATAGTTTGCATTTTTGTGGAAATGCCTAGAGCATGCATATTAAGCAGTCAAGAAAATTGATCTGGTTCAGCAGTGATAACATTTGCAGAATGAAATCCTCACAATTAGAGAGATGTTTGAAGAAACCATGTTAAAAGGTGCTGAAATGTTCTTGAAGAAGTGCCACATGTTGCTGTGGGCAGTAATGAAATTTCCATATAAAGTACTACATAAACACATAGAAAATCTAGACATATGTTAGCAGATTATGGGGTGTGAGAGTGATAGTGATGATTATTTGCAAGTGTTAATGTTACCAAAGCTAAAGGTTATCTCCTGGTCCTGTACCCTATATGTAAATAATTATAGCTGGAAATATGCATCTTCAAAGCTGTCAAACATAATATATATACATCCAGCACTCCTGAAATACTGTAGGGTTTATTGATCTGCAGTGTAGGACAGTAAATTTTAGTAGATTTATGCTCATATTTTGGTGAACATCTGGCTTAAGACATGCAAGTTTGGAATAAAGTTATTCATATCACACACTTGCACATGGTTCAAGATTTGCAAGTCAGGGAGTGATCAATATGCAAAAGGTGAAGTCAAATATACATTACCCACACAGAGGGAATTTTCTATGCATAGCACAGAGCTCTTCTATCAGCAAACCAGAGAATTCAGATCTCTGCATCCATCTATCAAATGTATCCCGTGGAAATGTCCATCTATTATGTAAATAGTTCTGTTCTAAAAATCTGTTTGTGTGAGGGTAACCTACATATTTTCACAGCATGCTACACCCAAAATAGCACCTCAAAAAAAGAAAAAAAAGAACATATAATGTGGCCGAGTTTCTCAGGTATCGTGGGCATGATATGCTCACAGATACCATTTGAGCTATTCCAGACTAGGCCAAACTAGGCCTCAGGCCTGGGCCTAGTAGGCCGCGGAACGTTCCGAGTACGTAGTAGCAGATAACCTTATCTCCTGCTAGGTATGTGTTAAGGTATGGCCACTCGCAGCATGGAGGTAATGGCACTAGATCTCCGTAGCCACCTTAATCCTAGATTGCTTACATACTTCTGTATGCTCACTGCCTATCACAATGCACCTGCTACTGTAAACTATCTGCTCTGTACTTAACCGGCCATCTCGCGGAATAAAGCGGAGTTCGTGCTGGAAACCATACTGGTTTGGTCTCACGTTACTCTAGTCCCCAGTCTTTCCAGGGTTCGACAACAGTGGCGCCCGAAACTTAGAGACAGAGCCCTGGATTTTAATGAAATATAGAGCTTCGATGCTGTGTATTAATTAGCTTAAATGCTGTGGATTATTTAGCTTCAATGCTGTTGATTAATTAGCTTAAATGCTGGAAGCCCTCGCTTGATTTTGGACGTGTGTGTGTCGCTTGCGAACTACAGTCCGGAATTCCGAGGCAGGCTGGGGAGCGTCGGCTGATTGGATTGAATAGAAGGCGACAGTGCCACCTGCTGTCAGTGGAAAGAAGGTAAGAGCAGCGGCGCGGATGGATTCACTCACGGAACGCGACTATATAGCTGCCACGCAGCTATTAGCGTCCATTGTCTCGAAACGGGGCGAAAAGATCAGAGATTCTGATATAAATCAGCTGGCCCAATGGGCTAAAAAGAAAGGAAAGTTACAGCAGCCCTCGCTTTTGTTTAGCGAGACAGAATGGAAGGAGATCGGAGATTTACTGTGGGACTCGGTAGTTTCACAGGGAAAAGACGCAAAACTCTGTTCGGAGTTAGGCGTCACGTGGAAGAAAATTATAAATACGCTACAAACCTTTGCCGCGGAGCGCAGAGCTGCCCAAGCCGCGATTTCCGCATTGGAGAGAACGGCCCCTTGCTCTCCTGAACCGGAGACCGTTCCTTCCCAAGCGGAAGAGCGAAAAAAAGTATCCAGGGTTGCGAGATTTTTCGGAATTAATTCCACGCATCCGGTGAAAGGGAATGCGGCCCCCCTCTGTTCCTCCCTCCGTGACGTGGTAGACGTAGCCAGCCATGCGGTTGAGAGACCGAGCGAGAGGCCGGAAGTGTCCTTGCCGCGGTTCGGCGAGAAAGGCGTGGGGGAGGAGACGAGCCAGCCGCCAGACCCGAGGGGCGTGGCGAAAGAGGAGGCAGGCGGGACCGGCAGCGGCGCAGGGCGGGCACAAGTGACGCAGCCAGGAGGCGGACTCGGAGGCGGTGCCACCGGCGGAGCGGAGCCAAACCCCTCCCCACCGGAACGGGAGCTGACGTCAGCTGCCCACATGACAAAAACAAAAACAGAGAACATGGCGGCGCCCATGGCCGGATCGGACAACGCGAGTTCGATTCAACCTGAGATCCCTGCGCCCCCACAGCCTGCATCAGTGGGACCCGCCACCCATCCACGAGCGTCTCACTGTCCTCTGCCAGAATCTGACTCGGAGGAGGAAGCTTTGGAATCGGATAACAGCTGTGCAACGCAAACGCCGGAAAAGCCGCAGAGGTCAACGGAGCTGCAGCAAATTATAGCAGAGCTTGCTAAGCTCTCTAACCGGCAAAGTCAGCTGGAACAAAGGACATTTGAATTATCCAATACATTCCCGCAGAAACCATGTACCATACAACCTCTGTCATCACTACAGAGCCAGCAGGCGTTGCCATCCAGTGCCCAGCAGATGGCGCTGCCTGCCAACCAAACTGATCCACTGCTGAACCGCTGGGCTGAAGTTAAAAAACATGCCATCCTCGATAAGGACTTTGACGCAGCCAATGTTATAGCGTGCCCGGTGGTGATTGAGCAGAACGTTGCCAGATGGCAACCGCATGAATGGAAAGTACTGCAATCTGCAAAGCAGACAGTTAGTCAGTATGGAATTCGTGCGGAAGCTTCCAAAAGTATTATACAATACATCTTCACTGCTGACCTCTTGTGCCCTGCTGACAGTTCTAACATTGCAGCACTTCTGCTCACGCCATCTCAGTTTCTCATTTTTGAAAGAGAGTGGAGACGCCTGGCAACCGAGGAAGCCAACAGGCATCAAATTGTGGGAGATCCATTTTATGGGATTCAGCCGGACATGCTGACGGGCCAAGGAGCCTATGCCACGACGAATGTACAGCTGACTTTTCCCATCGAAATCCATCAACTCTCCCAGTCGCTAGCCTACAGAGCTTTGCTGTTGGTGCCAGACAAAAAGAAGCCTCCATCCTATGCCAACATCAAACAGGGAGCCACCGAATCGTTTGCTCAATTTATTGATCGTCTTTCTACGGCATTGAGGGATGCCCCAGATCTGCCTGACGAGGTGCGAGACCACCTGTTTCGTTCTCTGGCATTTGAGAACGCCAACGCACGCATGAAAACCATCCTGGCCTCCCTCCCTCAAGGCTGTGGCGTGGACGAAATGTTGGTGAGAGCAGCGAGAGCAGAACAGACGAACCAAACAGCAGCTTTCACAGCGGCAATGCAAAACGCAATGCAGCAACAGGGACATGTTATCGCAGCTGCATTGACGGGAAAGCCCTTCAACCGTTTTACTAACAAAAAATCAGCGGCAAAGTCCCAGTGCATCCGCTGCGGTGAAATGGGTCATTTCAGGCGGACCTGCCAAAAGCCTGTTTGGTGTCAACACTGCAATGTGGACACTCATGCCACAGAGGTCTGCAGGAAACAGGGAAACTTCACGGCCAGCGCGCCGAGGCAGCGCGCCAAGACACAAATCAATGCCTCAACCCACCAGACCCCAAAAAAGACTCATTGAGACGGACCAGACCTGCTGCGTGGAGAAGTGTTGGTGTGGACATAACAGCAGCAGAAGAAGTCACCTTGCAAGATAAGGAAGTCACTCTGATCCCGACTGATGTCTCTGAACCCATCTATAATACAGTTTCCTCAGCTGGAGGTTTGATATTAGGAGGAGCCTCCACGAGCAAACAGGGTATTATGGTGGTGCCAGGAGTCATCAATGCTAATTACACTGGACAGTTAAAAGTAATGGTTTATGCCCTGCAGCCTCCTGTGACGATCCCAAAGGGGAGCAAGATTGCTCAGATCATCCCCTTTGAGAACATCCTGCCACGTCGTCAGTCCCAAAAGCAGCCTGCGGAAGCCGAAGGCGGAGCTGAGAGCTTTGGCTCTATGGGACACAGTGTTTTCCTTACAGTGGATTTACACGAGCGGCCACGGATTGCAGTGAAACTGCAACGAGGCGATGAAATTATCGGCATCGAACCACTTCCAGACACCGGCGCAGACATATCTTTAATTAACAAATTACATTGGCCTTCTCATTGGCCTTTAACATCCCCCTTTACCCACGTTGTGGGCGTAGGAGGCCTGACTGTTCCCTCAATAAGTGCAGATCCTATTCGGATCATCTTTGAAGATGGACAAGTGGTTGTGGCTCATCTATATGTTGTGCCAATGCATCAAGAGATTCTAGGGCTCCTAGGAAGAGATGTGCTTTCCCAAATAGGGATGGTTTTGACTACTGACCGGCATTTTCCTTAGTGGCCACTGCAGAGCAGCCACCCATTTTAAAAATCACCTGGTTGACGGATACCCCTGTGTGGGTTGAGCAGTGGCCAATGACAGAGAAGAGGCTGCGAATTACCAAGCAATTGGTGCAGGAACAATTAGAAGCAGGTCACATTCGACCCTCAGTGAGTCCATGGAACACACCGATTTTTGTCATCCCTAAAAAATCAGGGAAATGGAGACTGCTACATGACCTTCGTAAGGTTAATGAGCAGATGCAAGCGATGGGTGCTTTGCAACCAGGCTTGCCAGCACCGACCATGATTCCGCAAGGGTGGGACATTGTGATCATCGATTTGAAGGACTGTTTTTTCACGATCCCACTCCATCCTCAAGATACTCAGCGCTTTGCCTTCACTGTGCCATCTATTAACAGAGCAGCGCCAGCACAACGGTATGAATGGGTAACTCTTCCTCAGGGAAGTCGTACCTCGCCTACCATGTGCCAGATATTCGTCAATTGGGCTTTGCAGCCGATTCGTCAGCGTTTTTCCAATGCAATGATTTATCACTACGTCGATGACATCCTTGTTGCTACTAAGGAGCCTCTGCCCACAGAGGACTTGGACTGGTTGATCACGCAATTAAAACATCGTGGTCTGACTGTGGCCCCGGAAAAGATACAGCGATCAGCCCCGTGGAAGTACTTAGGATGGCTGATCACGAGTGCACAAGTCCGGCCACAGAAAATTACTTTACATACCAACATTTCAACGTTATATGATGCTCAGAGACTTTTTGGAGACCTGCAATGGGTTCGTCCCATTGTAGGAATCACCAATGAGGACTTGCAACCGTTTCTATCATGGCTACACGGTAATGATGCCAGTAGCCTTCGACAATGTACCCCTGAACAGCAACGAGCCTTAGTCAAGGTGTCAGAGAAGCTGCAGCGGGGTTGGAGCATTCGCCGCATAGAACACCTGCCACTGTCACTGTTCCTCTCCAACGCAGATGCCTGTCCGTTTGCCATCATCTTTCAATGGCAAAAGAAAAAGGGGGAACACCAGTCTGGGTTAAAATCGACGGCTGGTGTGATTGAATGGGTGTTCTTGCCGGTGCAGCCAAAGAGTCGTGTTATGACAAGAACAGAAGCCCTTGCCGCGCTCATCAGGAAAGGGAGAGATAGGATTTTAGAGATCGATGGGGCAGAACCGGCAGATATCAGTGTTCCGATCAGAAATGAAGATCTGGACTGGAAACTGAGACATTCTGTGGAGCTGCAAGAAGCATTGTTGGGTTTTACAGGTGTGGTTCACAACCGACAGCCAAAGGGTCCGATGTGGACTCTGATTGCACGCCATCAGTGGCTGGAGAAGCCTTTGTGTTCCATGACACCTGTGGACGGCAGAACAGTTTATACGGATGCCGGCCGAAAGACACAAAGGGCTGTGTGTGTGTGGAAACAGCAAGGAGAATGGAAGCAGCATTTAATCCACAGTGAAGCCGGAGACAGCTTGCAGACCATGGAGCTGGGAGCAGTGTGTTGGGCTTTGCAAACCTGGAATAAGGAACCTCTTAATGTGGTGTCAGATTCTTTGTATGTGGTTGGAGTGGTACAAAGAATCGAAGATGCACTCATTAAGACCACTCAGAATCAGCACCTCGGAGAACTATTTCTGCGACTGAGGAGCATACTCAAACAGCGTCAGCATGCCTTTTGCGTGATGCACATTCGTAGTCATCAGTGCAACAATGGTTTGGGAGAAGGCAATGCACGGGCAGATGCTGCAGTCAGTTGCGTTGCCCATGTCCCTCCTGAAAGCAAATTTGTCAGAGCTCGCAACAGCCACGAGAACTTCCATCAGAATGCTAGAGCTTTGCGTCGTCAATTTCAAATATCTATGAACGATGCACAGGGGATTGTGCGTGCCTGCCCTCAATGCAGTCATCACGGGCCAGGTCTTGGCCTAGGCACGAATCCTCGAGGAATGAAAGCCCTGGAACTGTGGCAAATGGATGTAACACACATCCCAGAGTTTGGAAGGTTGAAATATGTTCATGTCACTATTGACACCTACTCCAAATTCATTTGGGCCACAGCACAAACTGGGGAAAGAGCTCTGCACGTTGAGAGACATTTGACGGTTTGCTTTTCGGTGATGGGAGTGCCTGCAGAAATCAAAACTGACAATGGTCCAGCTTATGTGGGACAACGAGTTGCTAGGTTTCTGCAAAAGTGGGGAGTCAAACATACTACCGGGATTCCTCACTCTCCTACTGGCCAAGCCATTGTGGAACGGGCTCATCGGACGCTGAAAGAGTATCTCGCAAAGCAGAAGCAAAGCAATGACCTAGATGTGACCAATCGTTTATCTAAAGTACTGTTCACTTTAAATTACTTATGCCTAGCAGAAGGGCGAGAAGAGCCTGCAGTTGTCATCCACCACCAGGCTGTGAAAGAAGGGAGACCACAAGCAATTCCAGGACTTTACGTATATCATAAGGACATGCAAACGGGTGAATGGCAGGGACCCAGTCCAGTCTTGTTTAATGGTCGCGGTTATATGTGTGTTTCTGCAGGAGAAGCAGGACCTGTCTGGGTGCCGAGTCGCTTTACCCGTGCGTGTCCACAAGGAAAGATACCAACCGGCGGTGACACTCAAAAAGACAGCGACGACTTACCTGAAGCACCTCAAGAAGACGCGGAGAGTGCTGAAAATTGACTGTTTTAATACTATATCATTGCACTGTTGTTGTGTGACACTTAGAGGCACGATAAGTTATTGGTTAGGGTTTTAGGTTGATAGCCTGTGTGCTACACTGTGTGCTTGTCACAATGGGTGAAATGTTAAGCATGAGGGTGTTGGTTTTAATCAGTGTGGTAGTAAAAATAAGAGCAGGGATGTTTGACATTGACACAAGGGAGAACATGTGGGTTACTTGGGCCAAACAAACTAAACAGGATTCCTTTTGTTTATCTCTAGCGACGCCATCCAATCCTTTTAGAACCTGCTTGATTGGAGTTCCACTGACCTCCATGGCAGAGTTCAAGTCTTTAACCCCTGTCAGGATTGACCCAAAAGGTGATTTAGGGCCACAAGCTGCTGCCATAGCGCGAAACCTTCGAGCGGCTGGTCCAGAACCTCAGGAGCTTGATCTCTTAGGTTCTGTGCCAGGAAACTATTGTCTTGTCTTTGGGCGCTTTGCAGTGAATTCTAGTCTATTAATCATAGATGAGCAGCAATTGAAAGGCCACGCTACGTGGCTGTCCCCTCATTCACTTTTGTATTACAATTACTCTGAGTATTGTAATAGTTGGGTCAGATCTGTCACGCAATTGACAACAGCTGCTAAGAGATTGCCACCAGGAATCTTTTTAGTTTGCGGAGATAGAGCATGGTCCACAGTACCTCCAAACAGTGTCGGAGGACCGTGTTATTTTGGCAAACTAACTCTGTTCGCACCTAGTATTCACCAGGTTCTAGGCTTGCCAAGGAAGGCTCAACGAGTCAAGCGCAGTATGTCTCAACTAGGTCCCAACTGCAAAGATCAAGTTACCCTATGGCAGCCTCCAGCCATGATCTCAGCATCCATTTTTGCCCCAGGAGTTGCTTCAGCACAAGCCCTCACACAACTGAAACATTTAGCCTGCTGGACAGGAAAACAGATTAACATAACGACGAAGTTGTTGAGTGAGCTTGCTGAAGATGTTAGTGGCATTCGCCATTCAGTGCTCCAGAACCGAGCCGCGATTGACTTCCTTCTTTTGGCTCAGGGGCATGGATGCGAAGAGTTTGAAGGCATGTGCTGCATGAATTTATCAGACCACTCACGGTCGATACATCAACAGTTAGCGCAGTTGAGGGACAACATGAAACATCTTGTAGTTGAGAACACTCCGTCTGACAATTGGCTGAAGTCTTGGAATCTCACTGGGTGGATTGTGGATTTAATTCGTTTTGGTATAATGATCTTTATTGCTGTCATAGTAGTTTTGACAATAGTGCCTTGCTTGATACAATGCATGCGCAAATTAGCTGACCGTGCCTTAACGTCAGTTTGGATAGCCCAAAAAGAAAAAGGGGGAACTGTGGCCGAGTTTCTCAGGTATCGTGGGCATGATATGCTCACAGATACCATTTGAGCTATTCCAGACTAGGCCAAACTAGGCCTCAGGCCTGGGCCTAGTAGGCCGCGGAACGTTCCGAGTACGTAGTAGCAGATAACCTTATCTCCTGCTAGGTATGTGTTAAGGTATGGCCACTCGCAGCATGGAGGTAATGGCACTAGATCTCCGTAGCCACCTTAATCCTAGATTGCTTACATACTTCTGTATGCTCACTGCCTATCACAATGCACCTGCTACTGTAAACTATCTGCTCTGTACTTAACCGGCCATCTCGCGGAATAAAGCGGAGTTCGTGCTGGAAACCATAGTGGTTTGGTCTCACGTTACTCTAGTCCCCAGTCTTTCCAGGGTTCGACAACAATATAACAATTTAAGATCCAGCAGTAACTTCATCTTGGGAATATGGGTTTAGTGGACCTTTGGTTGGGGTTTTTTTCTAAGCCTGTTCCAAACCCTTGAAAACCTTGTTTTTTCATTGGTGTCTTTTGCATTTCTCTTTATATAAAAAATCAGTGCATTGCTGCTGCTCCAGGACCTAAAAGCAGAACTGTGAAATCAGGTAAGTTGGTAAATATTTCTACTGAGATTCTCGCTGTTGTTTTCCTAATGAGCATTTTATTACATCCTTTTCTGCCGAGGTCGTTTCTACGGGTTATAGGTCTTAAAGGTCTAAGAACATTTTAAGGTCTTAAACAGAGTTGTTAATTACATGAAAGCATGTATCTGAAGGTGCGAGAGTCCTAAATGAGCGGTCTTACAATGTCACAATCGGTTATGAGTATAAAGTATATGAGTACAAAGTCTTAGAAATAAAATTCCAGAATAAACAGTAGTCTTAACATGGAATTAAACATAACATTCCAGCCTTAGGATAAAACAACCTTCAAGTCCTGACCCCAAAGAGGGTTCCCGGCCGTGGGGATCGCAGTGACAGAAAAGGGGTCCTGGGGTCCCGAATCCCACGCAGAGTTCCCAGCTGCAGGGATTGCAGGGACAGGAAGGGGGTCCCAAGGTCGCAGAGGCAAGAAGGGGTCCCGGGGTCCCGAACCCTCGCAGAGTCCCCGGCAGCCCCGAACAGAGATCCAGGGCAAATGCCGCAGGGGGAAAGGGAAGGGACGGGACCCCAGGGCCCTGATCCAAGTGACAAAGGCTACAATAGATGGTACCTTTAGAATCCCATTCGGCTCCCTGGCAGGGCTCCTTCCTCAGGCTGCAGAAGGTGGAGGTTGGATCGATAGATCGGATTGATCAATTGATACCTTCACTTCCAATCCAGAGGCTTTTTATCCATAAGTTACAAATGCATATTCATATCTTTATCTGCACACTACCCAATCTAGGTGCAATTTTCTAAGTTCATAAAAACTACGAAAAGCAGCATCAAAAACCTACGCATATAGCATATCTATCAGTGCAAAAACTCTATCTTACTAGCGTAAAAGTTTTATCTTATTGTGCGTAAAAATTCTATCTTGTTATGTGAAAAACTCTATCTTAACATACGTAAAAACTTTATCTTATTTGCGCAAAATTCATACCAAAAATTATAAACAGTACTCTATTTTTGTTGTGTCTGAACACTATCACTGGGCCTGAAGCTCTGTACTTCTACACTAACAATTAGGCACTTAGGGCATGAGAAGCTTAAAACTGAATCTTAGATTTCTACTTTATGCATATATGGCTTTATATATTCTAATTTTTTTAAAGGATTTAATTCAATCCCTTCACATTCCACTCTCTGTGGAGGATCCATGGAAACATGGACTCCAACAGTTTTCTGGGTTTTTTGTTTGTTTGTTTGTTTGTTTTTCAAAATGTTTGCTTGAATTAGAAAACAATCTCTGTACTCCAAAGTGGGAAATCACTTGAGACTCATTTCTGAATAGTGCTGAGAAATCCCTCTTTGCATATCTCTAAAAATGTTGCTCCAAGAAAAGTAGGAATTTGTAACTCTAAAACCTTCATCAGCCTTGTAACTTTGAAATAAATAGTTCTTGAAAGAATTCAGTACTTGCCAGGCCTTCACTTGTGTGCACTGAAGCTGTGGAAATTCAAGCAAAATAGACTTTATGATCTTTGTCTCTTTAATATAGGTGATTTTTTCTTCATCACAGAATTACTTCACCATTTTCCACTGCAGAAAGACCAGAAAGAGATAAATCAGAAAAATTAATAAAACGATTTTATTATAAAAATCCTTATATCATTTCTGGGTGCCTTTATCCATATATATATTTTTTTTTGTTTGTTTGTTTATTTACTAAATAGTATGGTTGGAGTTAAATATTGGTCAAAACCAGCCCCCAGTCATTTCCTTTGGTTCTGGGTCAGGCTGGTTCTCACACAAACAGAAAAAAAATTTAGGTTGATGCAGGATAGATTAAATCTAAATTATAAAAGGCATTATAATATAAATTTGCATTTCATACCTTGGTGCATTTTCTTATCAATCCAAGGAGTCTCCGAGTTTTTTTACCACTTATATACTGTATTTATTCTGTATTTACAGTGTGTTGTGTTGAAGGCACAGCTGCAGAGTCCAATCTTTGTCCATGGCTTGGGAAGATGGATCCGATGTTGGCAACACTGATGGAAATTCCAAAGAGAGAGTTGTAGGGATACTTGGGGTGCAAAGAGGGTCTGCAAACAGAATAATCCAGCCCATCTTGTTCTTCTCCAGGCCCACTTCCCATGAGAGATGGAGAGGATGTGCTGGCATGGGCTCCTGCAGAACCCCAGTGCCCCAGTCTCCCACAGCAGCGAGGGCAATGCCAGGTCCCCACTGAGATAAAGGGAAAAGGATATTTCCTCTATTTCATGCATAATTTGCTAAGTAATGATGATAGCACATCAACAGTTGGTTAATTTGTTAAAAATTTAAATAAATTAAATTAAAGAATTACTAAATTTCATGACCAGAAGCCCTTTTGAAAGGGGATGCATTAAAATTTGGAAACAAAAGATCACACAAGTATATTTTCCAGCTATCCCTGTTCTCAGAAACCCATTCATCTCCTTTCCAGAAAGGAGTTGACTTTCAGGATAAGTCATCTCTTCTTCATTAGTTCTTTATTAGCATTGGGCTAATCAGGTGTCTTGCTTTGAAAGACAGATATCTGCTAGGAAGGGGGCAGGACTTCCCTAGAGATGGAGAATTCAAATCCCCTCCCTCTAAATTATTTTAATTTAAAAAAAAAAATTAAAGGAGCTTTTAGACAGAGGTATGGGGATAGGAATAACAGTTCTTTACTAGTATATATGACAAACCAACAAACAAACAACAACTAGAGCATTAATAATAAGCAGAATTAAGAACTTTGAGGGCTTTCACAAAAAGCCCAGGGCAGTTTGATCTCGGTGCCCCTGCAGGACTCCGAGAGGCTGAGGTGGGAGGGAGGAAAGTCCTGGGCTGGTGGATGAGATGAGGAGCTCTGCGCTGGTAGCTGAAGTGGCTGGGGTGTCCCGGCAGGGCTTGGTAGTGCTGGGCTACAGAGTAGCAGCAAAAACCTCAAAGCTCTGAAGAAGCAGCGGCGGTGGGGGGAGGGCTGGAGAAAGCAAGCTCAGGATTCCCAGGTACAGGAGCAGATGACGGTAGATTTCCCAGGGCGAGACAGAGGCAGAGTGAGGGCCGTGAACTCTTCTTGTAGCGGGGGGCAGCTCGACTGTCTTCTTCGATGCCAAGAGCAAGAGTGAGTTTTCTTCCCCTAGCTCTGTCTTTTTGCTTTTCTCAAAGCTCATTATCTCTCCTTTCTGAGGGACACTCTCAGGGACTCAAAAACAATAGGTGTAGCTTTGTGCTGCCATGTCTCTTAAGTACTCCTTTTTGTTTTGACTAAGTAGTCATCAAGGCTTCTTGGAAACTTATGGGAAAAAATTCTGTGAGAAGGAAAAAAAAACCAAATCTAACCCCCAACATTATCTCCCCCGAATTTTTTCCCATACCGACTTATTACATTGAATTTAAACTTTTAAAAATATATACACACATGCACGACTTAAATTATATACATCTATACATACAGATATGGGTACAGACACATGATGCGGGTAGTTTATCTTAAAACAAGGTCTCTTTGAGGTATGCATTGGGTCTCTCTATTTCTTTGCATCACCTACTAGGTGCATCTTGGTCTTTGAGCGAAGACAACCGCACGGATGGAATTGTCTTTGCTGGAGGCAGAATTAATCTAAACGGTTTTTCTCAGCATACCTCTCATGTGTACTACTGGAACTTTATCTCCATCTGTTGTTTTTAGGGGCTCAGATTGGGCAGGGCCTGCTTGGTTGGTGGAACTTTGAGTGTTCACTAACCATGTGGCTTTTGTTAAATTAATCTCTCAGTTTTTGAAGGTCTCTCCACCTAGTGCCTTCAAGGTGGTTTTAAGCAGGCCATTGCACTGTTTAACTTTCCTGGCTGCTGGTGCGTGATAAGGAATATGGTACACCCACTCAACGCCATGTTCCCTAGCCTAGGCTGCTATAAGGCTGTTCTTGAAATGGATTCTATTGTCTGACTCGATTCTCTCAGGGGTGCCATGTCTCCACAGGACTTGCTTTTCCAGGCCCAGGATGGTGTTCCGGGCAGTAGCGTGAGGCACAGGGTAGGTTTTTAGCCATCTAGTGGTGGCTTCTACCATGGTCAGCACGTAGTGCTTGCCTTGGCGGGTTTGGGGAACGGTGATGTAGTTAATTTGCTAGGCTTCCCCATACTTGTATTTGGACTACTGCCCACTATACCATAGGGGCTTTACTCGCTTAGCCTGCTTGATTGCAGCACACGTTTCACAGTCATGGATAACCTGAGAAATGCTGTCTATGGTTATATCTACCCCTCGGTCTCGTGCTCACTTATAGGTGGTATCTCTGCTCTGATGACTTGAGGCGTCGTGGGCCTATCGAGTTAGGAACAACTTTCCCTTGTGTTGCTTGTGTGGGTGATAGCTAGGGACAGGCGCTCGGAAGATCACGTGATGTCACAAGAAGATAAAGACTCTCCCCCCGTCTCTTCGGTGGTGGCCCCTCCTAGCCCCATTAGCTTCCCACCAACCACTGACCTTTAGATCCTTTGCCTTCCCACTGACATAGTAGAAGACCCTTTAGACTATTTAACCCCATGTGTAATACAATAAACCGCCATTTGCCGTCCACCACATTGGTGTCAGCGTGTCAGATGGCCCGAGTAGCTCGAGGACGTCGAGCTGCCGTGCTGACTCTTTGAAACCAGGTCGCCATTGCCTCATATCGAAGGCAACATTCTGGTGCCGAAACCCGGGAACAAAAAAAACGCTCGGGAGTCAGGATTTTTCGCCTGGACAGGAGCAGCGGCCGGGGCAAGCCAAAAGAACTGACCCTCGGCGGGGGAGACGTCCCCGGACCAGCGAGACTCATGGAAGCAATCGCGAAGGTCGTAAGTGTAATTCACAAACAGTGGGGGATTGAGTGCAAGCCCAGAGATTTACAACTTGCTTTGGCAAGATTACTGGAGCTTGGGGTGATAGAGCGCCCAGTAGAAATCCTCCATTCAGAGGTATGGGGGAAGTGTACACTCGCGCTGGCCGAAGATACGGAATCCACAGGGAGCGGGAAACACCTTAAAGCATGGGGGAGGGTCAAACAAAGTTTACAGAAAGCGCTGGAAGTACAAGAGACCTAGAGTGCCGCCCGTGTGTGTTTGCTGGCCACTCCTAAGCTGGGAGTGGGGGCCACCACGCAAACGGCGTCTGAAAATGATTTATCCGAGTGCGAGAAGCCGCGGGAGCCAAGCACGCTTCCCCCCTCCCAGAGCCCGAGCCCAAAGCCCCCGGTGCCCTCAGGGAACCCCCCGACCCCCACCCCGAGCCCGTCGGCTTCCCCCCCGCCCGCGGAGCCTTCCCGGGCATCCGGAAGTCCCTCCCCAGTCCCCTTGCCGTCGATCGGTGGTTCGGTACCCGAGGCGCAGCAGCGCGTGCGATTTTTCTGGCAAGGACTGGCCGAAGAAGCCAGAGACGCCGAGCACGTAGCTCAAGAAAGCACGCGGCCGGCACCGCCACCGTACGGGTTTGAAAATAGCGCCGGCGGCAGCGGGGAGGGGCGGGGTCTGAACGTTTGTGGTGGGGAGAGCCCAGAGCCGTGGGTGTGCGCCAGTGCGCATGCGCAGGGGAAAGCCGGGGAAGAGGGCGAGGAATGCGTGCTCGGACAGGAGCCGCGGGCTTCTGCTGGCGCGTGCGCGCAGCAGGAGGGGAGGGGGTGCATGTTCGGAGCGGCGCCGCGAGTCCCCGCGGGCGCGTGCACGCGGGAGAGCGGCGGGGAAAGCGCGCCCGGCCCGGTGCCGCGGGCTTCCGCAGGCGCGTGCGCGCCGGGAAGCGGCGAGGAAAGCGCGCCCGGCCCGGTGCCGTGGGCTTCCGCGGGCGCGTGCGCGCCGGGAAGCGGTGGGGAAAGCGCGCTCGGGGAGGCGCCGCCGTTCCCCGCGGACGTGCACACGCGGGAAAGCCGCGGAGAGCGCCCGCGTGGTTCGGAGCCGTGTTTTTCCGCGGACCCGCATGCACGGGACAGCGGCGAGGAGCGCGTGCGCGCCTCGGGGCCGCGGTTTCCCGCAGGCACGCACGTGCGGGAAGGGCGCGAGGAGCACGTGTCCCGTCGGGAGCTGCGTTCAGCACTGCCAGCATTTAGGGGAGAGACCTCGCCCCGCAGGAGGCAGGGCAAGCCCAGGGGGCGGGAGCGGAGCCACCCCCGAGAGGGGGGGCGAAAATAGAGCCACCCCCGAGAGGGGGGGCGGGAGCGGAGCCACCCCCGAGAGGAGGGGCGAAGCCAGAGCCGCACTGAACGACACTCAAACCCAGAAGTGAGCTAGCAGTGTGTCTCTGACTCCTTGTCAGACAGTACCGGCGGCAGCAGCTCCGGAGAGCAGACAGACAGTGATTGGGATTCAGAAACAAAGAGAGCAGAACCAACACGATTTAAAATGAAACCTAATAAAGCTTTCAGCCACCCCAAAAAGAGTTTACAACATGAGCCAGCCCAGGTCACTGACTGGAGAAAAATAAAAATAGCCTGTGCTGAGTGGACACCGGCTTCCACAGTGAAAGCATTCCCAGTAAGGGTTACTAGAATAGGAGACAACCAACAAAAAATACACATGCCAGTAAATCCCAAAGACATACAAACAATTGTAAAAGCGATTCCAGAGAAAAGGAACAAACCGAGAGCACCCAAGTGTCCCACGCCAGTGAGACCCAGGCAACAACGATGCTTTTGTATGATTTTGCTATTGGGGCTGGTTGCCAGAATGCAAGCCAGCCCAGACTATTATCCTCATCAACCATTCAGGTGGGTCATGAAACACCTTTCAAATGACAAGGTGCTCAAAGAAATCACCACTCCAAACACCCCATCCTTTGTGTTCCACATCACCGATCTGTTCCCGGAGCGACCAAAGATAGACCGCCACGCCCCATATCTCATGCACATGTACATGGCCTACTGGTGCCCAGCCTCCAACCCAGGGAAAAGGCACTGCAACTACCCGAGGTGAGGCCACTGTAGCTACTGGGGATGTGAAACCATTGTTACAGATAGCAGACCATCAGGATATGGGTGGGACCCACAAGAACCCGATAAATTCTTACAGTTCTCCTGGGCACCCACCAGCTGTAACAAACCCTTCTTCAGGTCAGGGTTCTATCGAAACTATTATCAGGACCCTACACGCCAGACATGCACTAATTAGAACATGACTGTTTTACAACCAGATCACCCTAGCTGGGCCACAAGCAAGACGTAGACAGTAGTCCTCCAGTCACCAAAAGAATAAGTAAATGTACAGATTATCAGACTCCAGCCGCCAGTGCCCCGGGCGGTCAGACCCAAAGAAATTATTAGAGACTCACAAAAAAAGAAAAGCACAATCCACCCCAAATCTTTGCCCACAAAAGTCACCAATACCCCGACCAGCTATGCAGATGCCTTTCAGATAGACCACTTAGCCGTGTCTGACCCGAATCCCATTTTCCGCATGCTAGAAGCTACCTTTTCATCTCTGAATGAATCCAACCCAAACCTAACCAATCCATGCTAGCTCTGTTACGATGTTAAACCTCCTTTCTATGAAAGAGTTGCTCTAAACATCCCATTCAGTTATTCCACAGCTGATGTCCCCCACCAGTGCAAGTGGGACACTCCCCGCAGAGGAATCACCTTGAGTCAAGTCACGGGTCAAAGAAAATGCTTTGGCAGTGCAACTTTAGCCAAGCAGAAGAGAAAGGTTTGCACCGAAGTTGTCAAACCTGACAAGAAGATCAATAAGTGGGTGATCCCAGCTGCATCCGGAATGTGGGTTTGTCAACAGTCTGGGGTGAGTCCTTGTGTGTCCCTAGCCAAATTCAATAACTCTGATGATTTTTGTATCCAAGTTCTGATTGTTCCTAAGGTCTTGTACCGCTCAGACGAAGAGGTGTGTCAACTTTCCGAGGAACCAGGCCAGCTCCACAAGCGAGAGATAATAACAAAGGTAACCATCGCGATGCTGCTCAGACTGGGAGCAGCCAGTACAGCCACAAGTGTCTCAGCCCTCGTGACCCAACACCAAGGACTTTCTCAATTACAAGTGACTATCGACGAAGACTTGCAGAAGATCGAGAAATCCATCTCCTTCCTAGAGAAATCGGTTTCCTCACTTTCAGAAGTCGTCCTGCAGAACAGGCAGAGACTAGACCTCCTGCTCATGCAACAAAGAAGCCTGTGTGCCGCCTTGAAAGAAGAGTGTTGCTTTTATGCTGATCATACAGGAGTCGTTAGAGACTCCATGGCAGAACTCCGAGATAAACTAGCTCAGAGAAAAAAAGACAAGGAAGCCCAACAAGGCTAGTTCGAGTCCTAGTTCAATCAATCGCCATGGCTCACCACCCTAATTTCCACATTGATAAGTCCACTAGCAATGTTACTCTTAGCTCTCGCCATTAGACCATGCCTGTTAAACAAGCTAGTCACATTTATTCAAACACGCCTAGAACAGGCCAACATTCTATTTGTAAGACAGCAACAATTGTTGTAAACCAAACTGTGAACACTGCCAGTTGCAAAGTTCTGCCTAGTCAGCCTCGCAGAATTTACTCAAGTTTTCCAAACCCCTTCTTTTTTTTTATCAAGTTACTACCTTGTACCCCTTTTCTCCAATGCCTCTAACTACCTCATTTTTTTTGTAAAAAGGGGGGGGGAGATGTGTGGGTGATAGCTAGGGACAGGCGCTCGGAAGATCACGTGATGTCACAAGAAGATAAAGACCCTCCCCCCGTCCCTTCGGTGGTGGCCCCTCCTAGCCCCATTAGCTTCCCACCAACCACTGACCTTTAGATCCTTTGCCCTCCCACTGACATAGTAGAAGACCCTTTAGACTATTTAACCCCATGTGTAATACAATAAACCGCCATTTGCCGTCCACCACATTAGTGTCAGCGTGTCAGATGGCCCGAGTAGCTCGAGGACGTCGAGCTGCCGTGCTGACTCTTTGAAACCAGGTCGCCATTGCCTCATATCGAAGGCAACAGTTGCTAATCTAGGTCTATCTTTGACACTTTTATCTTGGCAGCTTGATCTACTTGCTCGTTGTTTCGGTGCTCCTCATTAGCCTGACTCTTGGGGACATGGGCATCTACATGGCGGACTTTTACAGGTAGCTTGACTACCTGAGCAGCAATGTCTTTCTACTCATCAGCAGCCTAGATTGGTTTTTTCTCATGCTGCCAGTTGGCCTTTTTCTACTTTTCTAGCCAACCCCACAGAGCATTGGCTACTATCTATGAATCAGTGTAGAGGTAGAGCTTTGGCTACTCTTCTCTCTCAGCAATGTCTAGGGCTAATTGAACAGCTTTAAGTTTTGCAAGTTGACTCGATCTACTTTCTCTTTCAGTGGCTTGTGCAACCTATCGTGTGGGGCTCTATATGGCTGCTTTTTACTTTTGGTTCATCCCTACAATGTGACAGGAACTGTCAGTGAAAAGAGCATAGCGTGTTTCTTCTGTTGGCAGCAGATTATACGGTGGAGCTTCTTCGGCACGTGTCACTTGCTCTTGTTTTTCTTCATCAGTGAGACTCAAGTTTTTACTTTCTGGCTAGTTTGGGATTATCTCCAAAATCCCAGGGTGATTTGGGTTTCTAATACGGGCGCGCTGAGTGATGAGGGCAGTCTACTTGCTCTATGTGGCATTGGTGGTGTGGTGGGTAGAGGGAACCTTTCCTTTGAACTTCTACCCTAACACTGGTAGTTGGGGTGCCAGGAGGAGTTGGGCTTCTGTGCTAATCACTTCTGAGGCAGCCTGGACTCTTTTATAGGCAGCCAAGATTTCTTTCTCTGTTGGGGTGTAGTTGGCTTCACACTCTGTGTAGCTTTGACTTTAGAATCTCAGTGGTCGACTTTGAGTTTCACTAGGCACTTTCTGCTAAAGGCTCCAGGACAGGCCATGGTTCCCGGCTGCAGAGTAGAGCACGTTCTTCACCTCTGGTCCTGTCCTGACTGGGCCAAGGGCTACTGCATGAGCAATTTTTTGCTTGATTTGGGCAAAGGCTTGTTGCTGTTCAGGGCCCCAATGGAAATCGTTCTTCTTGCAGGTAACCAGGTAGAGAGGGCTCACAATCTGGCTGTACTCAGGAATGTGCATTCTCTAAAAGCCTAGGGTGTCTAGGAAAGCTTGCATTTCCTTCTTGCTGGTCGGTGGAGACATCGCAGTGATCTTATTGGTGACTTCAGTGGGAATCTGAAGCTGCCTATTGTCTCACTTTACTCCCAGGAACTGGATCTCTTTGGCAGGTCCTTTGACTTTGCTCTTTTCGATGGCAAAACTAGCTTCTAGGAGAATCTGGATGATCTTCTCTCTTTTCTCGAATACTTTCTTTGTTGTGTTCCCCCACACAATGATGTCATTAATGTACTGTAGGTGTTTTGGAGCTTCACTCTTTTCTAGTGCAGCCTGGATCAGTCTATGGCAGATGGTGGGACTGTGCTTCTACCTCTGGGGCAGTTGGTTCCAGGTGTACTGCACGCCCCTCTAGGTGAAAGCAAACTGAGGCCTACATTCTGCAGCCAGAGGAATGGAGAAAAACGCATTAGCGATGTCGATTGTGGCGTACCACTTCGCTGCCTTGGACTCCAGCTCGTACTGGAGTTCCAGCATGTCTGGCACAGCGGCACTCAGCGGTGGAGTTACTTTATTCAAGCCACGATAGTCTACAGTCAGTCTCTATTCTCTGTCAGACTTGCGCACAGGCCAAATGGGGCTGTTGAAGGGTGAGTGGGTTTTGCTGACTACCCTTTGGCTCTCTAGCTCTCGGATCATCTTGTGGATGGGGATCACAGCATCTCAATTCGTCTGATACTGACGGCAATGCACCGTCGAGGTGGCAACAGGTATTTGTTGCTCTTCTACCTTCAGGAGTCCTACTGCAGATGGGTTCTCTGATAATCTAGGCAAGGTGTTCAATTTCTTAATGCCCTCTGCTTCTACAGCAGCTATTCCAAAAGCCCATCTGAACCCCTTAGGGTTTTTGTAGTAGCCATTCCTGAGATAGTCTATGCCTAAAATACTCGGAGCGTCTGGGTCAGTCACAATCGGATGTTTCTGCTACTCTTTCCCAGTCAGACTCACCTTGGCTTCTGAGTCAATTCTTCTGATCCCCCCGTCACAACAGCAATGGAAATAGGTTCTGTTTCCACATGTTCTGATGGCATTAGGGTACACTGAGAACTGGTATCAATTAAAGCTTTATATTTCTGTGGCTCTGATGTGCCAGGCCATAGAACTCACACAGTCTAAAAGACTCGGTTTTCTCATGCCTCTTCTTGGCTAGAGGCAGGGCCCCTCTAGCACTGGTTACTACTTTCTTTTTGTGCATAAATAGTAGAGGTTCTTTCAAGGGGGTCTGACAGAGCATCTTCATTTTTGTAATACCTGACAACCTGGTCATGGGAGGCTGAGGTTACTTTCATTCTAGTGGAACTCCCTCGGTTAGTGTTTCTCTCTTTGAGCTCACGCACCCGTGCTGTTAGAACAGAAGTGGGTTTCCTATCTTATTTTCTTATGTCTTTTTTATGGTTACGCAGGAAGAACTACAGGTTAGCTCGTAGGGTGTACCTTTTTTCTTTAGCTGAGGGACGTTGGGTTTTGACTCTGGGGCCTGTGACTCGCACCGTTGCCACATGGGAACTGTTCTTCTTCATCTCCTCCCTTACCTCCCTTATCTCCTCTTGGAGTTCTTTAACCACGGCAGAGAACTGAGTTTGTATTGGGCCACTGATCATACCGTCAAAATTTCTAAGCTTGCTGGCTACAGAATCTACAGTCTCTTGGTTGGTATCAGCATTAATTATTGACATGAATGTTTTGTATTCAGATGGCCTTTTAGTTGCTAGATTCTACAACATTTGCCTTGTGCATCTGACTTTGTCGGGGTCATTGTTATGCTGTCTATCTCTCTCAAAAACTACTTCTAGTATTGCCACTTCTCTCAGCTGTTGGATCCCTTCTTCAACAGTCTTCTAGCGCATGCTAAGGTGGTGCTCCTGCATTCTGTCTCTGTGGACAAACTTCTCTCTTACAGTCATTAAAAGCCGCTCCCAAAGGTGAAGGGGTCTTTGCTCTTTTACAAATACCCGATTCATACCTGAGTCTTGGGTTAAGGGTTCCATATTCCTTGCCTCACCACCATCCAGTTGCACACCTCTACCCATAAGGTCCCAAACCCTAAGTAACCAGGTTGTATAAGGCTCACGTCTTTGTTGTGCAACATCTTTTTGCAGAGTACGGAGATTTTCATATGACAGGGACTCAGTGATGATCTCAACCTCTGGCTCCCCTGTGGGTTGTGAGGGCCCTCCTTTTTTATCCTTATCACCTGGGTGCTCTGATTTCACCTTATATTTCTTCCTTTCCACAGGGGCAACTGCTGCTGGCTTTGACTGCCCCTGTGGTTCAGCTGGAACCTGGACGGTTGTAACATCTGTGGGTTCCACTGCTGCACCTTCAGACTCTTCCTCTTCAGGGCAGGGGGAGGGTTTGCCACTAGCTGGGGCTAATGTGGCTACCACTGGGGAAGTGTGCTCTTTCAGCATCTGGCCCATCTCCTTCACCAGAACTCCTACTACATCTGGGTGGTTCATTTCTGAGGTGGGCTTCATGGCAGGGTCAGGTGGTGGGGCAACATCTTTAGTCTGTGGGGCAGTGTCAGGCTCTATGGCAGCACCCTCAGTCTCTAGGGCAGTATCCTTATTCTCTGGGGTAGGTATCAGGGTGGTTATCCAGGCCAATCTCCCCTTGTCTCTGAATGCTAAACAGAACAGGCATACCAGCAGCACCAGCCACTGTATGATATCATTAGCATTTAGAGAAGATTTAAACCCTTCAAAAACTGGTGGAATAGACCCAAACAGCTGAGTGAAGGGTTGGGAAAAAATTTCCCCTGGTGTCATTTCCTCACAAGAGGAATTTCTGCCCGGGGCAGTTTGATCTCGGTGCCCCTGCAGGACTCCGAGAGGCCGAGCTGGAAGGGAGGAAAGTCCCAGGCTGGTGGATGAGATGAGGAGCTCTGCGCTGGTAGCTGAAGCAGCTGGGGTGTCCCGGCAAGTCTTGGTAGTGCTGGGCTACAGAGTAGCAGGAAAACCTCAAAGCTCTGAAGAAGCAGCAGCGGTGGGGGGAGAGGCTGGAGAAAGCGAGCTCAGGATTCCCAGGTACAGGAGCAGATGACGGTAGATTTCTCAGGACGAGACAGAGGCAGAGTGAGGGCCGCGAACTCTTCCTGTAGCGGGGGGCAGCTCAACTGTCTCCTTCGATGCCGAGAGCAAGAGTGAGTTCCCCTCCCCCAGCTCTGTCTTTTTGCCTTTCTCAAAGCTCATCATCTCTCCCCTCTGAGGGACACTCTCAGGGACTCAAAAACAATAGGTGTGTTAGCGTAGGAAAACATATAACCACACAGAGGCGATCATATGCGGTTCTTTATTCCAGCGCGCGGGACACCGGGGTGATAATACACCCAAATCTGATGTCCGAAGGATACAGAGTTGATTCGTGATTTTTATAGTTTAAATTATACACATGTTAACTAACCCCCACCCCTAGATACTGATTATCCTATTCCTTAGTTACTATCTTAGATCATACCTACGCTTCTACCCTGATCCACACTTGATTTGGTTAAAACAATAGCATGGAGCTGTTTACAAAGCTGACGCTTGTTCCCAGCTAGCTGCGTCAAGTTCCAGTTGTACGTTCTCTACTTTCCTCCCCCTACACATTACTCAATCTAGAAATTATATTTTTAACCCTCCACCAACAGGTGTAGCCTTGTGCTGCCATGTCTCTTAAGTTCTCCTTTTTGTTCTGACTAAGTAGTCATCAAGTCTTCTTGGAAACTTATGGGAAAAAATTCTGTGAGAAGGAAAAAAAACCAAATCTAACCCCCAACATCTGGTCAGGCAGAATAAAAACTCATCAGAACCATCAGCTAAAGATCATAGGAAGCCATTTTTCCTTTTGAAAGTTACATTTATTTTCTTTTCTGTCTTTCCTTCTCAATAATTTCTGTTCCTCCTGTTGTCACACAGGAACAGATGTGAATGAATTCCCCAAAGAAAATTTGTTCTTATGGCATTCTGGTTCAATTTCTTTGTCCATACCCATTCCCAAGATAGTAAACAGATAATATTTATAGGGAGATTTTATGACCTGCTTACTTCAGATCCTTTTTTGTATTTATAAAAAATGGAGAGAAACCAAACTAAGCGATAAAGCAGCAGCTACAGGTGCCTTTTTCATTCTGGGCATTCAGTAAATATTGCTCTGATAGTATGAAAAAAAGTCAAATTGAAAAATATTTTAAAAGATTATTGAAATCTTAAAAATCATTCTGATAACAGCCTAGTAGGGTAGATAATATTGGTAGTTATTGTAAAAGCTGTTTCAATTAATATTTCTAATAACATATATAAACCATATAATTTTAGCAAGACTTTTCCATATTCCCATAGTGACCCAGGTTCTGCAGTGGTTTAAAATGCTGATTTGGAGCTTGTGGATTTGGGTTTTTGTGGTTGAAAGTATCCTTGGCTGGATCCCTGAGGGCTGTAGCTCTAGATACCACTTTGGGGCTGCTTTATGACAATGGTTTATGTCTAATGGAAGCATCTATATAAATTTATAAATGAATATTGAATATTGATTTCATTGGTGTTAATTCAGCGGGTCTCAGTCACTGAGGACGTGTTGTGGGGAAAGGCTCTCTCTTCCTTGGGCAGGGAAGATTGTCTTAACTTCAAGCAAGGAATCTCAAACCTTGGGAAACCCCTCTCAAGGGAAGACTCACTGGTGGGCAGCTCAGTTGTAAGTTAAGGAGAACTCAAACTGGACTCATCCAAAGTTTATAAAAGGTTTCTCTGCTTTGAGGAGCAACTGTGAGTCCCAGCTCCAGGGCTCACACAGGCTGAAATATTTATGGAGTAAAGTGGTTGTCTCAAATTGCATATGATGGGAAAGGAATGATAAGCCTCCTTGTACCCATATCTTTGTTCCTTGAGGAAAGAGAGTTGGAAAAGCCACCTGCAATCCCTCCATTAATGGTTGGTCTTCCATGCTTACACATTCTGATGTTCCTGGGGTCGCTGCTCCTCTGGGGGTTTTCTTCAAGAGTCCTTCAAGCTTTTTTTCTTTGGAGAAAGGGTCTTTGGAAAAGATATTTGGGTCTTTTTCTCCTTTGGAGGCTGCACCAAAATCCTGCTGCTTTTGTTGAGGGGTCAAATGTCACCTACCCTAACAGCCAAATTCATAGCACGGTACCAGGAGCACTCTAGGAGCACTTTGGGGGGAAAAAATAAATTCACCAGAGCTTATTCACCTTCTAAAAAGTCCAGTTTGGTCCTTTCCAATGTTCTTTGATGAGCAGAAAGCACTTTGCTGTTTGACCAGCTCGTGGAAGAGTTTCCATGCTCAGCCCTCAGTAGAGCAGGAGACCTTATCCATCCAGCACATCCCTTTAAACCAAGTCTCTGCCATCTGTTTCAACCTCTAATTACAAATGAAAAATAACACAATTAGCAATTGCATCATAAAAAAGTAAAATATAAGTGATTTAAATGGATGTGTGTGTTCCTTATGCAAGGCAACATTCATCTGTTATGTTTTACTGTCTTTTAGAAACAACTCCAGGGTGAAATCCCTCTTTGTGGAATGAAGAAAAATTATTTCACTGTAAGAAGACAGTTTTTGAAATGTGTTTTTCTTGGTTATATTGCACTTTTTATATTTGTCTCTTTAAATTTTCTCTTTCTTCTGCCGAAATAGCAGCATTGATGGGACTGCTGGTTTGTCCAGATCAGTCTGTTGTCTTCCAACACACAGCTTGGGGAATCCTTTGGCTGACCAGGCTCTTTCCTGGATTCCCAAATCATCAGCCATGTGCTACTGCTGGTTCCCTCTTTTTATAGATCTGTATTTATTTATGTCACAGTGTTTGCAGGGCTTTTGTTTAACCTATAGATGGACAATTCCATCAAGTTCATCTCCTTCCCGAAGCAAAGGGTGTTTCAAAAGCAACCTTTAGTTATCCCATCATAGAGCTCTTCTACTTTTCCCATGCTGGGAGATGACATCACCTATGAACCCAGTTAAACTGGGCTTTCTAAATAATTACATTAATTATGGTTTGTTGATTTGTGTTTAAGGTGTTTGTAAAATTCCATTATCACTAACATGTGCATGCCTAACTTTTGATTTCCCTCAGAATTTTCATTTCCGTTCACCAGCCACATTTCTCGGTCTGGAACAGACATCTTTGATTTCTCAATATCTTTTTGGCACTGAGAGGGCCCAAACCAAACATCTTGTGTTTGTAGACCTACCACTTTTCTCCATCCACACCTTTACCTTAACCAGAGATGACACCTCACTCTGCAAGAAGAGCAAATGAAAACTTTCTTCCTGAGGAGAAATTATTCCCAGTGAGCAGCAACTGGGGAGCATTGGAGTGGCTTTCTGATCTCAAGTTTGCTGGTGAGCAATGAGTACTTTAAATGCAACATTTTATGAACTTGTGAACTCTAAAACGTTTGGAGCCTTTCTGGAAAGCAGAATCCAAGGCCTGTGACATGTCATGGTGTGGGCTGTGTAACTCACGTACTTGGAGCCTACACACAGCCCTCAGTCCTGGGCTTTGTCCTCCTCTCCTCTCCTCTCCTCTCCTCTCCTCTCCTCTCCTCTCCTCTCCTCTCCTCTCCTCTCCTCTCCTCTCCTCTCCTCTCCTCTCCTCTCCTCTCCTCTCCTCTCCTCTCCTCTCCTCTCCTCTCCTCTCCTCTCCTCTCCTCTCCTCTCCTCTCCTCCTTATATGGTCCAATATATCAAGGGATTGAATTTTACGGGTTTCAAATGGAACCTGAAGAATTTGTTTTCACTCTGATGTGAAAGGAACAATTAGCAAGGGCACACCCCCTTCTCATCAATGGGAGACTTCAATTTCCTTGAAAGGCTTTGGACCAGGATCTAAAAGAGCAAAGACTTACTCCTAACAATGATACCTGAATAGGGATTGAAAACTGTTAATCAGACACTCCTGGCAGGCTGGATGGTAAAACAAAACCATCACCACATGTCCTGCCTTCCCTCCAACCTTGCTATCCACAAAGGGATAATTTTACCACTCAGGAATCCTGGAGGATAACTGGTGGTTGTTAGGATTCTCAGTTCTAGTGCCTGTTAGACGGTAACAAATGCAGCCTGTTTATTCAATCTCGTGGCAAACACCTGGGAGAGTCCTTGTTTTGGTCAGCTGTGGGAAGGAGAGGGAAGTGCCAATGGATGGGAGCAGGAGGAGAGGGATGGAGTTCTGCTGGGCACAGCCAGGTGAGTGTGGGGCTACTGGGCTGTACTGGTGCTTACCTGGAGTTTGGGAAGACAGTAAAGCTGAGCTAAGGATGCTCCCATCATCCCTGTTTGTCAGCTTGGTATTTTGTTTGGTAGGCATGGAACTGAAAATACTTCTGGAATTGTACCTGTGATTTGAATTCTGATGAGGCATGGAGGTAGAGAGAGGGCATCAGGAGCTACTTTTTTGGGAATATTTTACTTTATTATGTTGCCATCTCTGCCACTTTCCAATGTTAGGCAACCTGGTTGTTCAGAAGCAATCTATTTCTCTTTTCTTTCCTTCCAGTCAGCTGCACTTTGATTTTCTTACCAAGTTGTTTGGTTGTTATGGCTCCATGGATTTTTTTACCAAGCTTTGTAAATGAACATTGGGGTATTTTTTGTTTGTTTGTTTGTTTTGTTTTGTTTTTGGTTTGTTGCTGTTGCTGTTGTTGTTTTTTCCCTAGATGTAATTTGCTTTTGAAGTTGCCAGGGAACAACTTTGTTCAGAAAAACAACAAATCTACCCATATTATGAACTAGTTTTATTTGGAGAAAATAGAGTTACAGATGCACCAAGATGAAGTTATTTGGCAACAAGAGATTTTGGGTCAGTTCCCTCTGGACTGACATAATCCTGATGGAACAATTGCTAAAAGGAATTTATTTTAAAATAATGTGACCTCTGCTTAAAAGAAATTGGCCTCAGATAGCCCAGTAAGTTGCTTTTTCCCAGGCTTGCCTATTGTTTTATTTAAAAACATGTTTAGAACAGACTCATTAACCGGTCATAGTCCCTAATTGTGAGCTTGTCTTTTCTTTGGCTTAGAAAGGCTTTGGATTGAGGTCAAAAAGAAAAGGAACGGAATAGGCAATTTTTAAATTGCCAATTTTTCTCATTTTAATATCAGATTCGTTTGGCTTGTTCATGTTATGCAGATGAAGCTGTGGTACCAGAGCCCAAAACCCTGGGAGTGTCCAAAATCCCAGGATCCAGACCAGGGCTTTCTCTTATAGGCTGAGGGAAAGACATTGGGGTTTGTTCTTCATAATTTCATTCCTTTTCTGTTTCTCTGCTTTGCCTGAGCATGATGTGCTTGTGATGCTGCTTTATTTTGTGTGTTGGGGGTTAGATTTGGTTTTTTTTTCTTCTCACAGAATTTTTTCCCATAAGTTTCCAAGAAGCCTTAATGACTACTTAGTCAAAACAAAAAGAGTGCTTGAAGGATATGGCAGCACGAAGCTACACCTATTGTTTTTGAGTCCCTGAGAGTGTCCTTCAGAAGGGAGAGATGATGAGCCTTAAGGAAGGCAAAAAAGACAGATCTGGGGGAGGGGGAGGCACTCTTGCTCTCAGCGCCGAGGAAGACGGTCAAGCTGCACTCTGCCTCTGCCTCGTCCTGGGAAATCTATCGTCATCTGCTGTGTACCCGAGAATCCTAAACTCGCTTTCTCCAGCCTCTCCCCCCACCGCCGCTGCTTCTTCAGACCTTTGAGGCTCTCCTGCTACTCTATAGCCCTGCACTGCCCAGCCCTGCCGGAACACCCCTGCCTCCAGCTGCCAGCGCAGAGCTCCTCATCTCATCCACCAGCCCGAGACTTTTCCTTCCTTCCAGTTCGGCCTCTCAGAGTCCTGCAGGGGCATCCAGATCAAACTGCTCTGGGCTTTTGTAAAAGAAAGCCCTCAAAGTTCTTAGTTCTGTTTATTATTAATGCTGTAGTTGTTGTTTGTTTGTCGTTTTGTCATATATATTAGTAAAGAACTGTTATTCCTACCCCCATAACTCTGCCTAAAAGCTCCTTTAATTTTCCTTTTAATTAGAATAATTTAGAGAGAGAAGATTTGAATTCTCCATCTCTAAAGAAGTCCTGCCCCTTCCTAGCAGATATCTGTCTTTAAACCAAGACAGATTATTGGCGCCCACTGTGGGGCTTGAGGGCATTGAGAAGAAAAGAAATAACAGTTCTTAAGTGACCTTGTGCACTGGGTATAGAAACCTCCCTAAATAGCATCATGTAGTCTAGCTTACCTTAGTTTGAGTAGCATGTAGTTGTAGCTGTGTTTCTCCCATTTGCAGGCCCTTATTTAAACATAGGCCCTATAACTAAAGCTACTGTAGCTGTTATCCAGTTTGCACTATAGGTTAATAAGGTGAAGAATTCATAGATTTTTAACTTCCTCTAGAAGACAGGCACATAGATACATGGCTATCACACTCTAAGTGTTTGTTTGTAGGGTTACTTTAACAATAGTACCTATTGTGAAGAAATGACACCAGGGGAAATTTTTTCCCAACCCTTTACTCAGCTCTTTGGGTCTATTCCACCAGTTTTTGAAGAGTTTAAATCTTCTCTGAATGCTAATGATATCATACAATAGCTAGTATTGCTCACAGGCCTATTCTATTTAATATTCCGAGATAAAGGGAAATTAGCCTAGATAACCACCCTGATACCTACCCCAGAGAATAAAGATACTACCCTAGAGACTGAGAGTGCTGCCATAGAGCCTGACACTGCCCTAGAGACTAGAGATGCTGCCCCACCACCTGACCCTGACATAAAGCCCACCTCAGGAATGAACCACCCAGATTGGGTGGGAGTTCTAGTGAAAGAGATAAGCAAGATGCTGAAAGAGCACACTTCCCTAGTGGTGGCCTCATTAGCCCCAGCTGCTGGCAAACCCTCCCCCTGCCCTGAAGAGAAAGAGTCTGAAGGTGCAGCAGTGGAACCCACTGACGTTACAACTGTCCAGGTTCCAGCTGAACCACAGGGGCAGTCACAGCCAGCAGCAGTTGCCCCTGTGGAAAAGAAGAAATATAAGATAAAATCAGAGCACCCAAGTGATAAAGATAAAAAAGGAAGGCCCTCACAACCCACAGGGGAGCCAGAAGTTGAGATCATCACCGAGTCCCTGTCATATGAAAATCTCCGTACTCTGCAAAAAGATGTTGCACGACAAGGACGTGAGCCTTATACAGCCTAGTTACTTAGGGTCTAGGACCTTATGAGTAGAGGTGTGCAACTGGATAGTAGTGAGGCAAGGAATATAGGACCCTTGACCCAAGACTCAAGTGTGAATCAAGTATTTGTAAAAGAGCAAGGACCCCTTCACCTCTGGGACCGGCTTTTAATGAGTGTAAAGGAGAAGTTTGTCCACAGAGACAGAATGCAAGAGCACCACCTTAGCATGCGCTAGAAGACTGTTGAAGAAGAGATCCAACAGCTGAGAGAAGTGGCAATACTAGAGGTGGTTTTTGGGAGAGATAGACAGCATAACAATGACCCCGACAATGTCAAGTGCACAGGGCAAATGTTGTAGAATCTAGCAACTAAAGGGCCATCTGAATATAAAACATTCATGTCAATAATTAATGCTGATACCAGCCGAGTAACTGTAAGTTCTGTAGCCAGCAAGCTTAGAAATTTTGACAGTATGATCAGTAGCCCATTACAGACTCAGGTCTCTGCCGTAGTTAAAGAACTCCAAGAGGAAATAAGGGAAGTGAAGGAGGAGATGAGGAAGAACAGTTCCCATGTGGCACCGGTGCGAGCCACAGGCCCCAGAGTCAGAACCCAACGTCCTTCAGCTAGAGAGAGAGAGTACATCCCAAGAGCTGACCTGTGGTCCTTCCTGCGTGACCATGGAGAAGACATGAGAAGGTGAGATGAAAAACCCACTTCTGCCCTAGCAGCACGAGTGCGTGAGCTCAAAAAGAAAAACACTAACCAGGGGAGTTCCACTAGAATGAAAGTAGCCTCAGCCTCCCATGACCAGGCTGTCAGGTATTACAGAAATGAAGATGCCCTGTCAGACCCCCTTGAAGGAACCTCTACTATGTATACACAAGAAGAGAGTAGTAACCAGTGCTAGAGGAGCCCTGCCTCTAGCCAAGAAGAGGCACAGGAAAACCGAGTCTTTTAGACTGTGTGGGTTCTATGGCCTAGCACATCAGAGCCACAGAAATATAAATCTTTAGTTGACACCGGTTCTCAGTGTACCCTAATGCCGTCAAAACATGAGGGAGCAGAACCTATTTCCATTGCCGGGGTGACTAGGGGATCACAAAAATTAACTCAGTTAGAAGCCGAGGTGAGCCTGACCGAGAAAGAGTAGCAGAAACATCCAGTTGTGACTGGCCCAGAAGCTCCGAGTATTCTAGGCATAGACTATCTCAGGAATAGCTATTACAAAGACCCTAAGGGGTTCAGATGGGCTTTTAGAATAGCTGCTGTGGAGGCAGAGGGCATTAAGAAATTAAACACCTTGCCTAGATTATCAGAGAACCCATCTGCAGTAAGACTCCTAAAAGTAGAAGAGCAACGAGTACCTGTTGCCACCTCGACAGTGCATCGCCGGCAGTATCGGACGAATCGAGATGCTGTGATCCCCATTCACAAGATGATCCGAGAGGTGGAGAGCCAAAGAGTAGTCAGTAAAACCCACTCACCCTTCAACAGCCCCATTTAGCCTGTGCGCAAGTCTGACAGAGAATAGAGACTGACTGTAGACTATCGTAGCTTGAATAAAGTGACTCCACCGCTGAGCGCCGCTGTGCCAGACATGCTGGAACTCCAGTACGAGCTGGAGTCCAAAGCAGCGAAGTGGTACGCCACAATCGACATTGCTAATGCGTTTTTCTCCATTCCTCTGGCTGCAAAATGTAGGCCTCAGTTTGCTTTCACCTAGAGGGGCGTGCAGTACACCTAGAACCGA
This sequence comes from Prinia subflava, assembly GCF_021018805.1. Lineage (NCBI taxonomy): Eukaryota > Metazoa > Chordata > Aves > Passeriformes > Cisticolidae > Prinia > Prinia subflava. The sequence goes on from NW_026960606.1 coordinate 8,042,297, forward strand.
CTGCCCCAGGGGTAGAAGCACAGTCCCACCATCTGCCATAGACTGATCCAGGCTGCACTAGAAAAGAGTGAAGCTCCAGAACACCTACAGTACATTGATGACATCATTGTGTAGGAGAACACGGCAAGAGAAGTGTTTGAGAAAAGAGAGAAGATCATCCAAATTCTCCTAGAAACTGGTTTTGCCATCAAAAAGAGCAAAGTCAAGAGACCTGCCAAAAAGATCCAGTTCCTGAGAGTAAAGTAGAAAGATGGGCGGCGTCAGATTCCCATTGAGGTCATCAATAAGATCACTGCGATGTCTCCACCGACCAGCAAGAAGGAAACGCAAGCTTTCCTAAGCGCCATAGGCTTTTAGAGAATGCACATTCCTGAGTACAGCCAGATTGTGAGCCCTCTCTACCAAGTAACCCGCAAGAAGAACGATTTCCACTGGGGCCCTAAACAGCAACAAGCCTTTGCCCAGATCAAGCAAGAGATTGCTCATGCAGTGGCCCTTAGCCCAGTCAGGACAGGACCAGAACTGAAGAACGTGCTCTACTCTGCAGCCGGGAACCATAGCCTGTCCTAGAGCCTTTGGCAGAAGGTGCCTAGTGAGACTCAGGGTCAACCACTGAGATTCTAGAGTCAGAGCTACAGAGGGTCTAAAGCCAACTACACCCCAACAGAGAAAGAAATCTTGGCTGCCTATGAAGGAGTCCAGGCTGCCTCAGAAGTGATTAGCACAAAAGCCCAACTCCTCCTGGCACCCCGACTACCTGTGCTAGGGTAAATGTTCAAAGGAAAGGTTCCCTCTACCCACCATGCCACCGATGCCACATGGAGCAAATAGACTGCCCTCATCACTCAGCGCGCCCGTATCAGAAACCCAAATCGCCCTGAGATTTTAGAGATAATCACAAACTAGCCAGAAAGTGAAAACTTTGATCTCACAGATAGAGAAGAACAAGAGCAAGTGACACGTGCCGAAGAAGCTCCGCCGTATAATCAGCTGCCAGCAGAAGAAACGTGCTACGCTCTTTTCACTGATGGTTCCTGTCGCATCGTAGGGATGAACCGCAAGTAAAAAGCAGCTGTATGGAGCCCCACACGACAGGTTGCACAAGCCACTGAAGGAGAAGGTAGATCAAGTCAACTTGCAGAACTCAAGGCTGTTCAGTTGGCCCTAGACATTGCTGAAAGAGAGAAGTGGCCAAAGCTCTACCTCTACACTGATTCATAGATAGTAGCCAATGCTCTGTGGGGTTGGCTAGAAAGGTAGAAAAAAGCCAACTGGCAGCGTAGAAGAAAACCAATCTAGGCTGCTGATGAGTGAAAAGACATTGCTGCTCGGGTAGTCAAGCTACCTGTAAAAGTCCGCCATGTAGATGCCCACGTCCCCAAGAGTCAGGCTAATGAAGAGCACCAAAACAACGAGCAAGTAGATCAAGCCGCCAAGATAGAAGTGTCAAAGATAAACCTAGATTGGCAACACAAGAGAGAGTTGTTCCTAGCTCGATGGGCCCACGACGCCTCAGGTCATCAAGGCAGAGATGCCACCTATAAGTGGGCACGAGACCGAGGGGTAGATCTAACCATAGACAGCATTTCTCAGGTTATCCATGACTGTGAGACATGTGCTGCAATCAAGCAAGCTAAGCGAGTGAAGCCCCTATAGTATGGCAAGCAGTAGTCCAAATACAAGTATGGGGAAGCCTAGCAAATTGACTACATCACCCTTCCCCAAACCCGCCAAGGCAAGCGCTACGTGCTGACCATGGTAGAAGCCACCACTAGATGGCTAAAAACCTACCCTGTGCCTCATGCTACTGCCAGGAACACCATCCTGGGCCTAGAAAAGCAAGTGCTGTAGAGACATGGCACCCCTGAGAAAATCGAGTCAGACAATGAGACCCATTTCAAGAACAGCCTTATAGCAGCCTGGGCTAGGGAACATGGCGTTGAGTGGGTGTACCATATTCCTTATCACGCACCAGCAGCCGGGAAAGTTAAACGGTGCAATAGCCTGCTTAAAACCACCTTAAAGGCATTGGGTGGGGGGACTTTCAAAAACTGAGAAATTAATTTAGCAAAGGCCACATAGTTAGTGAACACTCGAGGTTCCACCAACCGAGCAGGCCCTGCCCAATCTAAGCCCCTGAGAACAACAGATAGAAATAAAGTTCCAGTAGTACACATGAGAGGTATGCTGAGAAAAACTGTTTAGATTAATTCTGCCTCCAGCAAAGACAATCCCGTCCGTGGGGTTGTCTTCGCTCAGGGACCAAGATGCACCTGGTGGGTGATGCAAAAAGATGGAGAGACCCGATGCATACCTCAAAGAGACCTTGTTTTAAGATGAACTACCCACATCATGTGTCTGTACCCATATCTGTATGTATAGATGTATATAATTTAAGTCATGCATGTGTATATATATATATATTTTAAAAGTTTAAATTCAATGTAATAAGTTGGTATGGAAAAAAATTCGGGGTAGATGATGTTGGGGGTTAGATTTGGTTTTTTTTTCTTCTCACAGAATTTTTTCCCATAAGTTTCCAAGAAGCCTTAATGACTACTTAGTCAGAACAAAAAGAGTGCTTGAAGGATATGGCAGCACGAAGCTACACCTATTGTTTTTGAGTCCCTGAGAGTGTCCTTCAGAAGGGAGAGATGATGAGCCTTAAGGAAGGCAAAAAAGACAGATCTGGGGGAGGGGGAGGCACTCTTGCTCTCAGCGCCGAGGAAGACGGTCAAGCTGCACTCTGCCTCTGCCTCGTCCTAGGAAATCTATCGTCATCTGCTGTGTACCCGAGAATCCTAAACTCGCTTTCTCCAGCCTCTCCCCCCACCGCCGCTGCTTCTTCAGACCTTTGAGGCTCTCCTGCTACTCTATAGCCCTGCACTGCCCAGCCCTGCCGGAACACCCCTGCCTCCAGCTGCCAGCGCAGAGCTCCTCATCTCATCCACCAGCCCGAGACTTTTCCTTCCTTCCAGTTCGGCCTCTCAGAGTCCTGCAGGGGCATCCAGATCAAACTGCTCTGGGCTTTTGTAAAAGAAAGCCCTCAAAGTTCTTAGTTCTGTTTATTATTAATGCTGTAGTTGTTGTTTGTTTGTCGTTTTGTCATATATATTAGTAAAGAACTGTTATTCCTACCCCCATAACTCTGCCTAAAAGCTCCTTTAATTTTCCTTTTAATTAGAATAATTTAGAGAGAGAAGATTTGAATTCTCCATCTCTAAAGAAGTCCTGCCCCTTCCTAGCAGATATCTGTCTTTAAACCAAGACATTTGTGCCATAGAAAATGTCACCATTTTCTAAAACATCATCAGTGTTTTCTTAGTTTTCAAGCCACAATAATGCAAATACTGAGCAATAGTTGGTTTTAGCAAGTCCCCTTCCAGTTGGGTATTTTTTGGTTTTGCTTTTTTTTTTTTTTTCCCCTTGGACCTAAGTAGAACTCCAAAAATAGTTATTTTTTAAAAGTTCTGGAACCTGTGAAGAGCTTTATTGCCATTCCTGTTTCAGGGCTATAGATTTTCTTGGGAGGAAATGCGACAAAATATTTGTCAGCATCTTTCCATTACAACCATCAGTCTTGAATCTCCAAAGTGTTGTTTATCATAAATTAGACTGTAATTTGGTTGGGTTTATCTGATTGTATTTATAGGAACCTGGTTGGGTGTCACATGTGTCAATACACAATGAAGGTTAGAGAGTGGTACTTTACCAGGCAGGTCTCCATCCAAATTTGCTGCACATACCTGGTTTGGGTAAATCCCATTATTTTTATTTTTGAGAAATATATAGAAAATAATTTTATTTTTCAGAAATCCATATGGCTTTGGACCAGCCAGTAAGTGAAATATTTTCTAGCATTACATTTATTTTTTCCCCTAAAAGCACTATTTCTGTTAGTTGGAGAATCCTGCTGCCTACCAGAATGTGAAAATAGATTTCATTCAATTAATGTACTGGAAACAGGAAGACATTACATAGTAAATGAGGTTTACATATGATAATGTTGGATTTGTCATGTACACGATTGCTTCCTTTCAGCTCCCTGAAAGGACTAAATTTTACTTTTGTACAAATTGTACAATGCTGAGAAAAAGAGAAGGCTCTATGGAAAGTATAACAATAAACTATATCTATAATTCTAATGTGCAGGAGAAAAAAAGGACATTGATATTTTAATACCCAAGTAAGATCAGAAGTGGGAAGTGGTGTCAAAAACTAAAGGCTCAATCACAGCTTTGCAAAAGACTCCGTAGGCAGGGCAGCGTAACAGAGGGAAAAGCTTTAAGCTGAAGGAAGGGAGGTTTAGATGGGATATTGGCAAGGAATTCTTCCCTGTAAGGGTGCTAAGGCCCCAACACAGGTTGCCCAGAGGAGCTGTGGCTGCCCCCTGGATCCCTGCAAGTGTCCAAGGCCAGGTTGGATGGGGCTTGGAGTAACATGAGATGATGGAAGGTGTCCCTGCCCATGGCAAGGGTGGAATGGGATGGGCTCTATCATCCCTTCCATCACAAACCATTCCATGATTCTATATTTCCACAGGTCTTACTTCATCCCTTGTTGTAGTTTGTTTGAGTTTTATTGTTAATGGACTGTTCTGTATCCCCCTGTTTCTCTGTGTTAATGGTTTTGTCCTGAAATTTGTTCCCACCCCAGAAGCTGTCAGTTGTACCTAACCCAACCCCTTTTTCCTGAATGTTCTAAGTCAATCTTTCCCTGGACCAATCCCTGTCGAAACTCGTCCCAGGGATTTCCCTAATCCACAACATCCCATTGGTCCATGTGACTTGTTTTCTTCCCACTGTTTTATTATTGGTCCCTAAAGTATGAAACTCCTCCTTGTCCTCCTCCCACATCCTCTCCCTATTGGTCAAAATTTGTTACCTGCCCCTTGGACCTCCCCCATTTATAAGCTGCTGCACAATGTGCTCGGGGTCCAGTCTGTCACTGGCTGTTCAGGAGAATAAATCCTTCTGGATCACAAACAGAAGACCTCCATCTCATTCCTTGCCCCCAACCTGCACTGATCTAAAGACCTCCGTGCTATAGAGCAAAGCACTCTAAGCTGCGTCTCCCATCACCCGCTCAGGAGATGTGTCCAACTCATGGTGCTGTGCCGCAGTGGCTGAGCTAGCTAGAAGACTCCAGCATTAGCATCAATCCCTCACATTTTTTGCTGCTCCCAGCTGGACTTTGTTAAATTCTTTCCAGTTTCTTTGCACCTTTTTTGAAACCATGAGCTCAGGACAGGGCACAACATCCCAGCTCAACGATGGTGGGAGAATTACCACAGTGGTCTCATGTAGGATGGTCCTATTAACAAATCCCTGAAATTACCTTTTCTGGAGCAGTTTTACTCCTTTGTTTGATATGGAGCTCGTAGGCTATAAATTTGAATGTGTAATGGAGTTCCCTTACTGGCAATTTCTCATTTGCATCTGATTTCTCCTCTCTCAGTGTAACATTTTACACTTGGCTTTATTGAATTTCATCTTAATTTCAGGCCATCACTCCAAACTGTTAATATTCTTTCAGATTTTGATCCAGACCTCCCAAGGGCTCCCACCATCCCAGCTCCTCACCATTGCAAATTTTATAAATGTAATCTCTTTTCCCTTTAACTGAGTCATTATGAAAATATTGAACAGAGCTGGAGCAAGGACAGATCCCTGAGGAATCTCACCTGAAACTTCCTCCCACTTTGACAGTGAACCATTGGTAGCTACTCCTTGAAAGCAGTTTTTCAGACAATTGTTCCCTCCACCTCATGGTAATTTTATCTAGTTCTTGACCATATTTTCTTAGTTTTATTATAAGTGTCATGTGGAACAGTATCAGAAAGCTTACTAATAACATGTATCACATCAACTATGTCTCCCTTATCCACAAGGCCAGTTATCCTGTCAAAATTAAATTGGAGAGCTCTGTGCAGGAGACTTCTTTTTAATCAAGCCATTTGAGTTACGACCCCTGCAATATTAGGTAAATTTTTCAGAAATAACAAACATGCTGGGTTTTTTTTATAGGCTACCATTGTAAAGGAGTTTGCTTGTTTGTTGTTTTTTTTTAATAATCTGATGATGTAAGATTAACAATAATGGTCTGAAAGCTAAAAGCCATTATCTGACTGTTACCAAAGACAAAAATTAGGGTGGGAGCAACAAGGCTTCCTCCATAATAGTGTTTTCTTCATTTCAAGCTGATCAGTAGGAAGTGGATTTAGAAGTGCTTTAAATCACTTCACTTCATTTACTGGTAATCTAACCAGCATAACTACATGTACCCTAAGTGCTGATTTTTTTTAAAAGCATAAGAGGAAGAGCAAAATAACTTTTTATTCTAAGTCATTTTGTAATTTACACATTTTTGTATCAGCCCACTTACTAGTGCCATACATAAGTGTTTCCTCTGAACAGATCTAATTTTTAATTTTCCTGAATCAGTGTTAACCAGGAAAAAGGTAATTGTTGTCAAGAGTATTCAAACTGTCAGAATACCATTCAATGTAAAAGCTGTTAGAATCTGTGCAAAAGTAATTACTGAAACTCTATTCAGCTGTAATAATAACCTGCCACTGATGACAGCAATTACTGGGGAAAGTGTAATAGAAATCAAAGGCGCATTTTTCTCTGACAAGTACATTTCTAACTAAGGTTTACATTGGTTGAATAGTGTTGACAATGATGATGTGCTGTATCACTTAATCACGGCTAGCATGATGTTACAGTTTGAGCTGCTTATGCTAGAGGGGGACTAATTGCGTTTCAGCTGACACTGTCCGTGCTCTCTGTGCTCAGGAAGGGAGATGAGGGATGAGCAGAGTTTGAGTGTGGTGCCTCACTGCCTGACTTGCACCCTTCCTAAGGGCAGGGTGTAAGCACTGCTGAGTTTGACAGAAAGGCTTAAAGGATCGGGATGAACCAGTTTAGGCCAAGTTTAGGTCTGAACAAAACATAGAGGGATGGGAAGGAGCAGGGTGGCAGGAGTCAGCCCACTTCTGCCTCCTGGCTGGCAAAGGTCATGCAGAGTCCTTCCCCATAGATTTACCTCCCTAGGAGGTCCAGCTGTCTCAGGAGAAGGTGATTCTTCAGTGCTTCAAGTTACTAAGAAGTCACTGAAGCAAAGAGTGGCTATTATTGTCAGGTCTCAGTGCTGCCCTTCACTCAGACAAAACCCACGACACAAGGTGCCACTAGGGATAATTGTGCTAACTTTGTAAAATTGTGCTAGGAGAAGTTCTGGTCTGGCTTCATGCATTTTTTGGAGAGGGAAGAATAAAGGGCATCCTTCTTGACAGCATTTATTCCTCTGTTGATCGGTTTTGCCCACATTTTCAGCAATTGCTGAGAAGTTTCCTCCAGAACATTTCCCCATTGTAAGAACTCTTCAGGAACAGCTGTTTCAGAATAATTCACCCAGAAATCTCGTTCAGTTCCCCTTATTCAGTATCCCTGCAACAACCCCAGTGTCTGAGAATCAGCTCAGGAAAAGCATCCTTTGGAAGCAATCTTGGGGAAGGCATCCAGAGTGCCACCATGTGTTGGTCCTGCCCAGTCATCCCCAAGATTATTTCAAAAACATGTTAAAGCATCACAGAAGTTCATTTTAGCAGGTTTTTTTGCTTCCTTTGGGTCTATCAGAATAACTTTAAGGATGGAACTTGTGCAGGAGACGATGTGCAGATCTGGGGCAAAGCTACTGAGAGCAGTTTCAGGGACACCAATGGTCAGGTTTTTATGCAAGAAATTGGGTTCCATGGATTTTTATAAAGTGGAAGAAACAAGGATATTGAGTGATGTTGTGCACTTAATCACATTTCTCTTGTCAGGGCTGTTCTGTTCTTCACACAATTCCACAGTCCATAAGCTCATAGTCACTACAAAGGCCAAAAGTCCTTATTATTTCATGGCAGATCCAGCTATTTCCACCACTGAGACTCAGCAGGAAAACACAGTGTAGAATCTGGGTGTGGAATAGAGAGACAGAATTAAACAGTCCTTCCATGGTCACCAGACAGGTTATAGCCATTAAACATAATCCAAACTGTGTGCAGAATGTTTAACATTTCCAGGAGACTTTTTGAAATGAGTTTTCGGTAGTGCCACATCCCAGCAGAATCACTGACTGTCCCCAGTTTCCCCAAGGTATCTCTGAGCTTTTACAAGACCATCACACACACTTTAATGTGTGAGTAGTCCCCATAGGCTCCTTGGATGACCTTGTGGACTTAAATACATGCCTAATTTTTCATGGAATTGAGGCCTTGCTTGGCTCCAGATAGGAGGCTGCCAGAGGAGTTCATTTCATCATTCTATTTATTGCTGTAATTGCCTGTTTATGTTTTCTGACAACCAACACTATCCAATAATTTTTATAAACAGAAACTCTTTCACAAAATCTACTAAATAAAAGTCACAGCTCTTGAAAACCAAACTGATTTTAAATGAAAACTTGTTGTTTCCCCTCTGATTTTCCTATTGATGTTTGACAACTGCATCAGGCTAGGTCCCTGGTGCTGTTACCATGTGGCTCTCTTTTATTATAACACAACAATAATGCAATTCAGCTGTAAACGTGTGGTAAACACTCCTGGATTTTGTGCACATGTTATTAATTATCTGAACTGCAAAATGATGGGGTCTTTGACAATCATTTCTATAAACTCTTTGGGTTTCTCACGTGATGACCTACCTGAATGGGGGTGGTGCTTGCCTGGTTTAGCGAGCAGCTGCGGGTGGGCGTTTGGGGAACCAGGTCTGGTTATGAACCTCATGCTGCTGAGCCCTTGCATCTCTAAGCCAGCACTTCATCCCTTTATTGAAATAAAACGTGAGAATAAAACCAAAACCACACCAGAGCCTCTTCCCTGCTCAGAGTTTTCTACCCAAGGGAAGAACAGCCTGAGCTACATTTGAACGAGGTGAGGGAAGAGCCTGCGCACGGTCTGTTCTCAGCATTGCTTTTTGCAGGTCCTGCTTTTTCTCTTGGAAGGTGCAACCACAGCAAGGTGTCCCAGGCACTGAGCCATGCTCAGGGTTTCCATAGGGCTTTTTCCATAGGATGAAAGCACCCAGGCAAAGCAATGCCCCCACAATCGTTGCTCTGGGGGTGATGCTGCTGGTGTGGCCATCAGTGACCCTCTTTATGGGGTGACAGGGGAGCAGAGAGAGTTGGATAGTCTGATTCCTTACAGAGTTTGTGTGCTTGTGCCGTTGGCATTTCCATGTCCTAGTGGAGAGGTCAGGCAGGGGCTTGTGTGGCTTGCAGGTGCAAATGTGTGAACTCAATATTAACTGAATTTTTGACAGAGTTGTGACCTCTCCAACAACATCCATGTAAATTTGCTTGGGAATTTAGGGACATTATTACTGATGGTTTTCCCTTTGCCCATTTGCCTTTCCAACACTAACTTTCAAGAATTCCCCATCACCAAGAGCTTGGAAATGATCAGTCAGGTGTCCCCTGATAAAAACAAAAGCCCAATTACTTGTCTTTTATGGCACGTCCTTAAAGGTCCTTATTTTAAATGTTTTCCCTGGAAACCTGACAGCCACATATTTATTATTTTTTAAAAGAGAGCTGAGATGAATGGAGATCATATAGATAACATAAACATCAGTACCTGGCTTAGAGATGCACCATTACCATCTTCTCCTGGTGTGATTACCTCAAAGGGACAATTGTAGGAACAATGGTGTCCAAGGCAGGGATGAGACTCCAGGAGCGGCAGTAAGGACAACATCTGCCTGGGTGTCCTGGGGTGACAGGACATTTTCATGCTTTGTATCCCAAATCGTGGGGTTTTTTTTCCTGTTCCTATGTTCCCAGTTTGTTTTGTCTATAGCTGAGCCCCTCCCCCGGCTGCTGGCTTCTGGCTTGCTGCTAGCTTTAGGCTGCTTTGCTGGCTTTGCTCTCTTGCTTTCTGCTTTTTGCTTGCTTTTTGCCATTTTTCTGCTTTTGTGTTTCCCCTTCTTTCCTTCCTCCCTTCCCTGAAGACATCGGACCTGCTTCGGGCCCTGATTCGGGAACATCAAGGGAACACCCCCCGGAGTCTGCACCTGAAAGAAGCTTTGGCACCCTCCCCAGCAGACTGCTCACCCTCTCTTGGACTGGTGAAAACATTTGTTGTCATCTCGGACTGTTTTTCTTGTGTTGGGGAGTGTTTTTTCGTTGTTTTTCAATAAACAAGTTTTTTTCCACTTTTCCTCTTAGGAGATTCCTCCCGAACCCGGTGGTGGGGGAGGGAGTTGTGGGAATTTTCCCCTAAATTTGTCCTAAACTAGGACACTGGGATATTTCTGCCTGCCTGCATAAGCATGCACAGCTTTCTATTGTTCCAGGAGTTACTCGAGCATATAAGTGTCGCAGGTGCCTTTCAGAACACAGTCCCGCCCTGCCCAGGCTAGCTCAGGCACCGCAGCAAGCAGCAGGTACGTCTGGCAAGCAGCGCAAGCCAAACCGATCCAGTGGGTCTTGGTTTCGACGAAATGTTGAGGGCACAGGTGGCAAGGGGCAGACGACGGCGGAGAATAAAGGGAGGAGCCGGCCGAGTAAGTCCAAGGGGGTTTATTTGAGGGGTCAGGCGGAGCCTCCCCACCTGCCAAGGACTGCTCTGACCGAGCCACTTTTTACTTTTTGGGACCCCCTTTTATGGGGGGCCAGTACAGAGGGCAGTGAGGAGGATACAACCAATTGGGTTCAATACAGAAGAGGGTAGGAAGGTGACTGATACAAATGAGGACCACACACAAGGGAGGGGAGGGAATTTTCCCTGAACCTAGCCTATCACTCAAAGCCCCTCACAAATCTTTCTAGCTCTGAGGCAGGGCTCTGAGATGACAGGCAGGCTCCAGGGAGGAGGGGGGAAAGGATTGACACCTAACAGTTACTGGGGGAGTTCCTTGGGCAACTAACAGGAAGGCAAAACGGGGGGTACAAGGAACAAACCATCTTACAAAGAACTTAGAAAAACTTAGAAAATATAAAGAACTCATTAAAACACCACTACAATAGAGTTTCAATGAGTTCAAACCTCCTGTTTTAGATGGTGTTTTAGTGAGTTGTTTTTCTGCCTCAGCATGGATTAGGTATTCCCCCCTCCCCCCCCCCCCCCCCCCCCCAGCACATGGAGACAGTGTGAAGAAAATCCTGGATTTTAAATGCTGACTATGCAGCTGTGTTGTGAATTTTAACTTGTAGAAAACAAAAATATTACCTACAATGCACCTCTGATATCTGCTTAATGCCCTCTGTCTGTGGTCAAAAATAACCTTGGGCCTCAAACACCTCTTGCCATGCCCAGATCCTGCATCCACAGGGTGGAATTCCAACCTGGTGCAAAGGAACTCGTGAGCAGAGCCAGGGATTCATCCAGGGAATGGCAATGCCAGACAGGTTTTGTACCCTAGAGTGTTACCTGGGAATTTGGTTGCAGATTCATAATGATGCTTCAAGGAATCTATTCAGTTTTGCTGGGATCACATAAATAGTCATGGGCAGAGATGCTGGATCTAAAGGATCCTGTCTCCTGAGCCCTGTGCCGTGTCCTCTGAGTCAGGTGCAATGCAGAAATTGCAGAAATCAATTGTTCAGAAAAAAAAAAACCTCAGGAAAAGAAATTCAGAAATCCACATTAATGAGAAAAAATATTTAAAATAATGCAATGACTGGTTTTGGACCTTTGTTGCAGCAAGTATTTTTATTTAAGTACACAAACAATTGATTCAAGTGGGGCAGGAATGGGAACATGATTTGTGTGCCAGCTGAGGGAAAATCCAGTGGTATGAGCCCATGGCATCCCCCCTCTGCCAGCCTGCTGGTCCACGGCTATGTGCTCACACTCCTAATTCCTCTCAGCCAGGTTGATTTAAACTGTTTGAATTACTGGTCCCAGCTACCCCAGCTGAAATTTTTTTCTGCCTGGAGAGAATTAAAGTGCTCATTTGAACTGCTTTGCCAACAGATCCGTTCAAAACCTGCAGCAAGCGGCTTTTAATGAGCAGCTGGGGGAGTGACTTCTTCCCCAGCATGGGCTGCTCCTAAAGAGCCTATCCGTGCATATCCTTAAGACATTTGAAGAGACTGTGCATTTTTCTGTCTTTAAATCACAGGAAAAGTGACTTCAGGAGTTGCAGTGCTTGAATTTACTGGGTTCCTTCAGCCTGTGCAGTGCCCATCATTAACACATCCTTTAATGATCGAGGCTGGACCGTTCAAATGAGGTAAGGATTGGGTCCCTTTGGGAAGCCAGCAGGACGGAGCTGAACACATCAGTCCTACTGCTTAATTAGATCTCAAATTCTCCAAGTAAAAATCAAGTGATGCTTTAACCAATTCTTGTATAATTGCTGTCTTGGTTAATTTTTTTTTTTCTGGAGGATTTTCAACCTGGATTTAGGAGATTAAATCAGTTGTGTACTTAATATAAATGTGTAAATAGCCTTATCTCTGCACAGCAATAATTTAGGCAGCTGTTAAATCATAGGAACACATTTGGAAGTGGGGTGAGTGTTTAAAGGTTTGCTCAATAGAGATCTAACATTAAACAGGTATCATAAGTCTTAAAATGTAATTTAAGTATATAAGTGTTCCCCCTAATGACTGTGATAAGATCAGTGAGGAAAGGCAAAGTGTGCCAGATGCAGTGGTGGCTCTGGAGAGTGCAGGGATGGATTAGAAATTTCCCATCTCTCCTTTCTTTTTTTTTTTTTTTGCACATAAAAAGGAAATCTTATCCTTTTCCTCAGGTGAGTAAATGAAAGGGCTGCTCTCCAAACAGCTGCACACAAATGTTCAGCTTCTTTCTGGGCATTTGGTCACTAGAAGAAAAAAACTTATCTGTTGGGCAGATGTTTGAGAGACTTTTCTAAGCTTTCTCAGAGGGGAAAAAGTTTAAAAATAAGAATTGGTTTGCTAAGGGCTATATGATGCATGGTGGTTTATTAGCCATTGTTCTGGTTTATGAGCCAACATGCTGCCTCAATCCATGCAGAGCAGCAAGTTCTTGTGGCATAGGAACCACAGACCTGGGCTGTTTGTCTTGTTCTCTCTGGTGGACAGCATCCCATTATTGTCACACTCCCTGGTTATGTTTAATGTGAGGACGATACAAGTACTTAAAAAAAAAAAAAAGTCACTTCAGTGGTGCTCTCTGCATTTTTATTCCTGAATATTAAGTCCCAATTTTTATAGCCTTAGCTCAGTCTGGGGCTTCATAAAACACCATAAATTGGAGCTTAGCTTTACAGGCAAGCAAGATGATTTGATAAGCATGGGATTGCCCCTACTACATCAATTCACGTTTCATCTCTGAGTATCCTGAAGCCCTCAGTTATGGCTCTGGCTCAGTGGCCAGCCAGGAGATAGAAGAAGCCCCGTGCAATTAACTCTTTGCATCTCTGGTTGGTTTTTTTGGTTTCTTTTTTTTTTCTTTTTTTTTTTTTTTCCAAGGGGTAAGAAATTAGAAAAGTTCTTTAACCAGGTATTTTCTTCCAATTTTACCTTGTAGCAGAGTCAGCTAAGTGCAACCTCTTGTCAGCAGAACCATTATCTATAATTTACATGCAGGAAGCAACAAAGTTTTTGGGTGAAATGGCTCCAAACCTGAGAACCTCTGCCCATTTCATCATCCAGCCCTGCAAGCACAGGAGCTGTGTCAGTGACAGTATTAAGGGCTATTAAACTGGTTTTGATGTATTGCTGGGGTTTTGGATGATTTTCTAGTTTTTATTATTCCTCTGACTATCATTTGCTATTTTTAAATGGAATCTGCTATTATGGGATACAAGGAGTCTGTCCTTCAGAGGAGACTCTGCTCCAGCAGCCCTTGTGCTCACTGCCAGTGGCTTGTAGAGGGGACAGTGATGATCCCCTGGAATTTGAGGGGTCACAACCATCATTTACACAATTTATCATCCATAAAGATTCTTTGAAGGCTGGGAGCAGGCACAGGAGCTGCACAGGGAATGGCTCTGCTCCTGGAGCTGCAGCCCAGGAGCTGTAGGGGTTGAGCTCAGGGCAGGTCTCCATCATTGCCACCCAATTGGCTCTGCCCCAGCGGGCAGCTGCTGCTGCTCTCCTCAAATTCTTCTCCTTGGTTCAGTATTATTCTCTTTAGGCATCTCACCTCTCTCCATCTGAGGTCAGGCAGCACTCACTCAGCCACAGGTCTTTCATGGGTCTGCAGCAAGAGGTTTTCATGGAATTACAGAATCACAGGCTGGTTTGGGTTGGAAGGCACCTTAAAGACCAGCTGGGTTTTTGTGATGTTTTTCTACAAAGTGTTGCAGAGTTTTAGAATCACAGAATCAGAGAATATCCTAAGCTGAGACCCTCAGGGACCAAAAAGTCCAACACCTGGCTGATTTTAAGGCTAATTCAATACCTGGGTGACAGGTAGTAGTAAGAAAAACAATGAGATTGTTGAGAAAAGAATAGCATTTAATAAGCACTGAAATGTATTATTCCCTTTTTAACAGAGGTGCCTAAAAATTATTGATTTTGCTGCCCACAGATTACTAATAATAAAACATTTAAAGCCTTGCTATCATTCCCCCAAATCAGGTTTATTTCCAGCACAAGTGAACTCAGAAATTCTCCAGTTAGAACTATGGGAATTGGATCCTCCAAATTAACAAATTCCTCTTCCAATCTAACAAATTGTTGTGTTCATCTGCATCCTCATCCTGGGAACTGGCATTGCTTGGTGAGAAAACCCAAAACTGGTTTGTCTTGGTGTTCAGCTGTTTTTCCACTTCCCTCTGGCTCAGCCACCTCGATGAACCCCTCCCTATCCATACTTATTTTTCATAACTCAATTTTTAAATATTTTTTACCAAAATTAGCAGTAATATTTGTTTTATCCTTTTCTGTCACTCTACCTAACCTCGGGTTAAACTTTTTAGGTCAAATCTGGGCTGACAAGTCTTTAGATGCAACATCAAGGCTCCTCACCTGGCCCTTGAGCTCTGCTGTTGCAGCTACATCTGTGTTCATTTTTACTGATAATTTGCTGCTTTTTTGTCTTCATTTCACCACTGATAAGATGCCCACAAAGACTTTTGGCCAAGCTGCTGGTTTTCCTTGCAGCAGGGTTATCCAGCCTATTGCTGGCAGTGCCTTTAGGGGGAAATATATGTTTGAAATCAAACTTCCAAAAAAACAAACAGCACTTCTGATTAGGGTCTCATATTGTTATCCTTCCTGCTTCATTTGTTTTCCAGATGGGTGAAATAAAGGTCAAAAACCCTAGGGCGATGAGCTGATTTGAAAGAAATATGATTTCTGAAAGGGAGTTTTGCAAAAAATAGCCATAACCAAGAAATGAGAAACATTTTAAGAAATTGGCAGTTCAGACTAATCTTCCACGCAGTTTATCTTGGTGAATTGGTGATATTTTATTGTCCATGCAAATGTGCTGATAATCTAGTCCTGCTCTTCTTGTGGTGTCTGAAAACCATTTTTCTTTATTGGAATTGGGGTATGACTGTGGCCATGAACAAGGAGATGAAGAGGGGCCATCATGCCCTGAGCTAAAAAAAGAGGCACATTGAAGGCTGCAACAGCCACGGTTTTCCCGGAGGGAGAAGCTAGAGCTGCCATGTTCCCAGGTCGGCTGGGAACTGCTCTTGCCAGCATCCATCCCCTCCAGCACCAAGTGGGATGCGCCATCCCAGGGGATGATTCGTGGATCAGACAGCGCTTCCCATGGTTTCTCCAGAAGCTCACCCAGCACTCCGCATCCCTCTCAGGGCGAGGAGAAGGATCTGAGACCTGGAGCATCCCTTTTCCACGGCTCGCCCAGCCAGTCGCTCCTGGGAGCCGGGATATGGGAGCCGCTGCCTGGATTCTGAGAGCCTCCTCCCAAAATCAGGGTCATGTCTCCCTTTAGGAGCTCGCGACGAGGATGAAACCCCCTCCTTCCCCTGCCAGAGGAGGCTTCCATTGTCCTGAATAAAGGTGTTTCGGCTTGTAGGGGCTAGGGCGAGATACAGACCCGGTGTGCCCGTGGAAAATGCAGCTAAAAGTTATATTTTAATAACATATTCTGGAAGAAATTTACTTCCTGCCTCATCTCTGAGCGAGGAGGAGGCTGAACTCTAAGTCAGTTTTGCTGTGTGGATGAAGGATGAAGGTGGTTTTGTCTTTGTTCCCAGCCTGGCAGTGGTGACACTGCTCCCTCACTGGGTGCTCGTCCTCCTCCTCTGCAGCACCCTCAGGCATTTTGGAGGTGGCTGCCGCTGCCTGCTGGGCAGAGATGCTCTTCCAGAGGTGCTGGGTGCTCTGCTGGTCACTGATGCAGCTGTAGAGCAAGGGCAGGGATGGGGACACAGACATGGTCCCCAGAGCTGAGAGCAAAGAAGAAAATCAGGGGAAACATCAGGCTTTTATTTCAATGTTTGCTGAAATGGGAAAGCAGAAGTGTTTAATTGCCATGATAGAGCATTTAAACATAACTCATCGAGATGAGTCTTGAGTTTCCAGTTTAATTTGATGCCTTTGGGGACTTTCAGGGTAGTTTGTGTTTTCTGTTTTTACAGTAACAAGAGCAGTGGGAATTTCCCCCTGTTCAGTGGCCAGACAGCCATGATAATCATTCTGTGCCACTGTTGACCTGATATTGATCTGAGTCTGAGGAGAAAAGAAGTCTAATAAATAAATGTAAATCAATAAATTCAATCAAAATATAAAGGATGGTCTTCCAAGAGGCACATGTGGGAATTGCAGGAATTGAAAGGCAGCCCATGTAATTTTAATGACTTGGCTGGTTTTGTGTGAGAACTCAAGTACAGCTCTCGAAGATCTCGTTTCACTTCGGGGACACAGAGATTCATTTCACCAATTTCAATAATCCAAAATTTAGGCTGAGGCTTCCTCACAGTCAGCTGGGAGCTGGGATGGGTCATGTTCTGGGGGAGGATGTTCATTAGATGATCTACATGATCTCATGGGACATCAGTGCCCAATTTTTAGCTGGCCCAAGTTAGGTGCAATTCATCTCATCCCTCTCAACAATTCCTTCATGGGCTCTTGCAGCCTCTCCCCGACGGGTAACAAAGAATCCTCTTTACCCCAGCAGTTATTTACACTGTGATAATTTCCCATTGCCCCAAACTAATTCATCTCTTTTAAATTATGGCTTTTCACTCAGAAAAATCAAGGATCTCTATAAAGATGTCATCGCAGTGTTGCTGAGAAATAATCTAAAAAACTTCTCAAAGAGCCCAGACCAATTTGAATAAAATTCTTCTTTGCTCCACTGCAGTGTAAATCAGGAATATATCCTGAACCCCCAGCTCAGGTACCAAAGGCTTGGCTGCAGTTTGTGTAACACTGATGAGCCTTTGCCTCTTGCAGGATGAAATCACTGATGAAACCAGAATATGTCAGACATATATAATTAGTAGTTGGTTGTTTATATTAACCCTAATTAGGGGTAGGAGCTAGATGATCTTTAAGGTCCCTTCCTACCCAAACTTAAAATTAAACTGAAGGATTTGGGTGATTTGGGGCTTGAGGATATTCTTGTGGTCAGATTTGGGGATGTGCAAAAAGATAATAAATATAAGCCAGAGAGAAGGATGCTGATGTTGCTTTAGGGATGCAAAGTGATTTTAAATGGTTTTAAATTCTTATGTTTAGTTACGGAAATTCAGGATCAGATCTAATGAAAGGTTTAGTATCTAAACTTAGCTTAGTATCTAAGATGGGCTGTCCCATCTGATGGTGACATTTGCATTGAGGCCACACAAGTGCTGGGTGTCAGCATGGCAAGGGGACCCTTGCGGTCCCTTGGACCCATCAGGGACAAAATCAACCTCTGATTTCAATGGGAACAGAGTCCCTGGGACTTGAGGAAAGTGGCCCGAGTTCAGCTGTCTCTGGTGGTATTTTGTGGCTGCTGGCTCAGATTTTCTGCTGATTATGCTGGAGCAATACTGGAAGGAATTTATGCATAATGGACATAAATCTTGCTCTACGAGCCACCTGAGAGGCAAGAAAAATGGTCTCTGTCAAGGATCTACACACAGAAATACATTAACCAGGAGCTCTCCGCAGAGCAGGAGCTCCAGCTCTGAATGTAGGTTTGGGGGAATAATAAAGAATAAAATTAGTGCTTTGGTAATGCATTAAGCCTTTGGGAGGGGTTTCACTGGCAGCTTTTTACAGCCTGAAAGGATAAATGGTGATGATAAATTTTGCTAACTTTTAAAGCCATCTTACAGAGGAAGATGCAGAAAGCTTTTCCTGCATGGCTGTGGAGCAGGAAGAGCTGGGACTGTAGACCCCTGTGGGAACTTCCAATTAGCAAAACATACTGGGAAAGAGCTGCCTGCCAGGATAGGAGGGTTTCTGCTGGGTGGGTTGGGCACTCCACACTCACAATCCTGCACAGGGAATGAGGAGGGCTGGTTGTGATGTCCACACAAACTTTGCCCAGCTGTGGTTCCCATTGGAGCAGGGATTCTGTGGCTGCTCATCTTCCCTTCAGCCAGGATGTTCTGTCAGAGGCTGAAATCTGCCCATTGGTGTTGATAAAATGAGTTCAAAACCAAACCCACAAATTGAACAGGTGCTTGTTTCTTTCCGTGTGTTGGTATGGCCAAGGGGAGCAGGATGTGATTAAAGACTCTTCCCTCCCATCTCCAGGGCTCTGGCTTTATCCATATTCCCAGGAATTATTTTGTTGCTATAGCAATGCTTTTCTGTGGGCCTAATCCTTTCTCATTTACAGGGAAGCTCTTTACTTTGCTCTCTCAGTGCAGTGGGGCCTTTACTTTGGCAAGTTACCTCTCAAATTACGGTTACGTTTGCTTTTAGGCACTGATCTGGATTAAGGAATTCTTAATTTGGGTTAAAGTGGATTTGGAAATTTGTTGTGGTGTGGGTTTTCTGCTTTGAGTTTTCAGGCCAGCTTTCTATTTCATTTGTGTGTTATGATTTAAATTATGCATACCGTTATGTGTCAATTCTCTGTATCCCTGCCTCTGTTGCTAGAATCTTCTTTGCCAATCTTCCTTAGCTCAATATATCATTTGCTATTTTCTATCATTACACTGCTTTTGCTATTCCCATTGGATATAGTTTGGTATTACCTGCCTTAGACTCCTCCCTGAGGGCACTTTCATCGGTTCTTTGCTTTGTATTGACCTGTCTATAAAACCCATGGTGGGAAGTGTGTTCCCGGTTCTTGAGGTTCAGCTTTTAGGTTTTATTCTTCAGTTGTACCTTTAATAAATCTCCTTAGTTTACCCCAAGACCCGTCTCACCTCTGCTTCATCTCTGCGCCCCAAAAGTACTCGCTGAGGCCATTGGAGTTCCTGAGTGGGGAGGAAGAATCTCCCCGGGGGGAATGTGTCGCAACCCAATGCTGCCGTGCACGTCCTGGGAAACGCACACCACAGCAGAAATTCTTAGTAAAATAAGTGCCAAATAATCACATCTGTAAAACTATAATATATATTGCACGTGTCTGTATCTTTGCAATCATTAATCTTCTCACCCAATTAAATCTCCTATATGGAAAGCAAAGTGGTGTGGGAAACAGAAAAAAATAAAAAACTCCACATGCTCCACATTTGCAGATTTCTGAATTCCATTCTCATCATGACTCTTCTCAGCATTTGAAAAGTATCTCTCCATCAAATTTTTTATTCCCAACTGTATGGTAGGAGGAGAGCAGGGACATTGAGGAATGGAACAAGGCAGAGGCAATGAATTCTGATGGGTCCCAGCACAGGTGGCTTTGTTCCAATCCATAATTTTTCTTCTTTCCTCTTTTTTTCCTTCAATTTTCTTGTTTTTGTGTGTGTGTATCTACATATATGTGTGTAGGTTTTTTGCAGTGTTCTTGGATCCAGAATCTGCTGTCCCTCATGCTGGGTCATTGCAACTCTCAACAATGCTTTGCTGTGAAGTTTGTGGATCAGCAAGAAGGTTAAAAGGTTTAAATTACAAGATTTAAATGAAAAAATAGTTATTTTTGAATGTATATGTGGATGAAAGTCAGGTTCAAGGTGGAAGGATTACCTTGTTTGCCTAGTATTAGTAATACATATTAATTAATGATCTATTATATTAATTTTTAATGGATATATTTAGGAATGAGACCAAATTTTGGATAATCTTTCCTTAATACCATAGGAGAGTAATTACAACCTCAACTTCATTGCCATAAGCTTGCAAAATTAGTATTTGGAAAAGGTTAATAAATATAACGGGTTGCTGAGCTGCTGTTGAAGGGCAACAATGCTGGATTTAGATAATGTTACTTGAAATTTTTGAAGTCCATTTAAAGTCCTGTTGTGGTGTGGTTTTGTTCATTTATTTCATGTGAGTTTATTATGTTAAATGGTTTGTTCTTTGTACCCCTATTCCCACTTCCACTTGGTTGTACCCTGGAATTCCCCCTCCTTTGGTTCTCTGTCAATCCTCTACTCCCCCTCTTCAGGAGCCTGCCTGTCGTTTCGGAGCCTCTCCCCTGAGCTAGAAAGTTCTAAGGAGGGCATCGAGTGATTGGTCAGGACCAGAGGAGGTCCCTCCTTCCCCTACTGGATTGGTTCCCGAGGATGCCTGTTATCCTCAGAGCCACTCCCAAATCACCCCTGGTTGGCTGATCCCTTGCCCCTTCCCCTTTCTCCACCCCCCCATAAAAGCTGCTGTCAGCTGGCAATCGTTGCTCTGCCAGAGAGGGTTTTGAGAGCTGAGGAGATCTCGCAAGAGACACCAATAAACTCTTGTGACAACTCTGCAGAGTCCTCCCTTCCTTCCTTGCCTTTGTCGCCTCCTTCCACCTGTGTCCTCCAGTGCTGTTCCAGACTCACCGGGTCAGTCCAGCTTGTGTGCCTTGCTGGCCGTACTGAAAGCAGCCATGGTGCCAGAACTAGCCAGGCAGGCTTAAGAAGGTACCTCAAGCAGGCATTGTGACAAAGTCCAGCACTGAATTCATTGTGAAGACTGAAATTCAGCCCGAGGGCCCTGGGCTGGTAGCAAAGGGTGATCATTAGCCACAATCACCTCGTCAGGCTCACAGATATTGGCACACCTCTGAATTTACCCCAATTTATTCATGGCTGCTCCTACAGGCAAATCTATTCAGATGCATCAGATCTTTCAACTATTCCCATTTGGGAACAACTTCCAGCTCCTCCAGCCTTCCCAGCTGACACAGGCAGGTCTTCCACTGCTTCCCATGGCTTTAACACCATAATGTGCTTCTTTCCTTGTGGATAAGATCCTTCCTCCCCTGAAATGAAGCCCTGGTGTCTCCCTGTGGGAATGCTTCTAGTGGTGGGACGGGTGAGGTGGGTGAAGTGTGGATGAGTGAGCCATAGGCATAAAGAAGAATAATCAATTTATCAGTTTAAGAGAGAGAAAGTTACAGAGGAGAGATTCTCAATTTATAGGGGGTTTTCCCCCGAAATCTGTTATTTCTAACTTCCTCTGACTTTTAAGAATAAAACCCCACAACATCTATGGACAGAGAAATAATTCCCATGGTGGCTGCTGAGTCCACAGTCTGTCCCAGTGGAGCTGTGTCTCAGAGATTCCATGCGATTGATCCCTTTTCTGGCTTTAATTGCATTTATTAGTGTGCCTGAATGTTGCCCGGAACGCAAAATCAACAACACAGAGGCAGAGGTCTTCAGTGAAAAGCTGCTCCCCACAAAAAGGGACCCAGCCTGTTTATTTCTTTTCCTTTTATAATTTTGTGGGTCTGGTAGCAGATTGGCTTCTGGGGTTACTACCCCTTCACCCCACTGACCAGACCAGCTGTCAACCAACATTATTTTCAGGCTGGAAATATGTAAGCAAAGGACAGTGAACAAAAACAAGAAAGGTTGTTTATGTTCCAAAGTGTGAGAAAGTGAAAAACTGACCCTTAATATTGTACAGTAACTAAAGAACTGACTCCATCTTATAAGCAAGTAGAAGGCTTTAAAAAATCTCAGAAAAACCAGGGCAACATCTCACCCTTTTTAACTTTACAAAAAGAAAAACAGAAAAAAAGAAAAATGAACAAATTTACAAAAGGCATATATAAAAATTCAACCACTTTCTGTGGAGGAATCATCAGAGTGACTACTCGCATCATCATCATCTGAGTCATCACTTGAGGATTCATCCACTTGGCGACCTTCAAGTTAATCACGGCCTCCACCTCGCCTGTTGGCCGAATTCTGCCTCTGCGGTCGCAGGTCAGGACGGACACACTTTGAGGGTACCCAACGTGCCCCAGTATCTGTGGACATGCACGCATACCCACGCCCCATAGCTATCAGGTCATAGGGACCTTCCCACTGCTTGGTGACTAAGTTTCGGACCCGAACCTTTGCTCGAGGCTGATGCGCGTCGTCTGAAGCCTGCAACAAGAGGTGATGATTCAAAATCACAGGGTTATTTGAGTTCTGTGGCACTGTAAGGTGGTTGATGGTGTACAAAGCCTTTGCTAACCGACTGTGCGGGGTTTCGCCCTGCATCCCCTGCTTTTGTTTCTGAAGAACACGCTTGAGTGTACCGTGGGCGCGTTCTACAATTGCCTGTCCTGTTGGAGAATGAGGGATGCCAAAGTTGTGAGTCACACCCCATGCCTGTAGGAACTGCCGTACCTGTTGAGAGGCGTAAGCAGGACCATTGTCGGTTTTCACAGCAGAAGGTATGCCAAGAATGACAAAGGCCTGCCTCCAGTGGGCAATGACATCGCGGGCTTTCTCTCCAGTGTGAGCCGAAGCCCACATCGCAGAGGAGAATGTGTCCACCGTGACATGCACATACTTGAGCTGGCCAAAATCGGCGACCTGGGTGACATCGGTCTGCCAAAGCTCCAAGGCCTTAAGGCCCCTGGGGTTAACCCCTGCCGGCAATGGTGCACCAAGAGCCTGACAGTCGTCGCATGACTCGACAATCTCACGAGCCTCAGTGGCCATCAGGTGGAACTGCTTCTGCAGCGTATGCGCATTTTGGTGGAAAAACCCATGCGATGCCTTGGCTTGCGCAAGTGTGTCAGGCTGAGGAGCAACCCACGCTGGGTTAGCCAACTTGTCAGCCCTTGCGTTACCTTCCGCTACAAACCCTGGCAAATTTGTGTGGCTTCGTACGTGCAGAACATAATAGGGATGAACCCTGGACTGAATTGCACACCACAGGGCCTTCAGTAAATGAAACAAGTCAGGATTACTGACCTCCTTCAAAACTGAATAACCCAATCGCCGTGCGATGTCGGCAACGTAGGCGGAATCTGTGATCAAATTGAAGGGTGTCTGGGAAAACTTTTCAAACGCCATGACGGCAGCCCTTAGTTCAACCAGTTGGGCTGACCCATCCTCATGGCCTTCCAAAACCTGCCATTCGGATCCATCCTGCCAGGTAACAATGGCTTTTCCTGTTTTTCCTGAACCGTCAGTGAAGACGGTGGGTCCTTGCACTGGCTCTTGGCTGTTTTTGGGTCGTAATGAAAATCGCGTATTTTTTGCCACTTGCAATAGCTTGTGGCTGGGCAGATGATAAGTGATCTGTCCTCAAAAACCCTCTAGAGCACTTTGCAGCAAAACATTGTTCGCATAGCTCCAATCAAATTCCTCCCTCTGAACCGGGAGTATGATTTTTGAGGGATCTGCACCCATCAATTGCAAGCAGCGTTGTCGGCACTTGATTATCAAGTGCGCAATCAATTCCAACAACACAGTCGCCATCTTGTGCGGCTGATGAGGCAGGAAGACCCATTCCAAGACGTGCAGAGGATCAGTCCAATCATCGTTCCATTGGCCAATGATACCTGTAGGATGTAAATCAGGAGTGGTGATGAACACAGTGACATCAATGGAAGGTTCAATAGGGTACACATGGTGAGCCGAAACAGCTTGCTGCACCTCCTCCAGCACTTTTTGTGCCTCAGGGGTCAATTGACAAGGTGACTTTAAATCAGCATCCCCTTTCAACAATTCAAACAAGGGAGACAGTTGTGCGGTGGTCAGTCCCAGGTAAGGATGTAACCAAGTGATGACACCTACCAGCTTCTGAGCATCATTCAGTGTCTTTACCGATTGCACAAACTGCACCTCCTGGTGACAGATTGTCCGTTCCAGAATTTTGACACCCAAATATTTCCAGGGAGGTTGTTGTTGTACCTTTTCTGGAGCCACCTGTAGTCCATGTGAATGCAAAGCATTCAACAACTGAGGCTGTATCCTCAGCAGCTCATCCTGGGTGGGCGCAGCCACCAAAATGTCGTCCATATAATAATAGATGTGAGCGTCAGGAAACTGCTTGCGAACTCCAGACAAGGCATGGGCCACGTACCGTTGGCATAATACTGGCAAATTTCGCATTCCTTGAGGCAGAAACTTCCACTGATATCTCTGCGCAGGTTCGGCATTGTTTACTGCAGGTACCGTGAAGGCAAATTTTGGTCTGTCATTGGGATGCAGAGGGATCGTAAAAAAACAATCCTTCAGATCCACAATGAGGACCGGGCAGTCCGCGGGGAGCATGGTAGGCGATGGCATGCCCGCCTGTAATGTCCCCATGCCTTCCATCACGGCATTGATTTTTCTGAGGTCTTGTAGCAACCTCCATTTCCCAGACTTCTTCTTAATGCAAAACACAGGAGTGTTCCAGGGACTGGTAGATGGTTCCAGATGCCCCTGGTCCAACTGCTCCTGAACAAGTTCAGGAAGGGCGACTAGCTTGTCATGAGAGGGGCCACTGATTCTCCCAGATGGGTTTGTCCACCAGCCACCGTAAAGGAGGCGTGGGACACTCTGCGCACTTC
Source organism: Prinia subflava (assembly GCF_021018805.1). Taxonomy (NCBI): domain Eukaryota; kingdom Metazoa; phylum Chordata; class Aves; order Passeriformes; family Cisticolidae; genus Prinia; species Prinia subflava. The sequence continues at coordinate 8,067,066 of NW_026960606.1, forward strand.
ATCACAGTGGCCCCCATTAAAAATCCATGCTGAGTCGCACCCCCCACGCGGCCAAAACATCCTTCCCCCAGAGGTTCTTAGGAGTGTTCATAACATGAGGCCAAATCATGGCCGTCTGTCCCTCTGGGTTGGTGATGACCACGGGATTCTGGCTCACATAGCATTGCTTCATTCCTCCTATGCCTGTGACAGGTGTCTGCACCAGGCTCAAAGGCCACTGCGGGGGCCAAGCCGCCAGGGAGAGAATCGTAACATTGGCCCCGGGGTCCAGGAGGGTGGGAAGTTGAATCTCCGGCGGCGTTGCACCAGCCATGGACACAGTACACACCATCTCAGGGCAGTCTTTGGTCAGGGCAACAGTCCAGTGCACTTGAGGCGGCCCAGTAGAGCCGAAGCCGCTGTCACCTCGTGACCGGTCCTCCATCCTGGAAACAGAAGACTTAAAAGGAACAAGTTGAGCAATTCGTGTGCCTTTTGGGATAGTCAGAGGGGGGGTAGGTGTGGAGACCATTGCGTGAATCTGCCCGGAAAAATTGGCATCAATCAGCCCCAGGTGCACAATGATACCCTGAATGGTGGCACTGGACCTCCCCATCAGGAAGGCACTCATGCCATCACCCAACGGACCAAAGGCATCCAGGGGAACCTTGTGTATTTTGTTCGAACCAATCACGACAGACTCGGCTGTGCAGACATCAACTCCTGCTGAACCGCGGGTGCTGGCTGCAAGCCTGCTGAGCAGATCTCCATTGGTTCGGTCTGAGGCGGAGGCATTTGTGTCGGCACGCGCCTCACCTTCGCGCTCCGTGTCACGTTTCCCGAACCGATCAACGAATGACCATTCACGTGCACTGTTGCCTTACACGCGTCCGCAGCGTGATTCGGCCTTCCACATCGTGCACAATAGAACAAGACAGCCGTAGGCTTCTGCGCCTTTCTGCCCTGTTTCCTCCTGGCCCGAGCATCCCTTTGCTGCTGCTGCACACCCTGGGGAATGATCCAGGCAGGCTGTACAGCAGCAGCCACAGCTGGCTGCATGGCTGCAGCCACAGCTGGTTGGACCGCCATAGCTACCATCGGTTGGACGACCGTAGGCACAGCTGGCTGTACAGATGTAGCCACGGCAACCATCTTGTGGCTGGGAGGGGTCACCCTCGCACAGGCCTCAACCATCTGTGACATCGGTGGATCCCCAGGAAGCACTTCAATGATCCCCCTGCAAACAGCATTGCAGTTGTTTCGAGCAAGCAACTGAAGCATGAGCTTCCTAGCCGCAGGATCACTCACCTGCTTTTCAACAGCAGCAGTCAGCCTTCCCGCAAAGCGGAGAAAAGGCTCATCAGCTCCCTGGACAATCGTTACAAAGGACTCTTCTGGAGTAGCCAGCTGTACTGTCTGGACCAGGGCTGCCATGCCTGTTTCCTGGCACTGCTCCTGGACCAAGGGCTGAAAAGCAACCTGACCGTCGGCTCTGGCATAATTGCCTGTTCCCAGTAGCATATCAGTATTAACTGTACGCCTAGGATCGGTCGGATCCAGTGTAGTGTTCCATTCCACCGCTCCGGCCGCCAACTGAGTCCACTTGTACTCAAAGAACTCATACTCAACTGGTGGAAAGAGGGTCCGAGCTATGGTTCTTATGTCAAATGGTATTAAAAGATTTGCGTTGAAAAACCGGAGGATCTGCATCACCTCGGCCGACCCCAGACCATACTTCCCGACTGCATCACGCAGCTCTGCCAAGGCCTGCCAAGCCAAGGGTTGATGGGTGTCATGAGTAACACCCTGAAGGACAGGGAAGGCCTGAAGACCCCCGGATGAAGCAGCAGAACCTGCCACATCCTGCCCTGTGGGCCCCAGAGGGTTAGAGGCAGGCACTCGGCTAGGGACTGGCTGAACACCAGACACTGCAGGTCCAGCAGCAGCATCAGCAGCAATACCAACAGGGCTGGAGTACACATCTTCAACCCCCAATGAGTCTTGTGCACCAGCACAATCACCCATTCGTTCGGCCTTAGCTCTCACTTCCCCCCAAAACCGCTCGCGGTCTCTCGGGCGTACTGTCACCTGACAGGGGGGAAGTGTCCACCAGGCTGTGGAGGAAGAACCAACAGTGCGGGGCCCTTTACTCCTATCAAAGACCGGCCGCATCCCGGCCGTGTCCCCGCTAGCGCTGAACTTAAACATCCCGGCGTCCGCAGCCGCCGCGGCGCTCGCAGCGGGAAAGGGAGGGGGAGCGGGGCCAGCCGCTGACGCCAGGGCCGCCCCAGCCCCCGCGGGGCTGGAGCCCGCCTGCAGCGCCGCGGCACGGGCCGCCGGGGACCCCTCCAAGGGCTCCGCGGCACGCACGCATCCCGGCAAAGCCTGACCGCCCGGGATTGATTCGGGTGGAGACGGCAGCAGCAGCTCAGCCGCCGCCGGGGCCGTCCCACCTGCCGCCGGCAACCCGGCAGAGCCGGCCGCTGCCGCAGCTAGCGCGGGGAGAGGAGGGCCTGGGACCGCCCCCAGAAGGGTCCCAGCGGGAGGGCGGACACCCACAGCAGGCACAGTCGTCCCTGCGCGGAGCGGGGCTGTGCGCCCGCCCGCCGGGGCGGGGTCCAGCGAAAAACCGACCGGGACCCCGCCTCCGGCGGCGTCCACGCCCCGCGCACACTCAACAGGTGGGGCGGGCGCAGAAGTGGCCAGCGCAGCACCCCCCGGGGCCAGCCCGGACGTTGGAGCGGGCTGCGCCGCTCCAGCCGGCTTCACCGGGTACCTAGTGGGCGTGCCAGAGCATGGACACCACACCGTGACTGAATCCCGGTCAAAGAACAGTGGGGGCCGCGCTCCCGGGTCGCCGTCCCCCTCCAGCGCCGGAAAGGCATGGAGGAGGGGCTCCTCCGTCCTGCCCCAGCGGCGCCCTGGCGCAGGCACAGGCGGGACCGGCCCCGGGCTTGCCGGGGCCCCGCCCCCCTGCTGCCCGAGCAGCTCGGAGGGGCCCGGGGCGCGCCCCGCCCCCCGGAGATCCACACCAGAGCCCGGGGGAGAAAGACCCCCCGGCGCAGCGACCGGAGAGGGAGGGGTTGGGATTTCTTCCCTTGGGAGCTGAAGTCCGGGCTCAGACAATACTTCTGGGTCTGACAGAATGACCCCGCCCTCCTCCACCCCCCCGTCCCCTTTCGGGGTGGGGGAAACAGCCCGCGAGCTCTGCGAGCTGGGAGGGGTTGACCTGAACGCAGCCCCCTCAAACAGCTTCCATTGCACCAAGAGGCCTGCTAATTCCACATCATATTCCGTTTCGAGCACTTCCATGAGGCATTCTCCCAGGAGGGACCACGCCTCCGGACGAAGCACCTCATCTGGCGTGGGAAAGAACCCACGCCCTCTGCCCCACTCGTACAAACGCTGAAGCTCCTGCCGAGACACCCGAGCGTGTTTCCGCTCCAACAAATCCCCCCAAAACTCCAACACCACGGAGTCCTGCATACTAGCACAGGAGTAGACACTGGCACCGGTGCAGTGCAAAGCAATTTTCCTAAAAACACCGCACAACAGGGAGGGAGGGAAAGGAAGGATCTCACCAAGCGTCTTCTCACACAGACGGGGTCACCAACTGTTGCCCGGAACGCAAAATCAACAACACGGAGGCAGAGGTCTTCAGTGAAAAGCTGCTCCCCACAAAAAGGGACCCAGCCTGTTTATTTCTTTTCCTTTTATAATTTTGTGGGTCTGGTAGCAGATTGGCTTCTGGGGTTACTACCCCTTCACCCCACTGGCCAGACCAGCTGTCAACCAACATTATTTTCAGGCTGGAAATATGTAAGCAAAGGACAGTGAACAAAAACAAGAAAGGTTGTTTATGTTCCAAAGTGTGAGAAAGTGAAAAACTGACCCTTAATATTGTACAGTAACTAAAGAACTGACTCCATCTTATAAGCAAGTAGAAGGCTTTAAAAAATCTCAGAAAAACCAGGGCAACACCTGAACATTTCACAGAATTTTTTTTTCCCAGCATCTAGCGTTTCTTTTTCTTGCCCTTTCAAGAGAGCCAGCTGGGATTATCCTATATTATTTTCTGTGCCTTTGCTTTGTTCACATTCCAAAACAAGTGATGCTGGATTATAACGCCTACTTCAGGCTAATACACAATTGTCCATCGTTTTCCACTGAGATGGTTTTTAGTCAGTCCCTTCCCTCTTCCAAAACTGAACTATTCTTCTGGTAGTCCCACGTGGAATGTCCCTGAGTCCTTCTGCAAGGCATGAAATCCTCTGGAACCACCACGGCTTTCTCTGGAGATCTTAAATTTTCTTGACTTCAAAAGTCTATTTGTTATTTAAGGACGCGGGATGTTCTCCCCATGTTTACAGAACACATTGTAACACACTTTCAGTGTAACTGGAGGGAAAGATCTTTGATATCTATTGTAATAATTTCCCTCAAGGGCTGCAGGATTTGTCAAAGTCTACACGAGTCTCTGGATATTTCCTTTTTTTTTTTACCCCTCAAACAATGTCTGTTTTATCGTTCATAAAATCCAAAACTGGATTTAAGATTTAAATATTGGTTTAGTTTTGGGAAAAAAATGTCTATGTGAGTATAATAATATTCTGTATTAATAGTTCAGAGGAATTGTTTTATTTGCCTTCATTTCCCTCATTTTATCATGATGGTTTTCTGACTTTTTCTTCTGCATATTTCATATATATATTTATATATTTAAATATATACACTGAGCGAGGGAGCAGCAGGGACCAAATTTCTTCTGAGGGTTGGGAACAGAAGGGAGGAGGAGTCTCTGTGTAATAGTTTTAAGTTCAAACCAGGCAGAAACACCAATTCATGTAGCAGTTTCACGTTTGCCAATTTTGACCTTTCTTGGTCAACGCACCAAATTTGTGATGGTTTTTGTGCCTACTCTCTTTTCTTTCTGTGAGATAGACTTTGGGAGGAAAAAGGCAAAACAGGCCCAACTTAAGGCAAACAGATTTTATTAACACACACTAAAGGAAGAAAAAAAAAAAGAAACTTTCAAAACTTTTCTCCTCACAAACTGTTCACCTTCCCGCAAGCAACAGAGAGAGAAAACTTGTGGTTTTCAGTCAGTTTCACCATTTGGAAAATAGTCTTTCATTACTTCTTTAGGAGAAAGTGTCTCTCTTAGAGTCATGGATCCCACTAACAACCTAGAACAGTTCTCTTGTGGGTTTTATCTGTCACAGAGAAATCCGCCTGGGGAAAACCTGCTTCTGTGACCCCTCCGACCCTTCCTCCCATTAGCAGTTTCCCAAGCTGCCCATAGGTCATGTGAACTCAGACATATTGGGGTGTCACCTTTTAAAGATGAACAACTCTAGAGGCAAAGGATTCTTCATCACAAGGAACAGAGGTGTCTCTTCATTTCACTAGTAGAAAGGGCTTCTCATCTCTCTGTTCAAGCATCTCATGGGACTACAAGAATCACAGATTCTAATGCAATATTACTCAGTCCATCACAAACACCTTTGCTCAAAAATCTACAAATAAACAATCATCTCCCCAAATGCATCTCTTTCTCATGATTTAAAGGGACAATATACATATAGAATTCATTTCCATGGCCCTGTAAGAAGTCCAGCCAGCAGGCAACTCCTCCATCCTTCCTTCAATTAGTCCTTCACTCTCTCTCTCCATTTAACTTCATGCTGGGTCTTCTCTATGTTTACTCTGCCCATCTCCCCTCTCTCTCAAGGAAGAGTTAAGTCTCAAAAGCTTCATGTTGCCAAGAAAGGGTTAAATATGCCCAGGCCTGCGGTGGTCATGGGATCTCTGCTGGGCAGCAGCTTCTTCGGCCACTGTTTGGTGGCAAATCGGGGTGGGCTCGGCCCAGCTGGGCCCATAGTTGTTATGAGGGGCCCAGCTCCACTGGGGGGGTAGGCGACGTCCTCTCCCCTGCCGGGAGCCAATGGAGCCTGACCAGGCCTCCGGCCAGCTCCCTCCCAGGGGGGATGGAGCGGCAGGACTGAGCCGGCATGGGCAGTTTTAACAGAACGGCCCAGCTCAATGTTACCTGTTCAACTGGCCGCAGGAAAAAGGAAGCTTCTCAGGATCTCCCTATATTTAACCCTCTAGGTCCATGGAGATGTATCTGTTCTTAATTGGTTCTTTTCAGGAACTTCCTGAAAACTCACTTCCTGGTCAAAACCACCACACTGTGCCACGTTATGAAACATTCTAATGACCCAAAGCCCTTTCTGACATGAGGAAAAAACAGGTTAAGCAAAAAAAACCACCATACCTGAAGTCCTTTTGTTAAATCCCTGCCCAATGTTTGTGACTCCTGAGCTCCCATCCATCTCCATCACCTCAGTGATACCTTGGAGAACTTGAATTGCATTTTGTGAAAAATAGGGTTATTTAATTCATGTTTTATGGATAATTATAAACTGGAAACTGTAATATACTGTATAAATGTATGATAGATGTGTACGTGCTCCACCCGCGTGCCTCAGATCCCCGTTGAGCACCTCTCTTGATCTTCCCGGTCCAGAAATAGAAGGTGAAAAATACAAGGCAAAAACGCTGTCAGAAGAAGACAATGAACATCGACCAACCTACACCCTGCCTACGTGCAGCAAGCCATCCACGCTGCTACGGCTGTTAAATCACCTCAAAGCAAGGACTGACTCTGGACATTAGCACTTGAATATGGATTGAGGGACTCTTTCCGGGCTTAATGTAAACACTCTTAATTCCCGGTGCTTAACAGAAACTATAGGGAGAATATTGCTGAAGGGGAAATAAAGTGTATTTAAACTGAGTCCCTAAGCGGGCAAATTCGTGTACCCTGCAAGAGACAGCAGACTGCCAGGCTCTGTGTCTCAGGGTCACCCTTGGCTATTTTCCCGGGAAAAACTCTGTCAAGTAGGTATCGCTGTTTGTGGGGGTTTTGCTGCCTAAAATTCTGTGATTTGATTCCTATCCAAATTTTGTGATTTGAATTTTTAATAAACCAAATTATTGAATTTGGAAATAAATTGTCCTGGCATTTATAACACATTTCTAAAACAAGATTTCCAAATTTACATTTTTGGTGGATGTTTTAGCAGTCTTCTCTTTTTCATACTGAGTGTTCCATGTTTTGAATACTAATTTTTGGTGACCAATTCATTTTTATCATGGACATATCACCGAACTAAGATAAGCATAATTTTTTGTTGTTTATTTCCCAACACAATAAATCAATTTTACATTTTGAGTAGGAGGAGAACTAACTGAAGCTGGGAGAAATATAGATAACTATGTGTCTTTGTTAGGCCCCAAAAATAAAAAGATCTCACAGCTTTTTAATCATGGATTCTTGAGGTCTATATTTAATATCTGGGATTTAGCATTGTGGTAAATATGGTATGTTAATTTGTGTTCTTATGGATTATAGTGTGTTAAATCATAAATACAAACTGTAAATATGTTATGTGGAATGTAACCTTAGTTCCAGCCAGCCACGGAATTGACAAATTCCAAGGCAGGCAACACCCAGAAACCACCATTTAGGAGAAGACAATGAAATGTCAGGAACCGAGGCACCATCATTGGCATCAGAAAGGAGGACACATTAAGATAAGCAATCAGTTCTCATCCCAAAGGCAGCAGTCATCAGAGCTACACCATCTCACTGATCACCGGAGAACATCTGTCCATTCAAAATTTCGGCTTCCATTCACTCACCAGAGGACCGAAATTGACACTTCTCCCTCCCATAGGAGACCCCATTCAGCAGACCAATGAAGGCAATGCATTTGAATAACTATTACAAGGAAACAAAGAACTGTGGGGAAATCTTATGCCAGGGGCCAAATAAAATGTATAAAACCTGGACCCCAAACAAGGCCAATTTGTGAACTTTGGGGGACTGCAGTGCGGTAGAGGCTGCTTTCCGGTTCACCCTTTGACGATCCCCGGGTTCTCGTCACTGTAACTCCGCTTGTTGGTTTTACCAAAATTCTGTAATTTGATTTTTTATAATAAACCAAATTATATTTCAATTGGCAAAGTGGATTGGCATTTATAACAGCATCATTAATTTCATAGCAGAGTTTACCATCAAACTCATTAAAAATTTTCATCAGAATGCAAGTGATAAATTGTTCTGGATGAATAATCATCCACCTATGCCATTGTTGAGAGAACAGTCCTAAGCTGGGCTTTGAGGAATTGGGAATCTTGTGCCCAGAGAAGGGGATGGAGCTGGCAAAGGGTCTGGAACATCAGTCCTATGAGGAACAGCTGAGGGAGCTAGAAGTGTTTGCTCTGGAGCAAAGGAGGCTCAGGGGGAACTTTCTCACTCTTCACAACTCCTAACAGGAGGGTGCAGCCATGTGGGCATCAGGCTCTGCTCCCAGGAGACAAGGGACAACTAAGGACAAGGAAAAATGGCCAGGTGAGGTTCAGGTTGGATATTAGGAAAAGTTTCTTCACTGAAAGAATGGTAAGGCATTGGAAGGGGCTATCCAGGGCAGTACTGGAGTCCCCTCCCTGGAGGTGCTCAAAACATGAGTGGACACTTCATGTGGCACAACTTCCTGTTTAGTGGCCATGGTGGGATTCTTTGGAGTCTGGATTTGATTACTTTGGAGGTCTTTTCAACCTTAATAATTCTAGGTTCTTCCAGCATGCAGATGTTGGTAGTGCCCAGCAGCCATCCCTGCTGCCACCTGACACATCTGGCTGCTCCAGGCAGGTGCTCTCACACCTGGCTGGACACTGGGATGTCTCCTGACAAACCAAGGGAAAACCACCCAAAGCAGTTGAAGCCATCACAGAAAAGCTGTCTTGCTGTGATGTGCTGCTACCTTGGAGCAGGGAATTCATATTTATGGTGCATTATTTACTCTCAATCAGCAGAATATAGGCCAGCTTTGAAATGCAAATGAGCTGCTTCATCTACAGCCCAAGTCTGCAAAGGGTGAACCCACCCAAATGCACCCTTCCTGTTGTTCCAAAGGCCAAGCTCACGCAGCTACAGTGCTTTCCCTCAGGAAGTTTTCTGGGAGAAAACAATCTCTGCTTTTCATTTGCTCTCCTGAATTTGAGGTTTCCTCCAGGTAGCCTTTGGTGCTTTGGTGTTTTATCAGGAAACTGATCCACGTTCTGTGGGCAATCCCAGCCATGCTGCAGCTGCTCCCTGGAGTCTCCATACACACCATGCTCCCGAGCACTAACAGCTTCCAGGTGCTGAGACAATGTGTGCTGCACATGGCCCAAATTGGGGCCTTTCACACAGCCATCACATTTGCTTAGGAAGAAAGTTCCTTTCCCCAGCAGAAACATCCCAGTGTCCTTTTCAGTGCCATCTGGGAAGAATAACTGGTGCAGCAGAGTAGTTCTGTGTTGGAGTCTAGAACATCCCTCTGGCCACCCTGGAAGGTTTGGAGACCAGACAGGGGGGTCTGGGATCTGTACAGGGGGGTCAGTTAGACCCACACAGATCCCAGGAGGACACTGACTCTGATTCCTGTCCATGGGAGTGAACACTCACATGCAGGAAGAATCACAAATCCTAAGAATTTAAAATAAGTAGTGGATGGTTTATTATAGAATATAAATATAGAAATTAGGATTCTTAGTATATGGGGCTGAAGAGGCAAGATGGAGGAATTGGGAAGTGGCCCCTGTCCTCCTTGTCCTTGCTCTCGTCCCCCATCTTGTGCTGAGTTGGATTTTAGAGATTGGCTTAGAGTAGAACTGACATGTTAGTATAGGTAGTAGGTATTGGTACAATTTTGTAAATAAAAAGTACGTTGTGGACGGTGGTTGGGTCAGGGGTACTGTACATAAGGTGCGGGGCTCTGTGATCCGGTCGGTCCGCCGCGTGTCCTGCTCTGCTGGAGATGCCTTGCAGAGCTGAGAAAGAACTAAGATAAGGTACCCTGCCAGGGAGGCCTGGCAGAGCTGAAAAAGGACTGAGATAATGAAGAATAAACAACCTTGGAAATGCGCACTGGCGGACTCAGCTTGTCGTCTCTACCTCTGGTAACACTTAGGGCAAAGAGAAGACTGAAAACCTTATTACCTCTGGGAACAGCAACCCAGAGGAAACCCTCAGGGAACAGCAACCCTGGGGGAAAACCTTATTACCTTGGGGACCAGCAACCCCAAGGAGAATCTCAGGGAATCAATAACCCTGAGAGTTCTGTTGTCTCTATGCATCCAGGCAGAATTCCCAAGTTATTCCACCTGAAAACATCTCTCCTGAAATTGCCATCAAATCGATTTCTAACACGTGCAGACAAGCCTGTAAGTGCTGTTTTGATTCTATGGTAACTTGAACAAAGAGTGAAGGAATCTGACAGAGAGGGAAGGTTGTCCTGCTAGCAGGAGTGTTGGAAAAGAGGGAAAATATACCCAGGAGAGCAGATGAAGATGGACTATGAAAATGCTAGACTTGGATCTCTTCCTGGCTCAGTGGTATAAGAAAAAAATGTGGGTCCTCCCACAAATATTTTTACTCCCCAAATAAAATTATTACTTGGTATTATCGTAACAAAAATAGTAGTGTCATAAATGCATTCCCAAATGCTTAATATTCCAGTCCAAAGTTTTCTGCTTTTAAATGCTACTTGAAGAAAAAAAAAGTAAATATTTTATATATTTATATATATCAATAGTATATAAATACTACTTTCTAAAATAAATTATAGGCAACTTTCTCAACAAAACCAGTTTTTATTGTGCTTTTTCCTTACCATCCTTTATCCTGGGTGATATTCTTGGCTGAAATTCCCAAAGAATGTCACTATTTAGTTATATTTACGTTTGTCATTCCCAAACTTCCATCCGTCGGAGTCTGGACATGATGCCGGATCCTCTGCAGGCTTGTTCTGCTGGGTCTGCCCAACACCTGTACAACTCCAACAGGAAACACATCCTTTTCTCACAGGTGACATCCCAAAAAATAGGATGAGGAGAAACAAACTGGGTAATGTTGCACCACAGCACTTTCCTACTAGAAATGAAAATTCTTGGGTGTTAGAGCTGGAGAAGGAATTAAAGAATGCAGATTTATTAATCCCAGTTGTTCAAATTCCAGCTCACATAACAGCTCTTTTCCCATGAGCAAAGTTTTTTATGCTAAAACTCCTCTTTTGGAAGTGTCTGGAATATTTTGCTATTACTTAGTTGTTCATGCTGAGCAATTGATTTTTTTCTTGGCTCTAATCAGATGTTATTGCTTTATCTTAATTTACTTTTATAGCTGTTTGATGAAGGCTGTTCCTAAATGGTAGAAAAGAATCCAGAGGATATAGGGAGCTAGAAAACCTCTTGGAGTGTGATTTGTGGTGCATTTCAGGTAGGAGGGAGCAACTCTTGCTCTCCATCTTCCACCAGCCTGTCCAGCTCTGCAGATGAGATCATTTAGTGAGTTAAAAGTCATCCTGAAGCAAAAATAATTTCCAGATGTTTCTCTAATTTTGCAGGACACTGAATTGTGAACAGTCATTAAACTTTATCCCTTTTACTTCCTGAGTTTTCCAAGAAAGAAACAGATAAAAGAATGGGGGAAAAAACCCCAAACCACTGCTGGGGGATAATTGTGCAAAGGAAAACTCTGGAGTAAATATGTTTATTATGGGAATAGAAAAGAGAAAAGGAGCAAAGTGCAAGGGCAAGGCTTGGAAGCTCAATCACTGTCCTGGAGAATGGGATCAATCCCACATCTTGGCAATGTTGGGAAAGTCAAGTGCTGGAAACCTCCCTGTGAGAGGGATTTGTTTGACAGTTATCACCTCCCTAAAACCGACTCTGATGGAGACTGAGAGCTTGAGATCTGTCAGGAAAAAGGGGTTTGCTGTTAAAATTAATCTTTACTTGCTGAAAATGAGCTCCTGACTCGTCATCCTCCCTTACCCTGCATAGCTACAGTGAGAATCAAGGATATTTTCTCCCAAAAATCCAGGACTGTGAATTAAATCCTCCATAAAATTTTGATAAAGATCTTGCAGCTTCAACTTTAGAAAGCATGTACTTATTAAAACTCCTCTGACTCGATGTTTGATACAATATTGACATCCAGTAATTAGTTCATCCATTATATCCTTCAGTTCTTTTCTGCCAATTAGTGCTGCAGTTTTCACTTTTGACTTGCATAGAAATAAACAGTGAAGGCACCATTGGATTTTATTCTATTTCCTTTTTTTCTTTTTATGGTGGTTTTCTCATTTCTTTTTCATCCATTTAATGCTGGAAGATGTGGAAATTTGCCAGTTGCCCTGACATCTACCCTGCAACACTTCTTTTTTGGGGGAGGAACAATTCAGCTCTAATCTCCCCAGATAATGCTGTCCATAAATTAGTGCAGGCTCAGTTTGAGGGACTTGATCTTGCTGCTTTCATTTCTCACATGACACTCAAACAGAAAACCAAGTGGATTTTAAGCAGCTCTAATTTGTATTTACCAGTTAAGAACCAGTAAGATCAGTTCATATGGTTGCAACGTTATTTGGAAAAGACCCAATACAGCCCTTTCCTATATTTTCCCTGTAAATGGTGTCATTTTACATTAATATCTTCTGCAATTTTGTGGAAGCAGCTCCTGTGTTTTTTTCTTGGTTCTCTGGATTAGAGTGGATGTTATGAATTTGACAACAGTAATCAAATCTCCCCTACAGCAGATTGACTGTCAAGGATATGATGGTCAAATGTTTCACATATTGCAATCAAACCATTTGTGTTTGGTTTGAAGAATTCCAAAAGAAAGCCGTCAGCTAAGAAATGAAGTTGAAGCAGCCTGAAGCTTTTGGAGCATGTTGATCCAATTATGATGATCCACTCATATCCTTCAGCTTCTTTTTCAAAATCAATTTTCATTTTAGCTCAGGGGACAGGGTTTTTTTGGTAATTCAGAGAAATATCTGTAAGGGTATTTCAGATGTGCCATTTCAAGAAATTTCTTTTTTTGTGTGCAAGAGACCATTGAACTCCACATTGATTTTGCAAGTGGCTTTTGTCTCCAGTGCACATGCATTTATATTATACACTGTACACGCATGTATACAATGCAATACCTACTAACCTGAATGGGAATTTTAAATTAGTTTAAATGTGTTTAATCTGGTTGCTTGAACCTGAGGAGAAAAAAACTACAGCAAAACCCCGAGGGTTTAAACTGCCAGCACGTAAGGATGGATGTAAAGAAACCTAAACTGTGAGCGTTGTGGACGAGATTCCCAGCTGGTGTTTACCAGGGAAGCTGTTTGTCACCTGCAGGGCTCTGTCCTGGACAGACACTGCTGTCATGACATGTTGACATAACAAGTCAGTGGTCAGCTCTCTCCTTTCGCTCCTTCAGCTAAAATATACCAGCTGAAACCACTTAATATTTGTTATTCTGCTACCAGGTGTCATTGGTGGTGAGTTGATCCCTGTCCCTTGTGCAGCCTGAGGGTGACACCGAGGTGTGACAAGTGTGAGGGTGAGGACAAAGCCATGCCCACCCACATTGTCCCCTGCCACGGGTACACAAGTGGAACATCAGAGCTGATCCAAGGTTGCTGTGCTGTCCTCATCCCAGATCAAGTGTTGACAGTGTTGTTTTCACATTCCATGGAAAGTGTTTAACAAATGTCATTAAATAAGGAGATATTCCATGGTAATAAGAACTATATCTAGATGGTATCACAGGGATGATGGACACTGTGTTTGGGGTGATGGCCTCCAGAGAGGCACAAATTTCCTGATGTTGAGAGTGGAGAGAGACCCAAACCAGGACCTCATCTCTTTGGTCAGCATTCCTGGTAAATCCAGTTCAGCTGGAGATCCCTACAGCCATAAATACCCATCATTCCCACAGCCTGGTTCTCTTCTTGGGCAGCAGCTCTCTAAATTCTTCAAACTGGCAATTAATTCACAATCCATACACCCACCAAGCTGTGAGTCTGATGACCTTCCAGAGATCCATAAATGCTGTTCAGGAACCACCTCTATAAAATCTCCACCACTTAACCAAGACTAAGAAACTGGTAAGTCCTTGTTATAGGTTGACACAATTTGGTTTTTAGTTAAAGCAGAAACAGCTCCCTGTCAAGACCTTAGTACTGCTTTGAGACAGGCACCTATCAAAGTCCATTTTTGAATACTGACATATTGTTAGACCATTGAAGAAGCTAGATGCAACTTTGAGGAATACCCATATAAAATTCTGACTGAGGGCAAGTCGGCCCTTTCCTCTTGGCCACTTGAACAGGTAACATCAGCCGGGCCGTTCTGATAGAACAGCCCAGGCCGGTTGGCCCTGTTGCTCCCTCCCCTCTTGGGGGGAAGGGGGCAGTTGGCTCAGGCCCACCGGGCCCTGCTGCTCTCCCTGTTAGGTGGGGGATGCAGCCGGAGGCCTGGAGCCAGCAGAGCAGAGCTGGGCCCCTGATAAAACCTCTGGGCCCAGCTCGGCTAAGTCCCCCCCCGATTGCCATCGAGGGGTGGGCAGAGCCCCCTCTCTCCCTCTCCTCCAGTGACTCCGCAGAGAGAAGAAGAGGGGAAAAGCCCAGCTGCTTTGAAGAAGGTCGGCTGGAGAAGCTGCTGCCCAGCAGAGATCACATGACCCATCGCAAGCCTGGGCATATTTAACTCTTTCTTGGCAACATGAAGCTTTTAAAACTTGACCCTTCCTTGAGAGAGAGGAGAGATGGGCAGAAAGAACATAGAGAAGACCCAGCATGAAGTCAGATGGAGAGAGAGAGTAAAAGACTAATTAGAGGAAGGATAGAGGAGTCGCCTGCTGGCTGGACTTCAATTAGAACCATGGAACTGAAATCTATATGTAATTTATCCCTTAAAAGCATGAGAAAAATATGCATTTGGGGAGATGATTGTTTATTTGTAGATTTTTGAGCAAAGATGTTGTGCTAGACTGAGTAATATAACATTAGAATCTGTGATTCTTTAGTCACATGAGATGCTTGAACAGAGAGAGATGAGAAGCCTTTGTGTAAGTGGAGAAGTGAAGAGAGCTCTGCTCTCTGAGAAGAAGAATCCTTTGCTTCTAGAGTTGTTAATCTTTAAAAGGTGACACCCCAATATGCCTGAGTTCACATGACCCATAGTCAGCTTGGGAAACTGCTAATGGGAAGAAGAGTCAGAGTGGTCACAGAAGCAGGTTTTCCCCAGGCGGATTTCTCTGTGACAGTTAAAACCCATAAGAAAACTGTTCCAAAATTAGTGGGATACATGACTCTAAAGAGACTCCTCTCCTAAAGAAGTAATGAAAGACTATTTTCCAAATGGTGAAACTAACTGAAAATCACAAGTTGTTTCTCTATCTTGCTAGTGAGAAGGTGAAGAGTTTGTGAGGAGAAGGGAAAAGTATTGAAAGTTTCATATTTTTTTCTCTTCTTTTAGTGTGTGTTAATAAAATCTATCTTTGCAACTTTTAAGTTAGGCCTGTGCCGAGGCTGTTTCTATGGGTTATAGGTCTTAAAGGTCTAAGAACATTTTAAGGTCTTAAACAGAGTTGTTAATTACATGAAAGCATGTATCTGAAGGTGCGAGAGTCCTAAATGAGCGGTCTTACAATGTCACAATCGGTTATGAGTATAAAGTATATAAGTATAAAGTCTTAGAAATAAAATTCCAGAATAAACAGTAGTCTTAACATGGAATTAAACATAACATTCCAGCCTTAGGATAAAACAACCTTCAAGTCCTGACCCCAAAGAGGGTTCCCGGCCGTGGGGATCGCAGTGACAGAAAAGGGGTCCTGGGGTCCCGAATCCCACGCAGAGTTCCCAGCTGCAGGGATTGCAGGGACAGGAAAGGGGTCCCGATGTCACAGAGGCAACAAGGGGTCCCGGCCGCGGGGTCGCAGAGGCAAGAAGGGGTCCTGGGGTCCCGAACCCTGCCAAAGTCCCCAGCAGCCCCGAACAGAGTTCCGGGGCAAGCGCTGCAAGGGGGAAAGGGAAGGGACGGGACCCCAGGGCCCTGATCCGAGCGGCAAAGACTACAATAGATGGTAACTTTAGAATCCCATTCGGCTCCCTGGCAGGGCTCCTTCCTCAGGCTGCAGAAGGTGGAGGTTGGATCGATAGATCGGATTGATCAATTGATACCTTCACTTCCAATCCAGAGGTTTTTTTATCCATAAGTTACAAATGCATATTCATATCTTTATCTGCACACTACCCAATCTAGGTGCAATTTTCTAAGTTCGTAAAACTACGAAAAACTACGAAAAGCAGCATCAAAAACCTACGCATAT
This sequence comes from Prinia subflava, assembly GCF_021018805.1. Taxonomy (NCBI): domain Eukaryota; kingdom Metazoa; phylum Chordata; class Aves; order Passeriformes; family Cisticolidae; genus Prinia; species Prinia subflava. The sequence goes on from NW_026960606.1 coordinate 8,083,270, forward strand.
AGCATATCTATCAGTGCAAAAACTCTATCTTACTAGCGTAAAAGTTCTATCTTATTGTGTGTAAAAATTCTATCTTGTTATGTGAAAAACTCTATCTTAACATACGTAAAAACTTTATCTTATTTGCGCAAAATTCATACCAAAAATTATAAACAGTACTCTATTTTTGTTGTGTCTAAACTCTATCACTAGGCCTGAAGCTCTGTACTTCTACACTAACAATTAGGCACTTAGGGCATGAGAAGCTTAAAACTGAGGCTTAGATTTCTACTTCATGCATATATGGCTTTATATATTCTAATTCTTCTAAAGGTTTTAATTCAATCCCTTCACATTCCACTCTCTGTGGAGGATCCATGGAAACATGGACTCCAACAGGCCTGTTTTGCCTTTTTCCTCCCAAAAGTCTATCTCACAGAAAGAAAAAAAGTAAGCACAAAAACCATCACAAATTTGGTGCATTGGCCAAGAAAAGTCAAAATTCGCGAACGGGAAACTACTACAGTCCTCCAAATCTCCAGGAACTGAAATTTGACCTTTTCCTCATGTTTTATCTCCAAGCTTTATTTAATAATGATTCTGCTTGGAGAATACACTACCCTGAGATAAGGAGGGGCAGTGTTGTCGGGAATCAGCCAGAGTCAAGACAGCACTCAATATGAGTTAAAAATCTTGCTCGTTTATTCAGCTATTTGATGTACATTTATACTGTGCTAAGCATATCATGCACCTAACTCTGAACATCATTGGTTAAACCATAGTATTCACACGTCCTTGCATTGTATATAATTGGTTCAGAAGCTCTGTTCACGAGGCTAAATGCTGCAAATCTTCCCTAACTTATGGTCAATGCATCCTGTCTAGCATCCTGTTACAGCTATTGCTCCAAACTTTACTTCATCCTTATCCCATCTAAAGAACAGTTCAAGGACGTTTCAGCTTCTACTCATCCTTTAGGCTGAGAGCAGGATTGTGCACGTCCCTGCTTTTCCAGCCATACATCCACAATTCCCCCCTTTTCTTTTTGCACAATCCATGCCTGCTCTGTTACCTTTGCAAACACTCTATGTACACATGACAACAAACAACCAAACACATTCCCCGGATAACCACTAATAACACAACTATTCCTGTTTTCACTAATCCTTTTATCTACCTACCAAGGCCCAACCAATCACATAATGACTTCAATCCAAAGAATCCTACATCTTGCTGAAGCTTGTTAAGCTCTGTATTTTTTTGTGGATGGACTCAAAATGATCCTCAAGGTCCATGCAACTCATTCCATCAAAATCTTCACAACCATGACCATGCGCTAATAACAGGAGGTCAATCGTGGCGTGGTTCTGTAACACTACATGCTGCACACTAGCTAAGTCCTTAGCTAATACAGATAAAACATTAATAGTAGCATTAGCCTGTCTAACAATCCAGCAAGCTAACTTTTCTAAATTGTTATAGGCATTGCCAGCAGTAGCTCCAGAGAGAAACAATGCTGACAAAACAACTTGCCATTTACTCCATAACTTTACCTCATCATTACAGTTTTATTCAAGGGATGTAGTGACTGTGCGTTTAGTTCGGCTATATTTTATTTTAACCTTCAGGTGACTGACATTAGGATGGCGGTGCGGCATTGCCATGCTTATTTGTCCAACTGTACATGGCCCACCAACAGGTGCTGGAGGTTTCCCAGCCCAGGCATGATTGCCACATATTAAAAATAGGCCAGCTGGTAATTGCCTAGGGTAGATCGATGATGCTGGGGTTGTTTTATTCTGACTCAGCTCCGAGCACCATAAAAATTCATTATTCCATCCATTTGACCCTGTAACAAAAGCAGGCCTTATACGATTGTCATCCTTTATCCCCAATGGCCACCCGTATGCTGATGCATTAAAATAAAAACATGAAGGAGCAGTAAGTGTCCCAAAAATTTCAATCTCCTGATGATCGCCTGGATAAAAGGGTAGTGTGAAGCTGGGACTATAAGTGGGATCGGAGACCAAGCAAATGTAGGTCAGACCAACATGATCATATCATACCTTCTCCCCTTTATTCACGAGATGGCTGGTTATATACAGCAAGAATAGTTTACAGTAACAGGTGCATTTCTATTGGCAGTGAGGCGTGGACAAATATGTAAACATTCACAGTTTAAGGCAGCTACTGTGTTTCTATCCTAACTATCTTAGCTAAAGCATGTACACACCTTAAGTGAATTTTCTAACTGCGCCACAGGCTCATCCACTTCTAGGCAGGCCAGAATCTGAGGCACAGTTTGGGATAGCTCTACCTTTATTCTATAAGTCATCCTGCTCTTGCTACAGTAGTGTAGGGATACATGAATTGATTCCATACATGCATTTTCCAGTAATCGAGGTAAAGCTAATCACCAATCCATTCTCATAGTAGTTTACCTCATGGCTGCAAAAATCTCCTATGGGGGTCTCAGTCAACAAATTTATGTTGGAGTCATTTATCAGAAAACCTACCAAGCATGTCACAAATGGTGACATTGGGATGGCCAAACTGGCACAAAAGGAAGTAGTATTCAAGTTTCCTGCCAGTGTTACTCAAACATTTCTCTGGGGTCAAATAAGGCTTTCCTGGGGTCTGCTGTGACAGTATCAACCTTGTGTAGTGTGGCTAGGATGGTGATTGCAACAACCATTGCGGCACCACTGCCAATATCGGCACGTCCTTTCCCAACTATTTTCAGGAACCCCATGTTGAATAGGGACTGTCACTCCCCTACTACACTGCTGTTCCAAAATATGTGTATCCCTAAGGGTCACTACATGTTTCAAAGTTTGCTGGATGAGCCAAACTACCCAGGCTCTCTGTCTGGCTCCTTCGTTTTCAAACAAACCCTCTAAACTATAATCGTCTAACTGTACTTCTCCTAAATACTCTCTTAATGCTGCCCAAGGGTTTCCAGGGCGAAAGTTACCATTACAGCTAATACAACAGGCAATCAAATGGAGGCGACTCCTATGGATCAAAATAATTCGCTGGCAACCTCCGCACTTAATCTTTGCCCACCAATCACAATTACCACATTCACGACAAGATTGTCGCAAACAATGTAAATACACCACGTTAGGTCTGACGTTCAGCTTGTCAATGGCATCACTTGTTGTCTTAGGCCTCTCTTCTTCCCCGTTTTCCTTTTGCCATTGACAAAGCACAGCAAACACAGTGGTGGATCATGTCACCACAAAGAAATTACGTGAAGCCCATCAAGTGGAAATGAGATGACCAAGGCGGTTAATACAGTCTTTCTGCTCTTGAGTAAGTTCTGTAAGTTGATCTGAATCAGTACCTCTGAGTAGCGCCAAGAGTGGGTACAATTCATCGTTTATAAGGCCAACTAGAGTTCAAACCCACTGTAGATCACCAAGTAGCATTTGCACATCTGTGAGTGTGGAAATTTGAGTTTTAATGGTGACTTTTTGCGGAGTGATTATCACATCAGTTATGAGCCAGCTCAAATATTTCCAAGGGCTCTTCTGTTGAATCTTCTCGGGTGCAATTTGCAACCCAGCTTTCCTTCACTCTCCCTGTTGCTTCTGCAGAGGCTGCTTGCCATTCCTCTTCCAGGATCGCATCACGGATGACACCCAACCATCTATTTCCTGCTTGTTTAGGCTTTACCACAATTCCTTCTGATGAGGAGATAAGCACAGGTTCTTGCAGTGGTCCGATGGGTGGAGCCATTGGTCTGCTAAAGTGATTAGGATTCATCAGAGGTGGTTTTCCAATATGTATATGCTTCGTCATTTCTTGTTCTGCTTCCCATTGTTTCTGTGGGAGACCCTTGTCTCTCCCAGCTGAATCGATTGCTTGGCTTGTTGCACTCTTCTGTTGTACAAGCTCTTCTAATTTCTTCAGCACTTCATGAATTGCTCAGTTTCACTTGATTGATTTGATTCCAAACCAGGTGGGTTCTTTGTGCCCTCCATAGGTGGAAAAGGTGAAGAGGGTTACACATGCCCACTGACAGATGATGATCCATATGAGCAGGGGAGACAGGGCATTGTTTGTCCACTAGCTGGGAGTGGAGGATAAGTTTGTGGTCAGTGAGCCGCTTTGCTCTGCTCTGATACATCATGACTTGGTGCGGGTTCAGGGACTGTGGCTGCTGTAGCATGTGTGTCTTGCTGAGGCAAACCACCTGTTGACTGGGCAGCCACTTTCTCTTTTGTTACTTCTGCAGAAAAGTTTTTTGGCTGCTGCTGCAGTCCTCTTATCAGTTGCATATGATCAGTGCCAAAAAATCTTCCGATCTGAGAAGTCGTTCCTTCAGGGACCGAGGGGGGTGCGGCTGGAGGGCGTAGTGCCTCTGTAGCTGCCAGAGCAACCTTCCGTTCCACTTTCATCTGTAGTAATGTGTCGATTACACTGTGCCATAAGCTCCCCAGCTCTTTAGCTGATTTACTTTGTTCAATCGTCTTTTCCCATAGGGCATCGCACACCTCCCTCCATTTTTCAGGGCTAAAGATCAGAGATACGTCTTTCATATATACATGGTCTTTAGCCCATTTTAAAAGCTCTCTGAGCTGTCTCTCCTCGGTGTTCATCCCTTGCTTGGCAAGGATACATTTCAACAGACCGAGGGCCACCTCCCACTCCATTCTTCAGGGTTAGTGGTCTTACCTCTATGGGAGTCTGACTTGAGCTCGTAGTCAGAAATCCTGCTATCTCCCTTGTTGAGATGCCTTCCCGCTCTGATCCCGGCTCTCCGTCTGCCTTTTAATTATCCGCAGATTTGAGAGTTCCCATTTCCTCTTCTGAAGGTCTTTGGGCACCAGGATGTTGCCGGGAATCAGCCAGAGTCAAGACAGCACTCAGTATGAGTTAAAAATCTTGCTCGTTTATTCAGCTATTTGACGTACATTTATACTGTGCTAAGCATATCATGCACCTAACTCTGAACATCATTGGTTAAACCATAGTGTTCACGTGTCCTTGCATTGTATATAATTGGTTCAGAAGCTCTGTTCACGAGGCTAAATGCTGCAAATCTTCCCTAACTTATGGTCAATGCATCCTGTCTAGCATCCTGTTACAGCTATTGCTCCAAACTTTACTTCATCCTTATCCCATCTAAAGAACAGTTCAAGGACGTTTCAGCTTCTACTCATCCTTTAGGCTGAGAGCAGGATTGTGCACGTCCCTGCTTTTCCAGCCATACATCCACATGGCAGCCTGGCTATTACAGCAAGAAATATTTCCAACTTTACCAATTATGTTCTGAGAGAGAAAAACTGTCTTAATTTTAATCAAGACCTGGTAGAACCAAAGGTTTTTTGATGGGAACAGGTGCCCAACTACCATAAACATGCTGTGGTCAGCAAAAATATACTCCTGATACAGCTGATTTGGGGGCAAATAGTAGATATGGCAGTTCTTATGGGGCACCTAATTCCTTGAGTCATCTCACTGTGGTGGCAGAAAGTCTTTTATACTGTTTGTCACCAGTGCCAAGGGACATCCTGCTCGTTCACTCAGCACAGTGAGCTCAGAACATGTTGTATTGGCTCTTTTGTCTTGTGAGCTACTGAAAGACACCAAAAACTATTCATTATTGTCAGTTTTTTCAGGTTTTTTGAGGGGTGTAACATCTTAAATTAGATGTTTATAGAGAAGTTAATCTTGATTTTTGTGCAATCATACCCAGAGCTGAAGGGCAAATTTAACCACTCTTTCAACAGTGTATTTTGTTAAATTGAGATATGACTATCAGTTGGATGGCTGATATTTTCCATGGTATAAGTCAAGGCATAATAATGGTACTTAAATGTCTTTGCACCTTGCAATACTGGATTTGAGAAATTATTTTGGCAAATGCTGGTTTTCAGCAGAAATCAGGTTTATTTTCTTTTAGTTCTGAAGCCCTGGCATTTTTCAAGGAAATTAAGGGTTTATTTGATACATCCCAAATAGCCACGAACAGACTCCAAATGCTGACTTTAACAAAACAGAACTGATTTGTGCCAGTTGAAACTTAAAGCCCTTTCTCTCTCAAAATTTGCAGTAAAGGCGGTGCCCAATTCCCTGATGATTTTACAGGGAACTGGATCACCTCCATAAAGTTACTGGGAAAGGAACAGACCCACAGATACTGAACACCTTGCCAAGCATTTTTATGAACTGATGATGGAGAACCACACTAAGATCAGAGATCACCTTTCAAACCTTTTGGCCTAAACATACTTTATTATGGATTTAGAGTGTATCCATCCAACTTTGAAGTTAAAAAATGAGCCAGCTGGGGTTTTTTGAGTCCCTTCACGCTGTACAGTAGCACTGCTGTTTGAAAGAACTGTTCCAAAATCATTCAAGGTTTTATTTAACTGTAAATATTTATTTTTCATCAAAGGAAGCCATCCAGCTGGCAGCTTTTCAATGATATATTAATTTTTTGTACACCCTTTTCCAAGCTGTGCAGTCAGCAGGAGTCAGGAGCTGTTGAAGACAAGGTCTCCTGCAAAGGGCAGGTTTCTCATGGATAAACACGATGGGGCATATTCTGCTCTAGAAAGAATTTGTCCTGATTTTCTTCTCCCCCAGACCAAAGGTTTGATTTCATTATAAGGCACAGCAAAACATTTGTTTCCAGTTAAAGCAAAGCATTTTGTAGGCTCCTGAATATTTCATTGGAGAATCTTTACCTAATTTAGGTAATTTTTCCAAATAGTTTATTTTTACAGCAGGATAAGAATGGAAGCTGGAGTTTGGGGCTCCTCCAGGAGACACTAAACCTCTGTGTTGGCAAACATGAGAACAACACTGCATAGACGTTCCAGACAAGGGTGGACCTGCATAAACAGAGGAAAAAACCCAGTCTAATCTCTCTAGATACTGAATTATACAAGGAGCAAAGCACACAAAATTAATACAGCTCATGATACTGAAATAAGGAAAAGGCCAGTCAAAGTCTCCAGGGGCTGATATGGAATGTCCCAGAATCCCAGGATTTGGACGAAAACCTGTGTCAGCAGTTAATGACTCACTTGCAAAATGGGGTGATTAATTATTCTTCTGTATGGCCACCTGTGGATGCTTTATCTGTGGCCTGGGATGGATCTTTGCTTCATGACAGCAATCTCCAATCCAGGATGAAAGACTGGGATGTAATTAGCATTGTATGAGAAAATACCAAGCGAAATATTAGTTGCCTACACATCAATTTGACCCACGTCAAATCATTCTGTGGCCGTGCCAAGGAAGGAAAACTTCGCAGCTGGATTTGAAGAAGAATCCAGTCACTCTTCCTACATGTGTAGGGTTATTTGGATGAATGGAGAAAATAGGTTTCTTGAAGCTATCGGCATCCCAACACTGAACTGGGTGAGGTAGAAAAGTTCAGAGCTTGACTGGACCATATCCTCAGCAACCTGCTCTGGCTGCGAGCAGCAGATGGGCCTGGGTGACATCTGGGGATCCAGAGGGGTCCTGTGGAGACACAAAATGCTGATGGTTTGCTGATGGATGAACACAGAAGGGCATGTTTTAGTCGTATCACAGAGGGAAAAAAATCTGGGACTTCAGCATAGCCTGGAGGTATAAACACGGAGATTTGCAAGTAGATGTAAAGTAAGTATTGCTTAAAAACAGGCTAAAGAATGAAAAGGCAGATAGTGTGATGGTGTTTTCACAGACAGTGTGGTGGGATTTTCCACAATGTTTAGGTACTCATGTCTAATCAGCCTGAGGAAGAAAGATGAATAATTCCATTTAAATCACATTGAACCAGAATAAGTGGTTTAAGAGCTACATGAGGACTAGACAGATCAAGAGAGAAGAAAGATGAATAGAAGGACCATGTGAGGTTCAGACAAACCCACCTGATTCCCACTGGCTGAAGCTCAACTCCAGGACGTGTTTTTGTACCATGGCCCTGAAGATCCAAGCAAATGTTTTGGGGGTGTTCATTGGTGTTATCTCCGTAAAGGGAGGAGGGAGGTCCTTGACCCTTCATGTTTTCTGCTTTAAGTGTAAACCTCTTATCAAATCCAGGCAGAAACACTGTACAACTGTCAGAGTTGTGTTTAGCTGCTTAAATTTCCAGCCTGAGCAAACGGAATAATGTTATTTATTTGTTTGTTTGTTTGTTTATTTATTTATTTATTTCTCTCTGCGCTGCTGCTCGGAGGCAAATACATAAAGATGGAGCATTTCCCACTGGAAGCTTTTGACTCCAAATTTAGAGGAGTCATTAGTCACATCACACATGCCAAGTCTGGTGGAATTTGACAGAGCTGCTTAAACTTTAACGAGGTTAAAGGGATGAACCTTTACCTCAGCTGTGCTGAGGACAGATGTCAATGGTTACAATACAATGACAATTTATCAGGAGTTTAGTGCTCAGCTTCCTATTAAAATACCCTAGTCAGCCAGGATAAATCCCTACAAATCTGCCAAGAAAGATACAAATTGGATCAAATAATAACATTTTTACTCAGGCTGCACAGACACAGATTGGCTGTGATGTGTTTTCCCGGGTGAATTACAAAAGCAGGATTTGGAGATTCTTTCGTCTCGGGAATTAAATGCTCAGAACTATTGGCTGTCAACTTGAAGAATGTTAGATCTGCATCTCTCCACAATTGTCTTAAGTTTCTTGGAATTGAGTCCAGCTATTAGCAGGGGGTAAATAAGACAAAAATTGACAACAATGTGCATTATAGGGTGAAGCATGGAAAGCTGAGGTTTAGGTGTGAACTGTTAATGGATTTCTTAGAACTGTGGTATTTGATTTGAAGCTTAGCATGTTTTTCAAGCAGGTTCACCTCAGTCGATCCCTGAAAACTTAAAAAAAAAAAAAAAAAAAAAAGAAATATATTTTATTCCGTTTGAAACACTGCAAAAATAAAGGGTAGTATTTATTAACATGGTGTGATTTTGAGGGTTGTGCAGAGACATTCTATGATGGTGAAAAATGTTTTAAATGTGCCTTGTTATAAGTTTGAGTTGGCCAGATTCAGTTTGGCTGTTGGCATGGACCAATGTAGTAAAATGAAATCTGCCTGTTGAAATAGGGGTTAAATATCTGTTATTTCCAGGTGTGTTTGTGTTATTTCCAAACTACTCCTTTTGTTTTTACAACATACAGTGGGTACAAGGTTGTGAGATCAGACTGGGATTGATTCTGCATTTTCAGAAAAGTGGCTTTTGCTTTATTTTTTCTGCTGCCTTAAGTGTTTGGACCATAAGAATGTCTTTTTCTTTTCTATGGCATGAGCTGTGCTTTTTATCCTACAGCACCTTAACTAGGGATGAAAAGGCTCAAGAAAAGAGGGAAAATTTTACCACAGACCCAATGAGTGAACAGCACAGCTAAAATATAGTAAACTTGTAAAAGACCCCATTTCAACAAGTTTCAAAAGAGCACAAATACAAATACCTTGACACAAGCCCCAAGCAACATAAACCTAAACACAAATTAAAGCTCAGTTCAGCCAGGTACCTCCAGGGGTCATGATGTGCAATGAGAAACTCCCCAAAACTTTGTCAAGGCATGACTTTAGTAACAAACACAAACTTGAGCTTGAAAATGAGCAACTGGGTTGTTCCATTCAGTGAGCTCACGCAGTCATCAGGAGTTGGGCTGAGTTGGAGTGACTTTGGGTCTTGTTTTTCGCAAAATATCACCCACTTGGGCCTAAAACCCTGTACCAGTATAAACTAACAGCTTAGAGTGACTGGTTTCACAATTATTAGGTCACTGGGTAGAGAAAAATACTAAATGGAAATCATTTGGAATATACCAGCAAGTCCCAGAAAACTGGGAGAACAGAAAGGTCCAGTGCAGCTTCTTCAGGATTCCTGTAAATGAGGAGTTTTCAGTTCCCATTGATCATTCCTCTTTGCACCATGTGTATAAAATAGCAATTTGAGGTTTCAAGAGTGTCACGTCTGCATGATGAATCCATCAATTTTCTTTGGCTGCAGGTTTCCCTTCAGTGTCTGGGAAGTAAATTAGGAGAAGCTGAAGGAGAAAGCCGTAAATTATTTGGCTCTGCCAACTTCAATATCCACAGCCTGACGGAGCCTTGATTTGACAACAATCTGCTTGTCAGTCTCTCTTGCAAAATATTAACACGCTCAATTATCAAATGTGTTATCCAACTGTTAAATCTCATGGATAGAGCAGTCCAAAGTCCAGGGTCAGGCTCTGTTTCTCTTTCTGCGGCAAAGCATCTGCTCAGGCTTGGGAGCTGCTCAGGTTTGGCCCATGACAGCAGTGTTTCTTTAGGGTTAGTTGACACAGCTGGTAGAACCCCAGCTAGCTCTAATTCCCGGCTGTGCCAAGGGCCGTTCCCAAATCTGTCAGCAGATTTAGGTAACAGTGCAGAACAAGGGTGTTCTTCTACGGCAAACAGGTGTTGTGGTGTCTAGACTTTGGAGCAAGGACTAGAGAAGGCTCTTTTCCATACTATTTCTCAGAGACCTTTATTCCCCAAGAGGGGGGGACGAAAAAGAGCAGGAGACAAAGCCCGGTCCCGCTTTTAAAACCGAGGAGTGGGGGGTGTGAAACAAGTAGGTGATTGGTCCCAGGACAGATGGACAGGGCTTTTTCCATAACATAGGGCAGGGTCAGGGGAAAGATGGACAGCTGACCGAAGCTTCTAGGGACAGGGCAGGGGTAGGAGAGGCAGACAAAGAGACAAAGGGGGGACATGCCTGGACAGCACCTGACCCATTGGGTGGGGGGAAAAAGGGAGGAACCATTGAGATACAGAACTCAAAACAGCTTAACAAAAACCCACCACTACAGTTATTAGTGGTTTTTTAGGAAATTCAGGCTCTTTCTGTGAGAAAACTGGAAAGAAAGGCACAACTGTTGTTGCTTGGTTGCCCCGGGTGCAGTCGGAGTTTCTGTGAACAGGGAGTGGGAACAGGATGGACTCAGTGCTCCCCAAATCAGCCTCTTTGAAGATGCAGAAAACAAATGATGTGCTTTTAAAAAGCCCCAGACTTGAGAGAAAGCACCAGTGTCTTCTAATCACCAGCACAAAAATTTCATCTTTCTCTGAAAGACCCTTTGGGAAAACAATCCCATTTCAGTAGGATTTTATCCATCCTCCTTCACTTTTCCCAGGCTCTGGTGATGAACATTAGTCTGTCTCCTCATACTGTAAATTATGATGGGCCACCGTAGATAAGGGGTTTGTGCTAAACATTAAAAGCAGTCACCTGGAAACAAATGAAAGTATTAGTAATAACAACATGCAAATTTATCCCCCATTTATAACTTGCTAGTAAATGCTGACATTTGGAGAGAGGGAATGCAGGAGGAGGATATTGGATTTTGCAATTACAGTCCCAATCCATTCTCAAAAGATTACAGCTTTACACAGTGGTTGTTCTCAGGAAATTTGCTGAATCCTAATAATTAAGATGAAAGCATAATGAAGGATGATTTTTTTTAAGAATTGTCTGATAGGCTTGATTTGCCAGTTCCCACTGAAGCAAAACTTTCCTCTGACTTCAAATATTAGTAAATTGTGTTGTCCTCAATAAGGGTTTTTGCAGAACTGGACCCGTAGCATGACTAGGCTGTTCTGTGTAGAAAAGTGCATGAAAATGGCATCTTCTTACTCATCAGTTCTGCCTCCCGAGGGCACACGAGCTGCTGTGTCTGGCTTTAATGACAGAAATGAGGTTTTGCTGCTCTTTCCTCCTGTGAGACCTTCGGAGCTTGCTGAACTGGGCTGGGAGTTGGTGCAACAGTGGCAGAATTTGGGTGACGGCAGCTGTGTCCCCTTAGTCCTCCACACCCGGGGGGGTGTGAGCCCCCAGGTTGTACCCCAAAAGGTGTGAGCCCCAAGACTGTCCCCCAAAAGGATGTGACAAAACCCCAACTCCTGTCTGCACATGACAATGAATCAACCAGCATTTTCCCACTGGGCTACTCCAGACTGGGAGCTTTAAACGCTCTCTGTTTGACATCCTCCTGATTTATTGCATTTGTAAAGGTGACCTTAAATATTTTAATGGTAATAATTCTTTCAAGGGCTTAAATCAGTAAATGTGCTGTGTTTATATTTTGGCATTATATACTGTAGGCAATTTAATCCATATAAGCAGTTTCAGTGATATTAACACTGTAGGCAAACTGATACTAAAGTTTAAATGTCAGAGTGAGTTTTCATATTGCATCTAGTGCAAACAAAGCATTTTTTCTCCAAGTACTGAGGCATAAAATACCAGGAGATAGTAAAGACAGAGAGTGCCAATGAATCTGAAATAAATAGGTGAAATTTATAGTATTTTCAAATATGTGCCCTATCCAAAGACTGCTGTAGCTGCCCAGATCTATAAAATTAGAGATAAGAGAAAAGCCTTGTAGCGCTTCACAATAAATGCACCTCCACCAGAGTATCTATCTGGATTTCTGTAACTCCTTGGAGATTTACTATTTCACCGTGGATTTATTTCCCACTGTGCATAGCAGGGATGGTATTTCATACTTCCTCCATTGCCTCACTCGTAATGTAGTGACAGGTCCCAGTTGTAATCACTGGGCAGGGATGAGGCACCATGAGCCCACCCCTTGTAGGAGGGTGCAAACTGATATGGGCTGGGATGATCCCACCAATATTTACCCAGTGGTGCTACAGGAGCTTGGGATCAGGCAGGTTTCCATCCTGTGGCCCCCAAGCTCTGGGTGCCTTCTCACCCTCAATGGGCAGCCAAGACTTTGCCTTACTGGGGGGAAAAAAAACAATGATTGGGTAAAAAGAGTGCCTTTCATGGTTTCCAGCTTGTGGTGAGGTGCTGGGTGCTGCCCATATTGGGATAAATGATGCCTGTGGCTCTCCAGAGCCATTGGCCCTGGGAAAGTGCATCTGAGCCAGCCAAGCACCGGCTCATAAAACCTGTGACAAATGGTCAAAAGGTTTACTGGCCATGTATTGCTGCACATGACCCCATAAACCAGCAAGGATGTGTGGAAACATGGGCTGTTTGTTAGGATGTTTGTTTGTTAAATAACCTGACCTGCTCTGAAATCTCCTGCTGGCATCACCGGGCTAAAAGGGGGGGGGCAACTCAGTAAAAATAAGTAAAGCAGCCCATCAATGATGTGTAGGAAGTCACAGGAGGAGGAAGCACAAGTGCTGTCACGTGGAGGATGAGAGTGGAAGGGAATAACCACCGAGAAATAAAATTTATGAGCTAATTATGCTCTTTTTTCTTAAGGATTCTTGTCCTTGATTTAATCCCTCTGAAGGTTTGGCACAGCTTTGGTGACCATGACTCCTGGGAATGTTCATCACTATCACTTAGGTGACAGGACTGTGGTACCGGACTTGGCAGTGCCTCTTTATCTCAAAGAATTTTGAAGGTTCTTCAGGCAACTTTAAGCAACTGGATATAAGAGAGAAAATTCTTCTCATGTTGGAAGGGTGAAAAAGGTCCTCAGCCTCCATCCTTCCCTGGCTTCCAGGGCATTCAACTAAGCCCTGCCAGATCTTGAGGAGATGTCCCAGACTACAAACAAAAAGAACTCCAGACCCCATAGGAGGAAGGGACAGCCTCTGCCATGAGAAGTTTCTTTCACTATTCAGAAAACACAAATACAAATAACATCTTCCCAGCTGTGTCATTGCAGCAAGGTGAACTTTTTGTGCTCCAGGCTGAAGGATTCCACTGGAATGGCACTTCTTCCATCAGGATCCCCTGGCAGCATGATGTGATCATCACCTTTTCTGGCCAGAGCTCCTGGGTGAACAAGTGATCCAATTCATGACTCACAAACTCCAGAACCTGTCAAAGTGAGGAGAAAATGAATGTGCTCAAGATCTCATTGCAAATTTCAGTCTTCTGCTGAAACAGAGCCAACATCTTTAATTCATATTCACATCCCTAATCAATATTTCAGGGAAATCAAAGTGTAAAGCTCAACCTGTATTATCGTGGTTCTGCCTTCATCCTGATTGCACTTAATTTCAGCAGGGTCACACTGAAGAGTTCAGGCTTGTTTAATTCTAAACTCCAATGACAGTCAGAGGAACCCAATTTTAGTTGTGGCTCTAAGATTTTTATTTAAAAGAAATTAAATGGCTTTCTTTGGCTTCCTTAAACCAATAAATTAAAGCAACAGCACATACAATTGTGAATTCTGGTAGGCTTAAGATGATATAAAATAATTGGAGACTTCACTGCTATTTCCATTTTTAATGGGGTTCTCTGGTACTACATACTGGCAGCAGGGCTGGAAAGGTAAATTAATCTTTATGCATCATCACAAGCAGTGTAAACATGGCCAAACATAATTAGGATATAATAGATAAGTGTCTGCCCCTCAGAGGTGAGATTGCTCTGGCAAGTGATTACAGACTCTCAGGCAAGGTCTTTAAAAGACTGGTAGTAGCTTTTCCGTGCCTCTGACAACAAACCCCATGGGAAAGCCCTGTCAGAGAGGCAGCTTTCCATGATCCAAAGCCAAGCACAAATCTGCAGTGAAATATTAATGAAATGTGGCCTGAGGTTGTACTGCTTTGGCATTAAAAACTCCTGTTTTACTGCAAAAGAAACCAACGAGAGTCATCGAAATCTCCACCTGGATGGAAGTGCTAGACCTTCCCAGCTCATCTTCCCACAGCTCTGGGCACCTCGTCCTGATGGGCTGGACAATCCATGGAGAGGGGGAACTTGGCTGAAACAGGTGTATAAAAATAGCAAAAATCTTACTTGACATACTGTCTTTTAGACATTTTTGCACATTAAGTAGAGAAATGAAATACAGTCTATTTTTCACCTCTATTTCTGATATTGGTTTTTGTCATTAGCAGATCCATTCCTGTGTGATTTTCTGAGCCTGTTGTACTTTGACCTCTCTTTCCATGGCAGCAGTTGAACTTGCACTTTTATATATAAATATATATTTATACTCTACTACACATGCTTTTGCTTCTTAAATGGACTAAGTTCACTAATTGAACTCAAGGTGATAATTTCTGGTTCAAAAGTAGTTGCAAAATGTAGTTCAGAAATCTCAATGTTTTTTGTGAGAAATGTTGGCAAACTAATTCTGAAAAGAAAATATGTTTTATTGAACAGTTTCGGTCTGAATTCAATGTCTGTACAGTGTGGACAGCAGAAGATTCAGGCAAGAAAATATGTTGTAGTCTCAGGGGAATTTTAGTTATGTCTGCTTTAAAACTCATTTTGTAGTATGGGTTTGGTGTGTCAAGGTCATGATGCACAGTGGCACAAACCGGCCAGATGTGGAGATCTTTTTCACACTGTCAAATACCAAAAGGTGTCTTAATAACTGGAAATCAAACTGCAGCATCATCTTGAATGCTTTGATTACTCCAAGGCTCCTTTTGGAGTTCAACATTCTTGACTTTATTTCTTGATCATTGTGTTAAGGGTTTTCTGCTGCTCAGTTGCCTCAGGAAGTAGGAAATGGTTTTGAGAGCAGGGGAAGGACTCCCCTGCTAGCACAACTCTCCAGGGCAGAAAACATTTCTTATTATGGAAATTATCATAAATATTGTATGAAAAGGGGAAAAAATAATTTGAGAGCTGTAGGAAAGGTCTACTGCAGACCACCACACTGGACCCATCTTGTTAATCAGGATAAAACAGCAGAAAAGACAAAAATGTTGAGTTCTCAGATTTATTTGGTTGCTACCATCATGGCAGAGCAGTTTTATGTACTTTAATTTCTATTTTAAGTCTTTAATTCACTTTTTAATTCCCTCTTTGCTAATTTATTATGTTTTGCTCTTTGTTGGCACCACCTAAAACTAAACCACATATATCTCAGTCAGACTCCGCCCCTGTGCTTGCTTTTGCATTTCCACTCTTTGATAATAGCTTTTACAAGCAGACCAGTTTAAATTATTAATTTTGTCTTTTTTCTCTAAATGCATAATGATTCTTCAACTGGAAAGAGAGTAGCTCAGAATGATCCATATGTTGAAGTACTGTATTTGCATCATTTAAATGATAAACTTCCCATCAAATATCCACAAATGTACATTCATGACTCCCATCCAATGATCTATTGCCCAGAGGCACATACATTGTTTCAATTATTTTGGAGTAAAGGTGCTTTCCTGCCGAATTTGGATAAGCTTGCTATGCACCAAACAGATGTTCAATAAAAGAGACTTTACTGAATATGACAGAGAAACTCAGGGAAAGTGGATGAAGGAAGGAAAATTACAGGATGTATGGATTCCTGGTTCATCAAACAACAGGCCGTGCTTTTAATCGGGGCCCTTTTATGGATGGAGCAGTAATGAAACAGAAGGACCAGGGATGTCTTGGAAGAAGGTGATGACAATGTGTTGCTTGTGGTGGAATTAACTTTGGCAAACCCACTGTGAGAGCACACAAAGTCTCCCCATCCTCTGATGGGTTCTGTTCCTCCCACCATGGGAAAAAAACACCTGCAAAAATTCAGTTGCAGGATCTGGGAGAATTACAAGGTCTGGAGGTGGGCATGTGAGGGTTCCTTCCCACCATGTGAAACACCCAATTTTGCTCTCAGAGGGGAAAAGTGATTCTTAAAACACCCAAACCTTATATCTGTTCTGGCTTTCCTATTTGGAGAAAGATGATATTTAAGGAGGAGTTGAGGAGCACAAAGCTGGCTTGATTCATCGTGAGATCAAAGAGGGAATGCTGCCTTTGAGACAAAGATGGCTCTGCTTTGAAAGGTTTCTCCTTTGTTTGGGTATGTCCACCCACTGCCTGGGATAGCTCCTCCTGAGAGACACATACCAGGAGAAAAGCACCTCCTCTGTCTGCTCCCAGGGAGCTTAACCTCCAATTTTTGGATGTCTCCATCAAAGAGAGAGTTCATGCCTGACCTTCTCCAGCCCCATTCTGCCTTTGAGCCCAGTGGGGATGGGCCTCCATCTTGTGACTCCATGGTGCAATTTTTAAACTTGGAAAATTTTAACACCCCACTGGAAACTTTCTTATTTGCAAGACTTGAATCCCAGTGTTGATTTGCCAAGGAAGAGGAATTGATGTTTTCCACCCAGCAATCTGCTATGCTTGTCCAGGGGCAGTTCATAACCAGATTTCCTCATTGTACCTTCTACTATGGATATGTCAGTGTGGTGAAAACTTGAAGTATTTAAATATTTTTGTGGGCATTTTAGTAAAATTTGATGGTACAGAAGGTAGAACAGCTTCTGCAGGTGCAGCTCTTCCATCAGTGCTCTCCATACAGATTATTTGATGTTTTCAAAATCAGTCCTAATAGTACTGGAAATGCCTTGGAATGTGGTGTAGGACAATCAGCATGTGACCTGATTTGGCTGCTGAGGCTTTCTCTTGGTGTAATGGAATGGACAGAAAAGGTAAGAAGGGGTTTCTGGAAAAGGGACCTTTGTAATTGAATTTCATAAACTTTTATTCAGGAAATTCTCAGCTTGGCTTAACTCTCCTACATTCACTTCTTTAGAAGGAACTTCCTTTCTACAACCAACAAAATGTGTATTTTCATGTAGGCATGAGATAAAAGTAAGTAGGATATATGCAGAAAGATGGTAAAAATTCATGGCAAAAGAGGATCTGAAGATAATAAAAGGTCTAAGAGGTAACTGGCATCAGACCTAACTACTTATTTTTTTTTAAGAAGCTGCTGAGATGCTGACCTGGATATTTACCAAGCTCTTCCTGGGCAGAATTTGCTGGTTACCAGCAAGCTGAGATGAGAAAGTAACTCAGCTGTGATGGGCTTCTCCAAAATACACATTGAGATTTGTTAACTTGCAATGGAGAAGCAACACTGTCCCTTTAATAATAAATTGTTTTATAATTTATCATTAAAACTACCAGCCATTCAGAACCAATGGTCAATAAACAGGAGTTTGCAACATGAAGTAGGATCCTGTGTAGTGAACCATTACTACATGTGAGTATTGTCGCAGTGCCTTTAGAGAACTCAGTCTCTCTGCCTGCCCAGGCTAGCTCAGGCTCCACGGCAGCTAAAAGGTACAGCCAGGCAAGTCACACAAGCCTGCTGATCCCTGTGAGTTCTTGTCCTGAGAGGCTGTGTGAGGGGATGGAGAAGTGCTGACAATGATGGAGAAGAAGAAGAGAGGAGCCAGTCCAGTAAAATGACAGATTTATTTGGGGGTCACACAGGACCTCCTTACCACCTGCCGGATCCTCAGACTGTGCCCCCTAGGCTCTTGAGACATGATGTTTTATACAGCAGTGTCGTGGGGCGTGGTAAGGAGGTTACAACCAATGGGCTTCAACCAAAGAGGTGGTACGAACATGGGGTGACATTACAGAAACCAATCAGGGACAACAGGGAGGGGTTTACACAGACCATGAGGAAAGACTGACAAATAACTGAAGAGTTATATGATTTGGGGAATTCCAGGATAATACCAACAGGGGAAAATGGGGTACAAGGAACATACCATTGTACAATCAACCTGCACAAACCTAATAAACTTATTATGAACTTAATTCCACACCACCACAAGTATCTACAACCAGGAGCACCAGGTCTCCACTGCAGCTGATGAATGATGCTGAAGTTTCAAAACACTGAAGCCTGGGCAATATTTTTCACAAGATGGATTGGCATTTTCAATAATTCCCAGATCCCAAACACATATGAAACCAGCCCTTGATGAGAAAGGTCTGATTACAAATAACTTGCAGGGAGATGAAAGTTAATTTTTAATATCTGTTTTTTTTAATTCTGCCTTCAACTTTGAAGAGGCTTCAAAAGAAGGCAAAGACTAGAAAACAGTTTGATTTAATACTGTTAGATGTGTGAAATAAAATGCTGGAAAATAAGAGATGCAAAACAAGCAACAAGTGCAAATTACTTAAATCAAATTAAAGAGCTAATTGAAAATAATGGAATTAAACCTTTTTTTTTGTTTTTTTTTTTTCATCTGGTTTTCAGCACTGTTTGCAACAGCAGTTTCTCAGGGTTGTTGATTCCCTGAGATTCTCCTTGGGGTTGGTGTTCCCCAAGGTACTAAGGTTCCCCCAAGGTTGCTGTTCCCTGGGAGTTTCCTCTGGGTTGCTGTTCCCAGAGGTAATAAGGTTTTCAGTCTTCCCTTTGCCCTAAGTGTTACACACCAGAGGTAGAGACGACAAGCTGAGTCCGCCAGTGCGCATTTCCAAGGTTGTTTATTCTTCATTATCTCAGTCCTTTTTCAGCTCTGCCAGGCCTCCCTGGCAGGGTACCTTATCTTAGTTCTTTCTCAGCTCTGCAAGGCATCTCCAGCAGAGCAGGACACGCGGCGGACCGACCGGATCACAGAGCCCCGCACCTTATGTACAGTACCCCTGACCCAACCACCGTCCACAACGTACTTTTTATTTACAAAATTGTACCAATACCTACTACCTATACTAACATGTCAGTTCTACTCTAAGCCAATCTCTAAAACCCAACTCAGCACAAGATGGGGGACGAGAGCAAGGACAAGGAGGACAGGGGCCACTCCCCAATTCCTCCATCTTGCCTCTTCAGCCCCATATACTAAGAATCCTAATTTCTATATTTATATTCTATAATAAACCATCCACTACTTATTTTAAATTCTTAGGATTTGTGATTCTTCCTGCATGTGAGTGTTCACTCCCATGGACAGGAATCAGTCAGTGTCCTCCTGGGATCTGTGTGGGTCTAACTGACCCCCCTGTACAGATCCCAGACCCCCCTGTACTGGTCTCCAAACCCTCCAGGGTGGCCAGAGGGATGTTCTAGACTCCAACAGCATTTTTTTGGTTTTTTTGGGGGGTTTTGTTGGGTTTTTTTTTGTAATCTACTTTGAAGAACAAACTTTCTCTGCCATGAAAGACAATGATTTTAATCAGGCTCTGAAATGTCATTCTCTGGGGATGTGGATGTTAAATGCCAGAGAGGAAGAGAAACACCATCAACACAAACCAGCGGGGCAACTACAAAGCAAAGCAGCTTCAGAGCTCTGATAAAACACCCTGATACTGAGATCCTTCAGCTCCCATCACAGTGATCCTCACCAATACAACCTTGCTTTCATTCTCTCTAGATCTAAAGGAATTCTTTTATCTAAAGGAATTCTTTTTTGTAACATAGACACTCACAGCTTGAAGTGAGCAGATCTCAGGCTCCCGTGAGGAACCACGAGGTATTCACTGGAAAACCTCTGTTTTCAGAACAGATCACCCAATATGGAGTGAGCATTTGTTGGTTTTGTTTAAGCAGCTGAAGGGAAATGGGGTTTACCTGAGGGTATTTCGGTGTTTTTCTATTCATTAAAGCAAAGGAGAGACCCCTCTACAGTGGAATTGGTGTGACTGTAAACCTGCCTGTGCTGCAGGGAGCTGGTCATGGGTGTTCCTGGTTCTCCTGGGAGAGGAGGTGTCCCAGGAGGAACACAAATGTCCTTATGGCTCCTCACTGTCCCACTTCTCTTACCCTGCCCAGTGCCCTTGCAGTGCCAGGTTGACTTCTTGCTCTCCTCTGCCCACTCTCAAGCCTCCTCCTCATCCTCCAGCAGGGTTTCAGCTCCAGGGCAGGGATGGCTCAGCAAAGGTGCAGTTGCCCAAAGGGCCTGAAGCCTTCCATGCTTAGAAAAATCCTGCTGAGTAGAATTGAGGATTTTAAGGGCCTTATCAAACTTAAATGATGATTCTGTGATTGCAGAGCACATCTGCAAGGGGATATTACCTATGGACCTTGAATGAGGCTTGGCTTTGCAGAGCAACATTAGACCTGTTATAAGCATTTTGTACAGAAAATCCCCCCATAAATCCCTGTCATCAATGTTCAGAAAGTTTTTAACTGGAAGCTCACAGAAATAACTTCCCTGTGAAGTTCAGAGCTGGGCAGCATAGCAGGCTCAGGTGCTCCTTGGCTTTAGAGGTTATTTTTGCTTTACCCCATCCTGCAAAGGAGCAAATCATGCTTGGAGCAACCTGGTCTAGTGGAAGGTGTCCCTGCCCATGGCAGGGACTGGAATGAGATGATATTTTAGTTCCTTCTGACCTAATCCATTCTAGGATTCTGGGATTAATTTTTCTGCCTTTCTCATGGGCAGCTTAATTTTAAGTCTTGCAGAAGAACAAGGGGAAAACCAACTGAGACAACACGAGGACAATTCCCCTGCATGTGGAAATGTTTTTTTAATGAAATTATTTTCCCTGTGTACTGCTACACTGCCTCTTCATTAGAGGGAAAGGAGAAATGTGTGCTTGTGCAATGCTGAGCTTTCATGGATGCAGGGGCTACATAAAAAAATCATTCTTGGTGCTAAAAACCAACCTGACACTGCTCCTTAAGTTTGGTGAAATATCCAGTCAGTCTCAGTGGGTTTTTCAGGAAAAGGAATAAATAAAATAACAGGAAGAAAAGGAAAAAAAAACAGAAGGGGGGAAATAAAGAAGAGAGGAAACCAAACAACCCTGGTGTGTTCCCATAATAAAGGGTCTAAAAATGCCCCACTCATTGATGCAAAATTACAGTTATTGTTTATCTTCCTTCTACTTCACACAGCTTTGTGCAATACACACCACGAAAAATACAAGCAACCAACACATTAGTTAAGAGACCCTCCATTTTACTTTGGTGGTTCACGATAATGGAATTTAATTGTGGAAAAAGCTGAATAATTTTAGCTGACTCATTTGGTTCATTCAAACTGGGAATCAGGGACATTTTAAACAAAGGTTTTCAAACTTCTTTTGAAATCAGGAAGCTGCTGTGCACAGATAAGGGGAGAGGTTTGAGGATTCTCTATCATAAATTTCAAGGTTTTTTCCATCTGCTTTTTCACATTAACTGGTAATTATCCAGAAAGGCATATAATAGTGCAGAAATGACAGAAACTGACAAAGGTTTTCCTAAGATATGTAAATTGTCAGTGATAGGCAAGGTGCAACAGAAAGGCTTTCTACAGCACAACTGTTTATGCCAGTTTCATTTGCTTTTAGGTATCACTGATGGTTCTACCCCACACCGCCTTTATCACAGGCACTGCACATTCCCACACCACCAACACACAGGGAAGGTGGAAAAAACTGAGCTTGGAGCTTGGTGGTCTCCTCTAATGCCTCTATTTTCTGTTAAATACATGCACAAGGTGCTGTGTGTGGAGATATTTCTGAGTTGGTTATAACCTTCCCATTAATTTCTCATTCTGCAGAAATAAATAAAAAATGTGATCCCAGTGAAACAGTTCCTACATGGTGGTGGTCTCAGAGCCAACCTTCCTCAAAGCAGCTATTTGAGGGAGGAGGTGTTAGAAGGGACACTCAGCTGTTTGCCTCTGAGGTTTGTTAGCCCTTTGCTAATTGCCTAATTCCAGTAGACAAATGAATCCCTTAGAGCTGCTCAGATAAACCCCCTTCCTCCAGCTCTCTGTGTGCAGGGCTTCCCTTGATGGGGTTGGAAAGGTGGGTGGTGGGACAACCACTCCATCTGCCTTTAAAAATTTCTTCTGGGAATGTAGAATTGTGGAATAGTTTGAGCTGGGAGGGACCTTGTCTTGGTTTGAAAGACAGATATCTGCTAGGAAGGGGGCAGGACCTCCCTAGAGATGGAGAATTCAAATCCCCTCCCTAATTTTCTAATTTAAAAAATTAAAGGAGCTTTTAGACAGAGGTATGGGGATAGGAATAACAGTTCTTTACTAGTATATATGACAAAACAATAAACAAACAACAACTAGAGCATTAATAATAAACAGAACCAAGAACCTTGAGGGCTTTTTTTCACAAAACAAAAAAAAACCTGGGGCAGTTTGATCTCGGTGCCCCTGCAGGACTCCGAGAGGCTTAGCTGGAAGGGAGGAAAGTCCCGGGCTGGTGGATGAGATGAGGAGCTCTGTGCTGATATCTGGAATGGCAGGGGGTGTCCCAGCAGGGCTGCCCAGTGCAGGGCTACAGAGTAGCAGGGGAACCTCAAAGCTCCAAAGAAGCAGCGGTGATGGGGGGGGGAGGGGGGAAGGCTGGAGAAAACGAGCTCAGGATTCCTGGGTACATGAGCAGATGACGGTAGATTTCCCAGGACGAGACAGAGGCAGAGTGATGGCCGTGAACTCTTCCTGCAGCGAGGGGCAGATTGACCATCTTCCTCGATGCTGAGAGCAAGAGTGAGTTCCCCTCCCCCAGCTCTGTCTTTTTGCCTTTCCCAAAGCTTGCCATCTCTCCCCTCTGAGGGACACTCCCAGAGACTCAAAAACAATAGGTGTAGCCTTGTGTTGCCATGTCCTTCAAGTACTCCCTTTTGTTCTGATTAAGTAGTCATTAAGGCTTCTTGGAAACTTATGGGAAAAAAATTCTGTAAGTGAAAAAAAAAACCAAAACAAATCTAACCCCCAACATACCTTTTGAAGGTCACCCAGTCCAACCCCCCTCAATGAGCAGGGAAGGCCAGATTTGGGTACTTTTGGGTTATACTCCTCAAGGGAGGAAAGATCCCCTCTCCCTAAAATGTCCACTCAGTCTCAGGAGTTATTACAAACATGCCATCCCCTTGACCTGTCCTGGCAGGTCACCAGGCTGGGCTCCAGGTCTTGAACAGGGTTTTACAAGGACATTTTAAGTCTCTGCTGTACAGGCAGAGGGTTTGGGTTTTGATAAATATCCCTTTGCCAAAGGAGAAGTTGGGCTGGGCTTCTGAGCCCTTCTGAGAGCTTAATTCTTATTTAAGTAAAGAGTAAGGGGCTGTGCATGGGAGAAATTCCTGCCTGACCTCCCCCTCATTCAGCTCATACCAGAATTGCAGATTTTAATTAACCTTTCCTGGGAATAGGACTTCCCATGTAACTTCACATGTAACAAGAGGTTATAGGCTCTTTAATGGATGGAAGGACTTCACCTGCTGTAGTGGCACTGGAGGTGTTATGGTGGGATAATCACTTCCCATCAGCACCAAAGTGATGATAAAGTACCCCAATGGGAGTAGTTTCCATGTGTTTGTGGGGGTGGAATTAATTTCCTTTATGGTAATATTCCCTAAAGTTAATGGGTGCTGAGAGAAAGGAAACAAGATGCAGCGCAACAGATTTGTATTAAAAAAAACCAACAAGATTGCATTTGAAAGTCAATGGGCTTTTTTATTGATTCTAAGGATTTTCTCTCCTATCTGGCACTTTTTTTCCCAAATCAGAGATGTCAAACTCATGTGAAAGGCTTTGGAAGGGATGGAGAGGAAGGATTTCACCCACCAGAGCCATTGGGGCTGCAGCTGGTGCCAGAGGAGTGTCTGTCCCTGCAGGAACCAGCCTGGGGTTACTTGTTTTCCATATTTGATTTTTTTAAAGACAGATTTTCTTCTAGGGGCTTTTATGCCATAAAGATTCAACAAAAACTTCCAAGAGCTTCTTGGTCAGTGCTGAACTCCACCAGGATGTGCTGGCTCTGGGGGTTTGGATGAAACATCCCAGCAGCTGATTTTTGGGGCTGCAGTCCCAAAACAGCTCATGTGCTCATGTCCCCTTTTGTCCCCTGACACTAGGCCGGTAGGTCCCCAGCTAGCTCTGATTCCCGGCTGCGCCAAGGGCCATTCCAGAGTCTGCTGACAGTCTCGGGTAACGGTGCAGAACAAGGCTGTTCTTCAACAGCAACAGGTGTTGCAGTGTCTAGGCTTCAGAGCAAGGACAAGAGAAGGCTCTTTTCTGTGTGATTTCTGAGATGTTCATTGCCCAAGGGGGCGAGGACAAAAAAGAGGACGAGACAAAGCCCACACGTACTTTTAAACCGGGGGGTGAGGGGCATGAAACAAGCAGGTGATTGGCCCCAGGACAGATGGACAGGGGTTTTTCCATAACATAGGGCAGGGTCAGGGGAAAGATAGACAGCTGAATGATGTCGCGGTGTGTGACTCTCTCCAGTCCCAGGGCACACAGCGGCCAGGGGTGCGACACCTTGCCCCCTGGGGACTCCGATGTTCTCGGCAGTGTCTATTTCGGAAGCAGAGATGGAGTGGAGGTGAGACGGGTCTTGGGGTGAACTGAAGAGGTTTATTAAGGAGATGAGCAACTAAAAGACAACACCCCAAGAAGCCCCGAGCAGGGCTCGGGCAGTGGGTTTTATACAAGAGGCTTAGGGGAGGGGTAAAGGGAGCGGTAAATTTGAAACAACCAATTAGGGTCTGTATCTAGGGTGTTGCATCCGCGGGTAAAACTAACAGAAACCAATCCAGGATGTGTGGGATGGGTTTACACAAGGCGGGAAAGATAATAGACAGATAACTGAAAGTCACATAACATAACAGGTGTACGCATAACTTAAAGCAACTGAAGGAGACAAAGGAATACTAATGAGGGGGATAGGGGTACATGGAACTACATTAAGGGCACATAAAGAAGGAAAATGGGGTACGCAAAACTGAGTTATTACAACAAATATGAAATCATAATAAACTAAAAATAATGCACTGCCACAGAATGAAGCTTCCAGAGACAGGGCAGAGGCAGGAGAGGTGGACAAAGAGACAGGGGAGGAGATATCTTTGGATGGTACCTGACTTATCGGGGGGAGGGAAACAGGGAGGAACCATTGGGATACATAACTCCAAAACAGCTTAACAAAACCCACCATCACAGTCCCCATTCCTGTTCATTCCCAGGACTCCTTCCTTTCCCTGTGCAGCCCCTGGCAGTGCTGGAGGGGCAAAACCAGCAGCTCCAACTACTGACACTGGGCTGTAGCTCTACTGAATGCTGTGAAAGCCAAAAAAGGCATCAAACATGCCTGGGTTTAAGCAGAAGTTGATAAATTATTAATTGCAAGGGGAAACCCCAGCTCATGCTCAGGGGAGACCTCAGGACAAGATGAGGTGGGGGACCAGATCCCAGGCCCAGCTGGAAATGGATTTTGGGAATATGCAGGTGAATAAAATGATGTGTGTGGACCAGCGGCATCCTGCTGATATTCGCACACAGCATTTAGGATATTAATAAATTGCCTGAGTGGTAATTACACCCTTAAACTTTCTGGATTTCCTTTGGGTTTACTTTTTTAGGTTTCTTTTTTAAAATAAAGTTTAAATTAGTTAAAAAACCACCAGGCCTATGAAGATGGTCCCGGGTGGTTTGTGCACAGCAGAGCTGAGGACTTTGGAGTTGTCATGCACAGACATGAGGTGAGAGCTGGCAAAAGCACTTTGAAAAGACACAAAGGCACTTAAAGACAGAAACCCTGAGGATGCTCAATAAACAATCACAGGAATGGTGGTGTGAATGTGACTTTGCCATTGTTACACATTTCTGCTCTTGTTTGTAATTACATTTTGGCCACTGTCTAAATACACAGAAATGGCTGTAATGCATCATCTGGATTATCTAATATTAGTTTGAGTTTTTGGAGTTTTTTTTCTGCAGCCTCTTGGTAGACTTTGAAAGAAGAAAAGGAAAAAAAATTAAACCTATTTCAGAGTAATTGAACAGTGTTCACATTAATTTACACTAAAGTTTTTTTTTTAATTAAATGAACTTCCCCTGTTTGTAGCTGGAAGGTACTTCTGTGAGATAAAAACTCCATTCTAATAACGCTGAGACTCACCAGCACTTAATTAGCATCACAACTCAAGGCAGAGGGAGCAGGAAGGCGAGCAGGGAGGTGGGTCTGTGCTGCTGGGTGGGATTTTGGGAAGGGATGCTCAGCCCCCATCCCAGAGCCCACCCAGCGCTGCGAGGAACGCGGGGAGGGGAAATCACGCCTAGGATTTGACACAGTTTGTGGCAAAAGCAATCATAATTAACATTATATTAAATATTAAGATCATAAAATGTTGATTGGTACTGATTAGCTGCATAATCCATAATTAGAAATCACTGCACCCTTGAGCAGGTACTGTACTGCCTTGCCTGTGATTTCACCACTAAACTGAGAGTGATTCAGCTTTTGCCCTGAGTTTTACTCCTGCATTTCATTTAGGGCAGAAGCATATTCAGGTAAAGAAAGGCACAGCATCTGTTTCCACTCAGGCTTCTCCCAAACTCCCCATCCTAAGGGCAGCTCCCTACCTCTTCCATGCCCATGGAGAAGTGATGGCCAAATTTCCCTTGACCATCCTCAGCTCTGCATTGGTTGTGTCTAAAAGATGTAAGGAGAAGCTTTGGAACAGCCTGGGGAAGTTCTGGAGTCCCCATCCCTGGAGGTGTTCAAAATCCATGTGGATGTGGCTTTTGGAGACATGGAGTAGTGGTGGCCTTGGCAGTGCTGGGGGATGGTTGGTCACAATGATCTTAGAGGGTTTTCCCAATCTAAATGATTCCATGACTGTATGGAATTCTGTATTCTCTGAAAATTCCTTGTGTATTTCCTTACCCCAAACCAGCGACTGCAGAAGGTCGAGCTGAGGCCGTGCCCTCCTGGCTCAAGCCAAGATGAAGCAGCATTAGGCAGCTCCAAGATAATGATTTATTTTTGGCCCAAACTCGGAATACACCTCAGGATACCTCAGCAAGGAGGGAGCAAAAGGAGATTCTTTATTCTGATTTGATTTTAGAAGACCAAACCCATCTGTGCCTCACTCGTTAATGAGGTGGAAACAGGGACCCTTTGGGGAGGTTGGTAGCTCTGGACTGAGAAGCTGCTGCAAGAGGGTGAATTAATCACGGTGTTATCAAAGCTTGCTGCAGCAGCCCTGCTTTCCCCTAATTTTACAGGTCCATTTATCCTGGATATCCATTTGTAATGGATAATATCATCACACAATGGGAAATGTTCAAGTTTTGTTAAAGTAAAGAACAAAGTCCCCTAAACCATTAGGTTTTATGTCTGCTGCAAATTTCAGTCACTGCCTTGGCTGGAGAACCAACTGTGATTTTCCACAGCAGAGCTGGATAAAAATAATAAAATTTGGTGGATAAAGTCCCAAACCCATGGCAGCCTGGCTGCTTCTAC
This sequence comes from Prinia subflava, assembly GCF_021018805.1. Classification (NCBI taxonomy): domain Eukaryota; kingdom Metazoa; phylum Chordata; class Aves; order Passeriformes; family Cisticolidae; genus Prinia; species Prinia subflava. The sequence continues at coordinate 8,111,122 of NW_026960606.1, forward strand.
TGGAGCTCCAGCAGCCTCCTTGCAGCCTAGCTGATCCAGAGGAACTGGAGGCTGCACTGGGCATCTGCTGGCAAACCCAGGGGAACAGAGAGAAAACACATTGTTGTAATTTCCTCTTTTCCGAAGGCACTTTGGAGTCGTTGGGAAGAAATCTTTTCATTCCTTCTGCTGTTCTCTTTTGCTCGGATTAGCATTGCCTGGGAGTGGAGCTGAGGTTCTGGGCAGAGCCCAGTGCTCTCAATCAATTAAATCAATTTGGCTCTGACACTCCAGTGATTTTCCCTAACCAAGGGCTGGGCTTAAAAGGAGGGCACAGGGAATCACAGGGAATGTGGTGCTGGGCAGGTGGGGAAAAGCAGGAAAGCTGGGCTTAAATCCCTGTTTCCCTGTGCTGGGTATCATGGAATACAGCCCTGGACTGGGTCAGGGAGGTACTTGCAATAACACACTCATTCCCACAACATTTTAATTATTCTCTCCGTAGGTGTGCTCACAGAGAGCCAACGGGCTCTGTCGCCGCTGGCCCAGACACAGCGACAGAGTGGTAGGGGGTCAGTCTGCAAGCTCACAAGCAGTACTGACTCCCGTGGGTTCTTTGCCTGGCAGAGGCTTATGCGAGCGATGGAGATTCGACGGGCAGTGGAAAGAAAGGAGGAAACAATTTCAGACGAACAGAGGGTTTATTGCAAACACCTCCTCAGCCCGAAACTGTTCGGGGGGAGAGGGGTGCGGGGGGTTTTTGTCCGAAGGATTCCGAGGGGGGACAAAGGGGGTGGCCAGCCACTGCCAGCCAACCGGGGCAGGTTGCCAGGGGATACAGGTGTAATAGAACATCGCTTGGACTAATCAGGGGAAAAATAGGAGGGATTTACAAAGGCGGGAAAAATGACAGGCAGCTAACCGTGTGTCGCATGGCAGGTGCCGGAGTCATGTGAGTTAAACAAAGGGACAATTGAGGGGTGGGGTACAGGGAACCCAACAAGTACAAAAGTATAGAAAGCCTAACCGATTAAATTAACACACTGCCACATCTCCCCATTTTCTTTTTACTAAAAGAACAGAAGTGAGGGGGGTCCGGCAGATGCTCAGAGTCCAGGTAACATTCGGCGAATCGAGGTTGTTGAGCTGGCCACTAATCGTCTGCGAGGCTTTCACCATCACTTTCTTCTTCAAGCCCTTTTTCAAGCTCCTTCAACTCGTCTTCAGGAGCCGTGGCCTTGGCGAACCGAGCAGCAGCCGGAGAGGGGGTAGATGTGGAACTTAAAACTAACTTAATTAACGATCTCCTGATTAGTCCGAAAGCAAGACAAACAATTAAAATAATAAACAAAATCAACAGACATGTTTTTAAAATGGACCCGGCCCATCCAGATAAACCACAACCTTTAAAAATGTTGCTCATCCAATCACCTGTCTCTCTTTTGATGTCACTGATCATATTTTGCATCTGTACAATGAGTTTTCGAGTGCTCTCAGCCCGAGTCGACAGATTAAAACAACATAGACCCTCAAACTCCTCATACGTGTGATCGTGGAGAAGTATGATGTAGTCTATGGCTGCCAGATTTTGGAGGGAAGCTTGCCTCATTATTTCCTCGTCTTGCAGGAGGTTGAATAGGGTTCTGGAGGTTAAATTTGCTTGTTTCGCCACCCAACATTTTAAACGTCCCAATTCCCCCACGGCCTTAGCAAAGGAGACCCATGGGGCAAAATTTGTGATTGCGACCTCTTTAGTTTTGTTCCAATGAATAATTTCCGAATCGCAATCCGGGTCTAATTTTCTAAGGTCTCTTTTGGAAACTGCCAATCGATGTGCACCACTTTGTCTCTTTTGCTTTTCTTTCCAATCCATAATTTGCGTCTTGTTGGGTGTGAACAGCCCTACCTTTCCTAGGGTGCACGGACCTCCAGAAAGACGAGAGGGGATACCTGCCCAAGCCCGATCTCTGCAGATCAGAAAGACTCCCTCGGGAACCTTTTGGGGTGGTTGTGAATTTGAGGGGAAAGAACTCCCTTGGCCAACTTCTTGCACCACGAGTGGGCTCTGTCTAGCACTTTAGATTGAAAAGCGTGCTTGGTGCGGTTGTCTAAAGCGTCGGCCAAATTGGTAATACGAATGCAGGCGGGAGCTGTAGTTGCTCCGAGGAGCTGCAGCTCTCGGGGTTCCTCTTTCATATCTGGCAGGGAAAGCACAAAATTCTTCCAGCCAATAAAAGGATTAAACTGGGAGGTCTTACTGATGCAGTGGGCACAATGGAGAAGTCTTTCAGGCATTTCCCACTGTCTAAAGGGAATCCCCATGAGGCATGTGGACATCAGGTCTGAGACTGATGCTTGATTGAGACAGATGTGATCCTGTCCCATAGATTCTGCGAGCAGAGCCCACACGTTGGCTCGCGACTGTGGGACGGTCCAAGCTTGGGTGAATGTTAGCAGCTTGGTCAGAAAGAGCACCGTTGGAAGGATTAGCATCTTGGGTCCGGGTCTGAAAAACAAAACTGGGGGGCCAAAAATTATTAATTTGGGTCACAGAAATAGGTAAAGGACAGGTCATGGTCCCATTCCCACAGGATGGGAAGAGAGGGTCTGGAGGAGACTCGCCTTCGACGGCGGAATGCCGCCGAAGCCACCTGCGGGACACTGTCGTCACGCTCCCTCTTCCTTTTAATGAATGGTTTTACCCATTTGGCAGGTATCCATTTGATTCCGGTAGGCGTGAGGACACAGGCGTATCCACGCCCCCACATCACCAGGTCAAATGGACCCTCCACCTTCCCTGACTCAGGCGATCTCACCAGCACCGGGGGCTTGGGATCGAACTGCCACTCCTTGTTGCACCCAAAGTGTATGGTAATGGGCGGATTGGGATTTTCAAAGGAACAATTTAGAAAATTGATGACATAAAGGGCTCGGGCCAATCTGATTGCCGGCGGTTCCACCTTTAATACCTGTTGCTGTTGTTTAAGGACCCTCTTGATCTCTTGGTGGGTCCTCTCTACGATTGCTTGGCCTGTGGGGGAGTGGAGGATGCCTGTCTTGTGCTCCACTCCCCATTGCTGCAGGAAGCCAGCAAATTCCTTGGATTTGTACGCAGGGCCGTTGTCTGTTTGGATCCCCTTGGGGATGCCCATGAATGAGAAGGCCTGAACAAAGTGTTGGATAACATGTTGGGCCCTCTCACCTGCGTGCGCAGAGGCATAGACAGCGCCAGAGAAAGTATCGACGGAGACGTGAACGTACTTCAGTCTCCCAAATGATGGAATGTGGGTGACATCTGTCTGCAAGAGTTCACAGCTCTCCAACCCGCGAGGGTTGACTCCGGCATGCAGGGTAGGCACAGCGTGGGACTGACAGGAAGGACACGAGCCGACAATCGCCTTAGCTTGTTGACGTGTGAGGTTAAAACGTCTAGCTAAGCTAGGCGCGTTCTGATGGAACAGCTGATGGCTGAGCTTGGCCTGCTCAAAAACGTCAGGCAATGGGGCTATCGCTACAGGGGCAGCAAGAGCGTCAGCCCTCCTGTTACCCTCAGCAATAAACCCAGGCAATTCCGTGTGCGACCTGGTATGCATCACATAAAACGGTTGCTCTCGGTGGGAGACAAGTTTGACCAATTTCGAGAGCTGCTCATACAGAGCTGTGTTGGACACCTCTTGTAAAATTGCCTGATCTGCTCTAGATACCACCCCCGCTACGTATGCGGAGTCGGTTACAATATTGAGAGGTCCAGAGAATCTCTCAAGTGCTCTGACGACAGCGGCCAACTCGGCTATTTGAGGTGAACCCTCAACTACTTTAATATCTGCCTCCCACTGCTGAGTTTCAGGGTCCTCCCAAGTCATCACTGACTTATGAGAACTCCCGGACGCGTCAGTAAAAACTGTCATCGCATCGAGAGGTCTCCTGCTCTGGACACTCCTTAAAGCCAATTTAAATGTTACGTCCGAATTAAATAATTTGTGGGCCGGCCGATGAATTGAAATTTGGCCCGTAAAGGAATCTAGAGCGAATTGAAGTGCTTCATTTTCCTGAAGCAGGTGTTCCAACATGGGTTTGGTCATTTGGCCTGTTGACAACCCAATTGGCATGTGAATACATTCAAAGTCGCACCCTGCCAAATCTTTCATCCGCGTTCTTGCTTTGTGGACGAGCTCAGCCATAAGCTCTTGTGGCTGTGTCATTCTTTTGGGCCGATGGTGGCTGAGAAAGACCCACTCTATAATAAGAAGAGGGTCCTTTCTACCTTGGCCCTTGGTGTTGTGTGTTGATGTTTTTGCACCCGTGTCCCATTGAAAAACGATCCCATGTAGATGTGGCAACTTACCCAGAATGATGAACCGAAAGGGAAGCTCGGGATCGCATCTGTGTGCCTGTCGCGATGTCATTGCCTGCTGGACCTTCTCCAACGCTGCTTTTGCCTCTGCGGTAAGCACCCTAGGAGAACTGAGCTCCCCTCCCCCTTTCAATAAATTGAAAAGAGGGGCTAGATCCTCGGTGGTCAGACCTAGCCAGGGCCTTACCCAATTTAAGGCAGCGCAAAGCTGATGGGTGTCCGCAAGGGTATGGACATTTGTCCGAATTTCCAATTTTTGAGGCACAATGGTCCTCTTACCAATCTCCAGGCCCAGGTACTTCCAGGGTGGCATCCTTTGGATCTTATCTTTTTGCAGCTCGAACCCTGCAGCAACTAACGAATTGGTTACAAGGTCAAGCGCTCGCGTAAGTTCATCTTCGGTCGGCGCGCAAACGAGGATGTCATCCATATAGTGGTGGATGACAACCCCCTCCGTGGCTGCGCGCACAGGGGACAGCAAGGAAGAGACGTACTGCTGACACATCACCGGGGAGGCTTTCAACCCTTGCGGGAGAACCCTCCAGTGGTACTTCTTCCTTGGGGCCGCTCGGTTGATGGAAGGAACCGAGAAGGCGAAACGCGGGGCATCATCCGGGTGTAGAGGAATTTGGAAAAAGCAATCTTTTATGTCAATTACAGCCAGATTCCAATTTCGTGGCAGCATGGTTGGGGAAGGCATTCCAGGTTGGAGAGACCCCATATCTTCAATTACTTCGTTAATTTGGCGGAGGTCGTGGAGGAGGCGCCATCGTTTTTTGTCACTCTTTTGAATGACAAAAACGGGCGAGTTCCATGGAGAATTGGTCTCCACGATGTGACCTTTAGCTAATTGCTCCTCCACGAGCTCCTCAAGCGCCTGTAATTTCTCTTTTGTTAGCGGCCACTGCTCAACCCAGACTGGTTTATCTGTCGTCCAATTCAGTTTGAGGGTCGGGCGCTTCTCAGCAGCCGCTGCCTGAAAATTTTGCGAGGGGTCGGGAATTTCAATTGTGACCCCCCACTGAGCCATGAGGTCTCTTCCAAGCAGGGGTTCCTTGTAATCTAAAACAAAAGGACGGATGGCAGCCAATTGTCCTTTTGGCCCCGTAATTTTTACCACGTTTTTTGACTGTTTTGCGGATTGGAACCTTCCTACACCTTGGATCTGTCCGTCCACGTCCTCCAGGGGCCAGTGCGACGGCCATTCCGTGGTCGGAATGAGCGTAATATCTGCCCCCGTGTCAAAAACAAGATCTTTATCTACCGATTCATCTCCCACAGTGAGCGTACATCGCACCAAGGGCTTACGGGTGGAAATGTGATGTACAGCATTTACAGTAAAGGTAAGATGTTCTGGGTCACCATAAGGAATTGCTTGTGCGATGACCTGGCCCTCGGGTAAAAATGTGGGCGGATGAGTGCAGCGCAGCCAGAGAATGAGGGCCCTGGGGTTGTTGTGAAGTGTCCCCGGGACTACCTCAATCTCCTGCGGAGTGTATTTGCAATCACCGACGACGATGAACTTACCTTCGCCGGTCATTGGCCACTGATGTAACTTCTTTGGGTCTATGGTCACAAAATGGAAGTCCCTATCCGTCAGGTACAATGGTCTGGTGAGATGCAACCTGTAGGGTTGAAAAAAGGAAGAGGTAGTGAGAATAGGTTTTGCTATATCATGTTCAGGTGTTCTTGAGTCTGGTGTAGAATGTCCATCCAATTGACCCCCTTTGGAGTTCCCTGCCCGGTCCACCCGATTAGGGTCGTCGCGCTGGGTGGACCCGCGCTCCCCTTTCAGTTTTTTTGCTGTGCCTGGGAAGGCACCGGTGTTCCTGGAGATGTATTTTGAGTCCGCTGTAGTAAAGGTTTCTTAGGGCAGTTGGCAGTCCAGTGTCCTTCGTCCTTGCAGAAGAAGCAGCGACCAGGGCGGTTGCCGAAGGAGGGTCGCCGCCGAGGAGAACGATGTCGAGGCTGTTGGGATGATTCTGCAGCACGCACAGCCTTGGGCGGAAAGGTTGCCTGGGAGGGTGGTGGTGGGTTCCTCCGGGCAAGGAAGGGCACCTTCATCTGGCACACCTGGAGCTTTGACTGGAGAGTGCGGGGCGGATCTAGGGGAAGACTCAAAATTGCCTGTTTACACAGGTCATTAGCATTGACGAAAACAAGCTCCCCTAAAATACCTTCCCGTGCACTTTCTGTTTTCACTTGAACTTCCACTGCTCTGGTGAGCCGCTCTGCAAAGGCAACAAATGATTCAGAAGGTCCCTGCCTAATGGTGGTATAGGGTGGTGATGGTGCGTCTGGCTGCAAACAAAAGAAAGCCTTGCAGGCTATATTTTTTATAATTGAAAGGACTGCTGAGGGTATTAGGGCTGCCTGGGACTCAGGGGAAACATAGGAACCTTCACCAGCAAGCAACTCAAGGGAAAAAGGATTGCCCTCTTCATCGATGGCTGGAAAGGGCAACTGAGGCATTGCTTCTCGCAGGGCCTGTTTAAATGCTGCATCCCAGAGCTTAAACTCTGTGCCATTCATCAGGCAAGAGAAAAGCTGCCGGAGGTCTGCTGGAACAACATGGACACCTGCGAGATCAGCAGTGAGGAGGCCACGGAAGTAGGGACTCTCCCTGCCATATTCCTTGTGCGCCTTGCATAAATCCCGAATGATGCTTTGGGGAAAAGCATGCCAATTAGGTTTTGGTGTGTCACCACCACGTGTCCTGCGGTAGGTGACAGGCGCAGCAGAGAGACTGACCTCTGGCTCACCCTCGCTCATTTCTTCTGGTTCCCAACCGTGGGAACCAGAAGAGAGGGCGTGGGAAAATTGCTGGCAAGATGGCGTCCTTCCGGGGCGGGGAGAGGGACTTGGCCCTGCCTCAGGGGCATGTCGAGGGGCAGGGCGAGTGGGCGGGACCTTTGGGGAGGAGGGAGGGGTCCGGGGAGGGGCTATGGGAGGGGCAGAGGGACGAGCTGAGGGAAGGAAGGGGTTGGAGGGAAGAAAGGGGTTCAGGGGATGGGGGAAGGGTGGCGGCCACGTGGAGGAGTGGACGCCATTAGGTGGGTCACTGCCGCCATTTTGTGGCCAGTGTGACGCATTTAAATTAAACTGAACTTTGGGTTTGTAATTCGGGGAAGCAGGGGGAAGGAAAGGTCCTCGGTCAGCTTGGCCAGAGCTTTCCAAGGGGTCCCCAGCAGTCTGTCCCAGGCTACTGGGGCTCGGGGGCCGGGAATTTTTCGGAGAGTCTGGGCGGACAACTCTCTGAGTCGCTGCTTTCCTCAAAATTCCCTTTCTCGGGGCAGAGGGGCTGGGATTGGGTTGAAGGGAAACCGGGGCTAGCTGGGGTTCCTGAGAGCTTTTCTGCACTCCCTTTTTCATCGCTGCCGTCTTTAATTGCAAAATTAAAAAGGCTAATTTCTGTGTGTTCTTTTCCCCGGCGTTACCTAATTGTAATAGTTTCTTTTCCGCCAGCTCCCAAAATCGGGGGCTGTGTACCATCGGCGGGGACGCCGTCGGGTAGTGCAGGAAAAGCCATCGGACCAGCTTTTTTAAACAATCCTTAGAGAACTTAACTTTATTAACTTCTAATAACGTAACACAACTGTAAAACACTCCTTTCTGGGAAGCAGACAGAGAAGCACCCATTCTGCCTGCGTGATTTCTGGAGCTAGCAAATGAAAGACGCAACGAAAAAAACCCGCCGCCGCGCGCGTTTTAAAACCGCTGTTTCACGCGCCCGACCGCTCTGCAAAATGCCGGCGCACGCGGCGAAACCGAAACTGGCTGGCCGGCGAAAACACGCGCCTGCCGGCAGCCGCGCCGTGCGAGCCCGCGCTTGCGCACAAAAATAAAAGCTTTAAATCAAACCGAGGGAACGGAAAAACACCAGAGGGGGGGTGAGCCCAGGACAGGGGCCAAAAAACCCAAATCCCGGGGGCCGCGCGACCTCAGCAAGGGGGGTGCTGTCCCCCACAGGCTGCCAGAAAGGGAAACGCCGTTCCCACTGACCCGCCCCGCAGACTAGGGGTGTCTGCTTACTTACGAACCCCTGGCGTGGTGCTCCAAAGCTGCTCCAGAAGATCCACCACCGGAGAAGGACCGTCTTCGGGACGCGGCGGAGACGGCTGCCCTCCTCTTCCCCGGGGAGCGATCCCTTGCGGAGGGCGCTAAAACCCGGGCCGATGTGACGTCCAGGGATTATTTCAGGTGAGCTCAGCTCCTTGCTGAGACGCACCAATCCTGCCTGTGGGCTCCGTAAAGGCGCTGAAAGCCCCTTTCCAGTGCCCCACGTTGGGCGCCACACCTCCGTCGGTGTGCTCACAGAGAGCCAACGGGCTCTGTCGCCGCTGGCCCAGACACAGCGACAGAGTGGTAGGGGGTCAGTCTGCAAGCTCACAAGCAGTACTGACTCCCGTGGGTTCTTTGCCTGGCAGAGGCTTATGCGAGCGATGGAGATTCGACGGGCAGTGGAAAGAAAGGAGGAAACAATTTCAGACAGAGGGTTTATTGCAAACACCTCCTCAGCCCGAAACTGTTCGGGGGGAGAGGGATGCGGGGGGTTTTTGTCCGAAGGATTCCGAGGGGGGACAAAGGGGGTGGCCAGCCACTGCCAGCCAACCGGGGCAGGTTGCCAGGGGATACAGGTGTAATAGAACATCACTTGGACTAATCAGGGGAAAAATAGGAGGGATTTACAAAGGCAGGAGAAATGACAGGCAGCTAACCGTGTGTCGCATGGCAGGTGCCGGAGTCATGTGAGTTAAACAAAGGGACAATCGAGGGGTGGGGTACAGGGAACCCAACAAGTACAAAAGTATAGAAAGCCTAACCGATTAAATTAACACACTGCCACAATTCTCCTTATTGTATTAATGACTATATTTTTATTTAAATCAATAAATTTCTGTTATATATATATAGATATGACATACATTTTTACGTTAAATTAATGAGATGACATCGACCATCTCCATCTTTTAAGAGCTTGTCCTGGGGTGACAGTGCTTTGTATCCAAATCATGTGTTTCTGTTCCTGTGCTCTCGGAGAGGTTTTTTGTTTTGTCTAATAGCCGCACCCCTCCCCCCGGCCGCTTGCTTGCTGCTGGCTTTTCAGCTTCTCTTGCTGCTGGCTTTGCTCACTTGCTTTTTTTTTTGCTTGCTTTTTGGCTTTTTTCTGCTTTTGTTTTTTCCCCTTCTTTCCTTCCTCCCCTTTCCTGAAGACATAAGAACCGGCTCCGGACCTTGATCTGGGAAGGTCAAGGAAACCCCCCCCGGAGTCTGCATCTGTGAGAAAAGCTTGGCACCCTCCCCAGCAGAGACTGCCAAAGTTGTTCATCCTCTCTTGGACTGGTGAAAACAATTTTTGTCATCTGGGGCTGGTTTTTTTTCTAATGTTAGGGAGTGGGAGTTTTTTGTTGTTGTTTTCTTAATTGTCCTGGGGTGACAGGACATTTTCATGCTTTGTATCCCAAATCGTGGTTTTTTTCTGTTCCCATGTTCTCAGTCTGTTTTGTCTATAGCTGAGCCCCTCCCCTGGCTGCTGGCTTCTGGAGACTGCTCACCCTCTCTTGGACTGGTGAAAACATTTGTTGTCATCTTGGACTGTTTTTCTTGTGTTGGGAAGTGTTTTTTCGTTGTTTCTCAATAAACAAGTTTTTTCCACTTTTCCTCTGAGGAAATTCCTCCCGAACCCGGTGGTGGGGGAGGGAGTTGTGGGAATTTTCCCCTAAATTTGTCCTAAACTAGGACAAACATTATTGGTGGCCCGTACAGGGAGAGATGATCATACAAAGTGGAAAAAACTTTATTCTAATAATATTTTGGTTTCTGTTGTTTTGTGGGCATATTGGTATGTCTCTTTTTGAAGGTATAATGTCATTTGGAGTGAAAGCCTGCCTTTATTTCTGGTCATTAGGGTTCTTTGAAGTTTTAATACCTTTGTGGTCCCTAGGTTTATTCTCTTATCCAGAAATAGCTCCGATATTGTCCCTGATGCATAGCTTTTGTTACCGTGGGGCCCTAACCAGAATATTTATCGGGCTGGGCTTGGTTGTGATGATTTGCAAGAGGTTTATAAAAATGTTGCTATCGTTTCCAGGAATGGATGGTTCGTGGTTGTGGTTGTGTACTCAGTTTGTTAGGGGAGAAGCAGGGGAGGAGGCTTTTCAGCCTTTGCTTTCCTTCTTCTTCTCCGAATTGTTTACATCTCTATTAGAAAATGTTTGGTCCTCCCTGACTGCCGAGGACACCATCTTTCTGGCAATTAATTTAGTAAGCTTTCTTTATACTGTCTGCAGTTTATATAAGATGAAGGCTGAGATTTCTAGAGGGGCTGGTGAGACTCCTGATTTAGGAGTAAAACCAAGGGTGAAGAATTCTGAGTGGCATGGGAAATGGGAGGATATGGGCCAAATTTTAAAGGAGTTTTCTGATCCTGTAGTCTGGGACTTTCCATCTGAACAAATTCAGAACCCAGCTGAGGTGGTAAAAGTATCTGAAAGAGAGGTGCCATAGTAACACTAAGGAGGAAAGGATCATTGCAGTGAGCTGGGCCCTGGCACATGCTTATCGCACCCTGCTAGATACTGTAGGGCAGCAGATAGAGGAAAGGGAACAGGGAGATAAATTAGTTACTGTCCCAGTCACTCAGGCTGCAGCAAACATCCCAGGCTCCAGGCCAGTAGTTAAACCAGAGAGTAAGCCCCAACCATTGGCTGTTGCTGCAAATACAAAAGGTGGAAAGTGTAAAAGCAAGACTGACCGAAGGGTGGAGGATGATGATGAACCAAGAGAAGGACCATCACCAAAATCAGAGACCACAGCAAGTGGCATAGATTCCAGAGCCAATATTGATTCCTTCTCCCTGAAGGACCTTTGAGGCCTAAGGAAGGATTATAGGTGACAGCCGGATGAGTCTATAATTAGTTGGCTAGTCCACCTTTGGGATGCAGCAGGGGAGGCTACCATTCTGGATGGCACTGAAGCGAGGCATTTAGGATCCCTGTCACATGATCCTGTCATCGACCAAGGCATGATGAGGAGGGCTAGCCCTCACAGCCTCTGGGAACGGGTCCTGGACAGCGTAGCACAAAGATACCTGTGTGCAGATGACCTCTATATTCAGCAGACACGGTGGAAGACCATAGAACAGGGGATCCAACGCCTGAGGGAGATGGCAGTGGTAGAGATCATTTTTTCAGATGATATAACAACTAGGAATCCGGACTTTGTACCGTGCACACCTGTAATGTGGAGGAAACTTGTGCGCCTTGGGCCACCTGAATACGCTTCTGCTCTAGCAATAATGAAGCGGGATGAGATATATGAGACTGTGCTCGATATGGCAAAGAAGCTTCGGGCATATGCAGATGCTGTACATGGCCCGACTCATGCCAGAATTGCAGCTGTGGAAACACGACTGCAAAAATTAGAAGATAAAATAGAGGAAAGTTGTAAGAAACTCAGGGAAGAGATTAAGGAGGACCTCCTCCAAATCTCAGCTGTACAAATTAGAGGCCCTAGTATCCAACGCAGACATTCCTCTGTTGGGGAGAGAAGGTACACCCCACGAGCTGAGTTGTGGTTCTTCCTACGTGAGTCTGGAGAAAACATGAGGAGATGGGATGGGAAGCCTACTGCTGCTCTGGCACAACGGGTGCGTGAATTGAAGGAAGGTAAGAAAAGGGAAGCATCTCCAGTTGCCCGTAGTCGAACTGTCAGGCATAATGATGATGATGACTTGTCCGATCCCCTTCAAGGAACCTCCAAGACATATGCCTCAGGAAAGAAGGATAACCAGGCTTAGAGGGGCCCTGCCTCTAGCCAGGTAGAGGTTAGGGAAAACTGAGTTTTTTGGAAAGTATGGGTTCTATGGCCTGGCACATCAGAGCCACAGAAATATAAAGCTTTGGTTGATACCGGTTCTCAGTGTACCCTAATGCCATCGGAACATGAGAGAACAGAACCTATTTCCATTGCCGGTGTGACAGGGGGATCACAAGAATTGACCCTGTTGGAAGCCAAGGTGAGCCTGACTGGGAAGGAGTGGCAGGAACATCCGATTGTGACTGGCCCAGAGGCTCCGAGTATTCTGGGCATAGACTATCTCAGGAATGGCTATTATAAAGACCCTAAGGGGTTCAGATGGGCTTTTGGAATCGCTGCTGTGGAGGAAGAGGGCATTAAGAAATTGAACACCTTGCCTGGACTGTCAGAGAACCCATCTGCAGTAGGACTTCTGAAGGTAGAAGAGCAACAAGTACCTGCTGCCACCTCGACAGTGCATCGCCGGCAGTATCGAACGAATCGAGATGCTGTGATCCCCATTCACAAGATGATCCAAGAGCTGGAGAGCCAAGGGGTGGTTAGTAAAACCCACTCACCCTTCAACAGTCCCATTCGGCCTGTGCGTAAATCTGAAGGAGAATGGAGATTGACCGTGGATTACCGTGCTTTGAATGAAGTGACTCCACCGCTGAGCGCCGCTGTGCCGGACATGCTGGAACTCCAGTACGAGCTGGAGTCCAAGGCAGCGAAGTGGTACGCCACAATCGACATCGCTAATGCGTTTTTCTCCATTCCTCTGGCTGCAGAATGTAGGCCTCAGTTTGCTTTCACCTGGAGGGGCGTGCAGTACACCTGGAACCGACTGCCCCAGGGGTGGAAGCACAGTCCTACCATCTGTCATGGACTGATCCAGACTACGCTAGAAAAGGGTGAGGCTCCAGAACATTTACAATACATTGATGATATCATTGTGTGGGGAAACACAGCAGCAGAAGTGTTTGAGAAAGGAGAGAAAATCATCCAAATTCTCCTGGAAGCTGGCTTTGCCATTAAGGAAAGTAAAGTTAAGGGACCTGCTCGGGAGATCCAGTTCCTGGGAGTGAAGTGGCAAGATGGATGGCGCCAGATTCCTACTGATGTCATCAACAAAAACACAGCTATGTCCCCACCAACCAACAAGAAGGAAACACAAGCTTTCTTAGGTGCTATAGGTTTCTGGAGGATGCACATTCCTGAATATAGTCAGATTGTGAGCCCTCTTTATTTGGTTACCCGTAAGAAGAATGATTTCTATTGGGGCCCTGAACAGCAGCAAGCCTTTGCCCAGATCAAGCAGGAGATTGCTCATGCGGTAGCCCTTGGCCCCGTCAGGACAGGACCAGAGGTGAAGAACGTGCTCTACTCTGCAGCTGAGAACCATGGCCTGTCCTGGAGCCTTTGGCAGAAGGTGCCTGGTGAGACCCGAGGCCGACCATTGGGATTCTGGAGTCGGAGCTACAGAGGGGCTGAAGCCAACTACACCCCAACAGAGAAAGAAATCCTGGCCGCGTATGAAGGAGTCCAAGCTACTTCAGAAGTGATTGGTACCGAGGTACAACTCTTCCTGGCACCTCAACTACCCGTACTGGGGTGGATGTTCAAAGGAAAGGTTCCCTCTACCCACCATGCCACCAATGCTACATGGAGCAAGTGGATTGCCCTCATTACACAGCGTGCCCAAATTGGGAAACTAAATCGTCCTGGGATTTTGGAGGTAATTACCAATTGGCCTGAGGGTGAAAGCTTCAGTCTCACTGGTGAAGAGGGAGAAGAGCAAGTGACCCGTGCTGAAGAAGCTCCACCATATAACCAACTGCCAGCAGAAGACACACGCTACGCTCTTTTTACTGATGGTTCCTGTCGCCTTGTGGGGATGAACCGGAAGTGGAAAGCAGCCGTGTGGAGCCCCACACGACAAGCTGCACAAGCTATCGAAGGAGAAGGTGGATCGAGTCAACTTGCGGAGCTCAAAGCCGTTCAGTTGGCCCTGGACATTGCTGAAGCAGAGAAGTGGCCAAAACTTTACCTTTATACTGATTCCTGGATGGTAGCCAATGCTCTGTGGGGATGGCTGAAGAGATGGAAGGAGGCGAACTGGCAGCGCAGAGGAAAACCAATTTGGGCTGCTGAAGAATGGAAAGACATCGCTACCCGGTTAGAGAATCTACCTGTGACGGTTCGCCATGTAGATGCCCATGTCCCTAGAAGCAGAGCTAATGAGGAGCAGCAGAACAACCAGCAGGTAGATCAGGCTGCAAAGATAGGGGAGTTGAAGATAGATCTTGACTGGGAGCACAAAGGAGAGCTGTTCCTAGCACGATGGGCCCATGATGCCTCAGGCCACCAGGGTAGAGATGCCACCTATAAGTGGGCACGAGACCGAGGGGTGGATCTAACCATGGATAGCATTTCTCAGGTTATTCATGACTGTGAGACATGTGCTGCCATTAAACAGGCTAAGCGGGTGAAGCCCCTCTGGTATGGGGGGCGGTGGTCCAAGTACAAGTATGGGGAGGCCTGGCAAATTGATTACATCACGCTGCCTCAAACCCGCCAAGGCAAGCGCCATGTACTAACCATGGTAGAAGCCACTACAGGATGGTTGGAAACCTACCCCGTGTCTCATGCTACAGCCTGCAACACCATCCTGGGTTTTGAAAAGCAGGTCCTTTGGAGGCATGGTACTCCTGAGAGGATTGAGTCAGACAATGGGACTCATTTTAAAAATAATCTTATTAACAGCTGGGCTAGGGAACATGGCATCGAGTGGGTGTACCACATCCCCTATCATGCACCAGCTGCAGGTAAAGTGGAGAGGTACAATGGATTGTTAAAAACCACTTTGAAAGCACTGGGTGGGGGGTCTTTCAAGAACTGGGAGCAGAATTTAGCAAGAGCCACCTGGTTAGTTAACACTCGAGGTTCCACCAACCGAGCAGGTCCTGCCCAGTCTGAGCCCCTTAATATAGTAGATGGAGATAAAGTCCCAGTGGCCCATGTCAGACGTTTGTTGGGGAAGACAGTATGGATTAATCCTGCCTTGAGTACAGGCAAACCCATTCGTGGGATTGTCTTTGGTCAAGGACCAGGATACCTGGTGGATAATGCAGAAAGATGGGACAACCCGTTGTGTACCTCAGGGAGATCTGACTGTGGGATGATATCATTGTTCGCTGAGCATTACCACCATTATCTGTACGTTAGATCATACAGATATGAGACAGAAGGAAACGTGAAAGTGTCAAAGGTCTGAGCAAGTAAGATGGAAGGAAATGTGTAAGTGTGGAAGGTTTGAGCAAGTGAGAAGAAAGTTGTTTTTTTCATTGTGTTCAGTGACATGTTCACGATATGGCATAAGGGGTGGAATGTCCTGGGGTGACAGGACATTTTCATGCTTTGTATCCCAAATCGGTTTGTTTTTTTTTTTCCTGTTCCCACGGTCCCAGTTTGTTTTGTCTATAGCTGAGCCCCTCCCCCGGCTGCTTGCCTCTGGCTTGCTGCTAGCTTTAGGCTGCTTTGCTGGCTTTGCTCTCTTGCTTTCTGCTTTTTGCCTGCTTTTTGCCATTTTTCTGCTTTTGTGTTTCCCCTTCTTTCCTTCCTCCCTTCCCTGAAGACATCGGACCTGCTTCGGGCCCTGATTCGGGAACATCAAGGGAAAACCCCCCGGAGTCTGCACCTGAAAGAAGCTTTGGCACCCTCCCCAGCAGAGACTGCTCACCCTCTCTTGGACTGGTGAAAACATTTGTTGTCATCTCGAATTGTTTTTCTTGTGTTGGGAAGTGTTTTTTCGTTGTTTCTCAATAAACAAGTTTTTTCCACTTTTCCTCTGAGGAAATTCCTCCCGAACCCAGTGGTGGGGGAGGGAGTTGTGGGAATTTTCCCCTAAATTTGTCCTAAACTAGGACATTATTCCATGCCGTCCATAAACCGTAACGACATTACTCCTGCCTGCTTG
The DNA here is from genome assembly GCF_021018805.1 of Prinia subflava. Taxonomy (NCBI): domain Eukaryota; kingdom Metazoa; phylum Chordata; class Aves; order Passeriformes; family Cisticolidae; genus Prinia; species Prinia subflava. The sequence continues at coordinate 8,127,228 of NW_026960606.1, forward strand.
TGTGCCTCCGACCATTCCCCTTCGCCGCTAATATGTTCAATTGTAACTGGATTATTTTGTTCCTCAACTGCGCAGTCAGTAGTTTGCAAGAGTTCAGGAAGTAAATCCTTAAGTAATCTTTTCCATGTCCTTTCCCACACAATATATTCTGCAGGGATGACGAAACATGAAAACAAATCCTTTAGGTCACTAGAGACCAGTATATTCAATGAAAAAGTGGCTTTTAATTAGCCTTTAAAAAATTCACCTTTCATACCAAATTCTTTCTGAGCTCTGCAAAGCTCTTTCTTATTTTGATAAGAGAAGGGTTCCCATTTAGGATGATGTGACCTGCGATTGTATGTAACAGGAGCAGCAAAAGGAATGGCATCCACTTCCAGATTTAGGTCCCCAGGCCACCCACCTCTGGGTACTGGATGGTGGAAACAAGAAGTCGGGAGACGAGGGGCAGAGCTACATGACCAAGGGGCAGAAACCTGGGTGGGATTACCAAAGATGGCAGAGATTTCTGGTGATGTCATTGGGGGTGGAGCAATGGGAGGAGCCCTGGGTGGAGCCAGGGGCTGGATGATGTTTACTGACACAGGGGGAGGAGCTGAAGGGGCTGAAACAGAGGAAGGGGTGGTACCCGGGGGCTGGGAGCAGTTACGTGACAGAAAGGGGTTGGGAGGAGGGGAGGAGACAGGGAGGAAGGGATTGTGGGAAGAAGGAGCACATGGTCGAGACCAAGCCATGTGGACCCCCCCATCTTGTCCCCCCCGGGGGCCGTTTTGTAGGGTTGAGAACAAAGGACCATGAGGGACAAACTGAGGATTTTCCAGCAGGGAAAAGGGATTGGAACCAGGGTTTAGGGAAAGGTCTCTGACAGCCGGCACCATGCTGGCAGAGCTCGGGTTCTGAGAAGATTGTAGGGGGCCAGGAAGATGGTAGCTATCCTGTGCTTTTATATCTCCGCGGTTTGCCCCCTGCAATCTGCCTAGGGTGGGGGAAGAGGGACCAGGGTAAGAGGTTTGGGGAACCGGGGCTTCGGGCGTAGCTGTGGATGGACGCAATGGCTGTTTCTCCAGTTTCCCTATCTCTTTCTCTCTTTCCTGGTTTCTGACCACTGACTGAATTCTCACAAACAAGGGATAGAAGTCATTTCCAGAAGAGCCCCCCTTTGAGGTCAGACCAGTCAATACAGTCCCTACTGCATCCCAAAAAAACACAGTCCTTAAATCTTTCAAATCCATTTTTGGGAAATGGAGGAACAACCACAGGACAAATCTCTTTAACAAACCCTTTGAAAACCCCATTTTTCCTCCCACTAGGATTTCCCCACCTTGGAGGTACACTTCTCTGTGTTGCACAGACAGACAAGCATGTATTCTTGCCTGCACAACAACTGACCCACCCTTCCTCGCAGTAAAAGGAAAAAATAAATGCAAAAGAAACCCAGGAACCCGTCCGGGGGTACGCAGCCAAATCAACAGCTATTCTGGCGCCGTGCAGCGGGTCTGCCATGTGGCACCACATGCTCCTCTCCCATGGGGCTAACACCCGTACCCCCCGCCTACTGTGCGATCAGGCACTCACCAACTGACAGTTCTGGAAATAAAAAGGCTGCAAGGAAAGTCTCCAAAACCCGAGAGACCCCTCTGGACGCTGAGAGACTGCTTCTCCTTCCCCTGTTGGCCCACTGCGACCAAAAAGCAGGCTGGCTGGGCAGAGGTGCTGACATTCCACAACTGTAAAAATCCACAGTGCTGTGGGCTGGGGCAGGCAGGGAGAGGCCAGCAATGTTCCTCCAGCATGGCGAGTGGGTGGCAGGCGGCCCCTCGAGGTGGCACGGGCAAGCATGCGGCTGGCTCAGGTGGCCCCAGTGCAGGGGGGCAGAGCTCGGCCGTTCACAGCGCGCTGCTCAGGCTCGGCGGATACATGGCAGCAGCGGCTGCGCAGGCTGAGCGGCGGTGGCCATGGTGGCGGCTGTGGCGGCAGTAGAGGAGCCTCGGTGTGGCAGTCTCTCTCTGGGCGGGGTGGAGCGGTGTACACGGCGGGTCTCTCCCACGTGCCATGGTTTCGCAGCTCTCCTGCCGCGACGTGCAGCTCTCCAAGGAACAGTCCTTTTGTCTGGGGTCTTATTGCCCCACAGCGATGTGTGCCAGCTGACACCGAGGTCAGAGAATCCCAGCTAGCTCTCACCTCCACCACGTGCCAAGAGTGGCTGTCCCCAGGCTGCCAACAGTCCGAGTGGCAGTGCAGAGCAAAGCTGCTCTCTACAGCTTCTGTATATCATCGGCGTCTAGGTTCAAAGCAAGAGTCAAAGAAGGCTCTCTCAGAGATCTTTATTCTCCAAGTGATGGTACAAGAGAAAGAGTGAGCACTGGGTCCTGCGCTAACTTTTAAACTGGGGGGCAGAGGGGGTGGGGCAGGTAGGTGATTGGCCCCAGGTTAATACAGGGCAGGGTCAGGAGAGGTGGATAGAGACAAGGGAGGGGAAAACCTGGGGTAAAACAAAGATAAACCAAACACCAGGGGGGTGACAGGAACAAACCATCGAGATGACAACTCATCAAAAACTTATCAAAACCCCACCACCACAATGCTGCTTCAGAAAGAGCCACTTGTTCAGATTAAACACTAGGGGATCAGAGGAAGGAGAAGAGAAAGAAAAGTGCCAACGTAAAACTAAAACTTGTCCTGTCAGGTTCAGGAAGGACAAGAATTTAAAGGCTTGAACTTACCTGGAGTTTCAAAGAAAATTACCCAAAGCTGGGGCTATCTGTCTTCCTCAGGTCCTATCACTGGAGTTTACCTGCATCTGCTGTGCAAAGGGCTCACACCTTTCCTGGGAGAAGCATCCAGGGTTTGGGTCACCCTCTTGGCAGTTTCAAACCCCTCAAAACCCACAGCTCCCAGCTATGGCAGCACAGATCATCCCAAAGTATCATTACAGGATTAATGCAACAGACCAACCATATCAGAAACCTTTCCCATCTATTTAAGGGCTGTCACCCTCATCTCCTGGTATCACCACTGGGTTTGGAGCTTCATCATTTTAACTTTGAGGTGAACTATTACTTCCATAAATTTTTAAAACCGGTAAGAACATATTTCTCCCTTTTAACTCAGCTGCAAAAATTTTTCATTAGCAGAACTGTGGCTGAGTGTGGGACAATCCCTCAGGTAAGACACAACCCCTTACTTAACTGTCATTTAACTTTGGGCTTCATGAGATTAATGTTCATTGCCAGGATCCATCAGTTCCTGAGGAGCAGAAGAAATCTGTTGCTGTTTCTGCTCTTTCCTCCATCCCCTAATTGCCTAGGCTGGGTACGGGTATAAAGTCTCTAAAGATCTTACCACATCTTAGTATCTAAATAAAGTAGTTTATTTATACAAAAGCACATATCTGAAGGCAAAGAGTTCTGAGAGCGGCCTTATTCTACAACCAATTATAAACCTAGGCAAACAAAGTCTAAACAAGACAATAACCAAAGCATAGAAATCTTAACACACACAACTCTAATGAAACAGCGAACAAAGCACAAAATTCCTAACAAACAAAGCTCTAATAAAACTATAGGCAAAGCATATAATTTACAGCCTCAGGGTAAAGCAACCTCTTATTACTGTCTGCATTTTCAATCGCTGGGATCACACTAACAGAGAGGAATCAATCACAATTTTCAGACAGGGATCTCAGCCGCAGGGATCATGGTAACAAAAGGGACCCCGAAATTCCAAACCCACACAGAGCCCTCAGCCACAGGGACGCGGACGCAACGGGAAATCGGAAATCCTGAACCGCACAGAGCTCCCGTCCGGGGGATCGCGAGGGCAGTGGGGGCCCGAGCCGTGCAGGGTTCCCGTCCGGGGGATCGCAAGGGCACTGGGGCCCCGGGGTCCCTCCCCACGCAGAGTCCCCGGCTGTCCCGACCAGCGCACCGGTAGCAAGTGCTGCAGGGGAAAAAAGGGGGGACCCCGGGGCCCAGGTCCCTTGGAGCAGGGACCGCGATGTATAATACCTTAAAATCCCGTCTCGGCTCCCTGTCAAGGATCGTTCCTCAGGTCGCAGAGAATGGAGGTTGGATCGATGGATTGAATTGATCAATCAATCGATGCCTCCACCTCCAACCCTGAGGCTTTTTATCCCTAATTGCAAAATGCATATTCATATTTTTTATCTACACACTAACCAATCTAGGTACAATTCTAAAGTTCGTAAAACTACGAAAAACAGTATCAGAACCTACGCACATAACATATCTATTAACGCAAAACTCTATCTTACTAGCCTAAAGTTCTATCTTGTTATTGTAAAAAACCTCTATCTTAGCATATATGAAAAACTCTGTCTTCCCTACATAAAGTTCATACGAGTTACAAACAGCAGTCTACCCTATTTTTGTTATGTCTTCACTCTATCGCAAGGCCTGAAGCTTGTTACCTCTACCCTAGCAGTTAGGCACTTTGAAAAGGTTTAAGGCTTAAATTTCTACTTCATGTGTGTGTGGCTTTATATACTTTAATTTTTCCAAAGGTTTTAGCTCAATTTCTCTATTTTTCATTTTCTGTGGAGGATCCATGGGAGCATGGACTCCAACATCTAATAAAACCTTCTTTGAGATTATCAAGTTTTTCCCAACCTATGGGTACTGACAGTGGTCAGATTTTAGGCTTCAGGCACTGCTAGAGTCTGTGTGAAAGACAAGCAAACAGCTTTCTCATTCTGGCCTGGGAAAATCTTAAGGAGGAACCAAAAAAATCCTTGGGAAGTGAAAACCATCAGCAGGTGGTGTTTTTTCAACACGTTTCCTGGCAAAGATGTTTACAAAGGGGTGTAGGCTCTGAATGACTGTTGGGGGTTAGATTTGGTTTTTTTTTCTTCTCACAGAATTTTTTCCCATAAGTTTCCAAGAAGCCTTAATGACTACTTAGTCAGAACAAAAAGAGTGCTTGAGGGATATGGCAGCACGAAGCTACACCTATTGTTTTTGAGTCCCTGGGAGTGTCCTTCAGAGGGGAGAGATGATGAGCCTTGGGGAAGGCAAAAAAGACAGATCTGGGGGAGGGGGAGGCACTCTTGCTCTCAGCGCCGAGGAGGACGGTCAGGCTGCCCTCTGCCTCTGCCTCGTCCTGGGAAATCTATCGTTATCTGTTCGTGTACCCGGGAATCCTGAACTCGCTTTCTCCAGCCTCTCCCCCCACCGCCGCTGCTTCTTCGGACCTTTGAGGCTCTCCTGCTACTCTGTAGCCCTGCACTGCCCAGCCCTGCCGGGACACCCCTGCCTCCAGCTGCCAGCGCAGAGCTCCTCATCTGATCCACCAGCCCGGGACTTTTCCTTCCTTCCAGTTCGGCCTCTCGGAGTCCTGCAGGGGCATCCAGATCAAACTGCTCTGGGCTTTTGTAAAAGAAAGCCCTCAAGGTTCTTGGTTCTGTTTATTATTGATGCTGTAGTTGTTGTTTGTTTGTCGTTTTGTCATATATATTAGTAAAGAACTGTTATTCCTACCCCCATAACTCTGCCTGAAAGCTCCTTTAATTTTCCTTTTAATTGGAATAATTTGGAGGGAGGGGATTTGAATTCTCCATCTCTAGGGAGGTCCTGCCCCTTCCTAGCAGATATCTGTCTTTAAACCAAGACAGATTATTGGCGCCCACTGTGGGGCTTGAGGGCATTGAGAGGAAAAGGAATAACAGTTCTTAAGTGACCTTGTGCACTGGGTATAGAAACCTCCCTAAATAGCATCATGTGGTCTAGCTTACCTTGGTTTGGGTGGCATGTGGTTGTGGCTGTGTTTCTCCCATTTGCAGGCCCTTATTTAAACATGGGCCCTATAACTAAGGCTACTGTGGCTGTTATCCAGTTTGCACTATGGGTTAATAAGGTGAGGAATTCATGGATTTTTAACTTCCTCTGGAAGGCAGGCACATGGATACATGGCTATCACACTCTAAGTGTTTGTTTGTGGGGTTACTTTAACAATGGTACCTATTGTGAGGAAATGACACCAGGGGAAATTTTTTCCCAACCCTTTACTCAGCTCTTTGGGTCTATTCCACCAGTTTTTGAAGGGTTTAAATCTTCTCTGAATGCTAATGATATCATACAATGGCTAGTATTGCTCACAGGCCTATTCTATTTAATATTCCGAGATAAGGGGAGATTGGCCTGGATAACCACCCTGATACCTACCCCAGAGAATAAGGATACTGCCCTAGAGACTGAGGGTGCTGCCATGGAGCCTGACACTGCCCCACAGACTAAAGATGCTGCCCCACCACCTGACCCTGACATAAAGCCCACCTCAGGAATGAACCACCCAGATTGGGTGGGAGTTCTGGTGAAGGAGATGGGCAAGATGCTGAAGGAGCACACTTCCCTAGTGGTGGCCTCATTAGCCCCAGCTGCTGGCAAACCCTCCCCCTGCCCTGAAGAGGAAGAGTCTGAAGGTGCAGCAGTGGAACCCACTGACGTTACAACTGTCCAGGTTCCAGCTGAACCACAGGGGCAGTCACAGCCAGCAGCAGTTGCCCCTGTGGAAAGGAAGAAATATAAGGTGAAATCAGAGCACCCAAGTGATAAGGATAAAAAAGGAAGGCCCTCACAACCCACAGGGGAGCCAGAAGTTGAGATCATCACCGAGTCCCTGTCATATGAAAATCTCCGTACTCTGCAAAAAGATGTTGCACGACGGGGACGTGAGCCTTATACAGCCTGGTTACTTAGGGTCTGGGACCTTATGGGTAGAGGTGTGCAACTGGATGGTGGTGAGGCAAGGAATATGGGACCCTTGACCCAAGACTCAGGTGTGAATCAGGTATTTGTAAAAGAGCAAGGACCCCTTCACCTCTGGGACCGGCTTTTAATGAGTGTAAGGGAGAGGTTTGTCCACAGAGACAGAATGCAGGAGCACCACCTTAGCATGCGCTGGAAGACTGTTGAGGAAGGGATCCAACAGCTGAGAGAAGTGGCAATACTGGAGGTGGTTTTTGGGAGGGATGGACAGCATAACAATGACCCCGACAATGTCAGGTGCACAGGGCAAATGTTGTGGAATCTAGCAACTAAAGGGCCATCTGAATATAAAACATTCATGTCAATGATTAATGCTGATACCAGCCGAGTGACTGTAGGTTCTGTAGCCAGCAAGCTTAGAAATTTTGACAGTATGATCAGTGGCCCAATACAGACTCAGGTCTCTGCCGTGGTTAAAGAACTCCAAGAGGAGATAAGGGAGGTGAGGGAGGAGATGAGGAGGAACAGTTCCCATGTGGCACCGGTGCGAGCCACAGGCCCCAGAGTCAGAACCCAACGTCCTTCAGCTAGAGAGAGAGAGTACATCCCAAGAGCTGACCTGTGGTCCTTCCTGCGTGACCATGGGGAAGACATGGGAAGGTGGGATGGGAAACCCACTTCTGCCCTAGCAGCACGGGTGCGTGAGCTCAAAGAGAGAAACACTAACCGGGGGGGTTCCACTAGAATGAAGGTAGCCTCAGCCTCCCATGACCAGGCTGTCAGGTATTACAGAAATGAGGATGCTCTGTCAGACCCCCTTGAAGGAACCTCTACTATGTATACACAGGAAGAGAGTAGTAACCGGTGCTAGAGGGGCCCTGCCTCTAGCCAGGAAGAGGCACGGGAAAACCGAGTCTTTTGGACTGTGTGGGTTCTATGGCCTGGCACATCAGAGCCACAGAAATATAAATCTTTGGTTGACACCGGTTCTCAGTGTACCCTAATGCCGTCAGAACATGAGGGAGCAGAACCTATTTCCATTGCCGGGGTGACAGGGGGATCACAAGAATTGACTCAGTTAGAAGCCGAGGTGAGCCTGACCGGGAAGGAGTGGCAGAAACATCCGGTTGTGACTGGCCCAAAGGCTCCGTGTATTCTGGGCATAGACTATCTCAGGAATGGCTATTACAAAGACCCTAAGGGGTTCAGATGGGCTTTTGGAATAGCTGCTGTGGAGGCAGAGGGCATTAAGAAATTGAACACCTTGCCTGGATTATCAGAGAACCCATCTGCAGTAGGACTCCTGAAGGTAGAAGAGCAACGAGTACCTGTTGCCACCTCGACAGTGCATCGCCGGCAGTATCGGACGAATCGAGATGCTGTGATCCCCATTCACAAGATGATCCGAGAGCTGGAGAGCCAAGGGGTGGTCAGTAAAACCCACTCACCCTTCAACAGCCCCATTTGGCCTGTGCGCAAGTCTGACGGAGAATGGAGACTGACTGTGGACTATCGTGGCTTGAATGAAGTGACTCCACCGCTGAGCGCCGCTGTGCCGGACATGCTGGAACTCCAGTACGAGCTGGAGTCCAAAGCAGCGAAGTGGTACGCCACAATCGACATTGCTAATGCGTTTTTCTCCATTCCTCTGGCTGCAGAATGTAGGCCTCAGTTTGCTTTCACCTGGAGGGGCGTGCAGTACACCTGGAACCGACTGCCCCAGGGGTGGAAGCACAGTCCCACCATCTGCCATGGACTGATCCAGGCTGCACTGGAAAAGGGTGAAGCTCCAGAACACCTACAGTACATTGATGACATCATTGTGTGGGGGAACACGGCAAGGGAAGTGTTTGAGAAAGGAGAGAAGATCATCCAGATTCTCCTGGAAGCTGGTTTTGCCATCAAAAAGAGCAAAGTCAAGGGACCTGCCAAGGAGATCCAGTTCCTGGGAGTAAAGTGGGAAGATGAGCGGCGTCAGATTCCCATTGAGGTCATCAACAAGATCACTGCGATGTCTCCACCGACCAGCAAGAAGGAAACGCAAGCTTTCCTAGGTGCCATAGGCTTTTGGAGAATGCACATTCCTGAGTACAGCCAGATTGTGAGCCCTCTCTACCAGGTAACCCGCAAGAAGAACGATTTCCACTGGGGCCCTGAACAGCAACAAGCCTTTGCCCAGATCAAGCAGGAGATCGCTCATGCAGTGGCCCTTGGCCCAGTCAGGACAGGACCAGAAGTGAAGAACGTGCTCTACTCTGCAGCCGGGAACCATGGCCTGTCCTGGAGCCTTTGGCAGAAGGTGCCTGGTGAGACTCGGGGTCGACCACTGGGATTCTGGAGTCGGAGCTACAGAGGGTCTGAAGCCAACTACACCCCAACAGAGAAAGAAATCTTGGCTGCCTATGAAGGAGTCCAGGCTGCCTCAGAAGTGATTGGCACAGAAGCCCAACTCCTCCTGGCACCCCGACTACCTGTGCTGGGGTGGATGTTCAAAGGAAAGGTTCCCTCTACCCACCATGCCACCGATGCCACATGGAGCAAATGGACTGCCCTCATCACTCAGCGCGCCCGTATCAGAAACCCAAATCGCCCTGGGATTTTGGAGATAATCACAAACTGGCCAGAAAGTGAAAACTTTGATCTCACAGATGGAGAGGAACAAGAGCAAGTGACACGTGCCGAAGAAGCTCCACCGTATAATCAGCTGCCAGCAGAAGAAACGTGCTACGCTCTTTTCACTGATGGTTCCTGTCGCATCGTAGGGATGAACCGCAAGTGGAAAGCAGCTGTATGGAGCCCCACACGACAGGTTGCACAAGCCACTGAAGGAGAAGGTGGATCAAGTCAACTTGCAGAACTCAAGGCTGTTCAGTTGGCCCTGGACATTGCTGAAAGAGAGAAGTGGCCAAAGCTCTACCTCTACACTGATTCATGGATGGTAGCCAATGCTCTGTGGGGTTGGCTGGAAAGGTGGAAAAAGGCCAACTGGCAGCGTGGGGGAAAACCAATCTGGGCTGCTGATGAGTGGAAAGACATTGCTGCTCGGGTAGTCAAGCTACCTGTAAAAGTCCGCCATGTAGATGCCCACGTCCCCAAGAGTCGGGCTAATGAGGAGCACCGAAACAACGAGCAAGTAGATCAAGCCGCCAAGATAGAAGTGTCAAAGATAGACCTAGATTGGCAACACAAGGGAGAGTTGTTCCTAGCTCGATGGGCCCACGACGCCTCAGGTCATCAGGGCAGAGATGCCACCTATAAGTGGGCACGAGACCGAGGGGTGGATCTAACCATGGACAGCATTTCTCAGGTTATTCATGACTGTGAGACGTGTGCTGCAATCAAGCAGGCTAAGCGAGTGAAGCCCCTATGGTATGGCGGGCGATGGTCCAAATACAGGTATGGGGAAGCCTGGCAAATTGACTACATCACCCTTCCCCAAACCCGCCAAGGCAAGCGCTACGTGCTGACCATGGTAGAAGCCACCACTGGATGGCTGGAAACCTACCCTGTGCCTCACGCTACTGCCAGGAACACCATCCTGGGCCTGGAAAAGCAAGTCCTGTGGAGACATGGCACCCCTGAGAGAATCGAGTCAGACAATGGGACCCATTTCAAGAACAGCCTTATAGCAGCCTGGGCTAGGGAACATGGCGTTGAGTGGGTGTACCATATTCCTTATCACGCACCAGCAGCCGGGAAAGTTGAACGGTGCAATGGCCTGCTTAAAACCACCTTGAAGGCATTGGGTGGGGGGACTTTCAAAAACTGGGAGATTAATTTAGCAAAGGCCACATGGTTAGTGAACACTCGAGGTTCCACCAACCGAGCAGGCCCTGCCCAATCTGAGCCCCTGAGAACAACAGATGGAGATAAGGTTCCAGTAGTACACATGAGAGGTATGCTGGGAAAAACTGTTTGGATTAATTCTGCCTCCAGCAAAGACAATCCCGTCCGTGGGGTTGTCTTCGCTCAGGGACCAGGATGCACCTGGTGGGTGATGCAAAGGGATGGAGAGACCCGATGCATACCTCAAGGAGACCTTGTTTTAGGATGAACTACCCACATCATGTGTCTGTACCCATATCTGTATGTATAGATGTATATAATTTAGGTCATGCATGTGTATATATATATATATATTTTAAAGGTTTAAATTCAATGTAATAGGTTGGTATGGAAAAAAATTCGGGGTGGATGATGTTGGGGGTTAGATTTGGTTTTTTTTTCTTCTCACAGAATTTTTTCCCATAAGTTTCCAAGAAGCCTTAATGACTACTTAGTCAGAACAAAAAGAGTGCTTGAGGGATATGGCAGCACGAAGCTACACCTATTGTTTTTGAGTCCCTGGGAGTGTCCTTCAGAGGGGAGAGATGATGAGCCTTGGGGAAGGCAAAAAAGACAGATCTGGGGGAGGGGGAGGCACTCTTGCTCTCAGCGCCGAGGAGGACGGTCAGGCTGCCCTCTGCCTCTGCCTCGTCCTGGGAAATCTATCGTTATCTGTTCGTGTACCCGGGAATCCTGAACTCGCTTTCTCCAGCCTCTCCCCCCACCGCCGCTGCTTCTTCGGACCTTTGAGGCTCTCCTGCTACTCTGTAGCCCTGCACTGCCCAGCCCTGCCGGGACACCCCTGCCTCCAGCTGCCAGCGCAGAGCTCCTCATCTGATCCACCAGCCCGGGACTTTTCCTTCCTTCCAGTTCGGCCTCTCGGAGTCCTGCAGGGGCATCCAGATCAAACTGCTCTGGGCTTTTGTAAAAGAAAGCCCTCAAGGTTCTTGGTTCTGTTTATTATTGATGCTGTAGTTGTTGTTTGTTTGTCGTTTTGTCATATATATTAGTAAAGAACTGTTATTCCTACCCCCATAACTCTGCCTGAAAGCTCCTTTAATTTTCCTTTTAATTGGAATAATTTGGAGGGAGGGGATTTGAATTCTCCATCTCTAGGGAGGTCCTGCCCCTTCCTAGCAGATATCTGTCTTTAAACCAAGACAATGACCAATCATATTCATTGGACCAAAGTACTGTATAAAAGAAGAATTTAGAAGAATAAAGATTGCTCTCATTTGCTGTAAGCTGAGTCATGTCATTATTCTCATGCCGTCCGTAAACAACACCAACCTATAATCCAAATGCTCCCTGTTGTTTAGCCTGTTCCTGGAAACTAATGAGAAGATCCCATATCTCACCTTATCAAAACATCCTTCCTTGCAGTAGTAGGCAGTTTCAGCAATTTTCCCAGACTGAACAGGCTAATTTTTCCTAGAAATTTTTTAGAAATGCCCCCTCAGCCATTCCCTGGCATTGCTGATGCTCTGCTGAGCATCTTTTCCCTCAGTTCCCACTAAAAACTCAGCACTGGGCAATAAGAGTGACTTTCCATGCCAACCACTCCAGATATTCCACCCTGTCCACGCTGTCCCTTCCAACTTGCATCTTATTTACATTATCTACATGTCGAGCAGCACTGCCTAAAGGAGCCAGACCCCTCATGGGGAGCCAGAGCATCCCTTGTGTTTGTACATCTCCAGACTCAGCTCTTTCCTCCCGCCCCAGGTTGCGCCGCTGGGCTGGGGTGGTGAGATGGCACACAGACATGGATCGGCTCCCCTTCACCTCCCAAACCTTCTCGGTGTTCCCCACTGTGGGAAGAGAAACACCATGAGAAACACAATGGTGGCCATGTGCTCTTTGGGGATGAGCTGTTCCACTCCAAGGGTCACTTCTCAATCATAAAACAGGAGACAAAGATCACTGTTTCCATGGAAGAAAAAGCCAAAAAGGATAATTTAAACCCGGGTTTACACTTTGAAATACATAAAGCATTTGGATAAACATCATCATTTGTCAGTCCCCACCTGCAATGTTGCAGTGCGCTAAATAGTTCATTTTTGTTATTTTATTACACTGGGTGGTTTGTTATATTTTCACACAAAAATAGTTTTATTATATTTTGCACATGGTATATTCTGTATCCCCCTCTGGGTTTTGGTATTTCCTATTCAATTCCTCCCCACACCCCCTCCCCCTCCCTGGGTCATTTCCCATTGGCTATAGTTCCTCTCCCCCTCCCCACCCCCCTTTTCCCGGGCTTAAAACCTCCCCCTGGCACATGGGTTCAGCCCTTTTTCCTTCTGGAATGAGCTTTACAATAAGGCTGTGGGACCGTGGTCCCAAGGAAAGGGGCGCCTCTGTCTTTTACCTTCAGTCCATTATCGGGGTAATGCACTGAGGTCTGGAGCTAGCCAAGATTTGACCCCTAAAGCCAGGCACCTCGATAAGCTGGCGTCCACCGTGGTGGCCTCCCATTCGGTCTGAGTCTCCATGCCGTAGCTGGATTTCCTGTCGTGGATTTTATAAGCTTTTGGAAAGTTGACTGCCCTGGTCGTGACTGTCACCTTTTCCACGACACAACAGCCAGGGACGGGGCCAGCAAATTCATCCACAACCCAGGAGAAGTTGGTTCCAAGATGAAGGACTCCTTTGCAGCAGTTCCGACCAGCCGAGGTCCTGAGAGAGGGTGTGAGTGCTCCTTGCTGGGGACCCTGAAGTGACCCCTGAGTACGTGTGGGCGACGGAGCACAGAACTCCGGCTATAGGGAAGGGTCGCCCCATGTGGGTGGGGGGTTTAGGCGTGGGGGATAGCGGCAGGTCCCAGGCGCGGCAGAGGGAGCACGGGGAAACACGGGCGGGTGTTTTTTTTACTGGTGCAGGCAGCACTGATCTGTGGTTTTTGCGATTTCCCCGGCTCCAACAGCCACGTGCTGTAGCAGTGACTGTAGCTGCCAGCGGCAAATTTAAAAGCCGCGGGCTTCCTCACACTTGAGTTTCTCCCTCTTACCTCAGAGCTGAAGGGAGGAGAAACTGTGAACCCTTTCCTAAGTCTGGTTGCAGCTTTCGGTTTTGGTTTGTATTTGCTGCAAACGGAGGTAGATTGAAACTGTGCAGATTGGATTTTAACATCAAAAATGGGTTCTAAGCTCTCTGCACAGGAAAGAGGCATTTATTCCCAAACCCTAGATACCTTAAATGGTGGGAACGTTAAAATCTCTAAGGGGAAATTAAAACAGTTTATTCGGTGGTTGTCTTTACATCTGTCTCAGTTTACACAGCAGAATGCAAATTCTGTCTATGCCTGGGACAAAGTTGGAGGACTGTTAACATCTAGAGTAGAACAGGGAGACAAAATAGCAACTAATATTATCCTGGTGTTCCTCTTAATTCATAAAGAATTAATTAAGAAAGAGATGCAAGAACAGCCACTGCAAACCTCCCCTCTCACCATTTTCCCTACCCGTTCTTCCATTCCCTCTGCCCTTGAGCTGAGAGAGATGTGCAGGACAGCCCGAGAAATGTAGGGAGCCTGGCATGAGAGCCACTGTCCCCCTGGTCCTCTGCTTCCCTTTCAGCACCCTGGCTCTGGCAGCTGTGCGCAGGCTGACAGACAACTTTCCCTGTACCCCTCTTTCCCAGTAGCTGTACCTAAAGTTTCATGTTTTGCTGGCCCTGAAAGTGAAACCCTCTATCCCCCAAATGGCGGTGGCCGCAAGGCTGACCGTCCATCTTACCCTTCTTCTTCCCAAACCCCCTTTCTCCCACATGTCCCCTCCCCCAACACCTTCCAGTCCCACAACCCCTTCCTCCCCTCAGACACCACCCCTCCCTCCCCCATATTCCCTCCCTGCATGACATCATCCTGCAACCCCACCCCCAGATGTTGAAATCATAGTTCCCATGGTTGCTCCACCCCTCCAGACAACTCCACCCCCCTTTCTGTTCCTGGTTCCCACGCCCCCCCACCCAGTCCCCCCTGGGGCAGGCAAGGCCGGGGGGGTGGCCAGGGCCGGGCGGGGGGGGGGGGGGGGCTGGTACTGGTGGTTCCCATGGGGGTGGGGCCAGCAGGGGGGGCAGAGATCCCGGTGGTTCCCACGGGAGTGGAGCCCCAGGGGAACGTGATCCTCCCAGCAATTGCCACAGGAGGAATGGGGCCGGGGGGAAGGGGAGTGGGGGGAAGGTTGAGTCCCTAGACAGTTCCCACAGAAACGGGACCAGGTGGGAAAGCCGTAGAAATCAAAACCAAGAAAGAGAAACAATACCTTTAGCCACGCCTGTTACATATATTGGGAAAAATAATGCCATCAGAAATTACCAACCCTTCTCTTACAATAATAAGAAAGAATTGTGCAAAAGCCAAAAAGAATTTGGCCGAGACAGTGAAATCTTTAAAGGCATGATGAAAGCTACCCTATCATCTGTTGAATTAATACCAACAGATCTCAAAGATATATTCTGGTGCCTGCTGACACCCTCAGAATTTGATCTATGGGAAAGCACCTGGAAAAGATCTTTGAGAAAACTTCTAGAAGAACTAAAGCAAAGAACCCAGAGTGCACAAGATTTGGAAGGAAGATATCGCCTATGAACATCTGTGCGGTGAGGGGCAGTGGGCAAACCCCAAGGACCAAACTCGAGTGTTATCCAAATTCATTCTAGATAAAATATGTAACGTTGCAAAAAAGGGTTTTAACCAACTACCAACAGTTGAGACACAAGGTAGCTATATCAATATTAAACAGTATGGCTCAGAAAATTTCTTGCAGTTCCTGGACCAGCTTTGAGCACAGATAGAAAGACAAGTACAAGACCCAGTGGCACAATCAGAATTAATTGAAATGGCTCAGAGGAATGCCAACGAAGCCTGCTGCAGAATGATCCTAGGACTGCCTCTCAACCTTCCACCCCCACTGGCACAAATGACAGAAGCATGTGCAAAGAAAGCAGATCTGTTCAGCACACCAGAGAGAAAGCCTGGATCGACCAACCCAAAAACTGTAGCAGCTGTAACACCAGAAGTGAAGAGGAAACAGACATCACCAGAACAGCTTCAACACATCACCTGCTTCCAGTGTAAAAAGCCTGGACACTTCACCAGAAACTGTCCCCAAAACCAGCAGCAGAAGAAGAAGAAGAATCAGAAGGATAGGACAACCAACAGTCAAAAAAACTAAGACTTGAGCGCGAGCCCGTATTGCACCAAGACACAAAGGCAGCGGGTTCCACTGTAGGAAAAGACTCTCTCTTAACAAAAAAGGGGGGAGGAAAGGGAGCTGGGTGCAAGGCAGCAGAAAGATAAAAAGGAAAAATGTTTATCTAACAGAACTTGGCAACCCCATGGCGTTTCAAGCTTTTAACTACAGAGGCTTTTCTTTTCAAGTCTAACCACTGGACAGTCATTGAAGTGGACTTGCCAGAGAAGTGACGAGACTTGACAGTAGATCACACAGGACTGGACAGTGAGTATTTTGTTACTGGGGACACAGCACACAAACCCATGGAGATTGAGATTCTTCCCACGACCATTAGGGAATCAGGCCCAAACTCATTCTCTTGGCGTGTTGCCCTCAGCCACCCTTCCACCTGGCCAAGGGGCAAATCATCACCCAGGCCATTCCCACTCCAGCGAGGGTCCCTGTAGATGACAAAGCACCTGACGTCTATTGGGCAGAAATAGTTGGCGAGGACAAACCCATTATGGTATGCAACCTAACCCCTGGGACAGACCATCTCCATGTAGAAGGCCTTCTAGGCACGGGATCGAATGTTACGATTACACCGGAAAAGATGTGGCCTTCACACCAGGACTTGCAACCCATGGCTGGCAGACTTCAAGGTATAGGAGGGCTTCAATTGGGGAAAATCTCAAAAAGCATTGTGCAAGTTGAGGGGCTGGATGGAAAATTGGCCAGTGTTAGTCAGTTAGTTAGTGTTTGTCATCGACTATAAGGCTCCCTTGTGGGGGAGAGACACCATGTCCCAGTGGGGGGGGTCAAATCAGTTATCCCTATAAACCTCCAGGATTTTTAGAAGTGGCCACTGTGGAGCGCCCTACCCAAAAGTTAACGTGGCTGGATGACACCCCAGTCTGGGTAAATCAGTGACCACTCAGTAAGGAAAAGCTTAAGGCGCTCAAGGAGATCATAGAAGAACAATTAGCCAAGGGGCACATAGAAGAGACAACCAGTCCTTGGAATTCCCCGGTGTTTGTAATAAAGAAGCCAGGGAAAGATTAGTGGAGGCTCCTCACCGACCTCCGAGACATAAATAAAGTAATTGAGGACATGGGGTAACTCCAACCAGGGATGCCTTCCCCAGCAATGCTCCCTCAAAATTGGCAATTGGCTGTCCTAGATTGTCGCGGTGCCTTTAAGAGAACTCAGTCTCTCTGCCTGCCCAGGCTAGCTCAGGCTCCGCGGCAAGCTAAAAGGTACAGCCAGGCGAGTCACACAAGCCGGCTGATCCCTGTGAGTTCTTGTCCTGAGAGGCTGTGTGAGGTGGTGGAGAATGCTGACAACGGAGAAGAAGAAGGGAGGACCCAGTCCAGTAAAACGACAGATTTATTTGGGGGTCACACGGGACCTCCTTACCACTTGCCGGATCCTCAGACTGCGCCCCCCAGGCTCTTCTGACCTGTTGTTTTATACAGCAGTGACGTGGGGCATGGTAAGGAGGTTACAACCAATGGGCTTCAACCAAAGAGGTGGTACGAACATGGGGTGACATTACAGAAACCAATCAGGGTCAACAGGGAGGGGTTTACACAGACCATGAGAAAAGACTGACAAATAACTGAAGAGTTATATGATTTGGGGAATTGCAGGATAATACCAACAGGGGAAAATGGGGTACTGTTGCCATGAATTTTCCTGGTTTGCTGAGCGTTCATATTAAAGGAGAAATGTGCAGTTTCTCACGCTGGTGAATTGTAAACACAGGACCATGTTTTGTAAATATTGGCAATGTTATGAATACTTTCTCCAAGAGAAGGGGAGGTTGAATGACAGCCTCCTGGACCAATGTGACAGGAGAGGTGGCGATACCCTTCTCCAATCCATGGTCACCTTGCCACAGATATATAATGGAAAAATAAACTAAGGGCAAGGCTTCTGCCCTGCTGCTGTTGTTGCACCCAGATCAGTGTCCCCAGTCTGTTTTCCTGGTTGGGCCTCCACGGTGATAACTGGTGCCCAACGTGGTCAAGTTGCAAGCTAGTGAGGAAAGAAAAAAGAAGAAAAAAAAAAATCTGCCTTCTACAGCTGCAAAAAGAAGAAACCCACGATGTTCTCAGAGGAACGATTGATGATGGAACTGCTCCACTCCTTTTTGTTGTCGTGTGACGCTGACTTGACCAGGAAACACGTGAGAGAACTGTTTAGCTGGGGAAAGAAAGTTGGAATTTTTTATAGTGCTGAAAAAGCACTCTCAATCGACCCATGGAAAACCCTGGGGGAAAAACTTTTTTTATCCGTTCTGAACGGAAATATGAGAGCTAGCGCTCTCTTAGGGACCTGGGGAACAGTCTTCCCACTTCTAAAAGATGCTGGAGAGGACTTTGAAGTTGATTCTGGGCTTTCGACAGGAAGCAGGACTGGCTCCCCTGCGAGCTCCGTCGCTTCTGACGAGGATTGCTCTGATGCAGGGTTAGAGCCGATGCAGAAGACCCCCACCCCCATGTCGGGGGTTGGGCGCGCCCAGCGGGGTTTTTGGAAGGGCGGGGAAGCTTTTTTCGGTCCGCTCCCCGCGCGGTTGGCCGGGCGGGGAGCTGGGGTGCCGAGGGGGCGGAGCGCTCGGCATCAGGTCCCACGCCGAGCGCGGGGGATCGCCCGCGCCGCCCCGGGCCGCCGTGCCGCGGCGACCCCCCCGCTGCCCGCCACCGCTGCGGGGTCCGCCCTGCAGCTGCCGCGCGGAGCCACGCCGCCTCGGGCCCCCTGCGGGGAGCCGGGGGGGCCACCGTGCGCGCCGCCCCTGGCGCTGCCGGCGCCGCCCCCTGCCGTCGCCTCCCCGGCCCGCCCCTCCCCGCCGCGACCTGCTCCGCGCAGGATTCGGCAGGCGAGCCCGGCGGGGACGGCCCCTCCCTGCCCCGTCCCGCCGCTGCGCCAAATGCTGTGCGCGGGGTCGCCGCCGCCGCCCACCGTGCCGCGCCCCGCCCCATGCGTCCGGTGCCGGTGTGGCGCCGCGGGGGGAGGGCTGGGCACAACGCTGCCCGCCGCTGCGGGGCCCCCCGTGCCGTGCGACCCCCCCGCGCCGCCGCGCGGCACCGCCGCGCGCCCCCTCCCTGCCACTCGGGGAATGCCCCCCCGCACCGAGCGGGAGGGGCTCTCGGCTGCCGCTGCTGCCGCCAACCTGGCCACCGACCCATCGACTGGCCGGGCAGGAGCTGAAAGCTGTGGCCCGTCGGCCACGCCCCCCTGCCCAGCGCGACAATCCCCCCCCCGCTCAGAGAGGAGTCTGAGCGAGTCACTGTCCCCCGCCCGCCCCCCCTACGGGGCCGGGTCGGCTGTGGGAGATGATAACGGGGAAAAAGCGTTGTCTGATGTGCACGCTTTTCCTGTCGTGAAATCGGATGAGGTTTTTAGTCCTGCATCCCAGGTGAACCAGGCTGCTGACCTAAGAGAGCTGCTGCCTGCAGATGCAGCTTTGCCCGAGCCAGTTCAGGGACCTGTGGACGTGGGTCCACAGCATCATAGCCATGATGACCCATCATGGGCAGTCCTGTTTCCCTTATCAAGGGACGTGGCAGAAAATAATACAAGCTTCACTGAGGCAATTCAATGGATCAGTGCAGAATTTGAGAATCTGATCTTTCCTTATGTAATAAGAGGTTTTGCAACAGTGATGCTTGAACCTCAACAGGTTTTTACCTTTGAAAGAAATTGGAAATTCCTAGCTGGACAAATGGCTGTCATAAATAGACACCTGCCTCGAGACGATCCCTTGTTTGGGGTCGGAGCTGACCTACTTATGGGGAGGAGTCAATATGCTTGCCCTGATGTGCAAGCTGGCCTTTCTCGCACTGTTTTAGATTCGTGCAGATACATAGGGATATCTGCATTGATAAAAACCAAGTTATCCTTCTCCCCAAAGGAAGACTTCTTAGACATGGCACAGAAGCCAGAGGAAGCTTTTCATGACTTTATAGTGCGTCTGGTGAAATTTTTAGAGATGAGAGTCAAAGATAGTATCTTAAGATTGATATTATTGGAGCAATTAGCATGGAGCCATGCTAATTCTGCTTGCCAGAGGCTCCTGGGGACCATTCCAGAGATTTCTAATGTCCTGAAAATGATGCAGACCTGTGCAGTTCTAAACACCTGTGATTCTATGGTGATGACCCCAACGGCTGCTTCACAGCCGGCTGAACAGAGGCAGAATGCTGGACATGAGACACAGGCAGATATTCAGCCTAGTGGAGAACAGGAAAAGGAGGCACAGAAAGTGACTCCCTTGTTTTTCTGCGCACAAGGTGTGGGTCCAGACCATACTGCAGAAACATGCGAGGCAGTGGGTCATGCTGAGCCCACGCCAAGCCCGAAAACTCGGAGGCAAAGAAAAAGATGAAGACGTCAGGGGGACGAAACAGTTTCCCAAGCTCTAGAACAAGAGCAAAATTCTCTGGCTGGTGTACAGCCATCATCTCAAGTGTAGGAAGTGTTGATGTTGCCACATAGCTATGGTCAGTTTTCCTTGGACCTTGCAGTGGGTTTCTACGTCCACATCCTATGTTGCATGCATTCTTTGAGAAAAAGTCAATTGCTCAATTTGTGTTTTCTAAGTTCTCTATCCTCAGGTTCTGTGATCCATGCTAAGACGGCGGCCACTGAAAGTCTGCTGAGCTGCCTCAGGTGCATTGGACTGATCCTGTTTGATCCTGAAACCCTGTGCATCCAGTGCCACCCTCGTGCCACCCATCACAGAAGCCTCTTCAAGATCTGATTAACAGGGACACGGACTGGCATCTTCTCTTTTCCTATATGGCCTCCATAGAGACTTTGGATCCTGTGGAGCTGCTGGACAAGGACTGACTGAAGCAGTGTGATGCTGAGAGCCAGCGGACTGTTAATCATGGACTCAGAGGAATTGTTTGCTACGGCTCAGTTTTATGTATGGTAGCCATTGTGACCTCTGTGGGGAAAGGGCACGTTGTTTGGGGGTTGCGGTTTTGGGACAGAACTTTTGGGGTTCAGAATTTTCAATTGAGTGGTTAAATCTTTCTTGGAATGCTCCTGCCTTTTGCACCGTATATTCCCTTGTATCTTATAAAAATTTAAAAATATGAGGGTGTTGGTTGAATTATGTTAGACTATGCTCGAGATATTTTGAGCAGGTTATTGCAAGGGGTTCAGGGTGAAACCCTGGGTAGCAAAGGCAGAATCAGACCAACATGTAGCCCTCACACCGTCACCTAAATGAAGGTCGGTGAACTTTATACAGGTTTTTTTTTCTTTCTTTTTTCCTGTCATAGAATTGTTCATTTTTCTTTTTCTGTTTTCTTTTTAATATACTTAAAAGGGTGAGATGTTGCCATGAATTTTCCTGGTTTGCTGAGCGTTCATATTAAAGGAGAAATGTGCAGTTTCTCACGCTGGTGAATTGTAAACACAGGACCATGTTTTGTAAATATTGGCAATGTTATGAATACTTTCTCCAAGAGAAGGGGAGGTTGAATGACAGCCTCCTGGACCAATGTGACAGGAGAGGTGGCGATACCCTTCTCCAATCCATGGTCACCTTGCCACAGATATATAATGGAAAAATAAACTAAGGGCAAGGCTTCTGCCCTGCTGCTGTTGTTGCACCCAGATCAGTGTCCCCAGTCTGTTTTCCTGGTTGGGCCTCCACGGTGATAGGGTACAAGGAACATACCATTGTACAATCAACCTGCACAAACCCAACAAACCTACCATGAACTTAATTCCACACCACCACACTAGATGTCAAAGACTGTTTCTTCCAAATTCCACTACACCCAGAGGATGCCCCACGGTTTGCCTTCTCGGTTCCTACCATTAATCGAGAACCCCCAATGAAGTGTTACCTCTGGCAAGTATTGCCGCAGGGCTTAAAATTCAGCCCGATGATCTGCCAGTGGTACGTGGCTTTATTGCTGTCCCCGGTATGTGCCAAAAGAAAAGAAGCTATCATCCTCCACTGCATGGATGATGTGCTTGTGTGTGCCCTCAGTGACAAAATACTCCAACACATGCTTGACCTAGTGGTTAAAGTTTTAACCTCTGCTGAATTCCAAATGCAGTAAGAGAAAGTTCAAAGTGTGCCACCTGGGAAGTACCTGGGCTTGGAGATCACTGCGCGGACCATTGTTCTGCAAAAATTGGAAACCAAAAGTTATCCCAAAATCCTAGCAGATCTCCATTCCCTGTGTGGGTCTTTGAACTGTGTCAGGCCCTGGCTAGGTCTCACCAATGAGGACCTAGATCCCCTCAACAAGTTATTGAGGAGGGAGAGAGAGCTGATCTCTCCCAGAGAACTGACCCCAGAGGCAAAAACCGCAATAGAAAAAGCACAAAAGGCTTTGGCCGAGAGGCAGGCTCACCATTATCAGCCCGAGCTGCCTTTAAAATTCATTGTTCTAGGAATGTTGCCACACTTGCATGGTTTGATATTCCAATGGATCGAAGGGCAGAGACATTCACTCTTAATAATAGAGTGGGTTTCCCTCTCCCGCCAATGATCCAAGACTATCACAAGGCCATAAGAGCTGATAGCTCAGCTGATCCAGAAGGCCAGGTTGAGACTGCGTGAGCTGGCTGGTTATGACTTTGTATTCACCTCCCAGTCAAGCTTTCTGGGGAGGGAAAGAACGCTCCCGAGAAGCTGACCAAAGAGATGTTCTAGTGTCTGCTCCAGGGGAATGCCAACCTCCAGATATCCCTGGACAGCTACAGCAGACAAATATCAGTCCACGCCCTGTCACACAAACTGTTTAACGAGGAGTTCCACCTCATTCCTCATGAGAAAAGGAGTCATAGGCCGCTCAAAGCTCTCACAGTGTTCACTGACGCGTCTGGGGTGTCCCACAAGTCAGTGATAACTTGGAGAAATCCCCAAACTCAGCATTAGGAAGCTGATGTAGAGTTTGTGGAGGGATCGCCCCAAGTCACTGAACTGGCCACAGTCATAAGAGCTTTTGAAAAGTTCCCAGAGCAAATTATTTTGGTCACTGATTCAACCTACGTGGCAGGGGTAGTGTCCAGAGAAGAGCAGGCAGTTCTCAAAGACATCAAGAATGAGCGTCTCTTCAGGCTGCTCTCAAAACTAATTTATTTAGTTTCGCATCAAGAGCACCAATTTTATGTGATGCACGTAAGGTCACATACCGATTTTCCAGGCGAGATCGCAGAGGGTAATCGCAAGGCAGATTCCCTAGCAGCCCCAGCAGAAATGGCACGCCTTCCAGATGTTTTCCAACAGGAAAAGCTAAGTCACCAGCAATACCATCAAAATGCACCAGGCCTAATGCGTCAGTTCCAGCTAACACGGGGTCAGGCTCAAGCCATTGTAGCCACCTGCCCTGATTGCCAGCACCGAGCCATGCCATCGCTAGGTATGAGGGTTAACTCCTGAGGCCTTGAGAACTGTGAAGAGTGGCAGACAGACATCACACAAATTCCCACTTTCGGTTGCCTAAAATATGTACATGTAAGCATTGACACCTATTCAAAAGCAGTTTATGGCTCTGCTCACACAGGAGAAACGGCTGTACAAGCTAAACAGCATCTTGTGCAGGCCTTTTCAGTACTGGGGATCCCTAGGAAAATCAAGACTAACAATGGCCCAGTGTACAAAGGCAAGGAATTCCTAGCGTTTGTCCAGCAGTGGGGAGTGGAGCATACAACAGGCATCCCCCACTCCCCCACAGGTCAGTCTGTGGTTGAGCGTGCCCACCAGACACTCAAACAGGTCCTGGCTAGGCAAAACAATTCTACAGTGTGGATGTCACCACAACAAAAACTCCACAAAGCCATGTTTACAATTAATTTTCTGAATTGTTCATTTGAAAATATGAGTCCTCTGGTGGTACGTCACTTTAACAGCAATAATCAATTTAAGTTGTCACAGCATCCACCAGTTTTAATTAGGGACCCAGAAACCTGGGAAATCGAGGGTCCCTATGAGCTCATGACCTGGGTGCATGGCTACGCGTGCGTATCCACCCCCTCGGGCCTTTGTTGGATACCCCAAAAGTGGGTAAAACCTTTTGTCCCCAAAAATCCAGCACCAGCAGAAGACAATGAGAAGCAAGTAGCTGTGGTTCAAAAAGAAGACGCCGCTGGAAAAGGAAGACAGAACCTTCTTAAGACCAGGTTAATTCTGGCAGACCTCAGACCTTTAATATGCTTTAAACATGTTTGTTTTTCCTTTTAGAAAATACCTACCTCCCACTCAACCTCGTGATGAGCCCTGTCCAAGTTGTCATCCTGTTCGTGCTGAGCAGTCTGACAGCTGCGTGGATCGTCCCTCAACCACGCCAAAACATCTGTGTGACCCTGGCACAGAGACTTCAACAAGAAAATATATG
This sequence comes from Prinia subflava, assembly GCF_021018805.1. Taxonomy (NCBI): domain Eukaryota; kingdom Metazoa; phylum Chordata; class Aves; order Passeriformes; family Cisticolidae; genus Prinia; species Prinia subflava. The sequence continues at coordinate 8,151,318 of NW_026960606.1, forward strand.
CCTGTCCACTGCAGCAGCAAGAGATCCTATGTCTACCTGCCTGGTAGGGATTCCCCTACAAGCAGGAGAGTATTCAACCAGCTTTGACACACATGTGCCTAACCCAAGTCCCAAATCACACAACACATAACCAAATAAAATCCGCCGTCGGCGGGCTGTAATGATTAAGAATCCCATAGAAGAGTGGATACCAAAGTTGCCCAGAGCAGCTCAAGAACCCCAAGAATTAGAGCTGTTAGGTTCCTCTCCAGCACCATACTACATTCACTTTATCTTCACCCCATTGTCTAGCACTAAAGCCTTTTACAACATACTGCAATATTGAGAAGAGTTCATTGCCAAAAGGTGGTGCAATAATCTGAGCCATGTTACAGCAGACAACCCATAGCATTCACATCCCAAAAGCCTCCCTAAAGGTCTGTTCCTAATTTGTGGAGATCGGGTATGGGCAGGAATCCCATCCCAGATTTTAGGAGGGCCATGTACCATCAGGTGATTATCCCTGTTGGCACCCATCAAACCTTGATTAGCAAATGGACTCGAAAAAACAATTTGGCCAACAAAATTCATAAGAGAAGCATTGAAAATTTGGACCCAAATTGTGATTCAGAAATTTTTCATTGGGCCAAGTCAAAATGAATTGCTGCATCCCTCTTCCTTCCATGGGGAGCAGCAGCCAAAGCTCTAGGTGAATTGGGTCACCTAGAGTGCTGGGTGGTCAAACAGGCAAACTTGACATCCACCGCCATCAGCTCCCTCCTAGAAGACGAGGAAATTACCAGGCAGGCCACCCTCCAAAACCGTGCAGCCATAGACTTCCTCCTGCTGCTGCATGGACACGAGTCCCAGGAATTTGAAGGGCTCTGTTGCCTGAATTTAACATCGAAAGTACCCAAAGTCCACACTGCCCTCAAAGAACAAAAAAGCTTAGTTGGACAAGTAAAGCAAGAATCCAAAGACTGGTTCAGCGAGATGTTCAAAGGCTGGGGACTCTCAGGGTGGTGGACTTCAATAATCAAAACAATTTTGTTGGCTTTTGTTGTTTTGTTCTTAATTGTGTTAGCGTTTGGAGTTCTACGTTGTTTAATTTTAAAAGCTCTCAGCAGTTTAATCCCTAGTACTTCAGAAGTCAACCATGCAGACTCTGCAGACTGAAAGCAGCCTGACTTGCCCACAAACCACAAGTGATGGACAGATTCTTATTCTGCATCAGAATAGGCTCAACACCTTTCTTTTAACTTTATTTTAACATAAAAAGGGTGAGGAGTTGCAGTGAACTAAATAGTTAGTTCATTTTTGTTATTATATTGCACTGGGTGGTTTGTTATATTTTCACACAAAAATAGTTTTATTATATTTTGCACATGGTATATTCTGTATCCCCATCTGGGTTTTGGTATTTCCTATTCAATTCCTCCCCACACCCCCTCCCCCTCCCTGGGTTGTTTCCCATTGGTTGTAGTTCCTCTCCCTTCCCCTGCCCCACCCCCCTTTTCCCGGGCTTAAAACCTCCCCCGGCACATGGGTTCGGCCCTTTTTCCTTCTGGAATGAGTTCTACAATAAAGCTCTGGGACCGTGGTCACAAGGAAAGGGGCGCCTCTGTCTTTTACCTTCGATCCATTATAGAGGTAACGCACCGGGGTCTGGAGCTAGCCAAGATTTGACCCCTAAAGCCAGGCACCTCAATACTGCAACTTTGCAGAGCAAAAATTCACATTGGTGACTACCTTAAACCAGCTCTGGAAAATGCAGGTGTCCTGCTGGAGCACCTGGAAATTCATGTTGTCACATTATGGGATTTTTTTGATGGGGATGAACATGCAACCATGGAAGAAGCAATACAATCTCCTTCCGCTCTGTCACCACTGTGTGTCAGGGGCCATGATGCTCATGTTTTCCTTGTGGAAAAAAAACTTCCCTAGAAACAATGGTTTTTATCACTTTTTTCTGCTTACAGTCATGGTTTTCTTCAGGAAGAACATAACTGAAGTATTCCTGGTAAACTGTATATTAAAACATCTACATCCCAGGTTGGATGAGGCAACCTGACCTAGTTGGAGATGTCCCTGTTTGTGGCAGAGGGGTTGGATAAGATGGCTTTGAAAGGGCCCAAACCATTCACACCAACCTCAGGTTGGGCTGAGAGGGAGCACTGGGGCTGGGAAGGCTTTCGGCTCTCCTTGCTCACCCATGAGGCTCATTTAAGGATGTCCCACATCCTCCCTGTCACCTGCTGGGCCATTCCACAGGGATGAGGGTGAGCAGGGAAGGGCAGGGAATGACATCCAGCTCCCCAACTTACCAGTGAAGGAGTGGCAGAGCTTGGGCTGCAGGGTGGCCTTGCCCTGCACTGAGCATGAGTCCTCCTTCTGGGACTGAGGGAGAGAAGGACTTTAGTGCCTTGTGAAATCTGTTCATGACACTCCTGCCTCATAAACCAACCCTCTGCAATCCCTAAGGATTCCACTCTCATTTGTTTAACTTTTGCCATGTAAAAATAAACAAAAAAAGAAAAAAAGAAGGATTGCTAAAAATAGACTGAAGAGATGGCAGGAAGTATTTGCAGATGCTGATTTGCTGCAACATAGAATCATGAGATTGGAAGGGATCTTAAAGATCATCCCATTCCAATCCCTCTGCTGTGGGTAGGGATACCTCTCACAGGACCAAGTTGCTCCATCCAAACTGGCCTAAAACCCTTCCAGGGATGGGGCATGCACATCTCTGAACAACACTGGAAGCTCTTTATGGACTGTCAAGAATTTAGAAATAAAACTGAGCCAGTGTCAGAAGCTTAAAGAACAAAAATTGCACAATATAGCAATTATGTTTTGAGTTCTGGAAGAGGTCTGAGCTCCCCAGGAATGGTTCAGCAGAGAGGATGGGAAGGAGCAGCCCTACAGCTGGGAGAATGGGGCAGGGAGTGCAGAAGGCAAAGCTGTCCCCAGGATATGGATGTTTCTCACCTTGGCTGTTCCCCATGTTGGCTGCAGGCCAAGGAGGCAGGTAAAGAGCTGGCACTAATGAGCTCCCTGTCCTTTCACTCCAGTGCTAATCTCCACCCTCCAGGATAAAAAAAACAGGAACTAAAAAAATCAGGTAGCTCAATGCCTCCTGGATTGTTCTGTGCCTCTGTAAACTGGGAATAAGTCTCTCACGCAGCTGTGATTTGGCACCTCGGTCCAGGAACCCAGACTGCCAAAGTAACTCTGGACACCTCCCAGCCTGGTTTTCTGTTTTGTTTCGGTTTGTTCTCCTCCCTCCCCTAACGAGGACCGCTGGCCTCCATCCCTTGTTCTCACTTTTAATAACACTTTTAATAACCATTTTAATAACAATGCCTTTCCAGCTCCGGCAGCAGCGCCTGACTCCCTGGAAAGTCATTCCCAGGGGCATTTAATGATTCTCAGAGCATGCTCTATTAAAGGGCTCTGACATAATTACCAAAGGCGCTGTGTCATTTATGCACATGGCTCACAGGCAGCTCCAAATAAGCTCCTTCTGGGGGAGCGCACTCATGTTTTGGCAGGAGAAAAGAGGACCAAGTTGCCTGGCTACAGGTGCAAGGATTTTCTGGGTGCTCCGTGGTAAATAAAAGCTGTCCTGGGTCTCAGAACCCTCCCTGCCAGCTCAGGCTGGGCTGGATCCCTGCCTAAAATAAGGCAAGCCCCAAATGCGGCTAGCACTCGGAGCCAGCAATGATGCAGAGCTCCAGGAAGAAGCAGCCTTTGGCAGGAATTTTGTCCTTAGGAAGAGGAAGGCAAACTTTCTGCTGGAAATAGATAGTCTTGGAGTTAATCCTCTGGGCTGTGGTTCAGAGCTGAAGTCACCTCATTCTCCTGCTAAGGTCCTTCTGCCTGATGTAAATCATTTAACCTGTTCTGGAGGGAGGAAGATTGTTCTTTTCTTGCTGCTTCTCCCTACTTTTTCCCCCTTTGCTCTCCAAACTCTCCTTGGAGGAGGCTCCAAGAGCCCCCTCTCCATGCTGTAAAAACACCTGAGGTGCAGGAGACCCCTAAGGCACCTAAAGCCACCCAGGAGAGGTGACTCAGAGCCACAGAATGGTCTGGGGTGGATGGGACTTCAAAGATCACCCCGCTCCAATCCCAACCCCTCCTGGCTGAAGCCTGGAGTTGGCCACAGAGCTGTGTCCATCCTGGTGAGGGCACTGCCTTCTCCTGTGGAAGGAGATGGATTGTCCAGCAGCCAAGATGAACTTGGCTCCTCCCCAGCCTGGTGAAGCCACCAACCCACACGAGGATGTTCTCCCACACATCCCTGATTTTGTTTGGGGGGAAAGATCAACCAACCACTAATAAAATATGGGTTTAGCTGAGCTACAACAGCTTCATATTCAACAGCAAAGTGCTCAGCAGTTCTCTAAAAAAGAAAAACAGACACTCGCCAAACAGAAAAAAACAGGGTTTCTACTGAACCAAATGGATTTTTAAATTATTCCCTCAGCTCCTAACGCTCAAGGTATCACCAAAACCTTTTCCAAGACTGGCAATGGAACTGCAGGAGTTTCACCAGCACCACAGGGGTTTCAGTAGCCCTTTGCTGGAAGTCTGTTTCCCTCCCTGGATTTCTAGTTGGGTTTGCAAACACAATTGTAATGCTTCCATCTCGTGGTGAGATGTAGAATAGAAAAACGTGGGGAGCAGCAGCATCCAAGTTTTTCTTGCTGACTCAAAACCTGGAAGGCCAAATCCTTCCCTGTGGGACTACAAAAGAAGGAATATCTGACAGTCAGAAAAATCTCCAACATTACTGACATTTTTCATTAATAGCTTTCTTTTTAATCAGGAAAATACCATTTTCTTTTCAATTTGGCATGGAAGGAACACGAGTAGCTGCTTTTTTCCCCCAAAAAAATTGGTAAGTATTGAGCTGCTTATAATAGGCTAAAATATAATTTTTAGCACAGTATTCCTTCTTTCTGCTGACAAATTCGGCAATCTGTCCTCCTACAGCATGAAGTAACAGCATTCACCCACCCTCCTTAATATTATATATGTATAGTTAACATGGTGTTAATATTTCGGGGCTCTGTTAGAGCATTATCCCATCACTTTGGGGTATCATTTTATTTCTATTCACAGTAAATGAGGCAGCTATTGTTTAAAAATAGCAGAAAGCTGCTGGTGGCATAAAACAGGCCAGGCTTGTCCTTTTGGGCACTGATGGATGGTTTTGGGGTTAGAGCCACCCTTACAGGTGTCACTGGGATCAGCTCTCAGTATTTACTATCATCTCCCAGGCTGGACAGGACATCCTGATCTAGTGGAAGGTGCCCATGGCAAGGGGTTGGAACTGGATGATCTTTAAGGTCCCTTCCTGTTGTGGTGTGGGGTTTTGGTTTGAGTTTTCAGGCCAGCTTTCTATTTCATTTGTGTGTTATGATTTAAATTATGCATACCGTTATGTGTCAATTCTCTGTATCCCTGCTTCTGTTTCTAAAACCTTCCTTGCCAATCTTCCTTAGCTCGATATATCATTTGCTATTTTGTATCGTTCCACTCCTTTTGCTATTTCTGTTGGATTTGGTTCTGTATCCCCGCCTTAGACTCCTCCCTGAGTGTACCCTCATTGGTTGTTTGCTTTGTGTAGCCCTTTCTATAAAACCCACGGCGGGAGGCATGCTCCCAGTTCTTGGGGTTCAGCTTTAGGCTTTATTCTTCAGTTGTACCTTTAATAAATCTCCTCAGTTTACCCCAAAACCCGTCTCACCTCTGCTTCATCTCTGCGCCCAAGAAGCGATCGCTGAGAGCATCGGAGTCCCTGGGCGGGGAAGAAGAGTCTCCCCGGGGGAATGTGTCGCAATCCCTAATGCCGCCGTGCGCGTCCTGGGAAACACACACCGCGACACCTTCCCACCCAAACTATTCTGGGATCTACATCTGCTCCCCTTTGCCTGGCACAAAGCCAAGGTGGCTGCAGTGAAGGGATGTGAGCAGCACCACCAAGTGTCTCCAATGACACAAGAGTCAGTATTCAGCATCAAAATGGCGTTTTCCATAATCCACAGGGCATTTCCCACCCTCAGAGGGCATTTTCCATCATCCATGAGTCAGTACAGAAACAGAGTGAATCCTACTGCTTTTGCAATTCCCCCAAAACTATTCTGTTCCCCCAAAGCCCAGCTGCAAGCACTCAAAGGAACAGGAGAAACAGCTTTCCCAAAGCTCCTGAATTTCCCACTAAAAGCAGCAGAGAATGGGGAAAGCAGGAGCACAAGGATTAACAATCAAATATCCTTAAAGTAGGAAATGTTGTGCTCAAAATCAGCCGGAGTTTGATGTTCCTCTTTTGAAGTTTAATTATACCAAATATTCTCCAGGAACATGCCATGTTCTTGTCTATCTATTCTGAATTGTAAGTACCAATCAGCATGTAAATGATCAAATAAAATCTTTTGTTTGCAAGAGCCAGAATATCTTTCTGGGAAGGAAGGGCTGAGCACCAGCAGCTTTTGGTGTGGTGCCACCATTCTCAGTGGGCTCCTCCATGATTGGCACTTCCACAAGGAAATTGGAGTGGAAAAAGTCCAGGGCACTCCTGAATTCTTGTGCTGTCATGGAAAATTACTATCTAAATAGGGAAGGGTAGTTTGTTTCTTTCTAAAAGGTCATTTTGTTCTCCTCAATGATGGAGCTTGGCTGCTCAGTTTAGAGATCACAGCTCACACTTGGACAGTGCTCCAGCTCAAGCCATCAAAACCGAAAATTTGGATAAGTGAGTGAAATTTAGGGATAGCTCAGCAATTACTGCAAGCACCAACCCTGCCAGAGATCAGAGAGTGTTTGGACAACACTTTCAGGCACAGGGTGGGATTCTTGGAGCTGTCCTGTGCAAGGTAAGGAGTTGGCTCAATGATCCTCATGGATCCCTTCCAACACTGGATGTTCTGTGATTCTGCACTACTGCTGACCTGGGCATTTGGGAGCAAAATATGACGAGTGTTAAATGTTTTTCCTCTAAAGAGTTAGAGGATGGGAGGAACTGAAAAGACCAAGCCTGCTCCTCATGCATGCTTCCTGGAAACCTTTTTTTTTTCCATAGCTAAATGTTGACCCAGCTTCTCTCACCAATTTCCAAAGAGCAAAAGTCTTCACCAGTCACAGACATTGTATTAACCCTGTTTCTCCTCTGATTCAGAACATAAACCAACACAGAGCTACACCAGTAGCAAGCTGGATTTTTTTTTTCTCACAGGAATCTGGTAAGCAAAACTTCCATCTATTTTACTTCTTTCAAGCTTGGCCTAGAACTGTAGATGTGTTTAAAAACAAAAAACTCACCTCCAAAATGAATAAGAAAGATCACAAAAAATGCTTCTGTCCTTTAAAAAGAATTGGGGGAAAAAAACACTGAGCAATTTCAAATATTTACAGTCCCTCTGGACCACTGACAATGGGTGAGACAAATTCCTGTCTTCGATGAAATCTCCCAGAAAAGAAAACATCGGAAAACCAGACCTCAGAGTCTACAGAGTGAAACCCCGTCAGTAACATTTGCTCAGTAAAGAACTTTCCCAGCATCGGTGGAAGTCTGTGTTCACAAAGCACTGAACAGGACTGTGCTTGGGATGGCTCCTTGGTTTGCCAGGAGCTGGGTTGGGGAGTTTTTCCCTTGGTATTTTTCCTATTCATTGGAATGCAATTTGGGATTGAGATCCTTTTTAAATTTTAAGTTAAAGTAACAAGATTTGTCTTTCAAAGGAAACAAACCATCAGCAGCAACCAGGCTGTGGGGAAAGCAGCCTGTGCATGGTCCTGCTTGCCTGTGTTCCCTCTTACCTCCTTCCTGGAGCTGCAGGTGCCACTCCCGCTCACCTTCACCAGCAGGCTCTTGGGCCACAGGATCAGGATCTCCTTGGCCTGCTCTGTGGGCTTGCTGTCCCCGGGCAGGGTGTGCCTGTTGTATGCCTGTCGTTATTGTATTAAGGACGGCATGGGAATAACGACATGACTCCCAAGCTTATTAGCAATTGAGAGCGATCTTTATTCTTCAAAATCCTCTTTTATAGACAGTTCTGAAAGAATAAAGTTTCATTGGTTAGCAAACCAACACAAGACCGTCCTTGGACAGATAGGAACAACATCCCTTGACTGTTTCTTGCAAGTAAACAACAAGTTAGAAAAACACCACCTGCAAAGGTTGTTTTCTCTCTCCAATGACTGTTTGAATCCCTCCTTATGGTTTCCCAGACCAAAGTGAGAAAGCCCTGTACTTGACTTTCCCACAGGCTCAAGCTGGTGCCTGAAGCTTGAAAACCTCTTATTTGACCACTGTCAGTTCCCATATATGCCAGGCCCTGCAGAGGACACACAGAGGCTGCTGGACACGGGAGCATCCCTGCCCTCCCTCCAGGATTCTCCTCCTCCTGCAGCCACCCTGCTCAGTTATGGGCATACACTGATTTGGGAGAGGTGGGGATGGAAAGAGCCACAGAAGGGACACAGGACTCCAAACTTTGCTTTTTTATGTGAAGTCACCGAAGAAATCACTGAATGACATGACTGAGTTACACCTGGTAGTGCAGGTGACAGAATGAGTGCAACGACTGCTCAAGGTGCCTTCACAGCTTCAGCCCCCAATGTTTTGTATTTACCCCACTTTCCCATATAAATCATGCAAACAACGGGAACCATAAATCCTCCTTCAAAAGCCACCACCCAGCCAAGTTGAAATCTCCCACTAACACCAGTGGGAGCTGAGATAATGCTGTCACTACAAGGGGTTAGGCCGGATTAATGCAGGGCTAAGCACAAACTGGAGCTGTGCCTTCATCTTCATCCCTTCACCATGTCCATAGGTTTCTTCCCAGCCTTATCACATTGCTTCCCTCAGCTCAGCAAAGGGACAGGAGGTGGAGGCTGATCTCTCTCTGCTGAGCTGCCCACACCAGCCCCACCCCTAAGGACTCTTGTCCTAGTTTAGGACAAATTTAGGGGAAAATCCCCACAACTCCCTCCCCCACCACCGGGTTCGGGAGGAATTTCCTCAGAGGAAAAAGTGGAAAAAACTTGTTTATTGAGAAACAACGAAAAAAACACTCTCCGACACAAGGAAAACAGTCCGAGATGACAACAAATGTTTTCACCAGTCCAAGAGAGGGTGAGCAGTCTCTGCTGGGGAGGGTGCCAAAACTTCTTTCAGGTGCAGACTCCGGGGGGTGTTCCCTTGATGTTCCTGAATCAGGGCCCGAAGCAGGTCCGATGTCTTCAGGGAAGGGAGGAAGGAAAGAAGGGGAAACACAAAAGCAGAAAAATGGCAAAAAAGCAAGCAAAAAGCAGAAAGCAAGAGAGCAAAGCCAGCAAAGCAGCCTAAAGCTAGCAGCAAGCCAGAAGCCAGCAGCTGGGGGAGGGGCTCAGCTATAGACAAAACAAACTGGGGACATGGGAACAGGAAAAAAAAAAAAACTATTTGGGATACAAAGCATGAAAATGTCCTGTCACCCCAGGACAACTCTGTATTTTGTGTGTAATCCATAAAACAAAGGCTTAGGTGGATTTTAAGGCTAAGTCTTCCTATGAACAGCAATTCCAATGCACAGCCCCAGGTGCTGTGTGAAACCCTAGACACAGTCCATGATTCTGTAAACAGCAAGTGGGGTTTATGCCTTTTAACCACTGGTACCAGTTCCATTGCAAATATGATGGGTGGATTTAAAAGTTCTGCAGATTAATTCCCACTCACACCTCTCTTTCATGGGGAAAAACGTACCATGAGGATAACCCCATCCCTGCTCTGCCCTAGGAGCTGCTTCTGGATCTGCTAACCCAGTGCCTCAAATTCCATGTGCTCCTCCTTTCTCCTTTTCACTGCCAGGTACCGATGCCAAAAATATTCCATGAAATTATAGGATGACTGGGTGAACCTTACAAAAGCTGTCAGGCAGCAAACAGAAATGTGCCACTGACTTGGAAACTGGATCTGGCTCCACACAGCCAACTATTCTCTGCTCACAAAGAGACATCCTGGGTAATCATGGAAATATTCATAACATCTGCTCAGGCTGTTCAGATAACCACGGAAATTTGTGTTATTGGACACTTAAAATATGGATTGAGGGAAAAGTTATACTGTCCTCCTGATCCAGTACAGGTTCCTTGCCAATATTTCCTGCATGTTGTCCAGAACATCAGGATTTGGAGTGCCCTCCAATTTTTGGTCTGTTATGACAGTCCTGTCGCTGCTGCTGCAAAGGAAAGCAGAACACCTTATTTTGGAAGATGCACAAGAAGTGCATCCTCAAATCTCAGTGCCCCTTTGGGATCCAACCACAGCCAACATAGACAACAGCTCATCCCTGCAGATGGAGCTCATGGCAAAGCAGGAATTTGGCATTTGCATCAGAGCTGGGCTGTCCATATGCTCCTTGATGGATAAAAGCCATGGGGAGCTGTGGCAGAGCAGAATCATCTGTGAGGTCTGAAACAGCCATTCAGAACATTTAACAGTGCAAACCCATCTAAAATTGATGGCCATCTAAAAATGAGCCTCTTCCTCAGATCGCTGTTTCCCTATAACTCGTGGGAATACAGGTGACCATCCATGTGCCACAGTCCGTGCTGGGTGATGTTCATCCAACCCATCACTTTTAGCCCCCAACTGCTGAGTTTGAGCTGGTGTTTGCTCACAGGAAGGAGGGGTGGGCTGGGTCATGGCCCAGCTGCCCAGCCTGGGCCAGCTCGATGGCGTTTGCGCTCCAGCTTCTCGTAGAGCAGCACGATGCTGGACTTGGGCTGGTCATAGTCCCTGAGCAGGATCTTCTGCAGGTATTTGCTGTTGAAATATTCCAGTCTGTTGGAGAACAAAATGAGATGGGTTTAGCATCTCCCCTGACTCCCCAGTACCAACAGACCTGAGCAAGGCAGCAGGGTCATAGCCCGTGACTGCTCCATATTCCATTAAATCCCATTAAATTCTATTATATCCCATTAAGTCTTCCTCAGAAATCGATGATCCAAGAGGTCAGTCCCTAATTATTTCTGCATTATAGTACATGAGTCAGAATATTAAAACTTCACTAAATACAATAAAAACTCCCCAAAAGTTCCAGATATATCATGAACTCTTCTAGAAGTGCTACAAGTACATGCAGCAGCCACAGATTTAAACACTTGCAGATTCCCTCTTGAGCCATTTCCTCTTCTTTTCTGCTCAAATCATTGAATAATTTGGGTTGTAAAAGACCTCTGAGATCATCAGTCTCTCTGAGATCTGCTCACAAGGAGCCAGGATGCTCCTGAGCAGCAGTGACTCCCATATCCTCTAGTTGCACTTCCAAGCATGGGCATTCCTAAAAAAATCTTCACCAGCTGCATCTATATCTGGACCACCAAGGAATTAAACCTGGCAGATAGTTTTTTTAGTATATTTTATGGTATTTGTAAGGGGTTTTTTTAATCCTGATGCATTTTTTAAATTTTAAAATGTACAAACACAGAATTTAATGAAAATTGAACACTTTGCTACAGAAATCTGTAGAGGTCCTCTGTAATTTCAGTCCACAAAAAGCAGTGCTGCAAACTCAGCTCTTTAATGTTAACTGTGCACAGCCTGGGACAGGCTGCATGTCACAGCCATGGCACTTCCAGCAGATTTCTTTGGGCAAGAAGGGACAAACACAACAGGAGAGGAGAAAGGGGTTTTTTTAGGGTGATGCACAAGAGGTGTCTACAAGCAGGGAAGTGCCCTGAAAACCTGGTGTCCCTTTGGACAAGGAAAAGCTGCCCCTCTGTCATCTCCCTCATGCCACGAGGATGAACAAGGCACAGCTGCCCACAGTGGAAACTTTGGGAATAGAAACCAACCTCCTTTTTTCCTACATGTGTACACAGTTGTATTTTGGCAAATCCTTACTTGACTTTCCAGTAATACTGTCCCCAGTATCCAGATATATCTTCAATGCCAGCCAGCAAATGATCCAAGAACTAAAGAGGAGAGAGGATTTGCTCTACGCCAGTTGCATACATGATGAACCCAGCCAGCAAACAGCAAAAGCCACACACACAACAGGGGATGATTCCAGCTCTGGATATGGAGCTGGGAAACAAGGAGAGAAGGCACTGGGATAATTCTCCATCCACTCATCCAGTGGTGCTGGAGTACGAGTGCTTTGCTTTCAGGTGTGGGCAAGCAGAGAATAAATGCTGAGGGCCATGAATCTGCTCTCTGTGATAGGTACAGGAGGGCTGATGGCTCCCATGTTCTGCCCTCTGGGCCTTGACCTGCAGGAAAGGCTCATTTTGGGGTTTTTGAGGACAATTTGTCTCAGGAAATCAGTATCTTCAGGATATAAATGTAGGTAACACATAAATGATGCTTTGACTTGAATAATAAATACTGCCTTCTCCCAGACACTTCCTATGGGCTAGACGGGGGTCTGTAGTCCAGTCCGGATAGCCACAATCTTCCCAGAGAGAGAGGTCTCACTAGAGACAGCCTTCTGGGGGTTTTGGGCAGTCTCCAGCTGCCGGGCAGCCTCGGCAAGGCGCAGCCAGTGGCTGCAAGTGATTCAGCTCTTACAAGTGATTTCAGCTCTGCTTTGTGAGGTGTTCCCAGGCCAAATCAGGGAATGAGAGACAGAAGTGCCGTGTGGCAGATTCCACAGGGTAGCCTTTATTGTCTAGCCCTGCAAAGGGTAGCCAGGGATGACAGCACCCTCCTGAACAGGGGTAAAGCTGGTGTATTTATGGGGGAAAGCAGGGGTGGTACCAAAGGGGAGAAAACAATGGGTTGGAAAGTATCTAAATGGGTATATCAGAGCATTGTGAGTACTTTGCCCTGACCAGAGAGAGAAGTGCCTCATCTAAGGGTTATCTCTCCTGGGGAGGGTTGAGATGAGCTTATCATATTCCATTCAAGGGACATTCCTCCAGGGCAGAGGCCTGGCAGGCTCATCTGCCTCCACAACTTCCCACTAAATGAAATCAGCACATCATACTTTATATCAATACATTATTATTGTTTAAAATTATATAAAAATGCCAGCCTCCGTGTGTTTTCCACCTAAAAGTTAAATCCCTGTAATTTCCCCAACTGCTTTCCCTCCTAGTGGCATCTCTAAACTGGGAGACGGCTCTGCTCTGCTGCCCTCCATACTCAGGTACTGATGACCCTGGAACTTCCTACAGCTCTAAAATTTTAAAACTGTGTTTTTGGGAGGTCAGAGACAGAAAAGTTTCAGAGCAGCTGGCTCAGCCCTGCAGCCTGGTGTGGGTTTAGTGCCCTCACATGGCTGTTGGCAGCTGTGTGTTCCACCAACATGACACTGGGGGGAAGCACTGAAGTGTCCCATCCCTGGGAGTGTCCCAGGCCAGGTTGGACGGAGCTTGGAGCAACTTGGGGTAGGGGAATGTCGGGTGATTGAAGAGACAGGGTCCCCATGGTTTGCATCATGATGCCTATTTTATTGAACACACTGCTGGTTTATATATCTTTCAAGCATAACAACTATATCTATATTTCTTAGTAACATTGCTTAACTATGGGCTAGTACAGACTTGTACAGGCCTGTACTGTCTTGCACACAAACATATATACATACACCTTGATCTCTTCCTTCTTCAGGGTCTTGCCTCGACTTGTCAGGGCTTGTAGCCCTCTAGCACATCTACTTCTGTAATGAGTTCAGCAATACTTTGAGTCCTGTTTCCAATCTGTATTCCCACATTTCTCCCTTCTCTTTCCACCATTAAGATATTTTTCGTGGACTTATTGATCAGTCTCTGAACACATTGTAAAACACATGGCAAACAAGTCATCATAAGCAACAACACAGCTAAAACATAAATTCCTGTTTTAACTAAATTCTTAAGCCAGCCAGTAAGCCCCCTATTTCCCAAGCATGTGTCCAAGCCAATCAGTCATCTACAACCCTTAGTTTGGTAACACTTTCTCGGAGGGCCTGGATGCTAGCATGAATAGATTGAAAGTGGTCAAATAGGTTTATGTAACACAAGCCTTCAAAGTCTTCACAGCCATGTCTTGGCAGTCCTACTTCTGTTCTTGGTCATGAGGGCTGATTGAAAATTAGGTAATTTTTCTTTTCTCTGGGCCTCATTTTCTTGGAGGTGATTGATGTTTTTCCCGACAAGCAGGTAACTACTTCAGATCTGTTGGTGATAAAACATATGCATACCTTCTCCCTAGGTTAGTAAATTAGCTGGGCTTTATCATTGTACACTCAATTAAAAATCTTTACGTAAAAATTTTTAAGAATTGCCTCTGCACATGCAAATCTTTAAAGTAGTATTGCTCTGCTAGGGATCAAATTTGATTTAGTTTGCTTTCAAAATTTTTAGGGTAAATATTAATGTAAATGTTCTTAAAGAGCCACACTCCCCTGCTTTTGTTTTTTAACATGTTTCTTGTTATGAACATAAAGGCAATATAAAAAGTAAAATATGTGACAAATCAATAAACTTACACTAAGCAAAAATAAATAATATATGCAAAATAAAATGGTAATTTAAAACAATGCATTATCAATTCCCTAAATACTATACCATTACCCAGAATCTGCAATAGCTAGTAAGCATCATTTTAGAGTGAGGGCTTGGAGAACCATTCCTGGGTAGAGGCTTCCAAGTTCACTTCAAAAGGAGGTCTAGCTATTATGGGTCCAAATTCTGCAAGTCAAAATGACCTGAGTAGAGTTTTGGTGCAGAAAACACTTGGGTTTATTGACATATTTCTCAACCAGCTAAGGCTAGGACTTAGCCATGGCCTAGGCCTTAACTGGAAGAGTTTCCCTAATATATTCTAAAAGCCTTTTAGTAATAGTAGTGTCTTGGTTTGGAAAGACAGATATCTATCAGGGAAAACTGGAGTTTCCCTTGGAACGGAGAAGGTAAAACCCCCTCCCTCCAAATTATTATAATTTTGCAATTAGCAGCTTTCGGGCAAAAATATGGGGATAGGAATAACAGTTCTTTACTAGGAATATTAAAAAATACAAATGCAGTAATACAAAAAAAAAACAACAAAAAAACCCCCCAAAAAAACCAAACCAAGCAAGCAAACAAACAAAAGTCCTAGAAAACCCTGACAGAGTCAGGAATACGACCTGACACCCTGTCAGCCAGGGTGTTGGAAGCAATCCAGATAAGTCCTCCTGGAGTGACAGATGTGGTTCTGTTGAAGTAGAGACGATCCTGTGGACAGGTTCAGTGGTGGTGAGATGAGTCCAGTCTTCCTCTGAGAATCCAGTGGAAAAGAGGATGCCTGGGTTCCCTGTGTCCCCATTTTTATCTGGGTAGGGAATGGTTGGCTCCTCCCCACTGAGTGGTGCATCTCACAATGGGATGATGTAAGTGTCATGTCATTGGTGAGCCTTTATGGCCCATTAACAGAAGATATCCCCCGGAGGGTGGACAGTTGATGAAAGAGATAAGAAACACTGCCCCACCTGGTTTTAACAGATGGTCTATTATCAGAAAGCATCCACCCTCCTCCCCCCTGGAGTTACAAGAGATAAGGAAAAAAGAAACCATCTCCCAACTGCTTTCTACAGATGAAATAGAATACACATTTTTTTGGTTACATAACCCAAGACAAGTAGTTAGGAAAGTTTCTTAAAATAATACATCTTGTAAATAGCTATACAACAGTATGTGAAGGTTTGTAAAGCAGTCAACTTTGTCATTTATCTTTAGCTAAGTAGTAATAAAGCAATAAAGGACATTAAACAGCTTATAACTAATAACAATCATAATATGAAATTGTTACTCATTCCTCAGTGCTAATTATGATAAACAAAGAAGTAAAAATTATTCTTATGTCTATAACAAAATAGTTGTATCTCATCATTTAAATAAGCAAATTTTAACAAAAATTCATTCATGCTTTACGCCATTTATTTGTATAGCAGAAGTATATCTTATAATTTAAACAAATGTATTTCAACAAAACTTAAAATCAACTTTATTAAAACTTCACTAAAACATAACAAAAAATATGCCTAAAAAAACTTAGTTAACATCATTAAGACTAAAAAATTAATCTTAACAGAAATTAACTTATTTAGACTCTATCATTACAAAAAAGTTGCTAAAAAATTGAAATACAACAGTTAAACATCAAGGTAAAAAACATGCAGGTAAACAATTGTACCAAAATAGCAGCAACATAAATTTATCAGAGGGATTGAAGTGCTGCAGCTTTTTAAGATTGTCTGTACAATAGATTTGAGTTTGGCCTTATAAAAGTAATGAGTTGTGAACGTATGGCTGGAGAAGCAGGGACCTGCACAATCCTGCTTTTAGCCTAAAGGATGAATAGAAGCTGAAACGTCCTTGAACCATTCCTTAGATGGGATAAGGAGGAAGTAAAGCTTGGAACAGTAGCTGTAACAGGATGCTAGACTGGATGCACTGACCATAAGTTAGGGAAGATTTGCAGCATTTAGCCTCATGGACAGAGCTTCTGAACCAATTATGTATACTGCAAGGATGTGTGAACACTATGGTTTAACCAGTGATGTTCAGAGTTAGGTGCATGATATGCTTAGCACAGTATAAATGTACGTCATATAGCTGAATAAACGAGCAAGATTTTTAACTCATATGGAGTGCTGTCTTGACTCTGGCTGATTCCCCGGCCAACAATGAGATATAAATATTAAAGGCTAAAACCATAAAAATTTAGTTATATAATAGTGCCATAAGTTTTGCACAAGTAACTTGGTTAGGTTAGTGGGTTTGTAAAACTGACACTTGCATATAAACAGTTACAAAGTTAGGGGTTCAAATTATTCTAAAAAATAAGCTATTATTTATTGTATTTGTGGTCTATCAATATACTTAAACTGTTTTGATATCAAGTCTAATTATAATTTAAATGTGGGAAGGAAAAATAATTATACTTGGATCACTAAATAGCTATACCAAAAAATTCACAATAAAATTATCTTCTTAAAAATATGAAGTAAAAAGCAAACAGCTGATAAAGCTGACAGTGGAATTTCATGTACTAATTATAGCTAAGTTTCAAATAACTACAACAAATAAGGTTCAAAGTTTGTCTTGAATTTGAACAAAAAAAAAGTTAAATTTATGACAGCTAATTACTCCCAGTAAATCATGCATTCTTGCTGTGTTACCGATATGTAGGAAAACACATCCACACAAACACCTTTGAATTTTTCCAGTGATAACCCTGTTAAAAACCATAAATCACAGGTTAAATTTTAACAGTTTCAGTCAGTACGTAGCGTCAGTTTGTATTTTGGTGTGCTATAGCTTCAGCATGCCGTGCAGGCTACAGCCGTGCTGGCCAGCGCCAGGCTGCACCACCCAGAGCAGCAGCAGCAGCAGCAGCAGCAGTCACATTTCTGCAACCGTTTTGTTCCCCTTTATTGCACAATCCCACAGTTTCACTCCCACCTTGTCTCACAAATCTGTCGTAAAGATTGTGGATTCGGTAACTCCTGGTAGCTTAACTGCAGAATCACAGAATCACAGAATCATTAGGTTGGAAGAGACCTCCAGGATCATCAAGTCCAACCCAACTCTAACCTCAACTAAACCATGGCACCAAGTGCCACATCTAGTCTTTTCTTAAACACATCCAGGGATGGTGAATCCACCACCTCCCCAGGTAAACCATTCCAACACTTTATTACCCTTTCTGTAAAACACTTTTTCCTAATATCCAGCCTATATTTCCCTTGGCGCAGCTTAAGACCGTGTCCTCTCATTCTGTTAGTTGCTGCCCAAAGAGAGAGACCAACTCCCACCTGACTACAATCATCCTTCAGAAAGTTGTAGAGTGATAAGGTCACCTCTGAGTCTTTTCCTCTCCAGACTAAACAACCCCAGCTCCCTCAGTCATTCCTCATAGGGCTTGTTCTCCAAGCCCCTCACCAACCTTGTTGCCCTCCTCTGGACACGCTCAAGCATCTCAACATCCTTCCTAAACTGAGGGGCCCAGAACTGGACACATTCAATGTGCAGTCTCACCAATGCTGAGTACAAGGGAAGAATGATCTCCCTGGTCCTGCTGGACACTTCCTGATACAGGCCAGGATGTCATTGGCCTTTTTGGCCACAAGAGCACACTGCTGGCTCATGTTCAGTTGGTCATAGACCAGAACCCCCAGATCCTTTTCCACCTGGGCACTGTCCAGCCACACTGTCCCCAGCCTATAACATTGCAGGGGGTTATTGTCGCCAAAATGCAGTACCCGGCACTTGGACTTAATAAACTTCATCCTACTGGATTCTGCCCATCCATCCAATCATTCCAGGTCTCTCTGCAGAGCCCTTCTCCCTTCCAACAGATTGACACATGCTCCCAGCTTAGTGTCATCTTCAAATTTACTAATGAAAGACTCAATACCCTCATCCATATCATCAATAAAAATATTAAACAGAACTGGCCCCAGCACAGACCCCTGAGGGACACCACTGGTGACTGGCCACCAGCTGGATGCAGCACCTTTCACCACCACTCTGGACCCGGCCATGCAGCCAGTTCCTGACCCAGAAAGGAGTGCTTCTGTCCAAGCCGTGGGCTGCCAGGTTTTCCAGGAGTGTGCTGTGGGAGACAGTGTCAAAGGCCCTGCTGGAGTCCAGGTACACAACATCCACAGCCTTCCCTGCATCCACCAGGTGGGTGACCTGGTCATAAAAGGAGACCAGGTTGGTCAAACATGATCTACCCCTCCTAAACCTATGCTGGCAGGGTCTGATATCCTGGCCATCTTGTAAGTGCTGCATAATAGCTCTCAATATAAACTGCTCCATTACCTTACCAGGGACTGAGGTCAGGCTAACTGGCCTATAATTACCAGGATCCACCTTTCTATCCTTTTTAAGAATGGGAGTAACACTGGCCAGCTTCCAGTCATCCGGAACCTCACCAGTGAGCCAGGAGTGTTGGCAAAAGATGGAGAGTGGCTTTGCAAGCTCATCTGCCAGCTCCCTCATCACCCTGGGATGGATCCCATCTGGGCCCATAGATTTATGGACATTCAAGCTGCTCAACACTTCTCTGCTGTCCATTTCAATAGAGTTTTTAAGTTACATGAAGGCAAGGATTTGCCATGCTGTTGTAAAAGCTTTGTCATAAGTTCAAAAACATCTCTTTCCAGAGCAGACATCCCCTGCCCCATCGTCCCCTGCAGCTCACCTGCTTTCCAGAGGGATTTAGTCATCACTGGCCAGCTTCCCTCTTCCTTTCAGGAGCACTTAGTCCTGCAGGTCTCCAACTGCCGCTCAGCTAGGTGTTCATTGCTATCCTCACAGAGGGCACCAATTGTCGGGTGATTGAAGAGACAGGGTCTCAATGGTTTGCATCATGAAGCTGATTTTATTGAACACACTGCTGGTTTATATATCTTTCAAGCATAACAACTATATCTATATTTCTTAGTAACATTGCTTAACTATGGGCTAGTACAGACTTGTACAGGCCTGTACTGTCTTGCACACAAACATATATACATACACCTTGATCTCTTCCTTCTTCAGGGTCTTGCCTTGACTTGTCAGGGCTTGTAGCCCTCTAGCACATCTACCTCTAATGAGTTCAGCAGTACTTTGAGACCTGTTTCCAATCTGTATTCCCACAAGGGAAGGTGTCCCTGCCCATGGCAGGGGGGTGTAATGAGATGAGTTTTAAGGTCCCTTCCAACCCAAACTACTCTGATTCTCTGGAATTACTCTCACATACTCTGATCATCACTCCTGCGAGCAAGAATATCCCAACTACCCAGATGGCAAAATAAATTTGAGGAAGAAAGCTGCTTCTGGCTTCTGCATCCCTGATTTCCAATTATTTGCATTTTTACCTTCTCAGCTTAATTGGTGTATGGCCATTTTCAGCTCACACCTCCTAATAAACACATTTCTGAGATGATTTACCATTCACATAGTAACAAAAGAACAAAGTCTTCTCTGTTCACGACTGGAAAAAGCTCCTCAGCCTCCTGAGCTGTTGTGTTAACCTCAGACAAAGCCCTAAAGTCTGATCCTATTTTGAGGATGCCAAACAGGTTTTACAAATGTCCTCAGCCCCAGTGGGTTTATTGCTAAAGAAGACAATGACAATAATATTCCTGAAGGAGCCATACCCACAGAAATGTGGCTGGGATTGAACAATTAGATTCAGGAATATATTAATTTTCCATTGGATGCAGATGCAAATGCAAAGGCTCAGCTGAGTGGTAGAGCAGCTGATCTCATGGAGGTGAGCCTCTCCCTGAAGTCCTCTATGACTGCAAATACCAACATTTGGGTGGTGAGAACAAGGGGAATGAAATCCCACATTTGGGTTATGGATGTAGAATCACAGAATGGTTTGGGTTAGAGGGGACCTTACATCTCATCTCATTCCAGGCCCTGCCATGGGCAGGGACACCTTCCACTGTCCCAGGTGGCTCCAATCTCCATCCAACCTGGCCTTGAATAATTCCAGGGATGGTGCACTTCAGAGGTTCCGTCCAATATAGCACCAACCTTATCCTCCCTTTCCTCATTTTTTTGAAAAAATATCCAAACAAGTGGTGGTGATGGGACTGGAGAACACATGGAATTTCCTAATCCTGAAAGCAACCAAGCCTCATTTTCTTTCTTTCTTTCTTTCTTTCTTTCTTTCTTTCTTAGACCAGAGAAATTGGAGTCAGGTCAGAGCTTAAAGTTTTGGGCAAGAAATCATAGTTTTCTCTCATGTTTGTGCTCTACCTTATGCTATATCAGCCTGATTGGTGGCTTGTGGTGGTGGGTTTTTGTTAAGCTGTTTTGAGTTCTGCATCTCAATGGTTCCTCCCTGTTTCCCCCCGCTTGATGGGTTGGGTGCTGTCCAGGCATGTGCCCCCTTCGTACCTCTCCTACCCCTGCCCTGTCCCTAGAAGCTTCGGTCAGCTGTCCATCTTTCCCCTGACCCTGCCCTATGTTATGGAAAAAGCCCCGTCCATCTGTCCTGGGACCAATCACCTGCTTGTTTCACACCCCCCACCCTTCATTTTTAAAAGCAGGCACGGGCTTTGTCTCCTGCTCTTTTTCGTCCCCCCCTCTTGGGGAATAAAGGTCTCTGAAAAATCGTACAGAAAAGAGTCTTCTCTAGTCCTTGCTCTGAAGTGTAGACACTGCAACACCTGATTGCCACAGAAGAACACCCTTGTTCTGCACCATTACCTAAATCTGCTGGCAGATTTGGGAATGGCCCTTGTCACAGCCGGGAATCAGAGCTAGCTGGGATTTTACCAGCCATGTCAGCAGCTGCTCTTCCAATGCAAAAATAACCCAGGGTTAGGAACCTGAACAGGATTTCCAACATGGAAAGGGGCTGACCTGCAGAGGATTTGGGTAAAACTGCAGATCTGCAGGGTCCCTGGAGACACGCACATTCCAGAAGATATCAGAAAGCTCTGGCCATGTGTTGATGGATGCTCCACTTACCCGAATGTGGATTTGCTCTCCCACAGTGGGAGAACTCCCCCTTTTCCTCTTGACAGCCAACAGGTCAACGAGGGGACAGATGGTCATTCCCTGCAAAGTGACCACCGACACAAAAATCAGCCTTTCCTCACACCTGATTTTCCTGCACTGGAACAAAAGCCACTGGCATGGGGCTGAGCCACAGTGACCTTGTTCTGGTGTTGGAGCAGCCTCTTTCATCTGCCCTGCTTTCCCGGCAGGATAAAACCTGCAAAGCTTCAACAGGACTAGAAATTGTTCTTCCAGGTGTACCCCAAACACTTTGTTTGCTCCTGGTAGGAACTTGTTGTCACGATCCATTTAATGGTTGTGATGGTTTGGGATGTTTGGGAATAGCTAACTCAGTTAACTGAACCTTGTGACTGACTGAACTGAACATTCCCCATCTCTGGAGCTCTGCAGAACTGGTGCCCAGACCAGCAGATGGAAAGCACTTGGATGTCAAGGTTCTTTGCAACTTAAAAAATAAATAAAACAAAGCCTCCCTCCCTCAGATCACATCCACCCCTACTCTACAGCTCAGGCAGCGCCGGTGATTTAAATGAACAAAATTTACTTCAGCTGATATCCTGGTCTTTGTCTTAATTTAATCCTTCCTCATAAATTATTATTAGCATTCCCTAAACTAATTCAAGGCCAAGAGATGACATACAATTAATCATTCTGAGCAGAATGTATTTTTTCCTGCAGATACCTTGGGAAAGAACAGGAGGAAATCTCCCCAGGGCTTGGATATCAGCAGAGCCCCAGTGCTGCCATGCAAGGGCTCTATTTTCCTTTTTAGATGATCTTCCTCACACCAAAGGAATTCCTCAGATTTCAGCGGAATCATTTCTCAAATATTTAAAGCACTGAGAGAGTTCTATTGTCTATTGTAGTAGTTTCATGTTCGCCAATTTTAACTTTTCTCGGCCAACGCACCAAATTTGTGATGGTTTTTGTGCCTACTTTTTTTATTTCTGTGAGATAGACTTTTGGGAGGAAAAAGGCAAAACAGGCCCAGCTTAAAAGTTGCAAAGATAGTTTTATTAACACACACTAAAGGATAGAAAAAAAAGGAAAAAATTGAAATTAAAAAAAAAAAAGAAAATTTGATTCTTTCAAAACTCTTCTCTCTTCCCCACAAACTGTTCACTTTCCCACAACCAACACGGAGAGACAAAACTATGATTTTCAGTCAGTTTCACCATTTAAACATAATCTTCCATCACTTTGGGAGAGGAGTCTCTCTTGCTGTCTCCATGGAATTTCCCTACTATTTTCTTGTGGGTTTTAACTGCCACAAAAAACAGTTGTCTGCCAAAAAAACCTGCTTCTGTGACTCCTCCCATTAGCAGTTTCCCAGGCTGCTTATGGGTCCAGACTTTTGCATATTAGGGTGTCACCTTTTAAAGATGCATAACTCAAAGGAACAAAGAATTCTTCTTCTCAGGGAACAGAGATATCTTCTCACTTCTTTACCAGCATGATGGCCTTATCTCTATCTCTGCTTAAGTATCTCTTAAGATTAATATCACTTAGTCTATCACACACGCCTTTGTTCAAAATCTACACACAAATTTGCACATCTCCCTAAATGCATATCTTCCCACGATTTGAAGGGATATGTTAGTCCAGTTTCCATAGTTTACATCCAGAGAAGTCCAGTCAGAAATGTCAATTTCCTCAGTCCCTCCTTCTAATGATCTTTATCAGTTCTTTCGCTGACTTCATATCATGCTGTCTCTTTAGTGTCAAATCACTCTGTCCTTCCTCTCTCTCTCTTAGGGAAAGGGTTGGAGTTCTGAAAGCTTCATCTTGCCAAGAAAGGGTTAAATCTGCCCAGGTCTGGGATGGTCAATGTGATCAGCTGCTCTGAAAAGGCTGCACTTTTCTTTCTCCTCCCCTTTCTCTCTCAGCCCGGGAGTCACCAGAGGAGGGGGAAGGGGGGGGGGGGCGGTTCCTTGCCCATCTCTCGGTGGCAACTGGGGTAGGCTTAGCCCAGCTGGGCCCAAAGGGGTTATCAGAGGCCCAGCTCCTGCCACTCCCTCCCGGCTCGGCTGGGTCCAGGCCTTCAGCTGCCTCCCCCACCTGCCAGCCAGGGCCCAGAAGCACGGCCAGGCCTTAAGCTGAACTCCCCTCCCAAGGGGAAGGGAGCAGCAGGGCCAGACCGAGCCGGCCTAGGCCGTCCTAAGAGAATGGCCCGGCTCGATGTTACCTGTTCAAGTGATTGGGAGGAAAGGGCCAACTTGCCCTCACTCAGAATTTTATATGGGTATTCCTCAAAGTCGCATCTAGCTTCCTCAATAGTCTAACAATATGTCAATATTTAAAAATGGACTCTGATAGGTGCCAGTTTCAAAACATTCCAGGAAACTATTTCTACTTTAACTAAAAACCAAACAGTGTCAACCTATAACAAAGGACTTTACAATTTACACACCAATCCCAGCATTGCCCACCAAAAAATCCCCAAGTCCTGCAAGGGAATGTAGGGGCATCTCCCTTTTCTGGATCAGTGCCTCAAGCACCTCCAGAATCCTAGAATCCTGGAATTGTAAAGACTGGAAAAGCTCTCCAAGATCAAGTCCAACCATTCTTCCAGCATTGCCAAGGCCACCACTAACCCATGTCAGCAAGTGCCACATCCACATGTTTTTTTAACACTTCCAGGGCTGTTGTCTCTATCACTGTCCTGGGCAGCCTGTTCCAATGTTTGGCAACCCTTTCCATGAAGAAATTTCCCCTACTATCCAATCATTAATTAATAATTAATAATTAATAAATTAATAATTAATTAATAATAATAATTGTAGGAGGATAGCTTGTATCATAAGGTAGAGCTATCCACACCTGGGCCTCAAACCAGGCCTCAGACCAGGCCTCAGGCCTGGTCTAGCAGGCCTCAGTACGTTCAGCATACGTAGTAGCAGATAAACTTATCTGCTACTAAGAATGTATTAAGGTAGTAGTGTTACTAACATAGAACAGTTACTGGGAAGACACGGTGGCTACCTTAAACTGCAATAGCTTACATATTTCTGTATTCTCACTGCCTATCAGAATGCACCTGTTCTTGTAAACTATTCTGTCTGTATTTAACCCACCATCTCACAGAATAAATCGGATTACGTGCTTAGAACCATATTGGTGTGGACGCACGTTATTCTAGCCCCCGATCTACCAGGGCTCCGCCTTTTTCTGGCGCCCGAACAGGGACAGAGCCTGGTCAATACGGCTTAGACGCTGTCTGTTCAAGACTCAGATATTGTCCGCCGGGCTTCGATGCTGTAAGCGGAACTTATTTACCGTCCACCGGGCTTCAATGCTGTAAGTGAGACGTATTAGCCGTCGCTGAGCTTAGATGCTGTAAGCAAGACTTAAATGTTAAAGACCTTGCTTGATTTAGGACGTGTGTGTGTCGCTTACGGAACACAGTCCTGGATACTCGGGGCAGATCGGGGAGCGTCTGTCGATTGGATTGGTTAGAAAGGCGACAGTGCCACCTACTGTCAGCAGAGAGAAGGTAAGAGCGGCAGACGCGGAGGGATTCAATTATGGACCGGTACCTTTTGGCTGCCATGCAGCTTTTAGCGTCCATTGTCTCGAAAAGAGGCGAAAATATCAAAGACTCTGATATAAATCGGGTAACCCTATGGGTTCGGGAAGAAGGAAAGCGAAAGCGGCCATCATTTCTTTGCAGAGAAGTAGGATGGAAAGAGAAAGGCAGATTGCTATGGGACGTTGTAGTTTTACCGGGAAAAAGAGCAAAGATACGTTCAGAGTTAAGCGTAATTTGGGAAAAAGCAATAAATGCCTTGCAAACATTCGCAGTAAAGAGCAAAACCGTAATTTTAGCTTGTATCATAAGGTACAATAATAAATTAATTTTAATAATAAATTAATAATTAATCCAGAGCTGCTGGATGGCTCTGAATAGGCTCAGGTCTGATCTCAACCACCATCTCCAAGGCAGGAGTTTCCCAGTCTGGCTTGGTGCAGCTGCTTCCCAGTTCTCAACCTCCCAGCTCCCTGACAGCTTCCCAGGAAGGTGCTGCAGGACAGGAACACCCTGTTCAGAACCACTCAGACAATTTCCAGCCCTGGTTTAGGTGTTCTTATTTAATTCCAGGGAGATTTTGACTGGAAAACGGTGGCTGCAGCCTGAGCCCTTCCCTAATAATGTGCTGCATAATTTAAGCTGCCCTCAGAAGGGCTGTGCTTAGGGAGGATTTTTGGGGTGCTTTTGCACCATTGTTGTTTTTATATCTTTCAATGAAGAATTTTTGAACTAAAAATAAATCAAACTCACTGAGAACTTTTATCTGAGCAAATAATTTAAGATAAACCACTTAATGGTAATAAAACACTTGAATGTACAAAAACCTGACTAATGAGCTGTCTTGGTTTGAAAGACAAGTATCTGCTAGGGAGGGGCAGGACCTCCCTAGAGATGGAGAATTCCAATCCCCTCCCTCCAAATTATTCTAATTTAGAAAATTAAAGGGGCTTTCAGGCAGAGGTGTGGTGATAGGAATAACAGTTCTTTACTAGTATATATGACAAAGCAAACAAACAACAACAACTACAGCATTAATAATAAACAGAACCAGGAACCTCGAGGGCTTTCTTTCACAAAGCCTGGGGCAGTTTGATCTCACTGCCCCTGCAGGACTCTGAGAGACCAAGCTGGAACGGTGGAAAATCCCAGGCTGGTGGATGAGCTCAGAAGCTCCACGATGGTAGCTGGAATGGCGGAGATGTCCCAGCAGAGCAGGGGCACTGCAGGGCCACAGAGTAGCAGAAAGCCTCAAAGCAGCTCTGAAGAAGTATCAGTGGTGGGGCAAGACCGGCCCAGCAGGGCAGGAGGAGGCGAGCTCAGAGTTCCTGGGCACAGAAGCAAATGATGGTAGATTTCCAAGGATGGGATGGGGTGGTGCCAGTGAACTCTTCCCACAGCAAGAAGCAGCCTGACCGTCCTCTGCGATGCCAAGAGCAAGAGCCGGAAACTGCCCCAAAACTCACGTTATCTCCCCTCTTGGAGGGAAAACTCCCAGAGACCCAAAAACAAAAGGTGTAGCCCAGTGCTACCCTCTCCTTTGGCCACTTCTTTGTTTTGGTCAAGCACTCAAAAGTACCCGGTAGTTAGTCTCCTAGCAACTTATGGGGGGAAATTCTATAAGTAAAAAAGAAATAAATCTAACCCCCAACATGAGCACATTTCCAAGTATGGTGCACAGTTATTAAAACAAACTTTGACATGTCCCAACAGCTAATAAACCCCATTGTGCTCTGCCTTGCTAATCATGGCTTAACCTATTTAAACAATTTCTTGAAGTGTCTGTCAAATTCGAGTTCACTGCTTGACTCACTGGTTTGTAAACATAAATTCTGTTGAATGTTTTTAAGCTCTCGGATTCTTTGCCAAAAATGCATGCTGTTATTTTCACAAATATTATTAATATATAAAAATACCCATAACTGAGGTACTCTGCACTCATTAGGTACCAAACATTGTAAGAGGAATGGAGGTCTAGCCTCTCCCAACACAGAATCAGCACAAGATGCAGCTGAGGAGAATGGAAACACCACATATCTGTTTTTTCTGGTCATTTTCAATGTATGAAAATGGGATCCCAGGGAATTCTGGAACCAGGACTTGGGTTTTCATGGTAATTGTAGCTAAAGAAACTGCAGAGATAAGTTAACAGGAGAGTATTTTCCTGCCTTGCTCCTCATTATCACCAAGCCTTCGTCTCTTCATTGTTGTGAGGTGATAGGTTTTCCATGGATGCTGTAGACTCTCCATGCATGGACATAACCAAAAGCCATCTGGACACAGTCTTGCCTGCCTGACCCTGCTCGGGCAGGGTGTTGGACCAGATGATTTCCACAGGCCCCTGCCAACCTCAGTGATTCCCCAGTTCTGCCACTCTCAAGCCTAACCTGAAAGTCTTGAGTAGGAGTAGGACCATCCTCGCAGTTCAGGTCCCAAATCTCATCTATTTAGGACAGCTACTGGAATGTTCCTCCAGTTTCCCAGTGAAGGATGCTGCTGTACATGAGCTTGTTATGAATTAAATCCCTTAATCTGCCACAATTCAGAATATGGGGTCAGAGGATTTTCATGGATCTCTCATTCCAAGGTATATACCTGTCTGAGTCCAGGACATCCCTCTGGCCACCCTGGAGAGTTTGGAGACTGGACAGGGGGGTCTGGGATCTGTACAAGGGGGTCAACTAGCCTCACACAGAGCCCAGGAGGACACTGCCTCTGATCCCAGTCCATGGGAGTGAATGCCCATATTGTATGAAGAATCACAAGCTGAGAGAATTCAAAATAAGTAGTATTTCGTTTATCATAGAATGTAAATGTAGAATCTAGGATTTTTAGTATATGGGATTGAAGAGGCAAGATGGAGGAATTGGGGAGTGGCCCTGTCTTCCTTGTTCTTGTTCTTTTCCCCCATCTTCTGCTGAGTTGTATCACAAGGATTGGTTTAGAGTAGAAATGACATGTTAACATAGGTAGTAAATATTGGTAAGGGTCTGTAAATAAAAAGTATGTTGTGGATGGTGGTTGGACAAGAGAAATGGTACAAAGGGTCCGGGACCCTCTGATCCGCCCAGTCTGCCATGTGCTCTGCTCTGCTGGGGATGCCTGGCAGAGCTGAGAAAGAACTGAAAGATAATGAAGAATAAACAACCTTGGAAACATGCACTGGCGGACTCAGCTTGTTTTCTCTGGCTCCGGCATGGAACCTTTAGGGCTAGAGAAGCCCGAAAACCTTATTACCTTGGGGAACAGCAACCCTGGGAGAAAACCTTATTACCTCAGGGAACAGCAACCCCGAGGAGAATCTCAGGGAACAGCAACCCTGAGATATACCTACAGATTCCCTCCTGCTGGGAGAATACCAAGGGACTAAAAAACACTGAAATGGAAGAGGAGATTGTGGCAATGAAAGAGGGTAAAGGAAGATAATGGCAAAAGAGACACTGATAAAATAGATCTCATGAGAGATTCTATCCAGCACCAGAGAGTGCACAGAGCAGGGAACTGCAGCAAAATGCAAGATTTGGAATTGAGTAAGATGGAGGAGCAGGAAGCATCGGTTGGGATGTTCCAGTCCAGTCCTAGCATTCCCATCTGGAATAATCACACTGCAGAGCGAGCAGGAAAGGATGATGGAGGGGCAGAGCACCCTCTCATCTAATGGAACCTCATTTCTCACTCCCATAAACATTAACATACATGAAAAATCAAGATCTACAGTTTCCCCTACCAAGCACCCTCCAAATGAGACAGAAAATAACCGTGAAGCAAATGTAGGGCTAGTTCCACTTGTGGTTTTCCCTGATGGTGAAAACTCCTAGGAAGATGAAAATGAGGGTGTTGCTCACAGTGCTCCTCATCTTCATGAAGTACTTGACTGTGGTGTGGGACTTGAGGGAGATGTTGGCCTCCATGTAACATTTCATGCCCATGGCACAGGAAATGATGCTGAGGAAGTGAAAAATAAACAATGGAAAAGAAACAATATGTTTTTCTCCTTTAACACAGAAAATCAACACATCAGTTATGAAAAAAAGTGGGTTTCATCAAGTCATGGATGTTTGAAGACATTTCACTGAGGGCTGATTCACTTCCTACATCAGTCCAAGAGTATCAGGACCACTAGGACAATAAAATACTTTATAGGTTTCCCAAACTGTCCAAATCTGGATTTTAAGAGATGAACAATTCATCACCTGTTGCATTTTATCAGAGCACAAAGCAACACTCAGCTCTTCCCATCCCCACACATCGTTTCCAGTTTTTTAACTTTGCCAAATTCTGACCTTGCAATTGCCTGGCAATTTTTCATGGATAACTGGTTCTTCAAGTTCCAGGGAACATGGCATTAGCCTAATTCATCAGCTTTTCAAATCAATACATTTTCAGGCCAGCAATCCTAGGAGGTCAAAACAATTGAGCGCTCGAAGCATTGAAGCTCTGTTTTTAATATTTTAATCTGGATCAAAACATTTTTGTTCTAAATATTGCAGCAGGAATAGAAAAAGGACTTTAAATTTCCAAGATCTGACTTCCCGTGTTGTTTGGTAAGGCCATCAATATTTTTATTGCACTGAAAATCACAGAATCACAGAATCATTAGGTTGGAAGAGACCTCCCGGATCATCAAGTCCAACCCAACCCTAACCTCAGCTAAACCATGGCACCAAGTGCCACATCTAGTCTTCTCCACAGGGAACATCACAATGTTGGATCACTGAAAAGCCAACAGAGAAGCAGATCTTTGGCTTGTCCATAGCTCTGGGTGTGACCTGGTTACACCTGCTGTGACCAGGACAGGTAAGTGACCTAAACAAAGGTGTTGAGAGAGGTGGTGGCTCACCCAGAACTATCAACTAAGAGCTGCTCAGAGAACTGCCAGGCAGTTACTGCTTTGCACTGAAAATATCCTGTTTAACCTCAGAATTTCACTAACATGTTGCATTACTTTGAAGACACAAACATTTGTGTCTGTTTGAATTTAAAACTGGGCTTTAGGGAGAGGATTTGCGGCAAAAGCAGAGGATAGAAAAAGGTCAGAATTGGGAAAGTCACGATGCTTTTGCTGAGGAGTGGGATCCTCTGTTATCCAGCAGCAGGAGATCATGATTCAAGTCCCTTTCTCACCAAATGTTTGAGTTCACATCTTTCATCTCCTAAGAAAATGTACCAGCACATAAAAATATTCTAATACAGGTCTGGTTTGATTTATACTTTTTAGGTCTGACCTGCTTTGCCAGAAAGAGCAACAGGGACTGGAACCACAGACTGAAAAAAAAAAAAAAATTTCAGTTTCTGTGTCTGCCTCAAAAAATAGCAAGGAATATAGTTACAGTTAAAAACTAAGAAATCCAAGTATTTATGGGCAAGTAACTTCCAGAGCTGTTGTTTGGGAATGACTATTGGAGAACAGGCATGGGATAACAACAGGGTCACAGAAAGGGAATAAATTTGTCTTTTCCTGTCTAAAGATGGACATTGCCACCAAGGCAAGAGGCAGGGGGGAAAAAAGAGAATAAGAAAGGAAAAAATCAAACTAAAGCCCATTTGCAAAACAGTTTCACAGACTGAGCTGTATTCAGATTTTTTAATATTTTTTGGACTATGTAGAATTGTCCTGGGGTGACAGTGCTTTGTATCCCAATCGAGTGTTTTCTGTTCCCGTGCTCTCGGTTTGTTTTGTCTAATAGCCGCGTCCCTCCCCCCGCTGCTTGCTCGCTTGCTCCTGCTGGCTTTCGGCTTCACTTGCTGCTGGCTTTGCTCTCTTGCTTTTTTGCTTGCTTTTTGCCGTTTTTCTGCTTTTGTTTTTCCCCTTCTTTCCTTCCTCCCCTCTCCTGAAGACATCAGAACCGGCTCCGGACCTTGATCTGGGAACGTCAAGAAACTCCCCCCCGAGTTTTCATCTGTGAGAGAAGCTTGGCACCCTCCCCAGCAGAGACTGCCCAAGTCGTTCATTCTCTCTTGGACTGGTGAAAACGTTTCTTGTCATCTGGGGCTGTTTTTTTCTTGTGTTGGGGAGTGGTTTTTGTTGTTGTTTTCTTAATAAACAAGTTTTTTCCACTTTTCCTCCGAGGAAATTCTTCCCAAACCCGGTGGGGGGGGGGGGGGGGAGGAGTTGTGGGGGGGAGGAGTTGTGGGGGTTTGTTTTTGAAGGGGCTCCTTTTAGAGATTTTGCCCTAATTTGTCCTAAACCAGGACAAGAATTGATTTTTTTTTTGCAAATTATTTTTCAAAGAAACAAACTGCCAAAAGCTGCTTTTTATAGTACAGTATTCCTTGGCCACAACAGAATGAATTGTTTGAACTCCAGATCTAGAAGAGAGGCATTTATAATTTGGCAATTAGAAGGGCACAGTGCAGGAATCAGCTGCCTTTGCCATTGTTTTGCTTTAGAAAAAAATGCATTATTCAAAAGAACAGCAAATGGGTTCCATATTGGATACAGCAGATTGTGATTGATAGAAGGAGACCACCATTAGGATTGAATGTTTTCTGCTCCACGATGGTTATGCAGCATATTTATTTCACTGTTCTGTCTTGCACTCCTATAAATAGGCTTTTCCTACCTATTCCCAGAGCTGGAATTGTTTTCAGTAACACTCAAATATTGCTCCTATTAACCAGCTGAGGAAATAAAATCTGCAAGACACAGGAATGGTTTATATCCAAAGCAACATCATTCGTTTTGAAATAGATCTCCCAGATGCTTCTGTGCTGAGCTGGGAGCCCACTTCATTTTTCTATTTTCTTTTTATCTTCATTCTCATCAGCTGCACAGTTGTTTACGCTGCAGCCGCTGATGCAGGGTAGGTGCATTTTGGTGTCTTTGGGGTAATATTAAATGGTTGTGATCCTCAGCACCAGCTGACCTGTTTGGGTAGGAGAACCACACTCAATAGATACCAGCCCACAGAATCCAGGAGGGCTGGATCCCTCTGGTTTTCCTCTCTCTCTGCTTTCCAAGGTGAGATTTTGGTGAACATTGGGGTCTTTCTGGCTATTTTTGTCTCAGCATCTGCTATGACAGTGAGATGTCTGACGAGGTAAGCACAAAGCTTAATTAGTCTCTTAAATCTGAAGGATCTGGCCCAAAATTATTCCTTTTATTGAAAGATCTACCCAGTTAAAAGAAAATTAAATGAACTGAATGATCTCTGAAAGCTTTGGCTGAAACTGGCCAGCAGATTCGCAATGTTACTGGAGATGGAGGTGTTGGTTGACACCTGAGACCAGACATGAGGTGTGTCTGAGCTTCTGGAGCCAAGTCAGAATCTCCAAAGCAGAGGTTTCCATTAGAATCCTCTGCTCCCAAAAAGCAGGAATATTTCAGGCTTAAGTTTCCATCTCATCACTTGCTGCTCTGTCATGCCAAGGGCTGCCAGGCAGGACATGCAGATGGGGAATGGGATGTGAGAACAGATGTGCTGCAAACCAAGATCAAACTTTTCCAAGGAGCTGACTAAATCCTTGTAACTCTTCCCATGTTTATTTTGACTGTGCCATGTGGAAAATAAAATAAGCTAAAAAAATCTTTTGGAGTATTTTTCAGTGAATGTAGGCAGGAAGTTTTCCTGGAGAGAGGAGCTTCCGGGCCTCACTTATGCCATGATCCATGAGAGGTGGAACATTTCTGCAGTAAAGTAGGACAGGTAGCTGTACAGGAACATGAAGAGGGGCTCAATGACGAGGATGTCCTTGGTGAAGCGCGTGGTGAAGGCGGCAGTGAACTCAAAACTCAGCCTCACTAAAACTCCTCCCAGCCCAATCACAAAGAATTTTCCAACTCCAGCAAAAACATCCACACTTTTGATGGTCGGCATCTCACAGAAAGAGTGAAAGAGCTTGTAGAGCACCTTGGGGGGGAAAGGAAAGAGGGAAACAGCTGTTAACTGGATGTTCACCAGATGTGGTCATGACACCAAATATACTCCTGGGATTTCGGCCAGTGCAGCGTCACCTCCTGCCCAGGAGGTCTGGCTGCTACCAGGGGACTGCTGTGGCCCTCATGGACATTTCTGTCCCCAGACATGGAGTCAAAGAGAAACCTGAAAACTTCTAAGTTCACCTGAATGCTGCCCAGGACCTCAGACCAGAGAACTGGACCAGGAATACTCTGGTAGAAGGGGTTGTTGATGCCTTTTCCCTCAACAAATCACAGAATCATTGAAGTTTGAAAATACCTCCAAAATCATCAAGTCCAACTGTTAACCCAGCACTGCCATGTTTACCACTAAACCATGTCCCCAAGTGTAGCAGGAGCAGGATGACTTATAGAATAAAGGTTGAGCTATCCCAAACTAGGCCTCAGATTCTGGCCTGCCTAGAAGTAGATAAACCTGTGGCGCAGTTAGAAAATTCACTTAAGGTGTGTACATGCCTTAGCTAAGATAGTTAGCGTGGAAATACGGTTGCTGCCTTAAACTGTAATAGTTTACATATTTGCTCACGCTCCCTTGCTAATAGAAATGCACCTGTCACTGTAAACTATTCTGACTGTATATAACCAGCCATCTCGTGAAATAAAGAAGAGAAACGTATGATATGATCATGTTGGTCTGACCTGCGTTTGCTCGGTCTCCGATCCCATTTATAGACCCAATTTCACCCAAGTGCCACATCCACACGGTTTTTAAACACTTGCAGGTGTGGTGACTCCACCACTTCCCTGGGCAGCCTGTGCCAATGTTTGACTGCCTTTTCCATGAAGAAATTTCCCCTGATAGCCAATCTAAACCTCCCCTGGTGACACTTGAAACCATTTCCTCTCATCCTGTCACTTGTTCCCTGGGAGAAAAGACCAACCCCCACCTGGCTACAACCTCATTTCCAGGAGCTGTAGAAGTAAATAAAGGCTTGCCTGACTTTCCTTTTCTGCAAGCTGAGATCTCCCATCCCATCACTCAGCACCATCCTCTGCAGGTTAAATATCCCAGTTCAGGCTGGTCCTCATCACAGTCACAGCATCATTGAGAAGCAATTCCCCAAACACTAGGATGTGCAGCTTCTCGTTGATGTGGATCTCTTTGAAGATGGCCAGCATGGCTATGGGGTCCACGGCAGCGATGAGGTTGCCGAACAGGAGGTTGTGCAGCAGGGACACGTCCTGCAGCTGGAAGGCTTTCA
Source organism: Prinia subflava (assembly GCF_021018805.1). NCBI lineage: Eukaryota > Metazoa > Chordata > Aves > Passeriformes > Cisticolidae > Prinia > Prinia subflava. The sequence goes on from NW_026960606.1 coordinate 8,185,429, forward strand.
CCTGGCAGATCCCATACAGGGAAAAGCCAATCCCAAACACATTCCAGATGGTCCCCACCACTGCGTAGAGCAAGATGGTGCCAATAGTCTCAATAGAGGGGCGGCTGGGCATGAAGTAGCCAGCATCCAGCATGATGGGGGGCAGGAGGTAGAGGAAAAAGATGTCTCTGTCCATCACTGGTGGTGACCTTACATTTAATCCATAGATTAGTGCCCCCATGATGAGTCCCACAAATATCAACAAACAGCTTTTGGGAACGATGGAAGGCAGCTTGTTGTAGAGATGGAACCCTGGAGGGCACGGAGAGATAAAACTGGTGTTATTTCACCAGCCCAAAGCCTCAGAAGGTCCCCACACTCCCACTGTCAGCAGATTACATCTCGGAGTAGCACAAATAAATTCACACAGTGAGGGTGAAGTTGCTCAGAAATTAGTTAGAAAATCTAAAAATTACTGAAAATACCAAACTTTCTCAAATTACTGTCTGTTCAGACCTCATTTCACCATAGCATAAGGTTAGAGAGATATATTGAGGTAATAAACAAAAAGTAATAATCTGCATAAATAAAACAGTATTTGGAATTATTAATTATGTAATCTAGTCAGCAGCCCATCTTCAGCACTAACCGAAATAGTAACTTCTAATTTTAAACACAATACAGATTCTATACACTAAAATTCAAAAAAATCACAAAAAGCTTTCCCACTAATTATAAAAAAGTCCACTTTTAATAGCATTTAATCATTATCATTTAAAGCTAAAAAGCTAAAAAATGACCAATCAAGCCAGTCTTGTGCAATGCCCAAGACTAGAGCAACCACCAGAAGTACAAGATGAGTTATTAAAAGAAAAAGTCATTGAAACAAACCTAATTAGAATAAGAATAATATTTTTTTTAAATCTCTGATCATTATTATGTCTTCATGCATGTGACTAGAATTAGGGTCTCATTATGTAATATGAAATTAGTCAGACAAAAAGACCCTTTGCATCTGAAAAAATCTGATCAAACCCAATCTTAGAGACTTCTCCATTCTGAGGAAAAGAAATACAAGAAAAAATGCTGTAAAATAACTTTTATAGCAGTAATTTAACAGAATTGAAGACAATTCCTGGAGAAAAATATTTATATATAATTTTCACTTTCCTGTGCCCAGTTTTTCAGAGGAAAATATAAAAATATCAGATACTTTGCATAACTTAAAGCTTTCTTAGGTGACCTTGCACAGACAATCAATGCACAGAAATTTTATTTTAGGCTGTGTAACACCCTGGACATGGATGGAATTATTCCTTGGCCAGACACAGGACACATTTAGAAGAATAAGGAATCTTCATTTTAAGATGAAGATGTCAGTGGACCACCTGCACAGAGCGTGGCTGGCAAGGAAATCAAGATGAACACATACCTTGGTGTGTCCTGCAGTTAAATCAAATTCCTCCTCCTGGAAACCTAGCATTTTTCCTCCTAACAGCAACAGCACTCCCAAGTGTGAATTTCTAGATGGAAAACTACCATTTCCAACCTAAAATGCATCTTGTTTTCCACCTGTGCAGTGTCTCTGGCACACAGTGTGCAAATTCCAAGGGTTTGGCATGTTACCTCAGGCTCCAAACCAGAGAGGAGATGGAGCAAAGGCCACCCCTGCCCACACCACCCCCACAGAGATTCTTCGTCCCTCCTCATCCTCTCAGGAGGCCTCCCCTATTTTGGCCAAGGATGCCAGCATGATCCAGAGCGTGATTTCAAAGGGGACCTGGACCTGCTGATAATCCAGAGAGAAGAATGCGTGCTCCAAGGAGTCGTTGCCCTGGGCTTCCTCCGCAGCCCAGCTGATGTTCTCCAGGATCGCGTCCTCCAGCAGCGGCTCCTGCAGGGCTCGCACCCAGGGGGCTTGGAGGATACAGGAGAGCCAGGACCCAGCCAGGACCCAGCCAGAACAGCTGCAGCTCTGTGTCCCTGGCTCTCCATATCCCTGGAAGCCACAGCTGCTCCCGCTGTGGTGGGTGAGTGGTTGGAAGCACTGCTGGAGACGCCGGCGCTTGTGGGGGTGGCTGCAAAGGGAGGAGCAAATGCTCCACCTCAGGCTGGTTTCCCTCCCTGGCCCATCAGTTTCCAGCTGGGAGATCCCACTTTAGAGTGGTGCTTTTTAGTGCCACATGCCCAAATAGGAGCTCCTTCTGTGGATGCTTCCTTGAGGAAAGGCCTCATGTGCCCTCAGACCAATGGTACAATGCACATTTTAGTCCCAACTCTTGATGTGGTTTGGCTACCAGTCCCTCATAAACCTCTCTTGGAGGGAAAAAAATAACCTTCACTGCTGTTAGAACAGACAGACTTGACAGAACAGGTCCCATAAAAATCCCCATCCCTAAACAGCTCCATCACACAGGGGGTTCCCCTGGATTTCTGCAGTGCCCACACAAAGAACAACACAAACATTACAAGAAATCAGTTTTCATTTGGAAAAACAAGTAAATCACCCAATTTGCTGGGCTATATACAGAGCTGCAGGAATGGAGGGCACCTATGTGGGACAAATAAGGCTCTACAATTACTTAAAGCTTCCTATAAAATGATTAACAGGAAAAGTTCTCTTCATCTCTCTTGAAAACAGCATCAAAACCTGAGTTGCTCAGAATAGTTAGAAAAATAAAGGTAGTTGCAGCAGTGTTTAACAGATTTTAATAAAACAGTGGAGAAAAAATGTATTGGGTCAAATTCCTCCATTGTGAAGCTTCATTTAGGTTGATGATGTTTCAAGAGGCACAAATTTAGCCCAAAGAACACTGGTAATTAAAATCTGGGGCCCGGGGCTGTTACCAGACAGATCGATGGCCTATTTGTTCCCTTCAGTCACCTAAGTGACACCAAAATCGAGTGCCAGTGACAGGCTGGTGACCCACTTCTGAGCTGTGGGGGCCCAGGACACAAATCCTGGGCCTCAGCACCACATGAGCTCCCTGTTCCTCATCCCATTTGTAAAGCAAGAGGAGGACACATTTTGGAAGACAGGAGGGATGCAGTGATACCCTCGAGGAGAGACTTCTTTCTGCTTTACCAGGGTTCATTTGAATTTCATAGAATCAGACAATGGTTTGGGTTGGAAGGGACCTTAATGCTCATCTCATTCCAACCCCCCATCCATGGGACAGCTCCCACTATCCCAGGTTGCTCCAAGCTCCATCCTTTGGACACTTCCAGGGCAGCCACAGCTTCTCTGGAAAATCTATGCCAGGGCCACACCACCCTCACAGGGAGGAATTTCTTCCTAACATCAAACAAGAAATCACTCATTACTCTGAAGAAGGGAGAACACTGCTCTTAACAACAATTAAGAAGTAACTAAGAAATTATTTAGCCAGAGGAAGAGCAATGGAAGGAGCTCTGAGCCTAGGCTCACATCTCAAGCCATCATATTTTTCTGCTGAAAAATTGGGTGTTAAAGTTATGGGTTTGAGGACTTGTTCCATTTGGCAGCATGGAAAAGGAGTTCTGCCAATCTCCCATTCCCCTCCAGCCCCAAATGATCCATTTTGTCTTTCGTTATTCTTGCAAAAACAAAAGCAAAAAAGTTAAATGCTCACCTACATTTCCCTTAAGTCAAAAACGAAACATTTGCATCTTGGAGGGGGAAACAGCCTTGCAGTGGGGAGTTCAACAGCATCCTGGAAACTGGTTTTGTGTGTGAATATATATTTATTTAATAATGCAAGTAGAAAAAAACAAAAGAGTTGGGACAGAATTTGAGGAAGGTCAACGGGGAGGATTATTTTAAAATATGCTCTGTTTTTCAAAGAAAGCTAGCTTATAAAATCATTAAGGTTGGAAAAGGCCTCTAAGACCACCAAGTTCATTATTTATTAGCTACAAATAAGCCAAAAGCCAAAGACAAAATGTTCTTCCAAAGTTCTATGATAACAGAATTCATGCTGTTCCTCTGGTAATGGCTATTGATATTATTGATTCACTTTTTCACGTGAACACCATTTGACCCTATGTTTATGGACAGGCTTTCATTTTTTCCCTAATGTTATGCTCTTTCCTACCTTTTTCAGTCTTTAGGCTGGATGTTGATCCCCACAATTGTGCTGACGGGCACCTTGCTCCTGGTGGAATGAGGAAGACTGGGAGAAGAACAGAGTTATTGTGGGATGTGATACCAGTGACCAAAATTCAGGCTCCTGCAATAAAAACATGACCTTTCTGCAAGTTTTTCCCCAGGGAACACCCTCCTCTGGACCATGACCCCACAAGTACCATGGTGGAATATCCCTGCGGGAGCTCTTGGCTTTCTCCAGGGAAACCCTTCAGTGCTCTATGCTGACCTCTGGGACAGATATTTGAGAGCACTCAGATGTTTTAGTGGTACCACCTTTTTTGTTGTTTTTTGGCCCTTTTTAGAAGTAAGTCTCTCTTTTTTTTTTTTTTTTTTTTTTTTTTTCCAGCTTACCCTAAAAAGCTCCAAACCACTCATCTCACTTCCCCTTCTGGGAAGGATTCCACCCGCAGCTATTGTGGGCAGCAGGAACAGGAAACCCCGGAAAACCTCGAGCCACCACGTGGGGTCTGTCAGCACATCACAGGCTACGGGAACACTAAAAAGTAACTTGGTGCTGCAGGGACCTGGGGAGCCTGGTGGGTACCCAGAGCCCAGGCAGGCTGAGGTTTAATATAACATCAGTGATTCCAGTCAAAAATCTGGGTTTAGGGAGAATTCAAACAAAATTACATTGAGCAGCTGGAACAAGTTAAAAGAATACATCTCAGCAGAGGTGTGAGCAAATTCTGCCTCTCTACTAGTGAGATCTGGGATATTTAATTAATGGATCTCACCTCAATGTGGAGATCAGTTCCCATTTATTGGCTGCCTCCAGGACACCACACCCTGGTCCCACACACTGTCAGGAGAAATCCACACTTCCCTGAAGTTTTTTACCTGCTGGACGCAGCCTTTTGTTTCTCTTCATGGAATGAACATAAGCAGGTGGCTATTTCCAAGGATGTCTTTGTTATATAAAAATATTCAATAAAACTGTCCCCAAGCCATTTGCCTGTGATCAGTGACCTGTCCTTGCTGTTTGATGGCTGAGCTGGAGCAGAGCCTGGATAGGAAAGGGAGCTGTGCCCGTGGCCATTCCCATGCAAACACCAGCACCAATATCCACACACAGCATTTCACACTTTGATTTATATAAATCTAATGTGTGCAACATGGATGTTTTTGCTTTCTATTCCAGCAAAGGGTTTTTTTATAATTGAACTACTGGGAAAGAGGAACAAAATTTGGTAATTTAAAATTTCAAAGCAAGATTTTCAGGAAATTCATTTGTAGTTCTGTTCCCTATTCCATTACATTCATAAATCTCACTCATTTGAAACAAAGAACCAACACAGCTTAAAATAAAAAAAAAAAAAAAGAGAGAGACAGCAGGTTTGGGAGTTCTCTAACTCATCTTCATTAACTTTTGTTACCTCTCAGATTAGGAATCAATTATTGAAATATCAGCTTTGTAAGGGTGAGTAATAGAGAAAGGGAATAAATGGTCCGTGGGCCTTAGAAATTTGGCAATGGAAAGCAGAAGTGTGTAATCACTACAGATGGAGAATGAGAACAAAAAACAGCAACACAGCAGATTAAGAAATTTTACTATTGCACAGAATTAGAAGCTTTTTTTGAGGAGGATCAAGGATCCCTAAATAGCAAATCAGAGCCCAGGAAAGGAAAGCTTCTATGTCCCAACACAGAAGAGAGAGGCAGGGCAACCCTTCCTGCACCAGCGTGGGGAGACAAGGAGACAAAAATCATGGGATGAGACACTGGTTTAGGTTAGAAGGGACTTCAAATATCATCCAGTGCCATCCCCTGCCATGGGCAGGGACACCTTCCACTATCCCAGGTTGCTCCAAGCCCCATCCAACCTGGCCTTGGACATTTCCAGGGATCAAGGGGCAGCCACAGCTTCTCTGGGCCCCCTGTGCCAGGGCCTCTCCACCCTCACAGCCAGGAAGTTCTTCCCAATATCCCATCTCACTCTGCCCTCTGACATGGGAAGCCATTCCCCCTTGTCCTGTCACTCTGGGCCCTTGTTACACAGAGCCCAGAGCCCGTATTTCAGCTTTACCCAACCAGAGCTACATTTAGGAAAGATGCTGTTCCCACTTACCCTCAAGGAGGAGCAGCAGTGGTGGGACACAGAAAACCCCTGAGAGTCTCAGCTCTTCTGCAGCTGGTTTTAGTCCCAGCTCCTCAGGGTCCTGCAGTTTCCCTTCTCCAGGGGAAGCTTCTCAGCTCCTCACTCACCTTTCTTTCAGAAACACCACAAAACAAAGCCCCAGGAAAAGTGGTGAGATGCCACATTGTTCCCATGGCATTGCAAAATGAAAAGAAGAGGGCATATGCCTTTATTAATATTCAGCTCTTTATTAAAGTGATCAGCTCATTATTAAAGTCATCAGCAGGATTGCAGAGTCCGATCAGAGTTTTCCACGCTGCTGCAGCCATCCGAAGGAGCAGGTGTTGTCCCAGTTTATCATTCCACTGCAAACAGTAGATGCCAGGTCCTTGTTCCCATAGGAACAGCTGGGAGTTCTCTCTGGTCTACCATCAGAAGGCAGAGCAGTGGCAGTCTGTCACTAGAGTGCAGAGTCAGCTCTTTACCCTCAGGGAAAAACCTTGAGAGTTTCCAGTTCTCTGTCTCAGTCACTTCAGCTAGCCGGTTCCCATTCCATCCAAACTCCTCATAGGTAATGGTGAATCTTCAAACTAGGCCAGGGGGTGCATCCACTTCTTGCTTGGCCAGGGCACTATCTAATTCTCCTCTGATTCATCTAGCTTCTCACCTTGGGGTGCATTTTCTCTAAAAAACCCTCTCAGGATTCACAGGGGGGGTTTTATTTGCATATACAAATGCATATGCATTTGTCCTGGTCACAGCAGAGGTATCCCTGCTGAAAAGGTAGTTACAGCGAACAATGACTGGGCTATCTAGGTATGAGCTACTCCTTTTCACATTTTAATGAGGTAGGAGAATGCCGCTGGGCAGCTTTCTTTCAGGGCAGCTTCCCTCCTCCGTCCTCAAACTTGCTCGGGTGTGGGGGTTACCTGTAGCCGGGAGGGGGTCAGCCGCTTTCGAGGGACAGCAGCCTCACCCCAGCTATGGGGTTCTCTGCAAAAAGGAAAAACCCCAATTTTTCTAAAAGGCAGGGAGATGGCACAAATTGGGGAGGGGGGGTTGCATTCTGAGAGCTCAGAGCTCTTTTAATATGCTAATGGGTGCTCTGTGTTTTCCTCTGGGGGGATGGAGCGACTGTCTCGATATGGGGCTAGGACAGGGATAGCCCAGCCCCCTCCAGGACCGGGAAATTTGTTCATAACACAAAATAGCAACAAACTTTCTCCTCCAAAGAGAGCCCCAAACAAGCATCCCAAGGAAAACAAAGCCTTGATGGGCATCGACGACACAGGATTCCAAACACATTTTGTGCAAATTTCAAAAATTCAGCTCCATACACAAATTTCCCCCCACTTTGCTCCAGTGCATCAAATATTCTTCCGGATTTTTTGCCTTCCCAAGAGCACAGCCCTCAAGTGAAGGGGAGTATCCACAACCCCTACATGGAACAAGAACGAAAAGGGAAGATCTTCAACCTCCTGGGATTCACAGCTCCATACTAAAACTCTTTTATTTCCCCTCAGAAGGGAGCCAGGATGGTGGATGTGGGAGTGGAAGGTTCATCAGCACCTGGGCACTTATTTACCAAATGACCACTGACCCTCCCAAGTGATTTATATTCCCAACAGATTTATGGGATTATCACAAATAAATGAACTCATAGGAAAAGCAGGCAAGGATTAAGTGGTGAGGACATTATGGTAAAGAAAAAGAAAATTAGGTTAATTACAATCGAATATCTGAATTTTTGAAATCTGTATGTAAAACAGGAGCAAAACAGAGAGAAAAAATTGGATTTGCCGTGCCCTGTATAAACTAGTGGAGAGCAAGAAAAGAACACACTGCTAAAAGTAGAATTCAGCCCTGTGGATGCTGAAAACGAGATCAGGCAGCAACAGCAGAGTCTGGGAGAAATTGAGTCACATAACTTTCTCACACTGGCCTGAGAAATTGTGAGGAGGATCATAAACAGTCCTTGAAGCTGAAAAACAGTTTCCACAGGTGTTTTTTCATCCTTACAGATGGTGCTTGCCCGACTTGTTGTTTACTTGCAAGTGTGTTCAAGGGGTGTTGTTCTGAGTGTCCAATTATGTTTCATTTTGCTCGGAACTGTCTATAAAAAGGTCAATGTAAAATAAAGATTGCTCTTTGTCTTCGAGATGGAGAGTCCATCTTGTTGTTCTTCTGCCGTCTCAAATCCTACGATGACACAGCCCATTAAAAGTAGATTAATATTTTGCATTTTGGGTGAAAAAATGAGCCCCTCAGATTTAGTTTCATTTGTTTAAAAAGCAAATGGCTTTTTCCTGATTAAAAGAGAGATGCATGAAAAATACAGGTATTTAGTGTTTGAGACTTTTCTGATTGTCAGTCAGAATTTTTAGTCCCAAAGGGAAGGGTTTGACCTTCCAGGTTTTAAGTCCTTCTTAAATTCAATGGGAATAGAACATTAATTGATGGAAGTTGTTGTACTGCACACCTGGACATCCTTTTTATGAGAAATAATCCTCTTTCCAGAGAAAGATGGACTTTGGGATTTCACTGCAAAATGATTGTAAAGCTCTGGAAATCCTGACCTGGAAGATACTAAAGGAAACCATCACTAGATATTGCCATTTGACTATTTAATAAATCTCAGAAAAATTGTTAATGTGTAAAAATCCTAATTATCCTCTAGGTAGATGAAGTCACCTTCTAGAGGGGCTTAATTCCCACAACTGAGGCAGGCTGGGGAACATCCTGACTACAGGATTAATTGGGGAAATTTAACTGAAGAGTCCAGCTTTCTACAGGGTCTGGGACCCAGGACCTGGTGAATATTCCTCTGTGGGAATGCAGAATGAGAGCTGAATATGAAGGTAAAAATTCCCTGCCAGCATTTCTCCTTCAACATGAGATTTTTCTGGCATGTGGATAAAAATCAGCTCCAGGCAGAATCTGTCCATGGATGTCTGCCCTGTAAAATATGGCACTGCTTTCCTTTGTAATGAAATCCAGCTGATGCCCTTCAGCAGGCTGGAAAAGCACCTTTCCAGGGATTTTCCCCATGGAATTTGAGTTCACTGAAGCATTTTTCCTCCTTGTGAAAACAGGCACTGCTCCGGTGCAGCTGATGGAGTTAAACTCATAATGGGGCTTGGCATCTTCCAAATATAAAATCCAAAGCAGGTCATGGATTGCAACATGTCAATTAAAATAAAATTCAATTAAAATAGTATTTAAGATAGTAATAAATGTATTTGCCTCATCTTTTTAGAAATTAACAGATTTTTGCCCCTAAAATATATTCTGCAGCAACATCGTTCTTCCTACAGAGAGAAATTATTTTTGAGAAGTTACTTAAATTGTGGATTGAACCAGTTTAACAAATGCTGGGGGGGAAAGCACATGGGCAATATTTTTCCATGGGCAAAACTACATAAAATCAGTAACAAAATACAATGTGCTTTACATTAACAATGTGCATTTACCTGCACCTCCATTTGTGCTGTGAAAACGTCATTGAGGTGGTCTAAATGACCTATTTTCCTCAAAACACTGCTGTTATGTGGTTTCGTTTCCATTCCAGCTAAAATTGTCTACATATTTCATAAAATTAATTTAAAAATGAGCTCTGAAACCAGTTCTGAGAAGGAATAGGATGAACACAACTTCCCAGTAACCTTAGGTGTTGCCAAACTCTCATTATTTATGTATTTTCTCCTCTGCCACTCCATTTCTGTCCTGGGGATGGAGCAGCAGATCCATCAGGGATTCTCCCACTGCAGCAGCTGCTGCTGATCCATTGACTTTAATCCCTGGGGCTGGGGCTGAGGTGAGCAGCAGAGCAGGGAGGGGCTCCTCCAACCATTCCTCAGCACTGGGAAGGATGGAAAACCACTGGAGTCTGGAGCTCAGGTTTAACCTCCGACTTCCTCATTTCCTGAAGAAGAACCTCATGCAATTAACTTCTTTCCAGACTTTGGCATGAACTATAAATAGATCCCAGGGGGAAGCAAGGTCTGGGGCACAGCAGTGATAGTGGAGGGTTAAAAAAATAATAATAATTTCTGTATGGCTAACTACCGGTGGTGGGGGGAAGGTAGAAGACGCACAGCCTGGAACCTGACACAGCCTGGCCTTGGAACAAACGTCAGCTTACTGCAACCAGTATCGTACTATTGTTTTAATTGAATCAAGTGTGACTCCAGCCCAAGAGATGATTGGGAAGCATTGTTTTAACCAAATCAAGTATAGCTCAGGGTAAAGCATAAGCATGATTTAAGATAGTAACTAAGAATTAGAGCCGGTAGCTAAGGAGGGAGGGTGCTAGTTAACGTATGTGTAACTTGAAGGTATAAAATCACAAAGCAACTTTGTATCCTTGGGCACAACATTTGGGTGTCTCACCGCCCCTGTGTCCCGCACGCTCAAATAAAGAACCGCATATGATCGCCTTTGTGTGTTTATATGTTTTCCTACGCTAACAGCAGCACAAATGGCCTCAGAGCACTTCTTGCTACAGATAATTGCAAACCCTTTGGCTACTGCTGTCCTCTGGAATATTTACCCTCTCACGCTCAGTTAAATTGTTCTCTGCACCTCCACCAAGCAAATCTGGAGACCTCTGCCCACCCTGGACTCCTCTGGAATTTAATGAAGCCATTTGGCCACTTCCAAAGGACTCCTGTCTTGATTTTGAATGCTGAGGAGATTAATGAGACACACATGGAATTAGGGCAATGCGTAAGGAAGCAAATCATCCTTTTCCTCATGCTCTTAGAAAGCAAGGATGAGATTCAGTATTGCTAATATTCCTTGCACCAAGGTCAGTGGTATTATAAATGAATTAGCCAATTTAATAATTAAAGGAATTTATTAAATAATCAAAGTAAAATTGGAAAAGCCACAAGCAAAACAGCGCCAAGCCAGGCAATCGGCGCTGGGTGAACTGGGTCTGGACTCTACAACTCTGTACTCTTGTACTTCACAAAATACTGCTTTTATACCTTTTTCAGGCTTTGCAGGATACTGGGGGGGGGGGGGGGGTGGTCTTCTTATTTTCTCCTGATCTTGTCCTTCTTTCTCATATTAATGCATGTTCTTTTCTTGTGGCCGCTTCTGATGAAAGTTTTCCTGGAATTGGGTGAATAATTTACATGAAAATCCTTTTGGAATATGCTTCTCTGATGACGAATATTATCATATCATGGATGCATATCGAATGCATATCACAGGGGTTTGTTAGACAAATAATCTTCTTGAAATACACATTTCTGAAGACAGCTATTGTCTCTGGTATCTGAATCATTTGGTGCATATAGTTTTTCTTGTCACTCAGCTTTGGTAGAAGATGCTGTAGTTTTTGTATTTAGCATGAATTACATTGCAACATACATTACAGTGGGAATTTTGGATCAGGCAATGACCAGTTAGGTCTTGGATGTGTATAAGTCTGACTTTATTAATTTATTTCCTTATCAGGAATTATCTTTCCCTGTCATTTTAATCAGAAGAGAGAAGTCCTTATGTTATTATTGTTTTAGGGACAGTGTGGAAATAACGACATGGACTCTGAGGCTTAGAGCAAGTGAGAGAGGGATCTAGGGATCTTTATTCTTCAAAACCCTCTTTTTATACAGTACTTAGGTACAATGAATATGATTGGTCATTTAGAGCCTACACCTCTTTGTAAACATCTTTTCCAGTAAACAAGTTAGAAAAAAACCACCTGCTAACTGTTTTTCACCTCCCAAGGATTGTTTGGATTCCTCCTTAGGATTTTTCCAGGCCAGAATGAGAGTCGCTCGCTTGTCTTTTTAGCAAGTGCCTGAAGCCTAAAATCTGACCCCTGTCAGTTCCCACGTCCTTACATTGCCCACTCAGATCACTTTTCCCTCAGGAGCAGCTTCTTCTCAGTCCTGCTGATATTTTCTTCGAGTTCAGAGATGATTTTAAGACATGCCCAAGAAATAAAGATTAAAACAAACAAACAAACAAACAAACAAAAAACCAACCACAAGCAAAAACACTCAACAAAAAACTTTATTAGAAAAAAGCTTCTGCAGAGCAGGTAACAGTCCAATTCATCTATCATTTTACAGTGGTGACATAATGAATAATTTCCATCTGAAATATTTGCTGAGAAGCAAGAGCAAGGGGAGAAAATGTGTTTGAGAGCTAATCAACAGTATTTCCATACAAAAATTCGCATTTAAATTTCCAAATGAAGATGCAGGAATCTTGCACTATTTTTTTCAGGAATGCTGCAGTCACCTTTGCTTGCTTATTTTGCAGACAATTCTTTTATGCGTGGATGTAGCACTTGAGGACATGATTTAGTTGTGCTGGGTTGATGGTTGGACTTGATGATGTTAGTGGTCATTTCCAACTCTAACAGTTCTATGATTCCATCTATATTATAAAAACATGATTAACCAGTATTTTGGAGAGAAATTGATTTCAATTTCTCCGTTAGAAAACAGAAAACAGTGACCTTTACTTCCCCTGCTACCAAAGGAGTTTAAGACTTAAAATATTATTTAGAACAAGTGTAGCGTGCAAATGTTTCCATTTCCCAACCTAATCCTTAGAGTGAAACATTCATACCTGAATCCCATCCCTCTACTGAGCCAAGCAGCTCAGTCAGGATGTGAATTCCATCCTGAAGCTCTATTTTGCACTCACTGCATTGGAGATTTGGAGGTTTGGGGTGCTGAACTCAGAGCTGTTCCTGTTGGGAGCGTTGCGGGAGCTGAACAAAGCCAATGAGTGCAAGAGGGCTCCTCTGGCTTTGGAGGTTTCTATGTTCTTCTCCTGGGAGATCTGAACACTTATCTGGTCCAGGCTGTTCCTTATCCAGCTGCAGGTGACGAGGTTTGTTATGGAACCACACCTGGACAGGTTTTCTTCAAAAAACTGTTTGTAGAGCTCTGCCACTTTGGCTTCCATGTACTTGTTGAGCATGGAGTTGGAAAAGGGCTCGTGACTGAGCACGAGGCTCCTTTCTGCAGCTTCATCTCCAGGCAGGGACATCCCACTGGGCTTTTCGGGTTGCTCACACAGAGGGGACTGACCCAGGGGAATATCAGTGGAGAGCAGGACGGGGCCATCAGGAATTTCATCACACACATGGTCCAGGACACAGCCCAAATCACGTGTGGCCCCCCACATGGTCCCCCCCAATCTGCTGGTCAGGATAGTTCTGGTAAGTGCTGTTGCATGGCCAGGATCTGTACAAATACACCTGGTCTAGGCTTCCTCCTCTCTTGGGGATATGTAAAGCTGGGGATGCAGTTCTTTTAACCAGCATTTCCTGATCTTTTGCAGGCTCCTTTTCTATGGATTCCCATTGAGGGCTGCTCCCAGCTTCAACTTTGCTGCTCCTGGCGAAGAGCTCCTCCCACTTCTCACATCCATCAGCAAAGCCTGTAATTTTTGGGATACCTACAAGTTTCTGTTTCCAGATTCCCTCTTTAGCCTTTTGGGATGCAGGAGATTTGCAAGGCTTATCGTGATGACAGATTTCTTTATAGATGAGCCTGGTTAGGATGCCTTCTGCCAGCATGGTGACAAGTGTGAGCAACAGGGATCACCAGAATTCCATGGAGCCCTGGGATGGAAAGACAGGCACAATACAACTATTATTCAACAACTATTATAGAATAATTATATTATTATTACTGTTATTATTACTAATGAACAGTGCACTTCTCATTAAGACAGTGATTTTTCTTTCTCTCTCAAGCATTTATTTTTAGCAAACATTAAACTGCATGCTTTTCTGTAACCGAATTTCTTAGAGATCATGGGCATAATGTGCTGTGGAATGAGATTTGAGCTATCCCAAACTGGGCCTCAGATTTGGGCCTGCTAGGCCTCAGATTTTTGGCCTGTGTAGAAGTAGATAAGCTTTGTGGCGCAGTTAGAAATTGGGTTAAGGTATGGGTATCAATAGAATAGGGCAATTACTGTAAAGACACGGTAGCTGCCTTAAACTGTGATTGTTTACATATTTGTCCACGCTTCACTGCCAATGGAAATGCACCTGTTACTGTAAACTATTCTTACTGTATATAACCAGCCATCTCGGGAATAAAGAGGAGAACGTATGTTATAACCATATTGGTTCGACCTGCGTTGCTCTGTCTCCAGCCCCAAGATCGAGTCCCAGACTTCACTTTTCCTGTTTACCATGTCCACAAAAATCATTCTGAAGATGCAGGAAGGGCTTTAATCAGCTGCTTCATCTGTAACATCCCTTCTGCTCCTAGGTCTCTTCTGCATCATGGCTACTTGAGACAGATTGTACTTTATAAGCTGTAAAAATCAGAAAAATCATTTTACTTGTCTGCATCAATACCATCAGTAATTAATCAATGTTTTCCGTTACAAGAAAACCATTTTCAAGAGCTAAAGAGGTGATCTAGAAATAAAATAAAGACTATATTGATATTTAGAGGTATTTCTGACAAGCACTCCTGTGAGGTGCCAAGGAACTTCAAAAGAAACTGAGAGTTCTGCAAATATAATAAAACTGTATTCAAAATACAGATTAAATGTGTTTAGAGTCCCCCTTAATGATGAACTTAAAAGGTATAAATAGTTAATTTGCCTTCCCCAATAGTGATAATAGTGAAGAGATAAGTGTCTCAAAATAATTTATTACACTTGATTCCTTATCATCCCTTTGCAATTTACGTACTGTTAAAATCAATGGGAATCTTCACATTAAGAGTCCGACTTGGACCACTGCTCTTATGGAGGAATGGGAAACATGAACATAAGAAAATCATTCAGTTCTTCAAATATCCTTTAAATCTCTGCATAATTGAAGTAGCCACACACTCAGTGTGCTTGTGACTCAACACTTTTCACCATGCCCCTACACCCTGGTATATTTGAAACTCACTACACTGGGTCACTTTTCAATCCCAGTGCTCCTTCCAGGAGATATTCTAAAACTTCACTTATTTGAGAGATGGAAATTTTCACCTTTCCCCCAAAATTTACACACTGGCACAGCACAGCTGTTTGGTTTATTATTTTTGTGGGGTTCTTTATTTTTGTGACACATCCCTCCCCAAAGCTGAAAGGAACACTGGAATTTCGGGGCCAAAGCAGGCAGGAAAGGCAGCAGACCTGGTTATCTACAGTCATTTACATATGCAAAAAGCAGGGTAACACTTTCTTAAGCACTTAAGGGACTTGATAAACCAATTTTCAAAGAAAGAAGAATTGGCAGTCTAAATCTTGCTAAAGATCCATGGAATTTGGAATGCTCTGTGCCTTGCAGGACATGGGTAACCAGGTTCTTACCCTGCTCTGTAGGACCTCAGGGTACCCAGCCTCTTACCTGCTGATAAATTTTGGTTTATTGCTTTGAAAGTGCTCATGAAGAGCTAAAATATGGTAATCTTGGAAAAACTGGTCTCCTCCAAATAAGTGGTTCCTGTGTTCTGGAACAAAGCATAAGGAAAAGAAAAAGGTACCAAAAGCCCAACTTACCAAGCCCAGTCAGGTCCGAGGAGGATTTCCCTGAGCCTGCTCTGCTGCTACAACTGCTGGGAGGGGGCAGATGGTTACACACCCTTACCTCACTGCTGTCTGTGCAGAAAAAGCCTGATGCACTCATGATGCAGATCCCTGGAGTTTTTAACTCATAAAACAGAAGTGATCCCACTGGGAGAGGGCACGGTTTTTGAACACAAAGAGAGGGCTATGTTTAAAAGAGGATGTTTGAAAATTAATTGAGATGTTTCTGACCACAGTGTGATGCCGAGGAGCTGCTGACAGACAGAACAGGGCATGGGGAAGGAGCAGAGGGTCAGGGCTGCGCCGGGCAGAGTGAAATCGGAACCAAA